>NC_091772.1:1383333-2075000 GCF_029378745.1 Bos indicus | reverse complement strand
CTTTGGCCACCTCACACGAAGAGATGACTCACTGGAAAAGACTCTGATGTTGGGAGGGATTGGGGGCAGGAGGAAAAGGGGACGACAGAGGATGAGATGGCTGGATGGCATTACCGACTCGATGGACATGAGTTTGAGTGAACTCTGGGGGTTGGTGATGGACAGGGAGGCCTGGCGTGCTGCGATTCATGGGGTTGCAAAGAGTTGGACACGACTCAGCGACTGAACTGAACTGAACTGAACCCAGTATTTGCAGAATTTTCTTATGTAATTGAAATATATGGAATTGATATAAAATTACTGAGATAGTTTACAATCCCTCTTTTTTTCCCCTTGCATTCTAAGTCTTGGGAATCCTACGTGTAGTTTATACTTACAGAACATTTCAACTCCAATGTATGGCTCTGATTACAGGCATATTCCTTTCTCAATTCCCTTCAGTGAGTCAAACTAACATGAAATATCTTTGCTTTCTGGAAGTCTCTTCTAGAAGTTTATAATAAAACCCGTAGAGCTTGGACAGTCACTGGGAAATACAATCTGGCAGGTGAGAAAATCTCACCAGTGGTACTACCTTGCATTTGTTTTGGATCATAGATGCAAGATAGAAATGAATAACTAATGCCTAATAAACAGACTTCTAGTATCTTCTAAGAAATAATACCTAAGAAGAATTTCAAGAGTTGTAATACATAAGCTGGGCTCAACTATTAAGATTTAAAATCTTTTGGCCAACTACAGATTGGCCAAAAAGTTCCTTTGATTGTTAAGTAAAAACAAAAGACACCTATTTCTTTTTCACCAAGAACTTTATTGAACAACGTATTCACTGTTTTATTCCACTTTAGTTCAGTTCAGTCACTCAGTCGTGTCTGACTTTTTGCGACCCCTTGAACCACAGCATGCCAGGCCTCCCTGTCCATCACCAACTCCCGGAGTTTACCCAAACTCATGTCTATTGAGTCAGTGATGCCATCTAACCATCTGATCCTCTGTTATCCCCTTCTCCTCCTGCCTTCAATCTTTCCCACTATCTGGGTCTTTTCCAGTGAGTCAGTTCTTTGCATCAGGTGGCCAAAGTATTGTAGTTTCAGCTTCAGCATCAGTCCTTCCAATGAACACTCGGGTCTGATCTCCTTTAGGATGGACTGGTTGGATCTCCTTGCAGTCCAAGGGACTCTCAAGAGTCTTCTCCAACACCACAGTTCAAAAGCATCACTTCTTTGTTGCTCAGCTTTCTTTATAGTCCAACTGTCACATCCATATATGACCACTGGAAAAACCATAGCATTGACTATATGGACCTTTGTTGTCAAAGTAATGTTTCTGCTTTTTAATATGCTGTCTAGGTTGGTCATAACTTTCCTGCCAAGGAGTAATTGTCTTTTAATTTCATGGCTGCAGTCACAATCTGCAGTGATTTTGGAACCCCAAAAAATAAAGTCAGCCACTGTTTCCCCATCTATTTCCCATGAAGTGGTGGGACCAGATGCCATGATCTTAGTTTTCTGAATGTTGAACTTTAAGCCAACTTTTTCACTCTCCTTTTTCACTTTCATCAAGAGGTTCTTTAGTTCCTCTTCACTTTCTGCTGTAAGGGTGGTATCATATTTCTCCCGGCAGTCTTGATTCCAGCTTGTGTTTCATCCAGCCCAGCATTTCATGATGTACTCTACATATAAGTTAAATAAGCAGGGTGACAATATACAGCCTTGACGTATTCCTTTCCTGATGTGGAACCAGTCTGTTGTTCCATATCCAGTTCTAACTGTTGCTTCCTGACCTGCATACAGGATTCTCAAGAGGCAAGTCAGGTGGTCTGGTATTCCCATCTATTGAAGAATTTTCTGCAGTTTGTTGTGATCCACACAGTCAAAGGCTTTGGCATAGTCAATAAAACAGAAATAGATGTTTTTCTGGAACTCTCTTGCTTTATCGATGATCCAGCAGATGTTGGCAATTTGATCTCTGGTTCCCCTGACTTTTCTAAAACCAGCTTGAACATCTGGAAGTTCATGGTTTACATATTGCTGAAGCCTGGCTTGGAGAATTTTGAGCATTACTTTACTAGCGTGTGAGATAAGTGCAATTGTGCGGTAGTTTGAGCATTCTTTGCCATTGCCTTTCTTTGGGATTGGAATGAAGACTGACCTTTTCCAGTCCTGTGGCCACTGCTGAGTTTTCCAAATTTGCTGGCATACTGAGTGCAGCACTTTCACAACATCATCTTTTAGGATTTGAAATAGCTCAATTGGAATTACATCACCTCCACTAGCTTTGTTCGTAGTGATACTTTCTAAGGCCCACTTGACTTCACATTCCAGATGTGATTATCTGGTTCATGAAGATCTTTTTTGTATAGTTCTTCTCTGTATACTTGGAAGCTCTTCTTAATATCCTCTGCTTCTGTTAGGTCCATACCATTTCTGTCCTTTATTGAGCCCATCTTTGCAAGAAATGTTTCCTTGGTATCTCTAATTTTCTTGAAGAGATCTCTAGTCTTTCCCATTCTATTGTTTTTCTCTATTTCTTTGCACTGATCACTGTGGAAGGCTTTCTTATTTCATCTTGCTATTCTTTGGAACTCTGCATTCAAATGGGTATATCTTTCCTTTTCTCCTTTGTTTTTCACTTCTCTTCTTTTCATAGCTATTTGTAAGGCCTCTTCAGACAGACATTTTGCTTTTTTTTCATTCCTTTTTCTTGGAGATGGTCTTGCTCCCTATCTCCTGTACAGTGTCATGAAACTCCATCCATAGGTCATCAGGCACTCTGTCTATCAGATCTAGTCCCTTACATCTATTTCCAACTTCCATTGTATAATCATAAGGGATTTGACTTAGGTCATACCTGAATGGTCTAGTGGTTTTCCCTACTTTCTTCAATTTAAGTCTGAATTTTGCAATAAGGAGTTCATGATCTGAGCCACAGTCAGCTCCCAGTCTTGGTTTTGCTGACTGTATAGAGCTTTTCCATCTTTGGCGGCAAAGACTATAATCAATCTGATTTCAGTGTCAACCATCTGGTGATGTCCATGTGTAGAGTCTTCTCTTGTGGTTTTTGGTAGAGGGTGTTTGCTATGATCAGTGTGTTGTCTTGGAAAAACTCTATGAGCCTTTTCCCTGCTTCATTCTGTACTCCAAGGCCAAATTTGCCTGTTTCAGGTGTTTCTTGACTTCCTACTTTCGCCTATAAGAAAAGGACATCTTTTTTGTTCCGCTACTTTCTGCCATTTTTTCAGGCAGCTTCATAACTCTATATTCCCAAAGCATTTTATCTTTCTGAGCAAAGAACCGTTCCATGTGTGTTTTAGAGTCTTCAAGGGAATTGAAAATTTTACCATTGAGAGAACTCTGTAAAGACTGAAATAAACGGAAATCAAAAGGTGCAATGTCTAGTGAATACAGCAGATGAATTAGAACTTCCCAACCAAGATGTAAGAGTCTTTGCCCTGTCATCAAAGAAACATGCAGTCTCGCTTTTTTCTGTTGACTAATTCTGGACACTTTTCATCGAGTGCTGCTTTCAGTTGGTCTCATTGGGAGCAGTACTTGTCGGAGTTAATCATTTGGTTCCAGAGGATCATTTTAGAGGACTCCCTCCCTTTCACTTGCACCGTAGACACAGCATCACCTTCGGATGAAGAGTGGCGTTTGCTGTGGCTGGTGGTGGTTCACTTCTGTTGCCCCAGGATGTCTTCCATCCCCCGTTATTGTCCCGGTGACCCCTTTTCTTCACCCACCCATCACGATTTGTTTTAAACTGAAACATTTTCATTACATTTTAGTAGAGGAGTGCATGCAGAAATACAGTCAAGAAGTGTTTTTTCCACTTACGTGGAACCTAAACATCAAAGCGGTTAATGTAGCCAAGCTGGTGCAAACAGTTTTCATCACATGATTTGGATATTTTGAGTATGTTGGTTATGTCCTGTATGGTATGACACTGATTATTCTCAATTAAAGTCTCAATTTGACCACTATCAACTTCAGTTGGTCAACACGACCATGGAGCATCAACCTGTGAGAAATCTCCAGCACAAAACCATGAGCCACTTTTGACACATTTGATCAGTCACAGCACCTTCTCCTGCTATGAGAAATTACATGGCACAAATATTTTTTGCTTATCAGTTACATTTTTACCTTTCTTAAAATAATAAAGCATAATATGCCGAAAATACTTTTTTTCTTCCATCTTCAGTTTTAACCAGTGGTTTTTTTTGTTTCTTTCTTTTATTAATGCATGTTGATATGACAGCTGTCACAATACAATCTAACAAAATTGTTTCGAATGAAGTTAAAGACAACTAAGCACTACTAGAGATATCTTACTGGGAAAAAAAAAATGAATGAACTTTTTGGCCAACCAATATTTTTGAATCCTTCTAACTTTTTCTGTTGGGTTTCTCTCTCTCTCTTTGCTTTCCTATTTCCCTGTGCTGATTAGAAGTGAAATTATTAAGCTAAAAAAGCCTCATGTGTCTGCTCTTCATAGTCATGAAACTCTGAGACTCAATTTTCCTCTTCAGGCAGTGATGGAAGAGAAAGAAACAAGTGATAAGCATCTGATGGCAGCTTTGAAAAATACATTAAATTAGGCCAAACCTCTTGGGACTCTGAAAAATAAGAGAGAGCAGATTTGGTTCTCAGACCAGGCCTGACAAGAGGCCCAGGGCTCAATCTCAAAAGCCCAGTGCATTCTCCGTCCTCCAGAGAAAGTGGAAACAAGATGAGAGAATACTGCTCCCAGATGGAGCCTTGGCGTATAAAAAGAGTGGGTTTGGGGAAGAGAGAGACTTATCTTTGAGAATACAAGTCAATTAACCTCTCTTGGCCCCAGTTTCCTTGTTTGTAAAGCAGCAAAATCATCTACCTCACTCACTGTTAGGAAGTTAAATGAAATAATACACGAAAAGTGCTTATCACATTCACGCAGTCCAAGGTGGGGGTTCAGTTAATGTCCTCTCCCCTATCGTCACTTCTGCACTCAAACACCAATGCACACTGAGAAAATAATGTGTGCAAATTAAACTAAGAATAGTAACAACAGAAACCCAAGAGCTGCTGTTCTAGAACAACAGAACAATACTGGAGTGAAATATTTCATTTTAATCTGATGTGTGTCACATCTAATCTGCTGGTAGGAAGCTGGTCTCAAGATCAATCTAGATTTATAGCATTCTTGAGACAGTTGTATATAAGCAGGTACATATAAGGCAAAAGATACAGAACAGTCTAGAAAAATGGAAACAGTGCTGGTTTGATCAGAGAATCATGACCTCAGAAAGCTTTATGTAGTCACATCCTTCACAAACATAAAATGCATCTTCCAGTCAGCAATTGAGAATAGGAAAAAAAAAAAGAGTACAGCACAGTTTACAAGAACCACTCAATGCCTGAAGTTCTCGTTATGATTTATATAACTCTGAGACACATATTTATGTCTGTCAGATCATTTTTTTGGTCATAGACTACTTGCTTCGTGAGAAATTAAATCATCAGCTGGCCCTGCTGCTGCTGCTGCTGCTAAGTCGCTTCAGTCGTGTCCGACTCTGTGTGACCCCATAGACGGCAGCCCACCAGGCTCCCCGGTCCCTGGGATTCTCCAGGCAAGAACACTGGAGTGGGTTGCCATTTCCTCCTCCAATGCATGAAAGTGAAAAGTCAAAGTGAAGTCGCTCAGTCGTGTCCAACTCCTAGCGACCCCATGGACTGCAGCCTACCAGGCTCCTCCGTCCATGGGATTTTCCAGGCAAGAGTACTAGAGTGGGGTGCCATTGCCTTAGCTGGCCCACTGGGGCCCAACTCACTGGGACACAGCAACAACTTGGGTTTTTATTGATGGAGCTGAACTCTACGAACTTTTCAAGACCCAGAACATGGCTGCTGATGACAGGGCCTTGACACGCGTACCATGTTGAATAGACAAGCTCCAAACGCACAGTCTAGAATAATCTGCGTGGGCAAGAGCCTGCTCTGATTCTATTCCTTGTTCATTTGCATTTGATTTCATGAATGAACTAAAGCAGCTGATTTATCTATAGCTTCTAGCATGTTCTCCATCTTTATCAGCACGCTAGGCTAATAGGCAGGGTGTGTCCCTGTGAAATAGCTTTTGGGAGACTATGGGACAATTTTCTGCCATTACTATTTCTGACCTCAGAATTCAACAAGTACTACCTGAAGCAAGACAAAGTCTCACAAAGGAGACCCCACCCAGCAACTGAAGTAAAATGAAATGAGGAGCATTCACCCTCCTAAGACACTGCCTGGACTCAGAAGCATAGCTGGTTTTAATAATCAAGAGGAATAATTCCCTGGTTTTTATTCATACTTAGTAAAATTCACTCTTTCTGGTATACAGTTCTATGAATTTTGACAAACGCACATAATCATGTTGCTGTTGTCCAGCTGCTAAATTGTGTCCGACTCTTTGCAACCCCATGGGCTGCAGCACGCCAGGTCCTCTACTGTCTCCCAGAATTTGCTCAAGACCACTGAGTGGGTGATGTTATCTAACCAGCTCATCCTTTGCCGCCCTCTTCTCTTTTTGCCTTCAAAATCATGTTACCACCACACAAATCAAGACAAAACAGTTTTCATTACCCCCAACTCTCTCTCACTGCTGTTCTGCAACCAGCCTCTCCTTTCAATCCTGCCCACCCTCTGGGTATAAGAAATCATAGATGACACAGCCTTTTGGGTTTGACTCTGACTTCCTTCACGTAGCGTGCTGCACTTTGAGATCCATCCATATTGATGTGTTCATCAAAGTTTGTTCCTTTTTCTTGTTGAGCAATATTTCATTGTGTGGAGATACCACAGTTTGTTTTTTCATCCCCCAACTGGAAGGACAGTTGGACTGTTTCCATTCTCTGATGATTATAAGCAAAGCTACTACAAATATTAGTGTACAGATTTTGTTGTGAAAATAAGTTTTCATTTCACTGAGTTAAATACCCCAGGACTAGGACGGCTGAGTCACACGTAAGTATATGTTAAGAAACTCTTGATCTATCTTCCAAAGTGGCTGTTCTATTTTACATTTTCACCAACAATGAATGTATGAGAATTCCAATTGCTTTCTGCAACTTCACTCATTTAGTACTATTTCTTTCCTTATTTTAGCCATTCTAATGAGTGTGGAGATATCTTACTGTGATTTTAAAATAATCAATCTTCAAGAGCATTTCAGAGTTCCGTAAATTGTACCTTTATGTCAGTAATGTATTATTATCTTCCTTTTGGAGATAAGGCAACAAGCCCAGACAAAGTAAACTCACACATTTACAACATGCAGAAAAAGATCTTCTGGTTATAGAAGAAATGTTCCTTCTATGTATTTGTATGTATTTAAAACCTAAAAATAGTAATATATCAATAGTAATAATAATAACAGAGTCCCATTTAACAATAGGAAGTTACTATCTGATGCATCATAACCTTCATTAGCTTAAAAATTCATAAACATTGGTAATTCAATCATATATATATTTGTTTATATACTACATACACAGATACATTTTACTATAAAAAAAAGTTTGTCAAGCATATTGGTAGCTTTCATTTGATCACAAAGGGAGGAGTATTTAATATTTCAGGAAAATGAATTATACCAACATTACATATTTACATAATGATCTAGTTACAAACGTTAGCTATTCCAACAAATATCTCCATTTTTCAAAAATGTCTTGACTGTTCTGTTACCATTTGTACTCTAATAAAATTAAATATATAGCTTTTGGATTTTTAGCATGTCTTATTTTTTATCACTTTGTTGTAATATTTACATGTCCTCTTCTGCTAAGGATCATTTTACACGTTCTTTATTTATTACCACAAATAGAACAAGAAATTAAATGTCTTCTATGAAAAATAGTTGTTTCATTCACTCAAAAAATATTTATTGGATTTCTATCAGGAGGAGGAGAAGACAAGGGTGAAGTTTCTATTGTTTTGCTAGATGGAGGCTTTCATTGGGGTGTCATTAATCTGAAGAGAAGTGTGGAGTGAGCCCTCCGAAGGTGTGGACGGAGAGGACTCCAGGAGGAGGCACCCGCAGATACAGTAAGCCCTGAGCAGAGTATGTGCTTTACAAGGCTGAGGAGGGTAACGTAGCTGGAACAAAGCAGAGGGAGCAGAGGGCCAAAAGGAGGTGACATCAGCAAGAGGAAGCCAGATTATTCACGGACACTGACTAAGCCTGATTCTCAGTGAAGAAGCCAATGGAGACCTTTTAAGCAGCAGAGTTAAATAGTCGGACTTAAGTTTTAAAGGAAACCGCTGTTTGGAGAACTAACTGTAGCAAGGCAAGGGCAAAACAGAGAAACCAATTAGCAGGCTGCCCCAGGAGTCCAAATGAGTGCTGGTGAACAGCTGACACTGGGAAAACTGGTCAATTTGGTGCATATTTTGAATGTAGAGGAAATGAACGTGCTAATGGATTCCATGTGTAGTGTAAGAAAAGGAAATGACTTCAAAATTGAAAACTAGCATCAGAAAGGTTAAAGAAACAAAATCATTTGGTCTGAAAACCAATGAATGATTTCCTTTTGACAAGGATTTTTAGGAATCTGAAATACAGTATAACTGCAACGACAAGCTGGCATCCAACTTCGGAGCAACGGGAGGGAAGAGAGGAAACTGTGATGGCCTCTCCCAGTAAGTCGCTTTTGGAACACTTGCTGCCATCAGTCACCGAGGGAGAGTCGTTAGAATGCTGAATGAAGGTCAAAATCAGGATACCATTCTTTCCCTTCTGCCCGAAATGACTTTTATGTAATACATTCCATATCAGTTATTGTAGTTGAGTTTGACAGGAATTATCCAGATGAATGGATTAAACAACAAATAACCAAAATGACTGAAATGTAAATAGATGAAGGTTAATGCAATGGAGAGCAGGAACCAACAAGCAGAAAGAGATAAGATGCAATATAACAAATTATAATTCCAAAAGATTCATAAACTGCATCAATTGTCTAGAAAAATAAAATCTGAAAACCTGAGGTTTGGCATACAAATGTTTTTCATCTCTCTCAGAAAATTAAGGATGCTGTCAAGATGAAAACCACTTCTCATAAAGATAACCTAATGTTTCAAGACTGAGAATAATAATTTTAAAGAAATTCAAGATGGTCTGGAAAGACTAGAAAGACTGAAATTGTAAATATCAGAGTACAACTTTCTCCTAGACTTCAGTGAGTCTACCATCTGAGGTTTAAGGGTGAGAGAAGCAGTCAATGCCACACTAATTAACATGCTTCTCAGTATCCCGCAGAGACGGGGACAATTTGGAACCAGAGCTTCCCAGGTGGCTCAGCGCTAAAGAATCCATTGGCCAAGCAGGACACTCAGGTTCAATCCCTGGGTCGAGAAGATCCTCTGGAGAAGGAAATGGCGACCTACTCCGGTATTCTTGCCTAGAAAATCCCAGGGACAGAGGAGCCTGGCAGAGGAGTCCGCTGGGTCTCAAAAAGAGTCGAACGTGATTTAGCAACTAAACAACAACTCAAACTACTGTCCTTTAGGTTTGTTCCCATTACCTTATACAATATTTCTACACCTTAAGTGCTTAATAAATGCTTACTGAATGAATGAATGAGTGAAACTTTCTACCACAATTACCCAAGGAAAACCTTAGGATGAGGATGAATACACTGTGGGAAGATAAACACACTTCCTTTTTTTAATTTTTTTAATTGGAGTATAATTGTTTTACAATGCTGTCACACAGCAACATGAATCAGCATGAAGTATACATATATCCTCTCCCTCTGGAGCCTCCCTCCACGCTCACCCCCGACCCACCCCCCTAGGTCATCACAGAGCACCGAGCTGGGCTCCCTGCACTACACAGCAGTTTCCCAATAGTCGTCCATGCCTCACTTTCATGCATTGGAGAAGGAAATGGCAACCCACGCCAGTATTCTTGCCTGGAGAATCTCAGGGATGGCGGAGCCTGGTGGGCTGCCATCTGTGGGGTCACAGAGAGTCGGACACAACTGAAGCGACTTAGCAGCAGCAGCAGCAGCAGCTGCTGTGTATATGTCAATGCTACTCTCTCAATTCATCTCACTCTCCCCTTCTCCCCCTGTGTCGACAAGTCCAAAAGTCCCATTTTTACAATCCTTCTTTTCCCGGGATAGACCAATGTATCTCCCTAGTCATGATTCTGAGCATTTGTGAACATGACCAGGAAACTACAGCATAAAAAGAAGCAAAACAAAACAGAAAGAACAGAGACTATTTTGGTATTTCTTAAGAAAGTTAGAGTATTCAACATTCAATAATGCTTATTAGTTGAGTCCCATTGGTAATATATACTCTTCCCCCACAGCACATAAGAGGACAGACCAATCATATGAAGCACTTTTAAAATCTTAATGTTCTCTCAGGGAATTAATTATAGGCTCCATGATGCCCCTCTCAACGTGGAGGATTTACCAAAGGTTGAATGAGAGTTAAAAAGCTCTCTACCATTTCCATAGATGGCCTTCAAGAAACAGAAATAAAGTGTTAAATCAAAATCTGGGAACACAGTGATACGCTAGTGAAGGAATTCGTAAGCTGTTCTTCAATTCCAATTTATCGACATGCCATCCCTCCTACTCCTCATGATTAGAGTGCACTGTTAATCATTCTCATCTCTGAAGCTGAGATAATCTAAGGACAAATGAGTGACCAAAAATATCCCATTAATATGAGTACTCGGCCACATCACAATATTTCTTCTGAGTTGAAAACCATAACTCTATTTAATAGCACAAAGCCCTACATTTTTTGCATCTTACAAGCAATCATTCAGGGCACTGAAGCAGCTGGCTAAATCATCATGCCCTTATTTAATTTACCATTCTCCTCTCACATTAGTTCTGCTGCTGAAATAGGACTCCAGCTCCTTTTCAATAACTCCCTGACAACTTCAAACCAGAAAGGATAAATTTACTTTGTTGATTTCTGATTCCATGAAGAAAAAGAACCAGTAACTGGGAGGCCATTTAATTGAAGCAATTGAGGCCATCACATTTCTGTTACACATTTCTTCTCTTCCTTCTCTTTTTATAACAAGATAAATGTTGACCGAAGTGTACTATGTGACTTCTCCTTTATTTCAATACCCTTTTATTGTGTTTGTCTCAAGAGGAAGAAAATGTGTTTCACACACACCTTCAGATAAAACACTGCCTTTTTAATAAGAGTTGTCAAAGGCTGACTGAGAACAACATTAAGAAAAATGTGAATATCAATGACGTAAAAACGTTAAGACTGTACCTGGACAGACCTAATATGCTCAGGAAAACAGTTCACCTGCACAATCAGGGTTCCTTTTGCTGAGAACAGACAACAGAGCGTCAGGTCAGGAAGCTCCCCTGATTCAGCACGAGGTTTGGCTTTGTTTCTCTTTGGGGACAAGGGAACTTGATGATAAAAGCCTCTCCAGGAAATTCCTATCCAAGTGCCAGTGCAGACTAGACCAGCGCTGCCCAACAGAAATAAAATGCCAGCCACATGTGTAATTTAAAATTTTCTTGTTGCATATTAGAAAAGTAAAAACAGACAAAATTAATTTTTAAAATGTATTTTAACTGAAGGTATACAAAAAACTGTCATTTTTAGATGTATTCCATATATAAAAATTATTGAGATATTTTCTATTCTTTTTTTTCATAAGTTTTTGGAGAGCATTTTAAACTTGCAAGCAACTTTGACTGCCTACATATCAGGTGTCCAATAACCTCTCGGGGCGAGTGGTTCCCACACTGAAGAGCACATGCCCAGGGTAGGTCCTAGAGACTCTGGGGGCTGGCGCAGCGGGCAGCCAGTGAGCCATGGGTCAGCAACAGCACAGTCTCTCTGCTACAAGGTGATCAGAAGAAATGGAACTAGAGGGGCTTATACAGTCCTTGGGCTGGAACCACCGAGGAATTCTGTAAGTTTTTAATAATCACAACTCTTTTCTAATGATCACACTCACCTCTTATTTCAATATGCCAAAAGCTCTGTAAGCATTTAGTCACATTTATGAAAAATGTTAATTTACCAGTAGTCCTAGTACCCTGAGCATCTTGCTTTCTTGAGATCTGGTAGTCTCCACAATCCCTGTTCTTGGTTGCTGTACCCAATGGAGGAAATTCAAGTTTAAACTCCACAACTCCAGTGTTTGTCCTGAAATCTAGTCATGAGCTCTGTCTCAAGATATCTTTCTCAAACAACTCTTCCACTTACTGAAAACCTATGGACCAAATATTCTGCTACACATTTCAGGACCATTATCTCCAAACCACCAATGGGAGGCATTATTCCCATCATGACAGGAAAGTAAACTGGTGCTCAAAGAGGATCATAGCCTGCCCAAGGTCACAGGAGTAGTTCTGTCCAGCCCTTGCCTCTGTGAATTTCCACAGCCCCTCTTAGCCTTGGTTTAATCATTATAGCCAATGTCCTTTTGTTCCTAAATTGTCCACCCAAATGTAAGCATCTTTGCCTAGGCTGAATTCTGAACACCAATTCTTATTTTATTCCTCTGGAAACAGAAACCAGCAAGAAAATAAGAACCATCTGTCGCTACTTGAGCTTGCAAGAAGCAGAGGAAAGATTTTTCTTCATCCAAAGTCTAAGATAAAGAAATTCACTGAATACCACCCACATTATACAGTCCTCCCACCATCCCACCTAGGTGTCCATTTATGTGCCCAACAGTCATTTCAATTGCAATCTAGAGGTCACCCCTGATAATAAAGCCCTCTTCTTTCATTCTAAGAGCACTCTGGTTCCCAAAGTCATTAGTGCGAATTTGTTTCAATTGCTTTCGATTCTGTCTGCACATAGGTTTCTCCATAGGGACCGCTGCTATTCCAAGCTTCTACTCCCCTTGCAAAGACTGTTGCTAAGGAGAAGAGAGTTCTGTCTTCGCAATTACTGCCTGAAATGTTTCTGTAATCTCTACCAGTTCTTTCCCTAACATCAAGGTCCCTCTGGCTCAAATCTGTAACCTTGCTTTTTGTACCTTTGAGCAAGGCTTCCATTTGAAGTCCTGAGTGTTTGATGTCCTCTGTAAGGACTTCAGATTCGGTTACTCCAGGAGCCTCTAAGCTTTGAGGAACTCCCCTCAGATAAAGAGAAGCAGTTTAGATGTTTTCCAATCAAAGTCACAAAGCCAAGAAGTTCCTCCTTCACCACAGTACTCCATTTCATCTGATTCTGGGAAGACAGCCACACAAGTCATCATGCTAGTATGAAAATGGTTTTCTGAATCAGAAACTTTATCTCTAAAAGTCTCCTTTTTCCCAAAGCGGTCTGTCCCTCCTCCAGGCATAGCTTTACCCTCACAGTCAAACAAGGTGGATCCTAAAGCAGGTTGTTCCAGACCTGGTTCCCCAGAGGGCCAGCTGCATCAGCAGTGTCTGGAAGCTTGTTAGAAATGCGGAATCTGCATTTTAACATGACCGCAGATGACTCACACCTGCATCAAAGTGAGAGACACCCCGTCCGAGACTCAGCTGAAAAGAATCTGACTAATGAGTTCATTGGCTTCCCTGGCGGCTCAGAGGGTAAAGCGTCTGCCCACAATGCGGGAGACCTGGGTTTGATCCCTGGGTCGGGCAGATCCCCTGGAGAAGGGAATGGCAACCCACTGCAGTATTCTTGCCTGGGAAATGCCATGGATGGAGGGCCTGGCGAGCTACAGTCCATGGAGTCACAAAGAGTCGGACACGACTGAGCGACTTCACCTTCACTTTCACCAATTTCATTAAGAAATGGACAGTTGATGCAAACTGGAATTTTTCACTTAATTATGGTAGGAGTTGTTGGAATTTGTTTTTAAGACTGTTTTTCTAACCTAAACCTGAGCTGGGTATAAAAAAGTTTCCAGAGAAAAGCTAACTTTCTAAATACCATGGAATCAGGCCATCTCGTCACTGACCAAGGTGAAAGCTGACACTCTGTGACACCATGTGTGCACAGACACACTAACCACTCACAGATTTTTGTAGGTGAGCTTCAGGACTGTGTATGAAATAACTGCACAGCAAGCAGTGGGTCTCCTGCTGAATGAGCCCCAAGGGTTCCCTTCTACGGTCACAACCAATGCCACCGGGGTGGCCGGGAAAGGAGCCTTTTTTTTTTTGTTTTAATATAACAGCATCAATCCTGAAATGAAGTAAGGAAATGACAAAACTATGTTGATGTTAAAGCTATACAAAATTGTGTTTTACAGAGATAAAACTTCCTCAATGTACCCTTCAGAGGTTTTGTGCAGACAAACACTTATAAAGCAAAGATCCAAATAACAATGCCTATAGAGCCTACCCTCTGCATCTGTGAGTTCTGCAGCAATGGGCTCCAACAAGAGCAGATAGCAGTCAAGCTGCACACCCTTTCATGGGACACTTCTGAGGCCTGTTCTAAGGTCTTCCAGAGGTCCCCAAGGGCACTGCACCCTGGATGCCCACGGGGCACCCTCTGTGGTAACACACCCGTTACTGGCTTTCTTCATTTCCTTGTCTCGCGTCTCCCCACTCCTGCCGGTTTTCCTGGGATCTTTGCCCTAGTAACTCATGCCCACTCAAATCTTCGGTCCTGGGATCTGCTATGGAGGAAACCTAAAGTAAGACACCACCTACCCGCTCCTCCGAGCACAGTGAGCAGCATTTCAGAGGCACTTAATATCTGATGAATGAATGAACTGCACAGTTAACCTTCACCCTGACAATGCTGCTGATCAGGAAGCATGTTGCATCTCATGTGGAGATTTGGTTTACACACAGATGACCAGTCCTTGTTTCAGGTGAACACAGACCCTGAGAAGGGCCTGGGATCCACAGAGCTTCCTTCTGAGCAAAAAGGCTACTTAGGACAGCTACTGTGGACATCCCACTGGAAATATGTGCGTGTGTCTGTATACATATACATTCATTTTCTTTTTCTTTTCCATTATGCTTTGTCACATGATATTGAATTTAGTCATAATACTGAATTTAAATATAACTGTGCCTAGAGACGGAGAAGGCAATGGCACCCCACTCCAGTACTCCTACTTGGAAAATCCCATGGATGGAGGAGCCTGGTAGGCTGCAGTCCATGGGGTCACTAAGAGTCGGACACAACTGAGCAACTTCACTTTCACTTTTCACTTGCATGCATTGGAGAAGGAAATGGCAACCCATTCCAGTGTTCTTGCCTGGAGAAGCCCAGGGACGGGGGAGCCTGGTGGGCTGCCGTCTATGGGGTCGCACAGAGTCGGACACCACTAAAGTGACTTAGCAGCAGCAGTGCCTAGAGAATCCCAGGGATGGGGGAGCCTGGTGGGTTGCCATCTATCAGGTTGCACAGAGTCGGACACGATTGAAGTGACTTAGCAGCAGCAGTGGTGCTATATATATATATATGGTAGGACCTTATTGTTTATCCACCCTATATATAAAATTATAGTTTGCCTCTGCTAATCCCAAGCTCCCAATCCTTCCCTCCCTTATCCTCTTGGAAGCCCTGAGTCCAGAACTGGGGCCAGCTCTCAGGATCAGGACCAGTCTATATAATCTGCAAGGCCCACAGTCAAAGGAAGACATGGGTCCCCCTGTTTTTGAGGTTTTCAAGACAGTGACAACAGAATATTAAATCAAACACAGAGCCCTTCCAAGGCTGGGTCCCCAAATAACTGCACAAGTCACATGGCCATGAGCTGCCCCTTCCAAGAACTCAACAAGAAACTGCCAAGGACCCCCTAAGACAGTTCCCTGGGCACTGGTGATTCTTGGAGGAAAGAGAAACAGCAGTGTTCTCTTTTATTTTAGTTTAAGTCACCACAAGATTATACAACCTGTAACAGCAGAGAAGCGTGTGGACAGCTCTTCAGAGCAGCATTGCTCATACCACCTCCAGGCTTCCTGAACACCCACAGAAATCAATCATGGTGCAAAGCTCCCAGCGGCTGGCTCAATGGTTCCAACGGCTGACAACTCGCGGGTTGCAATGACTCTGTTGAGCCCCACAGTTTAAACAGACAATTACATAACTGAAAGAAGTACAGAGCCTGTTTTTAGATTCTGCAGTTTGCAAAAGGGCTTAGGATCTATTTCATGAAAACCCATTCAGGTTCGTGACTCAAGGGTCTGGTGAGGGCAAAGCTAAAATGTCAGAAGAGTTTGGCAGAAAAGTGAATGAGGAACAAAAACATCCCACGTATCATGCCCAAGCTTCAGAAACATGTGTATTTGAGGGAATGTATAGATCAAGGTGATGTCAAGACACAGCCATGACTACAGCAGACTCAGGAAAGCAAGTCAAAGGTGAGAAAAGTAGTTTTAATGATGCCTGTGCCTGTGAGATCAGGGGAGAAGCAGCAGTCTGCCGATATCTATGTAGACCCCAAAAGAGGGACCCAGGATACGCATCCCAACTCAACTGACCACAGAGTCTTTGAGTGACCAAGAAATAGAGGAAAACAATGAAATGGAAAAGGACTAGAGATCTATTCAAGAAAATCAGAAATACCAAGGAAAGATTTCATGCAAAGATGGGCACAATAAAGGGCAGAAATGGTATGGACCTAACAAAACCAGAAAATATTAACATGAGGTGGTAAGAATACACAGAAGAATTATATAAAAAAGATCTTCATGACCCAGATAACCATGATGGTGTGATCACTCACCTAGAGCCAGACATCCTAGAGTGCAAAGTCAAGTGGGCCTTAGGGAGCATCGCTAGGAACAAAGCTAGTGGAGGTGATGGGATTCCAACTGAGCTATTTCAAATCCTAAAAGATGATGCTGTAAAAGTGCTATAGTCAATATGCCAGCAAATACGGAAAACTCAGCAGTGGCCACAGGACTGGAAAAGGTCAGTCTTCATTCCAATCCCACAGAAAAGCAATGCCAAAGAATGTTCAAACTACTGCACAATTGCACTCATTTCACATGCTAGCAAAGTAATGCTCAAAATTCTCCATAGGAGGCTTCAACAGTACTGCACCAAGAACTTCCAGATGTTCAAGCTGGATTTAGAAAAGACAGAGGAACCAGAGATCAAATTGGCAATATCCGTTAGATCACAGAAAAAGTAAAAGAATTCCAGAAAAATATGTATTTCTGCTTTATTGACTATGCCAAAGCCTTTGACTGTGTGGATGATCACAACAAACTGTGGAAAATTCTTAAAAAGATGGAAATACCAGATCACCTCACCTGCCTCCTGAGCAATCTGTATGCAGGTCAAGAAGCAACAGTTAGAACTGGACATGGAACAACAGACTGGTTCCAAATTGGGAAAGGAGTACATCAAGGCTGTTTATTGTTACCCTGTTTATTTAACTTATATGCAGAGTACATCATGAGAAATGCAGAGCTGGATAAAGCACAAGCTGGGATCAAGATTGCTGGAAGAAATACCAATAACCTCAGATATTCAGATGACACCACCCTCATGGCAGAAAGCAAAGAAGAACTAAAAAGACTTTTGATGAAAGCGAAAGAGGAAAGTGAAAAAAACTCAGCATTCAAAAAACAAAGATCATGGCCACCAGTCCCATCACTTCCTGGCATATAGATGGGGAAACAGTGGAAATAGTGACAGACTTTATTTTCTTGGGCTCCAAATTATTGCAGATGGTGACGCAGACATGAAATTAAAGGTCGCTTGCTCCTTGGAAGAAAAGCTATGACCAACCTAAACAACATATTTAAAAGTGGAGACATTGCTTTGCCGACAAAGGTCTGTGTAGTCAAAGCTATGGTGTTCCCAGTAGTTATGTATAGATATGAGAGTTGGACCATAAAGAAAGCTTAGTGCTGAAGAATTGATGCTTTTGAACCATGATGTTAGAGAAGACTCTTGAGAGTCCCTTGGACTGCAAGGAGATCAAACCAGTCAATCCTAAAGAAAATCGGTCCTGAATATTCTTGGAAGGACTGATGCTGAAACTGAAGCTCCAATACTTTTCCCACCTGATGCAAAGAACTGACTCATTTGAAAAGATCCTGATGCTGGGAAAGACTGAAGGCGGGAGGAGAAGGGGACAACAGAGGATGAGATGGTTGGATGGCATCACCGATTCAATGAACATGAGTTTGAGCAAACTCTGGGAGTTGGTAATGGACAGGGAGGCCTGGCATGTTGCAGTCCATGGGGCTGTAAAGAGTCGGACATGACTGAGTGACTGAACTGAGTGTTTATAATCCAATTTACCACAAAACCTACTTTCTAATGCACCAGGTGATTTGTTTTACTACAAAGAATCCTGTCTAAGGTTTCTGTTTCTTTTCAATCCCTCTCAGTTCAGTTCAGTCACTCATTCGTGTCTTGATTCTTTGCGACCCCATGAATCGCAGCACACCAGGCCTCCCTGTCCATCACCAACTCCCAGAATTCACTCAGACTCACGTCCATCGAGTCAGTGATGCCATCCAGCCATCTCATCCTCTGTCGTCCCCTTCTCCTCCTGCCCCCTATCCCTCCCAGCATCACAGTCGTTTCCAATGAGTCAACTCTTCACATGAGGGACTCTCAAGGAGATCCAACCAGTCCATTCTGAAGCCCACTAAGAAAATGAAAAAGCAGTAATTGTCTCCATTTGAAATGTTAGCATTTAGCAGAATTTCATGAAAAACGACACTGCTGAATTAACCCCTAGAGGGAATATGATACTATACCTGATCTCAACTTGGGGACTTCAAGAACCACTCCAAATCACTTTGAGCTGTATCCAGGAAAGGTTAGCAGTCAGGCATCTCTGGACTGAAATGCTGGTTCTGTTCCTCATAGGTTGTGTGCCTTTGGGCATTCACTAACCTTCGTGGGCTTTTACGTTACAAGGAAAGAATGCCCAACTCCCAGGGTGTGTCAGGGAGAACCCAGAGAATGGTCAGCGTTCTCAAACACAACAAGCTCACACCATACTCTTGATATCCCCCAGGAAGCTGTAGCCTCTCTGCTTGGGCCCATGTCCTTGAGGCTACTTTTGATTTCTTTTATACCCAGGATCTAGTCTGTCACAAGTCCTGATGGCTTGTCTTTCAAAGCATCCCAGGTCTGATCCACCCTCGCTAACCCCAGCTTACCCTAGTCTGCTCCGGGTGCTCTCCCCTCCAACCTGGATTTCTCCCAATTGCCCTCCTGCCTCAGTCCCTTTTCACCTTGTTCTCAGCACAGCGCCAGAGGAGTCTAGTAAAGTGAACAACCCACTCCAGAGTCCTTACTTGGCTCTAAAGCAGTGGCTCTCCATTTCACATGACCTGGCACCTCTGTGGACATCTTGTAACATCTGGAGACATTTTCAGCTATCTTGTGAGGAGTGGGGGGTGCTCCTGGCATCAGTCAGGGATGCTGTGAAACACCCTACAATGTGCATGCCAGCACCCCTGCACAGTAAAGACTCGCCCAGCCCAAAATGTCAGCAGACACCCTCGCTTAAAGGACTAAAGGGCCCTAAAGCCCTTGACCTTGACGTGTGAGCTCACCCAGTCCTCTCCTCCACCTTCGGCACTGTAGAAGCGCATCCCTGTGGAATGGTTCTCACATACAGTGAGCCTTTCCCACACAGAGGCCTTGTTCTTCCTGCCTAGAATATTCTTCCCATGGAACTCATTACTTCATCAACTTCAGGCCTCGGTTAATCACCCTTTTTTACAGAGAAATCACCTCCCTGCCCTAGCTTCCTCCAGCCCTTCTCTGCATGGCCCTCACCATCATCTGGCACACCTGCTGTCTGACTGGTTTCTTCTATTCTTCCACCTCCTGGAACGTAAGCTCCATGAAGGTGTGGACTTCTGTTCGATTTCTTCCTACTATGTACCTGGCACATGCATGCATGCTAAGTTGCTTCGGTTGCGTCTGACTCCATGTGACCCTGTGGCTATCGTTCTCCAGGCAGGAATGCTAAAGCGGGTGGCCGTGCTCTCCTCCGGGGATCTTCCTGACCCAGGGATCTGACCTGCGTCTACTGTGTCTCCTGCACTGGCAAGCGGCCTGTCACCACCAGCTCTGGGAATGGCCACCCACTCCAGTATTCCTGCCAGGAGAACTCCACAGATAGGGGAGCCTGGTGGGCTGTGGTCCATGGGGTCGGAAAGAGTCAGACGTGACTGAGCGACTAATACTTTCACTTTCCACCTGGAAAGCCCTCCAAAAAGATAAAACTCCAGACAAGGATACTGGAGTTGGTAGCCATTCCATTCTTCAAGAGATCTTCCCAACCCAGGGATTAAACCCTGGGCTCCTGAATTGCAGACAGATTCTTTACTATCTGAGCCACCAGGGAGGCACATAGCAGGCACTCAATAAATATTTGCTGAGCTATATAAATGATTACTACTCTGTAGATGCACCTGAGCTGTGGCTGGGAGAAAGATTCTAGTTTGAAGGAGTGTGAAAAAGTATGTCCTCTAATTTATCACCAAGGTTATATTCATAATCCATTCTGTTTCAAAACAGAAAAAGCTATGAGAATAATTCCCGGATGAACTCCATAAAACGATCATGAAAAATGCAGGGAGGACAGTGAGTGGAGCCTACTCACCCACCCTTGAAACCTCCTTAATCACAGTTCACACAGGTAACTGGGTGAACTACTGGCTGTTCACTATCTCTGATAGCGATAGTTATCCAAACTAAAAATCACGGTGTGTTGTTGGGAAAATACCACTATATTTATGGAAGATATAAAGAAACAACATATTTAAAAATCAGGGCAGTTCTAGAAACTCCAAACTAAACATATTTTTCATTCGTAGAGTCCCTCCAAGCAGTAACATTCCACGGTTTTATGAAACAGTTACAGAGCTCATACATGTGACACGTCAAGTCTGATAGAACAGTAAAGAACACCCCGTCCTCACCTTCAGAGGGTGTATGACCTGGCACAGAAGTTGTGCTGTTGAAATGAATGAAGCACATGGGAAAATAGAGGGCACATGACTTTCAGGATTAAGACAGGGACACAGAGGGATAACTGAGGTCCTCAGGGGGCGGGGCAGGTCTGGAGTGGGTGGTGACCTGGTGTCTGCAGAGCTGGCCTGGGAACAGTGCAGCTCTGCTTAGAGACGGCAAGTCTCCCCATTTGGCTGGAACAAAGGTCGCCTGTAAGGAAGGAGCAGGAAGCCAGTAAAAGGGTGGAGAGACCAGAACACTGTGGGCCAGGTACCTGAGGCAGCACGCTCTGTATCCACAGGAAAGGGCAGGCAGGAGGCAGACACCCAAAACCCAGGGCCGCTGTGATGGTTTTATAGCCAGGGTTTCCCCACACCTTCCCAGGAGGCAGAAAGGCTGGAAGGAAAGGAGATGATCTAAAGTAGCAGGTTGGGAAGAGAAGCAGAAGACTAGTAAATAATTCTTATGGGACACAGAAGGAACCTGGCAAAGAGGGGAGAGAGCCAGGTCTGTGCAAGGGCCCCTGGAAGATCCCATGTAAAGCAGGAGGAGGCTGTGGAGCCGACTGAGTTTTCCCACCCCAGAGGACAAAAACATGACCAGACAGAAAGGTGCAAAAGGGCGTATGCAAAGTCATCATACAGCTACAATGTCCAATGTTTTCATTTGGTTTATCACTAGGTTTCAGAGACGTGGAATCAAAGGCACGAAACTGCTTTCCATGTAAGAGTGGCCCTTTCCTGAAAAGAGCCTCACCCCAATCAAAAACCTCTAAAAATCAGATGGAATTTCTGGATGGTGTTGGCAGAGGCTAACCTGTCATTATCAGAACAATCAGAGTGGGTTATACCAATCATTATTTTTAAGAGTCATCTCAATAGTAGATATGTAAAATATGAAGTATGAAACCAAGGCAATACAAATGGCACTAAGTGAAGTCGCTCAATCATGTCCGACTCTTTGCGACCCCGTGGACCGTAGCCCACCAGGTTCCTTGGTCCATGGGATTCTCCAGGCAAGAACACTGGAGTGGGTTGCCATTTCCTTCTCCAAGGGAATCTTCCCGACCCAGGGATCGAACCCAGGTCTCCAACACTGCAGGTAGACACTTTAATCTCTGAGCCACCAGGGAAGCCAAATTTGAATTTTTAAAATGAGGCACCTACAGAAAGTGTCAATCCATCACCCTCGTGTGAGCGATCGTTGACCTGACAGATATTTACTGAGCTCCTGCTCTGCCTCAGGTCATATTCCAAGTGTCTGGGACACATCAACAAACAAGCAAAACCCATCACCATGGTAGACACATTCCAGAGAGGGGAAAGAGAAAAAACATTATATCCAACAAAAAATTAAATTATATGGTAAGTTGAACGGTGAAAGGGCTATGGTAAAGGGAAAACGGAGCAAACAGGGTAGGTCTTAAGAAAGGCCGCAAAGAGTTGGACATGACTGAGCAATGAACAAACACACATAAGAAAGGAAGGTTGATTTTTTTTTTCAGATTCCACGTATAAGCAATATCATGTGACATATTTCTTTCTCTGGCTTATTTTCAGTTAGTATGATAATCTCTAGGTCCATCCATGTTGCTGAAAATGGCATTATTTTGTTCTTTTTTTAAGGCTGAGTAGCATTCCAGTGTGTGTGTGTGTGTGTGTGTGTGTGTGTATATGTGTGTGTGTGCGCGTGTGTGTGTGCATGTGTGCGTGTGGTGTGTGTGCATGTGTGTGTGTGCACGTGCGCCACCCCTTTACTCATCTGTCAATGGACATTTAGGTTGTTTCCACATCTTGGCTATTGTAAATAGTGCTGCAATGAGAATTTATTTTTCTTGAGATGTCTGTAAGCAGTCATCGAGACAAAACCTACTGCCACGATAAAGTTAACAGTCTCCTCACCCCTTAACAGGAGGTTTATATAGTTAAGCAAGGACCTGAAGGTGGTCAGGGGATTGGCCAGGTAAGTGGTCAGGGAAGGGGGAGCATTTCTGAGGGAGGCACACTGCCCAAGCTGAGACCAACCAGGGAGAGCACAGCGGTGGTCACAGCACCGCCGGAGGCCCACGTGGCTGACCAGGAGAGGGGCGACCGGGTGACCGGGGTCGGCTCGGCCGCCAGGGAGGCCACCGTGAGGACCCGGGCCCGCATCCACGTTCAGGAGGACTCCTGCAGGACCCCGGGTAGGGAGGGCTGAGACTGAGGCGCCACAGGTCCCCCTGGCTGCTGAACAGAGAAGAGACTATGCTGGGGGGAGCCTGGAAGAAAAGGACCAGTGATCCAGGGTAGACTGTGGCTCAGGGTGGCAGCCCCGGGGGCCAGGGAAAGAAGGCGAGGGCGTTTTGAAGGCAGATCAGGTGGGATTTACCAACATACCACTTGTGGGTGTGAGTAAGAACAAGACAAACTACCATGGCCTTGCGACATTTCAATACAAACAGCCCCAAAATGTCTAGGACCTGGTGGTCCAGTGGTTAAGAATCCACCTGACAATGCAAGGGACACGGGTTCAATTCCTGGCCCAGGAAGATTCCACATGCCACAGGGCAACTAAGCCTGTGACCTGCAACTGCTGAGCCCCTGTGCCGAAAACTCATGCTCTGTAACCAGATAAGCCACCGCGATGAGGAGCCCGCACCCCACAGCCGGAGAGCAGCCCCACTCACCACAGCCAGACAGAGGCCTCACACAGCAGCGAAGAGCTGGGGTAGCCAAAAAATAACACATAACTAAAACTTTAAGAAATATCTAGAAAAGGTTATTATTCAGTCAAATACTTGGTTTCAACTTACCACCTGCAATTTGATGGGGATTGGAGAAGGCAATGGCAACCCACTCCAGTACTTTTGCCTGGAAAATCCCATGGACGGAGGAGCCTGGTAGGCTGCAGTCGAGTCGGACACGACTGAGCAACTTCACTTTCACTTTTCACTTTCATGCATTGGAGAAGGAAATGGCAACCCACTCCAGTGTTCTTGCCTGGAGAATCCCAGGGACGGGGAAGCCTGGTGGGCTGCCGTCTATGGGGTCGCACAGAATCGGACACGACTGAAGCGACTTAGCAGCAGCCATTCCAGGAAGTCTGGTCACAAAGAAGCAAGTTTCACTGATGTGTGATTCATTTCCAGCAGCAGGGCAAGCATTACAGAAATGAACACACGTGACTGACTGTCAAGATCCCACTTTTGCTAATAAAAGTAGGTCTAGAGGTATGTATAATATGTACACAATACATAAAAATATCTTATACCCCATCAATCAGTCCACAGTGGCAATGGTTTCTTTCTTTAAAAGTCAACTAATTATATAAAAACATTGTATCCTAATTATAAAAAACAGGAGGATTGTTTTGTTTGGGGGTTTTGATTTGTAGGGGTTTTTTTTTTGTTTGTTTGAGTTTTTGTTTTTTTGAAGGAGGATGTTTGGATCAGAACTCTCAAACAGTTTCTTTAGATACTAATTTAAATTTCAAAACACAACCTAAAATCCATGGTCAAAGTGATGCTATTGATCTGAATCATTTTTAGGACTAAATATACTATGGATGGTTTCCCAAAGATAGCACACTCGATGACTCACGACATGGTATCCACCCTGCTGGGAGTGTTTCACCTAGAACTTAAAAGCAAGAGCTTTCTAAGGTGAAGAAACTAAGAACTCACACACACAACACCTTAAGCTCGTTCTGAGCCAAATAAAGCAACCTCCTCAAATGAAACAGGAAAAAAATAAGCTGAAATAAAGCCAAGAAAGAAGATAAAGTGGGCTGATCCCTCTCCCATTTTCCCTCACTGCCACAATATGGAGTTATCATCTTAGATGAAGGATTTCCTTCAAATATTGCTGGGAGTTTAAGAGTCACTGCATGGACAGGATGCCTTCTACCTTCAATTTCATTCCTTCTTGAAAGTTTCCATATTCTACTACATTCCAGTCACTTGAGTTGTTTTTTGTTTTTTTTTTTTTAATTTTGCCTCTTTAAATAAAACTCAGGAAAACAGAATCAGAACTTGCAAAAATGAGAGAGCAGGGAGGGCAGTTCCTGTTGAAGCAGCTTCCTCAGTTTATTAAAATATTTGTTAGAGAGTCAAATTATACAGGGGCTTCACTACGGCTCTGTAGTAAAGAATCTGCATACAGTGTAGGAAATTCGGGTTCAATCCCTGGGTCAGGAAGATCCCCTAGAGAAGGAAGTGGCAACCCACTCCAGTATCCTTGCCTGGAGAAACCCATGGACAGAGGAGCCTGGTGGGCTACAGTCCATGGGGTCACAAAGGGTCAGACACGACTTAGTGACTAAACAACAACAATAGCTTCATAGATAAATCCACTAGATTTTAGGGGAAAAGACCAAGGGTATAAATATATTAGAATGAACCATATGAAATTATTAATATTTATCATTTTGACTAACAAAAACATAATTTCATGTGGTTCAGCCTAAGACTGACTAGTAATACATCAGACTGTCCAATTTTAAGTTGTTTTTCAATAACACACATAACCAAGGAAGTGAGAGCTCATATTCCCTAACTCAGTCTCCATACAACTTTAAACATCCATATATAATATTTCCAAAAACTTCAAGAAACACTTAAAACATCACCCATCACCCTCTAATTGCAATGACAAACCACAGAGCTTACACAGCACATGGAACTCTGCTCAATGTTGTGCCTCGAAAGGAAGTCAATTTGGGGGAGAATGGATACATGGATATGTCTGGCTGATTCACTCTGCTCTTCACCTGAAATTATCACAACACTGTTTGTTAATCAGCTATACTCCAATACAAAATAAAAAGCTTAAAAAAAAAAAAAAAGGTAAATTAGACCATTCTTATCTAAACGCAGATCAGCATTCTTATCTAAATATACATCGCCAGCTTGCTGGTCCCTTTGAGACTGCTCCAAAGCTTAATATTAAAAATACAGAAGATCTCTCTTCTCTCTTACCTGTGGTCACAAACAAGAATTACCAGCTCCTCTGAGATATCGTAGGCCCTGCTACCTGCTATGCCTGGTTTTGGAATCGCCACTTCTATCTTACCCTGGAAAAGCCCCACCAGCCTATTCATTCTTTTATCCTCCACAGCACTAACTGTAGAAGGGAGAGAAACGTGCCCAAGGGCTCAGCGATCCAGTCTGGAGTCACCCTAGTATACTGGGGGCACCACCTGGGCAGGGCACAAACAGCACTACATTCCTATGGGAGGGGGGAGCCCTAGCTCCCCTGGGCTGTGCAAGGCACCTGGATCAGACAGTAGAGAAAACTCAGCAGACCACTTGTGTATGGATAACATCTTTAACATCTTCCAGGGTTATGAGAGGACCTGAACCACGTTCTCACCAGAGAACCTGAACCACGTTATCATAGACTCTTGCTGGTGTTACAAAGACACCTCAGGTCATGAAGTTTTCACGTAGTGAAAGCTTCAGGTTCCATTGAAAATATTCATCCTTGTAAACAGGATTTTCAGAGAACTCTCCACCATGACCCGTCCATCTTGGGTGGCCCTACATGGAATGGCTCATAGTTTCATTGAGTTAGAGAAGGCTGTGATCCACGTGATCAGTGTGGTTATTTTTCTGTGATTGTGGTATTCATTCTGTCTGCCCTCTGATGGAGAAGGATAAGAGGCTTGTGGAAGCTTCCTGATGGGAAGGAGGAAAACAATAGAATGGAAAAGACTAGAGATCTCTTCAAGAAAATCAGAGATACCAAGGGAACATTTCATGTAAAGATGGGCAGAGTAAAGGACAGAAATGGTATGGACCTAACAGAAGCAGAAGATATTAAGAAGAGACGGCAAGAATACACAGAAGAACTGTACAAAAAATGACCCAGATCACCACGATGGTGTGATCACTCACCTGGAGCCAGACATCTTGGAGTGCAGAGTCAAGTGGGCCTTAGGAAGCATCACTATGAACAAAGTTAGTGAAGCAGATGGAATTCCAGTTGAGCTATTTCAAATCCTAAAGGATGATGCTGTGAAAGTGCTGCACTCAATATGCCAGCAAATATGGAAAACAGCAGTGGCCACAGGACTGGAAAAAGGTCAGTTTTCATTCCAATCCCAAAAAAAAGCAATGCCAAAGAATATTCAAACTACCACATGCTAGCAAAGAAATGCTCAAAATTCTCCATGGGAGGTTTCAACAGTACTGCACCAAGAACTTCCAGATGTTCAAGCTGGATTTAGAAAAGGCAGGGGAACCAGAGATCAAATTGTCAACATCCACTGGATCATCGAAAAAGCAAAAGGATTCCAGAAAAACATCTACTTCTGCCTCATTGGCCACATTAAAGCCTTTGACTGTGTGGATCACAACAAACTGTGGAAAATTCTTTAAAGAGACAGGAATACCAAACCACCTGACCTGCCTCCTGAGAAATCTGTAAGCAGATCAAGAAGCAACTGTTAGAACTGGACATGGAACAAGGGGAAAATCAGGAAAGGAGTACGTCAAGGCTGTATATTGTCACCCTGTTATTTAACTTATATGCAGAGTATATCAAGCAAAATGCTAGGCTGGATGAAGCACATGCTGGAATCAAGACTGCCAGAAGAAATATCAATAACCTCAGATACGCAGATGATACCTCCCTAATGGCAGAAAGTAAAGAGGAACTAAAGAGCCTCTTGATGAAGGTAAAAGAGGAGAGTGAAAAAGCTGGCTTAAAACTCAGCATTCAAAAAACGAAGATCATGGCATCTGGTCCCATCACTTCCTCACAAATAGATGGGGAAACACTGGAAATAGTGACAGACTTTATTTTCTTGGGCTCCAAAATCACTGCAGATGGTGACTGCAGCCATGAAATTAAAAGACACTTGCTCCTTGGAAGAAAAGCTATGACAAACCTAGACAACATATTAAAAAGCAGAGTCATTACTTTGCCAACAAAGGTCTGTGTAGTCAAAGCTATAGTTTTTCCAGTAGTCATGTATGGATGAGAGAGCTGGACCATAAAGAAGAGTGAGCACTGTAGAATTGATGCTTTTGAACTGTGGTGTTAGAGAAGACTCTTAAGAGTCCCTTGGACTGCAAGGAGATCCAACCAGTCCATCCTAAAGGATATCAGTCTTGAGTGTTCATTGGAAGGACTGATGCTGAAGCTCCAATACATTGGCCACCTGATGCAAAGAGCTGATTCATTAGAAAAGACCCTGATTCTGGGAAAGATTGAAGGCAGGAGGAGAAGGGGATGACAGAGGATGAGATGGTTGGATGGCATCACCGACTCGGACATGAGTTTGAGCAAAGCTCTGGGAGTTGGTGATGGACAGGGAGGCCTGGTGTGCTGCAGTTCATGGGGTCACAAAGAGTCAGATACAACTGAGCAACTGAACAACAACACAGAATTTTAAATGTGCAACTAAACAATGGCTGTTTTTGACTTTTCCCTCATGGGTCCCGAGACTGTGCCTCAGAGGACAGACAGAACTCCAGAGGACTGGCTGAGCAGTACGCAGCATGGCTGTTGGGCCGTACCCCGCAAGCCTTCAAGCCTGCTAAGTGCCCAGCCGAAGGACTGAACAAAGAGCTCAGAGACATCAGTGGTTTATGGATGGGGGAGCTTACATGTCGAAGCAAAAACAGTCAGAGAGATACCCAACCGGGGATGGCAGACGGCAGGCAAGACCTGGCAGGAGTCTTCAGGACCAGGGTAAGAGGGAGGTTCCCCGTTATAGGAAGAACTGAAGCTAGGTTGGCTCATCGATACCAGGGAGACCAGCGGAGGGGCCCACCCCACTTCTCTTTTGATAAAGGGGAGTAAGAGATTCCAACCTAAAGATTAGAACAATCACTAGCTGGGGCCTGGGGCAACAGCAGGCCTTTACTCATTAGGCTCTAAGACTAACAAGGAAGGCCCCTCCGATGAGCAGGATGTTGGTGAAGCAAGGACTGGCTGAGTGGGAATGGACAGGGAGCAGAGAACAGCCACCCTGAGTGGCATGACCATATAACAGGCACCACCAGCCGGGGAGGGTAGGGCTTTCAGTGCCAGGTGAGCAACTGGTGCCAGACTGAAAACTGAAAACCCTATGTTCCAGAGCTCCACTGTCCCAGGCAGCTGGGACGGTTACTCACCATGCAATGAGAGCTCATTTCCCCAGCCGTGACAGGCGAAACCCATGCCTCTTACTCTCGAGCTCTCCAGAAGTTTCCTGACCCTGCTTCTTACAGCCAAGCCTTCACAGCCCAGAATGCACTCAGTAAATCCCAGACGCACCTCCTCTGAGAACCACAGGTTTGGAGACACAGTCTTGGGGCAGGCCTACGATGACTGAGCACATTCGCAACAACCTTCAGTTTTAGACAAAAAAGGAAGAACAAGCCTCCCTCAGGTACCTTGGCTGGGTCTGGCAGATTGTTCCCAGCCCTGGCAACTGTGAGGAGCTCCTCTAACTGTGCGAGTCCCAGATTCTGGTGACTCATCCCACAAGGATGTGAAGGATGCCTTCACCCGCCGCCACTCACGGGAAGCGGATGAAACGTGAGCCGACAGCCAGCTCCAAGTACTGAGCCCAAAGCTGAGCGACTTTTACAGACAAAGAAGAATCAGCTCTTCAACAAGTCACTCTTCGGTGCTGTAAAACTACCTCAGTTAACAGTCACTTCATTCACACAGGCCAGACTGTGGGTGAACACTGCGACAGAAGAATGAAAAGAGATGACCTCCCCAACCCCGACACTCAGGACTGTTCTTAAATCGATTCCTTACTCTGCCCTTCCTTTCCTCAAAATCATTTCAGAGAGTGAGTCCAAGATCTGAAAGTAATTCCCAAGTCACACTATCTCACTAATATTGATTGTCACCTTTCTGTAACCAAAAACAAAACAAAAACAAAAAACAACCTGATGGATGTGTACCCTTTTGGGATTATATGTTAGAGTTATTCTAGGAAACTCTAGAGAACAGTTACTATTTGTCGCATTTTGTCGTCCTAGTGAGACTGTTATGGACTAAATGTCTATGTTCCCCAAAACGTATATGTTGACACCCTAATCCCCAAGCTGATGGTATTCGGGGGAGAGACCTTTGGGAGGTGAATAGAGTTTGATTAGGTCATGAGGGTGGAGCCCTTGTGATGGGATTAGTGTCCTTATAAAGACACAAGATCTCTCTGCAAGCCACTGGGGAAGGCCATGTAAGGATGCAGGCAGAAGGCAATCTAGGAAGACGATCCTCATAAGACACCGAATCTATTTCTCAGCCTCTAGAATGGTGAGAAATAAATGCATATTGTTTAAGCTATCCAGTCAATGATATTTTGTTAGAGCAACCCCAAATGACTAAAACATATACCCAGAGGGGTAGGAAAAAACCTATAATCAAATAGTCCTCAAGAAAACACATTTGATTGACATTATCAAGACTTACTCTGAGATACACATTGAATGGTGACTGATGTGGCAAAAGAAAATGACTGCCACTCTGAGTCTGCTGTGGCAGATGGCCCAGGACACAGGCAGTCTGTTCACAGAACCTAAGTGGGTTAGTGCCTGGCTCCCTTGGAAAGACTTATACCATGAACACAATGTGAGCAACAGTGTATGGGGCCAAAGACATTTGATGGACCCTGATGAAGGACAACTATTAGGACACCTCTGACAGTGACATCTTGATCAGCTGTTCAAAGTTTGGTCAAGGTCATAACTTCTAAAGAACCTGACCCAGCAAAACAATCAAGCATAGCATATGGGCCCTGAAGCTTAACTGCATCATTCACACTAGACTTCTCACCTCCACAAGTCTCACCGTAGCATTTGGCAAGCCCATGTCTGGATAACAAGTTCAAGAACATTTGTTCAATTATGGCTCAAGAGCTTACAGAATATTGTTAGAGCAAAGCTTCCCAGGGTCTGAGAGCAACGACTGAGCCAGATGGAATCACATGACAAACTCCCTCTAAATGAGTTAATTCTTAGATCTATAGCCATTTCTGCAGAATTTACATCTGGAGTACCTGAATGTGTGAGAATGGGTATAAACGTGACCTTCACCTCTGGAAAGAGGTAACAACACTAAAGTGATCTAAATATAGTGTGTTCATGGCACCACTGACTGCAGTCCACAACTCAGGTTAGCAGGAGTGCCCATCTTTGTGTTAAAGATATCAGTTATATTAGAAGTTATGCTTTTTCCCCCACTGGGAAAGAAATTTTCAGTTGGAGCACTACTCATGCTAAACCAAGAGTAGGCAAAAGGCAGCCCAAAAGGACTGACTCTATACCATCACTACTCAGCAGATCCCCCAGCTTGCAAAATTCAAACAATAGCACCAAGTTACAAAAATTCTCCATCAAGTGGCTGATTCTACTTGTGAGATTTATATGACTAAAAATTAGTATTAGTGCTCATGAGAAGAATACTTTCAACAACTCAGATTATTTTCTGTAAAAATCCACAGTGACACCAAGACACAGGTTTTATGATGACGAAAGTTTGGCCCACAATATCATTAGGACAACACACGCTTCTGTTCGGAACCTCCAATTTCACTTACACCTTGACGCAAAATGAGGAACTTCAGCCCAGAAATTCCAGGGAATATGCCGATTTATGTCAGTGTTCAGGAATGTTTCTACACAAAGCACCGAGAATGCAGTCTGCACTCAGGTTTTATACTAAAGACTCGATTCCTATGTTTCACCCACAATTCCTGCATAGGCTTTCCCACTTCTTTCCTCATCCTCACCAGAGAAGAGACTGTGTTGGGTAGTGATGCATTTTATCTTGTTTCATCTATGTGCATCAAGTAACTTCAGAAGTTTCAAGCCGAAGGGAACCTGAGCTCATCTATTCCGATGCTTAACTTGGAGGAAGAGGACACTAATGGGCAGAGAACTAAAAACAAAGAAGCTTCAAATAAAATGCTCCTTCATAACCAGTTTCTTTCCTTTGTTCCAGCAAGCATGTCCTCAAAGAGAAAAAATGCCCCTGACCTGGCCTGCCAACTCCTGGTACATCTAATTCAATATCAAGAGAAAAGAAATCCTCATTTCCTCCCTCAGTGAAAAACCCAGACAAATCTGCTGTATTAGTTTTCTACTGCTCCCATAACAAAACCCACAAACCCAGTAGCTTAAAAGAACACAAATTCATTATCTTCAAGTTCTGTGGGTCAGAAGCACAACACAGGTCTCACCAGCTCCAATCAAGGGCTGTGCTCCTTTTCAGAGTCTGGGGGCAAAGCTGTCTGCTTCCTTCCCAGCTTGTAGGGCCCGCTACATGCCTCGGTCACGGCTCCCTTCCTCCGTCTTTAGAGCCAGTGATGGGAGTCTCAAGTCCTCTCATACTTGGGATTTCTTATACCCCTCCTTCTAACATTCAGGCACGCGTGTACCTTCTCTCTCTCCCTCCCTCTCTCTGACAATAATTAAGATTCTCCATTTTTAAGAACTCATATGATTACCTTGCACCCACTCAGACTAATCGGGATAATCTAGCCACTTCATAGTCCCTTCTCTTAATCACATCTGCCACTTCCTTTTGGCCATGGAGAGCAATATTTACAAGTTCAGGGAATTAGCACATGGACATCTTCAGGTAGCCACTGTTCTGCCTAAAGAATGGTCCTACGGAACATTTGGTGAGCAGGTCCTAAATCTGGGAGATGCCCCTGGATTCGTCCCTTCTGTTTACCCTCCGTGTCCTGAGAATAACTAGATGCCATGACTCCAGATTCTACCTGTGTCAGTACTGCTCCCTGCTTCTTACATACTCAGCTACTCCCAAAGCTGACGTGTCCCCGGAATTCTTCACCTCTTCTCCGCCTGGAGCCAGCCTCAACTGTTTTCCGTTCTTCACACTGTCCTTCTGAGCCTACATGCTTCAGGAAGAGTGTCTCCAGCCCGAGGTCTGGGTGAAGGGACTAGATGTGTCTCAGCAAGTCATGGTGACCCCGTGCCCTCTGCCAGTCACTTTCAGCATGAGGGGAACACAGTGTGCTCAATGGATTCACTGAATTAACCAACACAGGAGTCACCCGGGATTTCTTGTTAGGTCACCTAAGTCAATTGGAGTCTATGCTAAAAACTCACTTAATTTTTCTGATGCTAAAAAATCACTTGATTACTTGATGCTAATAACATCCTGAATGGTACACTGCTCATTAAAATACCTGTAAATTTTTTTTAACATTTTTTATTGTGGTAAAAGTCACATAATATAAAACAAACTATTTTAACCGTATTTAACTGCACTGCTCAGTGGCACCAAGTATAATCATATGGTTGTGCAACTCTAACCTCATCCATCTCCTGAATTTTTCACCTTCCTAAATGGAAACTCTGCCCCCATTAAACACTAACGCCCCATCCCCACCCCACCCCAACCCCAGCATCTACCAATGCACTTTCTGACTCTATGAATTTGACTATTAAGTACCTTCTATAAATGGAATCAAACAGAATAAAATGACTGTAAAATTTTGTTCACGGTTCTACTTGCTCCTGGCCTCCCATGACCTCTGGGCTCCATGCTTCATCCTATATATCAGAATACTTTTCCAGAGCCACCAATCTTATTGGCTGTTCAAAATGCTCTAGTGATAGCCCATCAGCCATACCTAGTTCTTCAAAATCAGTGCTCATATCCCTCTGAAGAATCTAGAAAAACCATGTAACCAAAAGTCAGTTTTAAGTTGATATCTTAATTTTTGTCATCATCATCATATATTAAAAAATGTGTTAAAGATATAGATTTCTGATATGTTATAAATGTAGATCAATGCATGATATTGGATGCTTGGGGCTAGTGCACTGGGACGACCCAGAGGGATGGTATGGGGAGGGAGGAGGGAGGAGGGTTCAGGATGGGGAACACATGTATACCTGTGGCAGATTCATTTTGATATTTGGCAAAACTAATACAATTATGTAAAGTTTAAAAATAAAATAAAATTAAAAAAAAATAAAGTAAAACAACTCATATTGCTCAAAGAAATCCACAAGAATCTAAATAGCATAGTGATTTGGTGCATGTCCATCGTTTAAAAATAAATAAGCTCTTCTTTATCAGGTATGTTTCATCATGCCCTTATATTTGCATTCCATTCCTCCTGCAAAAGTTTATCTCAGTGAATATATTTTGATGATTCAAAGTGCTTTATTAACTTACCTACCATATATATCCCTACATACACCAAAAATAGGCATGAATTTTAGAATTGTAGGTATTAATCTACTTTGAATTTAGCCCCTGAGGGTGAAATAATTTCTTCTGAGTTATACAAAAACATTTACCTGTAAATAACTGAAAAAAAAATCCAACAAATACAATAAAATTTTGATCAGTAGTCATTATATATAAAAAATAAATTTTTATTTAAAATGTATTTTTTTTTCTAATTTTATTTTATTTTTAAACTTTACATAATTGTATTAGTTTTGCCAAATATCAAAATGAATCCGCCACAGGTATACATGTGTTCCCCATCCCGAACCCTCCTCCCTCCTCCCTCCCCATACCATCCCTCTGGGCCGTCCAGTGCACCAGCCCCAAGCATCCAGCATCATGCATCGAACCTGGACTGGCAACTCGTTTCCTACATGATATTTTACATGTTTCAATGCCATTCTCCCAAATCTTCCCACCCTCTCCCTCTCCCACAGAGTCCATAAGACTGTTCTATACATCAGTGTCTCTTTTGCTATCTCGTATACAGAGTTATTGTTACCATCTTTCTAAATTCCATATATATGCGTTAGTATACTGTATTTATGTTTTTCCTTCTGGCTTACTTCACTCTGTATAATAGGCTCCAGTTTCATCCACCTCATTAGAACTGATTCAAATGTATTCTTTTTAATGGCTGAGTAATACTCCATTGTGTATATGTACCACTGCTTTCTTATCCATTCATCTGCTGATGGACATCTAGGTTGCTTCCATGTCCTGGCTATTATAAACAGTGCTGCGATGAACATTGGGGTACACGTGTCTCTTTCCCTTCTGGTTTCCTCAGTGTGTATGCCTAGCAGTGGGATTGCTGGATCATAAGGCAGTTCTATTTCCAGTTTTTTAAGGAATCTCCACACTGTTCTCCATAGTGGCTGTACTAGGTTGCATTCCCACCAACAGTGTAAGAGGGTATTTCTTAATAAGACAGACAGACAGAGCTTTTAAAATTTAACCAAGGCATCTATAAATTAATAAATATTCCTTAATGCTAAAGTAATAACAGGTTCGCATGAATTTTACTACAATTTTTCATATTTCTGTATATAACTGCAGATAAATCCTTTTGGCCTAAATGAGTGTGTGACAGTTTTGTGGTAGGCACATCCCTCCAATCATGGAAGTCCTTTTGTGTTTTAGGCCATCAAAGACAGTGATCCATTATCAATATTATTTTTAATTACCTATCAACTGATGATCCACATATGCCTTCAATTTCATTACAAGCAAAGGGTCCTTTTGTTTAAGCCTTAGTACATTTCTGCATCACAGGAAGATGTACAGGACAAGATTCTGGAATGCCTGCTTTCTGTAAAAAGGGAGAAAGGAAAGCAGACACATTTCCAGGCAGATCAACTTTAGGAACGAGTGGAAATAAATGTTGAAAAACTGGACAACCACTCCCTTGAGAGTCTGTGAGCCCTTTTACATCCCCCATTAGAGGGTCTTCATTGATGCCCAAAGGTATGTTTAAAGGCATTTTGAAAATGCTGACCAGTGGGATAAAATCAAAATGACTTCCTTGGTGGCTTCCAAGACTCTGCACTTCCATACAGGGGGTCCAGTTTCAACCCCTGGTCAGGAAACTGGATCCCACACACTGCAACTAAAATCTGGTGCATTCAAATAATTTTTCTTTAAATGACTTCACCTAAAACACAGTGCCTGACATGATTTGATGCGGGTTTGTGTCTCATTTCCCACTTGTGTCCCTCTAGACATGCGTTGTGCTCAGTCACTCAGTCATGTCTGACTCTTCATGACATCATGGACGGTAGCCCACCAGGCTCCTCTGGCCATGGAATTTTTTGGACAAGAATACGGGAGTAGGTTGCCAGTTTCTTCCCCAAGGGATCAACCCAATCGAGGGATCAAACTCGCATCTCTTGTCTCCTACAAGAGCAGGCAGATTCTTCACCACTGCACCGCCAGGGAAGCCCCATTTTTTCCCTCCCCCACTCATTCCTACACCAGCCTGAGCAGAATCACGTATCCAGGTTGTAAGTTCGCTCTCAAGAGGAACATGTGTCAAAAAGACTTCCTTCCTTTACTCCACTTTGACCCTCAGCCTGCTGCTATTTTAGACACGAGGGATGAGTCACTGAAATTTATACCAGCATCTTGCCCCTGGCTCAGTCTAGTCGCAGGGACTCTGCTTGCTGTATGACATAAATTAACAGTAGCAGTTTAAACAGTCCCCATACCTTCAGGATAGAATTCTGTATAGTAAACCACCCAACCATATATTCCCACATTCTAGAAACACCATTCAACGATTCTAGCATTTCATACACATATATATATATATTCAACTATATATACACACACACACACAAATATATAATTTCGTCATAGAGACATCAGTTTCAGCGTTATAGGTGAGGTTCCTTTCATTCCTCTGCACTTCTGTCCCTGCCCTTGCTGAAGCTTTCCCAGATGTTCCCTTCCCTGTCCCAGGTACAGAACTAGTCACTCTACTCCCTGAGAACATGCCGATTTTACTTCCATTGGGTATTTCTCACACTCCGCTTGGTGCCATGACGGTGCTGTGAGCAAGTCTGGTCTCCACGGCAGGACACTCACAGCGCTCCGTCCTCATGCGGTCCCTTGGTCCTGACCACCCCTCCCTGAAAATCTCTCTTCTCTCAAGGCCAGTCCATTCTTCTCACTCCAAACATGACCACTCTTCCTCAGTTTCCTGCACGTGCTCCCCAACTCTGCCCACTGCTTTTCTCAGAGCTCCTTGCACTCTTCATAATGCATAGCAGAGGTCTCAGAGGCTAGACCAAAGTGACCTAACACCAAAATCATATGACAGGTACCTTTTCCCACGCTGGAAGGGGGGAAAAGGTACTAACAATGTCCTCATGTTAGGGTTTTGAACTTTTATTTTTCTAAAAGTTTGCCTTTAACTGTGACTAATGACGAGCAGTGACAAAAGTAAACAAATATTACAGGAAACACAGAAAATCAATCACATATTAGTAATTTAAGAGTTTCGTGTATAGGCTCATGGGTTAGAATTTTATATTATGTATAAAATAACATCTAGTATTTTATCAGCAAAGTTGGTGCTGTGCTTCTTCGTGAAATTAATATAATGAAACATACCCACACATGTCTATGTATACACTTGTAAATTATACATATTAGAAATCAATATAAAATTAAGTTACTTTCTCTCTGGCATCACAACATGTGAAAACAGCCCAGTGAATGCTCAGGCACTGCTGGTGTGAATGCCAAACGGCCCGATCATTCTGAAAACCAGTTTGGCAATTTCTCACGCAACTAAGTACGCACATGACCCAGCCATCCCAGCCTTGGACACTTACTCAAGAAGAATAAAATCATGTCCACACAAAGACTTGTACACAAAAGCAGCTTTTTAACAGCCCCAAACTGGAAAGATATACATGTTCATCAATAGGTGAATAAACTGTGATACATCACACAAATGAATAAAACTGAGAAATTTAAACACTATACAACATAACAACCTGGAAGAATCTCAAAAACATTAAGCTAAAAGGAAACAGTTAGACAAAAGAATGCATGATTCCTTTTCTAGGAAATCCTAGAAAAGGCAGAAAGAATCTAGAGAGATAGAAAGCAGACCAGTGGTTGCCTAGGGCTAAGGGGTTTGAATGGAGAAGGCAATGGCACCCCACTCTAGTACTCTTGCCTGGAAAATCCCATGGATGGAGGAGCCTGGTGGGCTGCAGTCCATGGGGTCGCGAAGAGTCGGACACGACTGAGCGGCTTCACTTTCACTTTTCACTTTCATGCATTGGAGAAGGAAATGGCACCCCACTCCAGTGTTCTTGCCTGGAGAATCCCAGGGACAGGGGAGCCTGATGGGCTGACGTCTATGGAGTTGCATAGAGTCGGACACGACTGAAGCGACTTAGCAGCAGCAGCAGCAAGGGGTTTGAAAGGGTGGAGAGTGAAGAAAGGTCCAAACAAACCTTTTTGGGTAACAGAAAAGTTCCACATCGTGACAATGGCAGTGGTGACACCAGCGGGCACACTGATCAACACTCACTGAAATGAGTGATGGACACCGATAATGGATACATGCTATTGCACATGAATTATAATTCAATAAAGCTGATGTTTTTCAATTGGCCCAATGGACTTTCCACCAAATTTGGAGACTGTTAGGAACGATCTGACTTGCCATGAAGGCAGGTTTGTGTGGTAGATATGAAATTTACTTTGAATGACTCTGTAGTGGGAAGAGGGGAAGGGGTGGAATTTTTGTATTTCACATGGAGTAAGCCGGTCACTAACACTTATTGAAACTGCCATCATTTTATAGATGGGCAGTGGGCCTATCTGAGATGGGAACAAGTTGGTGAGTTCCAGGAATGAGAATTGTGTTTAGTTTGGTACAACTTGAGCTTTAAGCCCAGTGGGTAGACTCTGTAACTAGGAACTACTTCTTCCTGGTGCCAAACCCCAGATTACCATTTCTGAGTTGAAATAAGGTGACTTTGGACAACTTACTGGAACTGAAAATGTTCAAAGAATAGTTTATTGGAAGTGACACCTCTGGAGACTGGGGCTAGTTGAATTCAGAAACTGAGAGAGTTAGGCCTAGAAGAGCAAAGCCTCTCCCCAGCCCCGTGTGTGACAATCAAATACACCAATGGTTCTTAACCTTGACTGAATGAGAATCTTCTGGACAGCTTGTTAGAGCATAGGTTTCTGGACCCCACCTTCAGAGCTGCTGATTCAGGAGGCCAGGTGTGGCATCTCTGGCAAGTTCCCAGGTGACGTGGATGCTACTGATCTGGGGACCACCCTTGGAGAACCAGCTGTATACCCTGGTTTTATGGATCCTTACATATTCAACAGTTCTCAAACAGCCTTACCCATGAATTAAGTAGAAAGAAGTCCAATTTATTTTACTAGCTACACAATTTACACTAACAATAGTAAGAAAGATCAGAAGAAAAAACTCCATAGTTATTGGAATAGAGGGACAGCTTGTTCCTGCTTCAGGTACCTTCCTGTGTGGATGAGTTTTTCTCAGCTTTTAGGTTACTAAGTAGCTTCTGTATTTCGGACATTAATTTTGCCACTCTCTTATCAGTAAAAGTGGATATTATACTATGTTCTTGGTAATAAATGACACTGTCACAAGTTCAAAATGTACATCATTTTCTATTGTCAGATGAAAAAGACAGAGATAAGAGAATTGTGAGGGTAGGACTATAGGGTGAAGAGGAGTTACATGAAAAGGTTTAGAAATGGGGAAGAAAGATACAAATCACAGCAGACTCAAAAATTCCCCAGGGGAAAGAAGCAGTGTGTGAGAGATTAATAATCACGGGGCCAAAGAGGGAAGAAATGGCTTGATGAACTGGAAGTTTACTCTAGAGATAAGAAGAAAATAACAATGGGAAAAGGACTTGAAATATAAAATAATGCTGGGTAAAATAAAAACAAAACAAAAACAGAAAAAAAGCCAAGAGAAAAGGAAGACCTGTTTGTTTTTAAGTTATTAAATATGACATTTAAAAAACAAGATATACCAATAGACAGTGATTTCTGAAGAGAGGAAGGGAAAGGCCAGTTTTTAAAATATTGCCACCTTATTCGCTGGATAAATGTCCAGTTCCAGGTTACTAGAAATCAACTGTGGTTCCTCAGTACTTTAGAGGTCCCAGCTTGAAGCGGTGGGATATGTCCCTGGGGGGCGTGGTGGACAGGACAGTGTCCTCCCCCCGGAAGACGTGCACTCCTCATCCCTGCAGCCTGTGACCATGCTACCTCACATGGCCAGAGGGACACTGCAGATGTGAATAAATTAAAGATCTTAAGTTGGAGAGATGGGTGGGCCCCTGTAAGACAAGGTTCTTATAAAACAGAAGACAGGAGGCCGTGGTATCAAAGGAGGAGACATGCCAAGAGAACTAAAAACCAGAGTGATGTAGCCATAAGCCTCAGCACATGGGTGACCTCCAGGAATAGGACAAGACAATGAACAGACTCTCTCCTACAGTCTTCAGAAAAGCACAGCCTTGCACACCTATTTTAAACTCCCGATCTCCAGAGCTATGAGATGATAAACCTGCAGTGTTTTCAGCCACGAAGTCTGTGGCAATTTGTTGCAGCAGCAAGAGGAAACTAATCCAGGGATCCTGGGCATGCTGGGCAGAACTGGAGAGCGCTGGCCTCCTCTAACGCAGAGAACACAAGTCTGGGTTTTGCAAGATCTTCCAGATTGTTAGGAGATGCAGAAAATCTGTGTGCATCAAGTTCAGTTCAGTTCAGTTCACTCAGTCATGTCCGACTCTTTGCGACCCCATGAACTGCAGCACGTCAGGCCTCCCTATCCATCACCAACTCCCGGAGTTCACTCAGACTCACGTCCATCGAGTCGGTGATGCCATCCAGTTAGCGACTAGTAATACTGTGCAGGACACGGTACGACCACAGCACTGACTGTGGCTCCTTCTTTCCTTTATTGAACACGTCATCCATGTGATGCAGTTAGACTAAAAGCAGAATAGAAAAACAGAACAGGCTTTTCTGGCTCAATGCTCCCTCCACTCCAGACTACCGACCATATCCAAGCTTGCAGAGACAAAGAGCTCAGCTCACAAAGCTCTTACGTTGCTGGCCAGAAGGCACTGAAGGCAGCATGAGGTCCATTTTCTGCCCCCGAATCACCCAGAAGCTGAACCTCACAGTGTTAGATTTTTCCTACATTCTAGACAACCACTGGGGCCAACACGCTTTATAGAATCATTCTGGAAGATGAAATTATTTTAGGAAAACTTTTTGTTCTCTGTGGATGAAAGGAATTACTGAAGTGTTAAATGTTAAGACTAACACTGAAACATGGCCAGATACATAAGAACACCTTTAAGAAGTGAAAGGGAAAGAAACATCAAAGTTCAAATTAATCTTGCCTAAAAGTAATTCTTCTGTAAATTCTACTCTTTGGGGTGAGTTGCTAGAAGAGGGGGGAATGAAGTTAGTCATGTTTACAGATGGAGAAGGCAATGGCACTCCACTCCAGGACTCTTGCCTAGAAAACCCCATAGGTGGAGGACCCTGGTAGGCTGTAGTCCATGGGGCTGCGCTGAGGCGGACCCGACTGAGCGGCTTCACTTTCACTTTTCACTTTCACGCATTGGAGAAGGAAATGGCAACCCACTCCAATGTTCTTGCCTGGAGAATCCCAGGGACGGCAGAGCCTGGTGGGCGGCCGTCTACGGGGTCGCTCAGAGTCGGACACTACTCAAGCAACTTAGCAGCAGCAGCATGTACAGAGACAAGTGGCCTCTTCATACTCAGGCAACCAGCCAACAATATTTACTGATTGAAGGCTCTTCAAAACACTAAGCAAGAAAAAACTAGGATCTGCAAAAGTATAAGATAGGGTTCTAACACATAAGAATTCTCACGAAGGAATTCTGTGAGATCCCTGGGAAGATGAGGCCAATATGGGAAATAATCAGAGTACAATAAGTCCCCTACATATGAACAAGTTCTGTTCCAAGGCCAACAAAGTCAGCCTAGGCACCCAACAATCAGCTATATGGTACTGTACTGTAACACATTTACAATACTTTTCACACAAATAAAACATAAAAGACAGATACAAAAAATGAAGAAAATAGTTTTGATCTTACAATACAGTACTGTACCTTGAAAAGCATAGTACAAGTTGGCACATGAGGGCTGGCATGGAGTCAACAGGCAAGCTACTGCCTGGAGGAGGGCGAGGAGGTAGAGACAGCAAAGCTGGAGGCCGGGCAGCAACAGAAGACAGAGGGTGAGCAGCGATCTCACTCACACCCGATACGGATGAAACCGCCTGCATCTCTGCAAGCTCTCAGCCTGAAGGTTTGTATGCAGGGGACTTACTAAAAATAACGGTCTTTCTCTGCACTGAAGCTGATAAGTCAATGCAATATGGACCCATCACATGTAAGGGAGACATGGGTGGAGATCTGACTTTTGCAGGCAGGAAAGCTTCAGCATGGTTGGCTTTTATGCTAACCCTTCAAGGACAGACAGGATGTAGGGAAAGGGTAAGCTATACTGCTCGACAGAAACTGGCTTGATGACTTCTCTCCTGTGCTAGAATCTTGCATTTTTAATTGAAGCCGAAAATACAATAAAACCTGAATAAATGGTGGTCCTTTATTATAAGATGAAGTTGTACAACAAATGCAAATGCTGTGTAAGATACAGAAGAAGATCATTGTTATTTCTTTCTATTCTACTGGGCCTTGATATTGTAAGAGGAAGAAGCAGTGACCATTTCCCACGATACTCTGTTACATGATTGTACCAGAAAATGCAGGCATATGTCTCCAATGCCCCCAATCACATAAGATAAAATACTGAATTAAGTAGAAGTCTGATACTGTTGTAACCAAGTAGAAAGTTACTGAGATTTACAACCTGAATTCATGTTTTGCTTAAAACATGGTTTTCCAAGTTATTTTATCAGAACTGACCTCAGCACATGTTTGGAAATATTACTCTGTCCTTTCATCTCAGAGAAAAGCAACTTTAAATAGCTTGGAAATGCAGGTATAGATGTTTTTTTGGCCTATAGGTAGTTAACTATTAGCTCTAATAAGATAGAGCCAGTGTTTGGTTAGAATTTTGAAGAGACAATTGTTGAAATATTTGATCAATTTGGTTCTAAGGATCACACACTGTGGTTTTAAACACTGCTGGGTTATTATTTTCCTGCATTCCTTTATGAGAGAGAAAACAAACTTTCTATCAAATGATGTAATTTTAAAAATCACTATACATTTCCATGTAGTATTCTAGAGAAAGACTGTAAAAGAAGCTTCTGAGCACCTACCATATTACTTCTCTAACCCTGAGATATCACTCTGGATTTTTCTTATTGACAATAGCAGAACAAGCCATGGTTTATAATTCAGGATTTCCTGGAAAAGCAAAATCCATCTGTATGTAACAGGTGGAGGAGCTGGGTGGGTTTTCAGAAGATGAGTCTCGTGTTCTATTAAAGCGTGTAAAATGACTGGCGAACGTGAGCAAATCAAAAATAGGAGTTTTCTGACACTTCCAAAGAATTCACATTGAGCATTTTACAGCCCCCAATAACATTACATACTTGCTTTCTTTTTTAAACTACTTTTATTTGTTTGTGTATTTGGCCGTGCTGGGCCTCGGTGTGCGCAGGCTCTTCTCTCCCCGTGGAGAGTGCGAGCTCCTCTCCAGCTGCGGAGCTCAGCTTCTCACCGAGGCGGCTGCTCCCGTTGCAGACCTCGGGCTCTGGAGCATGGGCTCAGCGCATGTGGCGCTTGGGCTTAACTGCGCCGGGGCATGTGGGGTATTCCCGGAGCAGGGAGGGACTGAGCCTGTGTCTCCTGAGTCTCCTCCATTGGCAGGCAGATTGTTTACCACTGAGCCACCAGGGAAGCCCAAAGTTGACCATACTCTTTCCGCTCTGCTACTTTCTTGCTGGGTATTTAAAAACTGCTTCTTTGTGACCAAAGACATTGCTGGACATTTTTACTTTTGGGCTACAGGTCTTTCTGAGAGCCTGGAGTTTCAAGCTAGCTGCTGTCTGATTAGTGGAGGTTTTACACAGCTGTGTATACTTGTCAGGACAGATGTGAATCAGGTACCTGAGACCAAAGCTGACACAAACCCCTGCATGCAGATATGGACTGTCTCAGGAACTATGTCACAGAACAGACTTTTATTCCTGAAGAAGCAGTGTGAGAAGCAGTGCACATTTCAGGCTCAGTCACGGGGTGAATTTTGTTGTTGCTATGTGCCGTGCTTAGTTGCTGTCTGTAGTGTCAGACTATTTGCTTAGTTGCTAAGTCGTGCCCAGCTCTTTTTGACCCTATGGACTGTAGCCCTCCAGGCTCTTCTGTCCATAGGATTTCCTAGGCAAGAATACTGGAGTGGGTTGCTATTTCCTTCGCCAGGCAATCTTCCCAACCCAGGAATCAAATCCGCATCTCCCGCATAACAAGTGGATTCTTTACCACGGAGCCACCAAGGAAGCCCTGTGGAGTGAATACATCCTCGAATAAAATCTTTACAGGAAACAGCTGGCCTGAAAACGGTGTTTTTGTGTTTTTTTTTTTCCCTCTATATCCAGAGAAACCAGGTGCATCAGTCCCAAGAACCTCTTAGAATACAGTTACTTCCAGGTGCCTGCGTCTCACCAGACACAAGAATCAACCAACTCATTGGCAAGTAATTTGTGCCAAAGAAAATCTGTGCCAGATATTCTAAGTTACTGTTTTTAAACTTTGATTTTTCAGGAATAAGAACACCATGAGTTGCTCCAAATGAAACACAGAGTGAAGTAAGTCCGAAAGAGAAAAACAAATATTGCATATTAAAGCACATGGGTGGAATCTACAAAAAATGTACAGCTGGACTATGTGCAGGACAAGAAGAGAGATGAAAACGCAGAGGACGGACATGTGCACACAGAAGGGGGCTGAACTGGGGGACTGGCATCGACATACAAACACCATCCTGTGTAAATGAGATAGACGGCTAGTGCAAACCTGCCGTACATACAGCACAGAGTTCAGCTCGTGCTCTGTGCTGAGCTGGATGGGGGAGATGGGAGGGGTCCCAGCAGGGCATCTGTACATATACAACGGCTTCACTTCATTGCACAGAAAAAAAGCAACGCAATGTGGTAAGCAACTACATCCCAATTAAAAAATATTAACTTATTAGAAAGTGGTGTACAATATGTAATGCTAAGTATGAAAATAACCTGCATCAAAATTTAGTTTCAAGAAATAAATTAACCACAAACCATCTATTCGTAATCAATGAGTTCTCATTTGAGAAGATTCACAAAAGAATATACGAGACGACAAAGGACATGAGGAAACTTTCTCGGTGATGGTAATGTTTCAGATCTTGCCAAGGATCTACACTAGCACATCCATTTGTCCAAGCTCAACTCACATACAATTAGGTATGTGTATATTTCATGGTATGCAAATTTCATATGAAACACTATTGACAAACACTGAACTCTAGTTAATAATAAGAATGCCGAAATGTGCAAACTGATGCCTGAGGTTTATTTTGAAATGCATCATAAATAAGATAGTAAGAGATGGACAAAGGGATAGGTAGATACAGACAGATGTGATGAAGTAAAATGCTAACGGTATAATCTAGGCAGTGAAAATGCAACTGTTCTCTGTAAAACTTTCAAGTGTGAGATTCTCATTAAAAAGGGTTGGAGAAGAAAATATAATTGGGAATAAAATTACTGAAGCACTTAGAGCATCACAGCACTGCCCTGCTGCCCACTTCTTTCCCTTCAAGAGTTTACAGGATATCTAGGACCCTGATAGAATGCTGATGTTGAAAACTCAAAGCACAAGTCTAACAAGCTGAGACAAGCAAGGCTTCTTTTTTTTTTTTTTTTTAAATCAACTGCCCAAGACTGGTTGATTACATTGGGAAAATGTGTGTTATATGAAGGAAAGACGTAGCTCCCCACAGATGATTTCTATATTTAAATTCACACGGAGCTGTAGTGGGGCACCTGCAAGCCAGGCTGGAGAGAGGATGCTGTTAGAAGACGCAGGAGCAAGATGCAAATCAAACCCAACACACGTGAAAAAAGGCTCCTAATGGGCAGATGGAGAGAGTGGATGAGAGATTTGTCCTGAGAGGCCACAGGCAGGGCTGCCAACAGAAAGAGTCCTGCAAAAGGATCGCTGGGGAGGCTTGTGAGAAGTTACAAAGCCTCACATTTCCTCCCCAGAAACCATCACCTATCACATTACCTGTGAAGGGCCGCTGTCTACAGCTAGTCGGTTCACCTTGATCACATTCTCTGCCATTTACTTCACAAACTCATTGCTTAGCACAAACTAGAAAACATTCATTAAGTTAAAAATAACACTCTGGGAGGTGTTTGGCAGAGTAGTCCCAGAACCTGCAACATCAGCAGCCCTGGGGCTTGTTAGAAATGCAGGATCCCAGGCCGCAGCCTACACCTGCTGTGTTAGAATTTGCTGTTTAACCAAACCACAGATGATCTAGTGTGATCTTACGACGAGTCTGTAGCTGAGCCTTGGGGACCAAAGCCTTCCCAAGTAGCAGCTTTAACCTCAGAGAAGACAGCTACAGGAAACCAGGTGAACAACGGGAAGGCTTGACCTCCTATCTCCTGGAAGCACATTTCCTTGACAGTCACTTCCTCCCTACAATGCTATGACCTTGCCCCCACCTAAGAACGGAAGCTCCCTGGACCCCTGCCACCTTGGGAAGTCCACCACGGTAAACACGTTGCAACCTGCTGTGAACACTTTGGAAAGTTTCATATTCTCCAGCGGATCTAGAAATATCCCACGCATCTCTGGAGAGGGGATCACTTTGCATGTATTGATAACTGCTCTTTTCTCTTCAACGGGTACAATCAGAGGAATTCTCCGGCTATTGCCCCCCATTCAGTTGTAAGACATCTGGGAAAGTTATTTATTGATCTTAAAAACAGCCATAGAATGTTGTTTATTTATTCACATTATCATGTGTACATTTGTCTAGGATAAGTGTATTTTAAAGACCATGTTTTGTTTATTTCAGTCATTGTAACAGAAACTGTTTTATGCTCAAATTCCGTGGCTAGCCATGGTTGATACAAAACTAAAGGTTTAACATTTTCTCTTATAATAGCATTTCTTGAAAGACACTAAGCTGACGAAACAAAGTACACAAAGATTTTTCTAAAGCCACCTTAAGTCAACTACTCTGTACTCACTGAAGTTTCATACTTCAGCATCACTTGTCTATAAATATGTGTAACTTTGTGAAAAATGGTTTTTAAAATATGGTTACCAAACACAAAAAAACAACTTTTAAGTTACTGATTTCCACTTTTATTTCAGGAATTTTACATATTGTCCAATCAACTTTCCAAAACAATAAGTGCATTTCCAAGACAGTAAGTAAAAAGTATATTTTCATTCTCTCTTCCTATTTAGGAAGAGACTTTTAAAAATAATCATCTTGCCTGTCTTAAGACAGTTTTTTAAAAAGCGGCAGTCAAGGACTTCCCTGGCGTCCAGCGGTTATGATGCTGCCCTTTCTCTGCAGGGGGCCCAGGTTTGATCTCGGGTCAGGGAACTAAGATCCCATATGCCACAGTGACACCAAAAAAGAAAAGTTGATGTTGCATCAAAGCCAAAAATAAAAACTAGTATCACTTGCTTATAAAAAGAAAGTAATGATAAAAATAAAAATTTTTAAGAGGAGGCAATCAAAACATGACACTGAAATACGTCTCATACTTTTATTACTAATTATGAAAAACAAAAATGAATCTTTTTGTAATAATTCGTGCATAATGGAAAAATGTTTAACACTTTCTGTGCTATATTGCATCATGCTAAGGTAGTCATAGAAAACATTTTCAATAGACTGGCTAATTTTTTTTTTTTTTGGGCTAGATTTTATTTTTTCCAGTAGGTTTACATTCAAAGCAAAACTGGGCAGAAAGTACAGAGATTTCTCATATACCCCTATATAGGTGGTTACTGTTTTAAATATGCAAAATGTTAAAAGATAGGCACACAAAAATCCTACCAGTCAATTGAATCATACCAATAAATGCCTTATTGAAAAATCTGAGTCCCAGTCAGGTTTAGAAGATTTATTTAAAAAAAAAAAAAAAAAAAAAAGGACATCAAAATAAATCTGTATCTAATTAAAGCCAGAATCGCCATAAAACGATAGTATCTGATATACTTTGTTGCCTCAATCTTGTCTTAGGCTTCTCCCTTATTAGAAAATCTAAGGAAAAAAATCAGTAATAAAATAATCTTCATGAAAAGTCTGAGTGATCTAAGAAATTTAAAAACGGAGAAGTATTTTCCAGCGTGTTTTTTTTTTCCTGCCACTGCATAAACCTATACCTGCTTACCTTCAGGAACCACAAAAATAAAATTGTGCCAGCCCTACCTCAAGCTATAAAAAAAGAAACATCAAAATGACTCCCCTTTGTAAACCTTAACTTCCACCCATAAAGCCGTTTTTCAGTATGTTCTCTTACCTGAAGAGCAGTGAGCAGGCTGTAAACTTCACCCGGTCAGAAAGAGGATCTTGAGAGCACACAGGCTGAGAACTGCAAGGATAAGCTCACTCTTTCCAGAAGGGAGACTCGGATGAGCAAGCCCCACACAGTCAGCACATGTAAGGACTCTCCCTGCAGCGTCCCAGCCCTCGGCCACAAAGCGAGACGCTGGACAAACCGTGCCCATAGCCACAACAAAACATCCAGACACAGGGGCCGAGAAAGACTCTTTTCACTATTCCAAGCAGAAAGACAAACATAGCAAATGCTTTTGGCCGGCACCTTGCCAAGTATCTGCCCGTGAATGAGTGAGTGCCCCGCACACGAGAAGTGCCACTTGCCCAGAGGCTAGGGCTTCTTAGCAGGAACAGGAAAGTTTGAATCCTACACCAGAACTCATCCTTCCAATAAATCTTTGACTTCTCTAAAGTGAAGGCTATGAAAATTCAAGCTATAAACCTAAAGGAAAGCCCACTGACTGTCCATTCAGGAACTGGGAAAACTTGCGAGCTGCTAAAAGTCTTTGTTTCAACTCCCCCATCTGCCTGCCACCTTTTGCCCATTTCCCTCTGTAACACCTTCAGGATTCAAGAAAGAAAGTAGATTTTTTTAAACTCTTAAGTTACCAGTAGTGCTGATCGAAAGAAAAATAGGTAAGAACTAATAGATCGAGTGAGATCTGGAGATTATACTCCTTGCACAGATAGTAAAATGTGGATACTTTGGTCCTAGAAATATATTTTGAGAGGATTTTAATTCTCCATCAAATTAAGATACTAACACACACACACACACACACACACACACACACACACAAGTCCCCTGATTTATCTGCCCACAAGCACTAGTATGGCAATTTTTTTAAAAGGTTAGCTTTTCCCAAAATGTGCCAGAGAGTGTAAAATACTTCACAAAACAAGGTTTCAGGGTGAAATTTTAGGGTGGTCAATCTAGACTAATGTCAATAGAATCCTATACAGCAGAAACTTTAAAAAATGGTTTATGCACTACATCCCAATTATTTAACCATGGGACCCTTTATTTGTGGGGCATCCAGAGGGAATTATATTTTTTCAGACAGACTTGGGAAGTGCTAATAATTTTAGATTCACTTGCCCATTTTTATGCAACATATCTGACACTGTGATGACTTTTCAAAGCACTTAGAAAAGCCTTAGATTACAAAGCTTCCCATCTACCTCTAATTTGTACTAATTTCTACGAAATTCCAGTGTGATCAATTTCTAGATTACTCAATATTAATAAACAGTAAACATATTTTAAAAACATAAATATGAGAAATAGGCTATACATGTATTTCATGGGCATCTCCTTCATTCCACCCATTATGCTGGGAAACAAGGGACACCCTCAAGCATCTGGACCTTCTGCTGGAGCCCCTGCAGCTGCTCTGGTGGGTGTGTGGTTGCACCGGGTCACCCATCTGCCCTCCAGAGTTGAACATCAGACCTCAGAGATGAACATTCAGCCAACATATCCTACAGAGAGGGCACCCCAGCCAAGATACCAACACCGAGGCAGGAGTAGCCACCACCCAAACCCAACACCTACTGCATCCATATGTGTACATTTCAACCACTTTACAGGCAGACTCAAGGGGAGGAAACTGAGTCAGATCCCTCCAGCAAACCACATGTAGAACCAACTCCCCCGTCCAGCACCTCCTCTCCTCTCAAATCCCAAAGCCCTGCACACCCAGCAATCTTGACATCCTTCTGTTCTCATTTAGGTGGAAAAGCAGGTTTTCAGGATAGATGGGCGGTTCACAGCTGCTCCACTGAAATAACTGAGTCACACTGACCCCTCACTCATCTGCCCTGACTACTCCAGAGCCATTGCACATGAGTCGTTTTTCCAGCTCCTGTCCCCTTAAAGATCAACATCTTTCTAAAATGAGGTTTATTCCCCTTATCCTTCTAATAAGATATTTAACCTTTAATTTAAAAGCTATGTCTTTCATTCATGAATCCATATTCTACTGAATTATAAGCATAATATTCTCTCAACTATAATAGGTTGAGAAAATTATTTTAATTAAGGAATGATCCAGGAAGCATGGGATGGTATTTCAACACCCGTAAAATAGCAGTACAACTGCTTATTAAAAAAATCATGTCACAAGGCTATATTAGAAAAATACAAACTCCAACCCCTCAGCAAAGATCATGATTAAGAGAAAGCTACATATCATGATATTTAAGTGCACATTCCTTCAGCCACTACTTCCTAAGGACTTGCTCTGCAGCAAAAGCAGGAAGTTAAACAGAGTCACTGTTTCCTACGAAGAACATGCATCTGTGTCCTGTTATAACAAATAGATGTAGACTGGGATGTCTTAAAAATTAATTGTGAAAGCAACACAAGTTTATTTTAAAAGTTCAGACCATAGAAGGTGTGAAATCGATAGCCAAAACTCATAAAAGTAAAACCCCCCTCTTCCATATTAATTACAGCCACTGCTGTTTCAGTTCACATTTACTTGTAATCACTTTGTTTTAAATGACTCATATTCTAAGCACAGTTTCCTTCTAATGAATGAGTTTATTCCATTTATGTTGTGGTTTCTAATAACCATGTGGTTCATCTTAATTCTATTATTCCATTTTGTTAGGCTTCCTGGTTTGACATTTTCTTTTGTTCTGGTTTTTGCGACATAATTATTTAAATATGAAATGGAAGTCAAACAATTATAATATGCAGACTGTAATGAAAATGTTATAAATCTTCTCACCACACACACGAATAGTAATGCTGTGGGGTAGAGGAAGGAGGAATAAATTCGGAGTTCAGGATTAACAGTGACATATTACTATATATAAACAACAAGGACACACGGTATAGCACAGGAAACAACACTCAATATTTTGTAATAACCCATAAAGGAAACATCTGTAGACTTCCCTTGTGGCTCAGAGGGTAAAGAATCTGCCTGCCAATGCAGGAGACGCAAGTTCCATCGCTGAGTCAGGAAGATCCCCTGGAGAAGGAAATGGCAACCCACTCTAGTATTCTTGCCTGGGAAATCCCATGGATAGAGGAGCCTGGCAGGCTACAGTCCGTGGAGTCACAAAACAGTCAGACATGACTTAGTGACTAAAACAACGTGTGTGTGTGTGTGTGTGTGTGTGTGTGTGTATTTGACTCAATTGCTGTACACCTGAAACTAAGACAACACTGTAAATCAACTATATTTCAACTTTAAAAACAGTAACACTCTGAGGTGATGACTGTGCTGAGTACCCTCACTATAGCGATCATTTCACAATATACATGTATATTATACATCCTATTCATACACATTAAATTTATACAATGTTACATTTGAATGTCAATTACATTTCAATAAAGCTGGAAAAAACAAAAGGTACAGCAACTATTTAAAAAAGAACATATTATACATCTCAATAATGCAAAAATAATAAGTAATATAATCAAGAAGGCTGAAGGAAAAAATGGGAAGAATACAAATGTGCTATTTATTTAAATCTTCATATCTAGGAGCCAACAGGCCCTGCCTAAAGTTAATAAACCAATTAGAATAGAGCATAGAATTTTTTATATTATTATTCACATTTATAGTTATTACCACAAATGAGTAAAAAACAAAACATTAACCTAAATTATAGAAGGAAAAGGAAGAAGAAACATGAGGGTTATTAAATCATCAAGAAACAAAGGAAACATCAAACCAGGAACAAGGGCTGCCGCCCAGAGACCCACCTGTGCCTCCAACCTCTCTCTTCCATGTAAAGGCTTTGGTCTGGCAGAGCCTCTGCCTCCAGGGGTTTTAAGAGAGACATACTTTGATTTTCCCTGGATTTGCTCCAAATACCACCAAATTTGGTAGATAGTCTTCAGTTTTTTGGATTATAGCCATTTCCAACTTTTAGCAAAGTTTTCCCCCACTTTTAGCATTTTTTTTAATATCCAGAGTTTCAGGGAAGCGAATAGACACTTCTACTTAAAGTCCTTTCAAGAGAACCCCACCTCCCACCTTACGCTGATTATTATTTTTTATATGCTTCAATGCTCTCTCCACTGTGCACCTCTAACTGCCTCTTCCCTTTCAAATCTCTTGGTGCTCGTATCACTGATGTGCTGAGATGACTTGCACCTCCTACAGAAAAACACTGGGTGTGTCTCTGCCCATCTCCAGTCACAGTGGGAATATTCAGACCGCAGGGACCAGTGGACAATACAAACCAAACTCCGTGCCCTCTCCCTTCTCAGAGCCAGTTCTGAAATACCAGCACCTCACAGGAAAGGTCTGTGAATTTACAAAACAGCTTTTTAGAAGGGTAAAGCAAAGATATAAAAATTTTTACTGAGAATAAGAAAAGGCTTATATTGTGGCTTTTTAAAAAAATTAGTTGGTTCTTGTTGTTTAGTTGCTAAGTCATGTCTTACTCTTTTGAGACCCCAAGGACTGAAAGCCTCCAGGCTCCTCTGTCCAAGAGATTTTCCAGGCAAGAATACCAGAGCAGGTTGCCATTCCCTTCTCCAGAGGATCTTCCCAGTCCAAGGACGGAACCTGTGTCTCCTGCCTTGGCTGGTGGATTCTTAACCTCTGAGCCACCAGTAAAGTGAAAGTGAGAGTCACATCATGTCCAACTCTTTGAGATCCCATGGACTTTTCCAGGCTAGAACACTGGAGTGGGCAGCCTTTCCCTTCTCCAGGGGATCTTCCCAACCCAGGGATTGAACCCAAGTCTCCTGCATTTCAGGCAGATTCTTTACCATCTGAGCCACCAGGGAAGCCCCAATTAGTACAGGCAGCTTCATATCGTTGACACTGCCATATAAGCAACCCCAGCAAGATACACTACAATATTAATACTAATACTACAGGATGAGTGAATATGAATAAAGGTTCTGTTTCCAAAGTAAATGCCATCCTTTCCAAAGCCCTTTAATATACTTCTACAGCATGTTTCCTCCTAGTAGCTCTAAATAATATGTTAAATCGACTTATGATTATCTAGAAATTTAAGAAAGGATTAGGATATTCATTTACTGCGACACGATAAGCAAACGTTCAGGTTCAGACAGATCTGCCTCCTCTGTTCTTCCTCTCCTGCAAATCCTCAAAACACACAAAAATTGTATTTTTTGCTTCCCTTTTATCCCCAAAGTCTACGGATCAAAACCAAAAGAAGAGTGCCCTTGGTCCTTCCAACCAAGTTTAAAGCCTGCAACCCAGTAAACCTATTGCAGTCAGCTCACCGCTTGCTCCAGGGAACAGAGAACAAATTAGCAGAGAACATTATTTTAAAGCATGGTAATGACATTCTAACAAACACTGCAAGTGTTTCAGCCCACACACATCATCCATCTAGGGAAACAAAAAGCAAACAAACAAAAATTGACAAAAACAAAAAAAGGAATACACTGAGAAACAAACAACAAAAACCATCGCATGAACTTACATACTCTGCAGTGTTCCTCTAACTCTTCACACCACCCATGTTCAACATCTTTTATTATATCACTGATTATCTGTATTAAAAAGGCAATATGATCAGAATTACTGAATCACATGTTATTAATAACTATCAGTAAAAGGTAGAAAAGGTAGTTATCTATAAAGTTAGAATAGAATTCACAGAACAAAATGCCTCCTAGGTTCGTTTATTCTAAATACTTATTCTACTCCAAGGAAAAAACAGACAACTCGTGGTTTAAGCAATATCAGATATCATTCAAAAGAGACTACCTTATTTTGTCTCACCATTTAGAATCAGTAAAGTGAAATACATGTCAGAGAACATTATTCATGAACTGGCAGTGCTCTGTGCTGTAATTCACTTTCTTATCATGACCAGTCAGACACCGGTGATCCAGTGTGTAGTTAAACTGGACAGCATGAAGCTGGGACCTGACGTACCTGGGTTGGCATCAGAGTTCCTTAATTTCGGGCGAGTTACTTAACCTCTCACATTCAGATTTCTCACATTTAATAGAGGATCAAAATCACCACAGCACAGGGTAAGTGAAATTTTTTAAAATAAGAAAATCTACATAAAACACTATATCATCTGGCATATAGTAAGTACTCAATAAACTGGGATGATAACTCATGATTGTCACAAACTAGTATTGTTTTCACATGATATGCCAGCCTCTCAAACATCTGCGTGGGAATCATCACAGTCATTTCCACAGAGCTTCTCAAGCTTTCATGTGCGCACAAGTCACCAAGGGAATTTTGCTGAAAAATGCAGACTGTGCTAGAGGTTGGCTGTGGAGCCTGAGATCTTGCATTTTAACAAGTTCACAATGATGCTGATATGGCCAGGCCCGGGAGCATGCTTTAAATGTGAAGGACCTGGACCACCCGGATATCCCCCATTACACACACACACACACACACACACACACACACACACACACACACACACACACGTGGCTGAAAATCTAAACACTGAGTCTGCAATCCAACATTACCTTCCCTGTAAAAACAGAACTCTTCCTTTACAATTGGTAAATGCTATGAATCACTTGAGATAATTGCTAAATACAGAATACAATCATAAGAAAGGCAAGGAATAGCTTCACCTGGGAAAAGAATTTGAATTTTTGAATCAAGACAGGCTTGGGTTCAAACCTCAGCCCCACTATATGTTCTAGCTATTAACACATCTTTAGACTAATCACAGGCTTCCTAATAAACTTCAGATTCCTTTTGTGTCAAATGGGGATAACAGCATCTCTCGGAAAAATATAACACATCCAAAATAACAGCTGTCTCAAAACAGTTAATATTGATGCGTATGTCCCATGGCCTGGCACACAGTCGGCACTAAGAACACGCGGGGTGCCTTCCACTCCAGCCGCGCCGGTTCAGCTGCTCACCAATACAGCTCTGCCTTTCCTTCCGTTTCCCTCCCTCAGGCTCACACCCTCTCGGGCACGCTATCTGAAGACCTGCCTCCGATGAAATGCCTTCTCATGCTATTTCAAGCTGCCAGCACTAGTAATTTCCCAAGAGAAAGAACCTTATTTCCTAGTATGTTCTGTTAATCCTCGAGACCCACAGTCTAGAAGAAAACTATGTTTTCCACATGGCTTCTCTCTGTTCTAAATCCTGACAGGCTCTTTCTTCCTGCACAGACAGAAAGGAAAGGGACAGAAGTCATAATCTCTTTCTCTGTGTCCAAAAAGAGCTTGGAAATACCTCTTTCAATCAAAGAAACATATTGTGGAAAACCAACCACTCACTCCAAGATAACTCTCTGTTTTCTTTTTCAGTTCCCCAAACTGTAATTGATTCTATTTCTTCAGAAAGCTCTAAAACACACATAGTTCTGCTAGGGTTTCCTCTCACCAAGCAAAAATGATTTATGATGCCAAAAACATTAGTTGCCCAATATAACTCGGTTCCCTCATTGATCTGACACATTATTTAAATCCTGAGTGCCTGCCATGCACCCAGTACTATGTCAGATGCTGGGTGCCCACTGGTGAGTAAACAAACGTGGTCCATGCCCTTGAGACTCTAACTACCCTGACCTTCACTGATCTTATTTCTAAAACCAGGACACACTTCCAGAGCTAGTTCTGGTTTCTAAAACCTAGCCATAGACTGCATCTAAGTAAGAATGAAATAATGCCATTTGTCACAGCATGGATGCAACTGGAGAGTACCGTACTAAGAAAGTCAGAAAGAGACAAATAAATGCCACGTGATATTACTTATATGTAGAATTTAAAATAGGACACAAATGAACCTATCTATGAAAAACAAACAGACGCACAGAGATAGAGACCAGACTGGTGGTTGCCAAGGAAGAGGGCCTGGGGAGGGACAGAGTGGGAGGCCAGGGTTAGCAGATGGAAGCGTTGATATATAGAAGGGATGAACAGCAAGGGCCTACTGGACAGCACACAGAACTCTGTTCAGTTTCCTAAGAGAAATCATTTTACATATATAAAATGACTTTGCTGTTTTATTAACACAGCAGAAATTAACACAACTATAAATCAATGATACCTAAATAAACGAACCCCAGCTGAACTGTTAGAATCCACCCCTGGCCACAGTTGACTGATCGGACAAAGCATACCACATCACCTTCCATGAGCCTGCAGATGAAGAGGTCTGTGTTTTGCTACCGAACAGTGGCCCATCCAGCCCACCGTGCTGTCCCAACTGGACTGCAGTGCTTGCCCCTGGAGATACAGTCCCACAGCAGCTTCAGTGCAGACAGATGTTCCCCTGTTCTTCCCCAAGCTGCCTACCTCTGTTCTCAAACTCTGAGCAGCTAACTAGGCCTAACATCTATCAGAAGTTTTCCAAAGTTCACTGGCACACTGAACAGGAAATAGTTTACCAGCCACATGAGTTATATTCCACATCATTCTGCCTATTTGCAGCTATATTAATATTTAATATTTGTACTATTTTAAAATGGAAATAGGGATTCTGGGTAAGATGCAGCCAGTTTCATTCATCACCTTCCGCTAAAACTTTCGTCAAGTAGCATTCTCTCAGCCTGTGTAAAAGGGCACTGCTTATACATTCATCTTGATTAAGAATTCATATAATGTATAAAACATCCAAAAAGTGAAATCAGAACATGTAGAAATTATGTGATCAGGGAATCAGTAAAAACTTCAGATGCAGATTAATTTATTGTTCACATTGATGAGTCTTAATGATGTCTATGAGCTGCTTTTAAGAGACCTGTGAATTAAAAGGAAGATCCCTCTTCATTACTTAAAAACACTTGGAGTTTCATCATTAAGGTTAAACTGGGAGATGAAAAGCCCCTTCTGCTTTTCTTACCATAATCAAAATATAACAACTCTAAATTAATGATGAAGAGCAATATATATAGATAGATAGATATAGATAAGATAGATCTGTGTGAAAGAGGACTAAGACTCTAATGTTTCAAACCACTAGGTATGTGTCAAGGTTGAAGCAAGACTTAATGTAAGCCCATTTTCTAAGTAGTTTGGTTTAAAATTCAGGGGTAATTATACTTTCTTCAATACATAATAACTTTAGAAAAAAAAAAAAAATTACCCACAGTCCTTTCCACAAAGCAACCTAGAAGGATTTTCTAGGACCAGAAGAATTACTGAGTGACTTTAAGGTTAATAATTCAGACAATAGCTTTCCCTGGACAGGCTGAACTGAAAGAGGCCTGAATTCATCTTGGTATCTTCCACTTCACTTTCCTTAATTCTGAAGGTACCACCACATCTTTATGTTTTAAACAAATGATTCCCATGGAATCAAGAAAGTAGGCTATCCATCTTGCTCACTACCACACACACGCACACACACACACACCCCTCAGGATGACATTAAAGACAGCCCTAACTTTGTCTTCAGATTCACTCTAATCTTGGCTCTCTCTCCTCTTTCTCTCTCAGGACAGTGAAGGCAGGTCTCTGACTCGAGTTTCAGTAGGCACTGGCATCTACTTAGGCTTGGATGACACTATTTAGTCTTCATTTTTTAATTTTTATTGGCTATCTCAACAATTTGTGGCACAAGATAGTTTTCCAAGGTAATGATCTAAGGCTGCCTTTTAAAATACATTTATGTTTGTGGTTAAACAAAAGTGAAAAATATGAAATAAAAATAGAAGAATAGAAGAATGGTAAAAAGAATGAAAGTAGTATCTGAATGACTGACACTTGGGAAACACTGGGTACTGATTACAATGGTTTGGATTTGAATATTAGCTTTGCAACTCCCTTGGTGTGTGCTTTACGCAAGTTACTTAAGATCTCTGTGCCTTGGTTTCTTCATTTATAAAAATAGTAATAATGACAGTATCTATTTCAAGGGGCTATTGTGAGGATAAAGTGGTTATTATAGTAAAACACTAAAATAGTACACAGCATACAGCAAGAATTCCACATAAATTAGTTTTTACTAGTATTTTATAAATATATGTGGGTAAATATTTATTCAAACTCGATCCTCTGACCTGTGAATTACAAGATAAAGAAATTTCTTATGAGTTCTTATATAGGTGAAAAGAAAAGCTCCTTCTGTTTTTCTTTAATTAAAAATGCAGCCAATTAAGGAGTGTTTGAAACGCATGTGATCCTCTAGAAGCCAGAATGGAATGCAGTGTCCTGAATTCCATTATAGTTTCTTCTCCTCTCTGCTTAAAAAAATCCCAATATTTCAATCACAAAGAATTGAAAAGAAAAAAAGTCTGCCGCTCCTTATCCACATGACACCAACCAAAATGTAGTCACAAACAGACTCATGGTTCCTCCAACCAACATTTTAACATTCTGATTGTGCAACATCACAAGAATTGCTCTGTTTTCTTGAATACTGCTGCAGCAAAGGGCTTTTTGTTTAAGTTATAGCCAGTCTACATGAAATGAATAACTTTTTAAAAATCTGTTTGAATATTGCTATGATCTGAATGTCTGTGTCCCCTCAGTATTCACGAAACACCAAAGATGTTGATATTAGAAGGAAGGGTGATTGGGAGGTTCTTAGGTCGTGAGGATGGAGCACAGGATTATTCCTCTTATAAAAGAGGTTCCAGAGAGCTCACCAGCCCTTACTACCACACGATGATACAAGGAGAGGTCTGCACCCAGGAGAGGGCCCTCCCTCGAACATGCTGGCATTCTGATCTCAGACCTCCAGCTTCAGAAACTATGAGAAATAAATGTCTGTTGTTTATAAGTTTCCTAGTTCACAGGATATTGTTACAGCAGCCCAAAGGAACTAAGACAAATATATTAATAAAAGCAAAAGGGCATCACTTATCTGTCTTTTTCTTCATATGATTTTCTCTGACCTTGGCTTCCAGGGGAATTTCTCCCTTTGTTCAAACAGTTCAGTGTGACTCCCTTAAGTGAACCATAAAATGTAGTGCAAAAAATCACTCCCATTTAACACCCTATGCCTTCTTCACCCCACACCAGTTCAACAGGCATTTTGGACTAAAATGGGGAAGAACAGAGCACAGTGCTGTGATACCGGATTAGCGACCCACACAGCTCAACCGGGCTCCGAGTTCACTCTCTGTGTCTAATACGGCTTCTTGAACAATAAACTTGAGCTGTCCCATCTAATCTCACAACTTATCATCTCCACTAAAACCCAAGTAGTCTCAAAAACAGAAGAAAAACAGAAAAGGAACAACGCGGTAACTAATATGAAGGATGGTTAACAATGAAATTAATGCTGATTGCAGATGTAACCTTCAAGATGCGCAAAGCCCAGTAATACCTCAAAGAACAGAGAATACAACCTGATTGCTTCTGAATGTCAAACGTACCTGCAAGAAATAGCTATGTAAACCGTCAGGACAGGCTCTGTACTAAAAAGCCAAACTTCATTTTAAAAGTCTAAGTCATTGTTCCCATCCCTCTCAATTCTGTCAAAATAAGACCTTTATTTCTCTCATTTTTAAGTGACTCAGCTGGCTGGAGCGGTCTGCATCACCCTGACTTGTCATTGAACCTTTCTGGGCCCCGGTAGCACATCTGTGAATGGGTCATCACAGCACCTACCTCGCAGGTTTGTGAAGAACTGCACCCAGCACAGGGTAAGTCCCATGTCAGCGTTAGTTATTATGAGCAATGGTGGTGTGTTTTAAATAATTTCTTAAATACACTGAGATAGGATCGCCATGTGCCCATTTTATGGATGAGGAGACTGATCGTTCAGAGGGTTGCACATCACAGAATGTATCAGTCAAGAAATAGTATAAGGGGCTTCCACAGGGGCTCGGTGGTAAGGAACCTGCCTGCTAATGCAGGAGACATGGGTTTGATCCCCGGTCTGGGAAGAGTCCACGTGCCAAAGAACAACAAAGCCCGTATGCCACAACTACTGAACTGATTCCCCAGAGCTCAAGAGCGGCAACTACGGAAGCCTCCCAGCCTAAGCCCATGCGCCATGAGAGAGGCCACTGCAATGGGAAGCCCACGCTCCACAACGGGTAGTAGCCCTGCTCACCACAACCAGAGAAAAGCCTCCACGGCGACTAAGACCCAGCACAGCCAAACTAATAAGAAGAAATATATTAAAAAATTAAAGAAAGAAATAGCATCAGATCTTCCCCTCTGCAACACCTGAAACAAACCTGAAAATTAAACACAAAAGGACCCTTGGCAGAGCCCATGTACTCCAAAGTCTTACCCATCAGCTGGTGGCTGAGCTTTGGGAATTCCAACACACTAAGGCAGGTACAGACAACTGATTTAATTCCATTACCATAGCTACCAAGAAGTTCAGTGCATAGAAATTTTGACTGGAGGTGTTGGGTGGAAAGAGGGAAGGAGAAAAGTACAGACTAACAGTACAGGCTAAACTTCTCCTCCCTGAGAAACCAGTAGATTGATTGCTGAAATGGCCCCATTTCTCTCCTTCTTTAGCTCTCCATGCCCCTTGCAATGTGACCTGGAAGCTCATTTCAACAAGAGATGGAGCTTGGATCTCCAGCTTAATCTGGGCCAATTTTGTGACTTGCTTTTGGCAGAAGTCAGGCTGTGTTAATTTGGAGCCTTGGCTTCAAGGGGCCTCATGCACTTCCATTCTTTCTCCTGAACCATCTGAGCTCAATGAGAAGCTTGGGACAGCTGCAGATGAAGAGACCGTGTGGAGGAAATCCCAGGGTACCAACTGACCAGCCAGCCCCCAGCTGCACCCTAACAAGGGACCACGTCCAGCCAAGATCAGTAGAGCCATATCACAACCAACCCCTGACCACAGATGTGCCCCTAGAGACCCCAGCCAAAGCCACAGGAACCACCCAGCAATGCATTAATATGAGAAATAATAAAAGCATATTGTTTTAAAGTATTAAACTTTGACATGGGTTTTACAGGAATAGGCAACTGACACAGACACAGTCTGTTTCATTCCCTACTCCAGGCATGAAAGTTTCCCCTATAATGAGCACTCCAGGTAAACACTCGGCAAACGAGCTCCATAAGACAGTACACTTCCTTGAGGTGTTAGTAAGTTTTACGTGGGGTATAGGAGTGGAGGAGGTGATCAAATAGATGTGGAAACGCTGTAACCCCTAGGCACAGTGCATGGCACACAACAGTTGATCAATATTTACTGAATGACATGAAGAAAGTGTGCTTCTCAAATACTACTTCCTCCAGTAAAGGGTGCCAGAGTCAAGCACACTGCACACCTCTGTATGTTCTGATGCACATCAGGCCACAAAAGATGCTGAGGATGATGCAGATGACACAAAAGAACTAAAGTCACCTTTTAACATTTACACCGACATGTCTACATTTTCAGTTGAGACATATGTATTATGGTCCTAAATGTGGCACAAATTGCCCATCATCACTCAATATCCATCTTCTCTTCTTCATCAGTAAGACAGCCTCAAATATGCTCAACATAACATCACATTTCCAGGCTCTCTTGCAGCTAGGTTAGTGCTGGCCAGTGAAATACAAATGCAAGTGTTTTATGGAATTCAGGAAGGCTGCAGAAACTGACCAACCTGCCTACACTAAGAGGGCTCCTTTCTCTGCACATTTGGACTGCAGATATGATGGCAAAAACTAATCTGGCCCCAGAGTGACCTTGAAAATGTAAGCCACACGATTGGGAGGATGAGACAGAAAGACGGGAACCTGGACTCTTAATGATACCATGAAATCATGGAGTGCCTAACTCTGATTTTTTTCCCCACAAATTTTCACAGTTATTTTACATTTTATATCACAGTTACTTTATATTTTTGCTATGTATGGCCCAAACTATCCTGATATGTCAAAGAAATTGGAATCCACAGAACTAACCTTAAGAAATTTCTGACCTTACAGCTTCCTAGACTTCTCATTAGTACCATACATTCAACTTTGAAAAAGTACTTCTCTACAGAAAAAGAGGCATTGCTTCTATTCAGATATAAGAAACATAAACAATGATGAACACCCACTTTCCTAAACATCCACTTTGTAGGGCCTTAGATTATTATAAAAATCATTTCTTGATGAAAAACAGCAAAATACTAGGAAGTAAAACCACCGAGTGAATTCTACCCATGTACTGATACTTACCTCCCTCCCCAATCCCTGCATCACTCAGTGGATGAAAATGCACCTGGCTTCCCATTGTGACTTTCCCAAGTGGTTCCTCTTTAAACATCCAATTACAAGGAAATTTACTTGTTTAGGCTTTTTCTTCAGGGAGATCCAGAAATTAAATCACTTTGCCAACAAGGCCAGGAAAACAAATCATTTGTGTTGTGGCTGAGCCATAAGGCACGCATCTTAAACACAAGCAGAGTCTGCCCAGCTTTGCTCTCACAGAGCCATTTGGGAGAAGATTTTTATGGCAGCAGCTGAAATGTTTCTACCAAAACAACACCTACACTTTGCTAGAGTTATTTTCAGAGGAGAAGGTTTCCCCTACTGCTGTATAAATTGTAAAAATGTGTAGTTAAAAGCGTAGGCGCGTGTGAGTCCAGGGCTGCAGCCCTGGCAGGGGCACTCAGCTGTCACTTCATGGCTGGGTGACCACGGGCAGATTGCTTAACCTCCCTGACCTCGGGTCCTCACCATCACACAGGAATCTCAAAACCCAGAGAGTTGTCCTGAGAACTAATGAGATAATGCATGCTTAGTCCTGTTGCTACATCTTAAGTGTTCAAAAAGGGAGCACTGTGTTAATTCTTATTAAATCTGATGTGGAATTCCTGAATATTTCAAAAAATAAGGATATAAGAATCTACAGGAAAGTCATATTTAAAGATACCACATTCATTCATACTACCATGGACAGTAGCATGCCAGACCTCCCTGTCCATCACCAACTCCCAGAACTTGCTCAAACTCCTGTCCATTGAGTCAGTGATGCCATCCAATCATCCCATCCTCTGTCGTCCCATTCTCCTCCTGCCTTCAATCTTTCCCAGCATCAGGGTCTTTTCCAATGAGTCAGTTCTTCACATCAGGTGGCCAAAGTGTTGGAGCTTCAGTTTCAACATCAGTCCTTCCAATGAACACTCAGGACTGATCTCCTTTAGGATTGACTGGTTGGATCTCCTTGCAGTCCAAAGGCATCACATTACCATTAAAATAAGAATATAAATGCATTTAATAATGTCTGTGTAGAAGCCATGGAACCTTCCTGACCCACAGGCCAGTTATGCAGCTTTACCTGGACTCTCCAGTATGAGATCATGGACAGGAAGTTAAGAAAAACTCACCAAATTCCTAACAAGATACCATAAAGTCCACTCATTGGACTGCTATATTTAATCCATCAACAATGATTCCTAAGATTGTTATGCCTTCACTAGGCATCAAGCAACACCCTTTACAAGGATTAACTCTCTCACAACTGCACACATGTGGAGACCTGCCAGGGACACTGTCATGCAATGACCAGACCTTACCTGGAGTCTGAGGATCTGACTACCCTGCTACTCCAAGTTCTCTGGCAGAATGCAGAAAACTGCCCTCCACTGGAGAAAACGGCTCCACGTAAGGTCAAGCACACCCTGTGGAAGCTCCTTCAATGATCAACATCAGTGAATAAAGGTTCGACCCACTTTAGAGCTCCCTGTGGGGTTGACCGAGGCTGCTGCTAAGACTCCATCACAACTCAGCTTCTCCCTCTGCCCAATCCCACATCCCTCCTTTCCCCTCCATAGGTGTTGATCTTAAAAGACAACATAGGTACTGTAATTACTTTCATCTTTCAAATGAAAACAGTGAGTCTCAGAGAGGTTAAGAAAGTTGCCCAGCCACACAGTGAATGAGTGATCTGGCTGGAACTGGAGCCCAAGCATTCTGCTGCCAGAGCCCAGGCTCTAGACTTATTCTGCTCTACCACTCAGCTGACTTCCCTGGTAGCTCAGATGGTAAAGAATCCACCTGCAGTGCAGGAGACTCAGGTTCAATCCCTGGGTCAGGAAGATCCCCTGGAGAAGGGAATGGCAACCCACTCCAGTATTCTTGCCAGGAAAATTCCATGGAAAGAGGAGCCTGGCAGGCTATAGTACATGGGGTCACAAAGAGTCAGACATGACTGAGTGACTAACACTTTCACATCACTCAGTTACGTTTACAGATTAATGTCCATAAAATAAACAGGTTAAAAGTGGCTGTTGTTCTCAGAGCAGATTGCAAAAGGCAAATCAGAATGAGAGAAAGAATTGCATGAGAAGGCAACTCTCCAGTTATCAGTCAAAGACAACCAGAAAACAGAAACCACTCCAGAGCTTTCGAGCTAAGAGCCTGGTTACAGAGTGCTGGAATGGCTGAGCGGCCACAGAAGGAACAGGGAGGCAGGCCAGAGAGCAGCAACCATGAGCAGGAGAGCTGACAGAAGAAAGAGGTGTCACAGAGCCCAGGGACTGGGGCCAGCCCACAGAACTGGACCAGGCTGGGCCGCTAGGTCTGGGGGGCAGAAGCCACGGGAGAGACACTGCTGTCCCAGACATACCAGAGAAGCAGAAAGAGGCTCAGCAAGACGCCTCATGTCTCTCCTTGGCCACCAGAGAGCAAGGAGGCTGGGAAACGCAGCTCCTTGTTAAATGGAACAGAGCAAGAGATGCTCAAGAACGGGTCTGAGAACAGGTCCACCTGAGCAGCCCCCAGATACACTTACTCAGCTGACAGTGAGGAAGTGTGGAGACACAACTTGAAAATAAAGTACAAGAACTTTAAACGTGGGAATTCTCTGGAGGCCTAGTGTTTAGGAGTCCAAGCTTTCACTGCCAAGGGCCTGGGTTCCATCCCTGGTGGGGGAGTTAAGATCCCATAAGCCATGTGATACACTCAAAAAAAATTTTTTTTAAAGTATATCTGTCAAACCTTAAGTTTGTTAAGTAGTTCAACGTACTCTAGCAGCTCCTAAGCGAACAAAATAACGACAGAAAATGCCTTTCACTACAAGGCTCTTTGGGCTTCCCAGGTGGCTCAGTGGGTAAAGAATCTGCCTGCGATGCAGGAGACATGGTTCGATCCCTGGGTCTGGAAGATCCCCGGAGGAGGGCTTGGCAACCCACTCCACTATTCTCGCCTGGAGAATCCCACGGATAGAAGACCCCGGTGGGCTACCGTCCACAGGGTCGCAGAGTCAGATATGACTGAAATGACTGAGAACGCACATACAAAGCTCTTTACAAGGCAGTTGCCAAATCACCACACTGTTCAAGAACTGACATCTAAGTGGGGGAAAAGTTTCCATTGCAGTGAGTCCCCGGCATACAGAGAACGTTCAAAGATGCAGACACGCCCTGTATGTATGCCAGCTGCTGTGCTATATTACCACACTCCACAAGGCACTGTACTGTAACACTTCACAGGCTTTCTTGAGTTTGTTTCTTATGTTTGTGTGAAGACTATTAGAAACCTGTTACAGTACTATATAGTCGATTGTGTTAAGCAGGTACCTAGGCTATGTTGGACTTACTTACAAATTGGACTTACAAACGCACTCTTGGAAAGAAATTCATTCTCACGTAGGGGACTTGCTGCCTTTTCTAAGTAAATCAGGAGAATATACGTCATATTTGTGGAAGTAGTTCCATCATAAAAATATCAAGTCTATTTGATAACGATTAACTGGGGAGCATTTCCTGAACAAAACATGATTTATAGAGAACAAATAAATCATTGTTACCACAGCTCCTATTCTGGAAGGCTACATCTGCCTTCACAATTCTATCTGCTGTTTGACAAAGTAAGAGCTGGAACACAAACTCTCTCCTCTCTTCTCAGAAGTCCTCTGCTGACTTTTCAGTTGCGGCAGAAGTCCTTGGGGGTACGGAGGGGGCGGAGGAAAGAAAAACAAAACGTACCACCAAGGATCTCCATCAGCACCCGCTCCAGCAGCACGGACACTAAAACAGCAAGCACATGGAGATCAGCCTAGCCCTGTGCAAGGACCACACGCCGACCCGTGAAGCATTCCACACTTGGCTCCCCCTAATGTTCACGGGAGGGGAGAGGAAGACTCCAGCCAGGGAAATGACTCCCCCATTGAGAGCCCTCCCTGCTTCAGGACACACCCCCACTTTTCTCCCCCTGCCCAAAAAAATCTCCGGTCACAGTGCTCAGTTACAACGCAATGTTTGACCATTTACTTTGCCCTTGCAAAGACCTCGAACTTTAATTTTAAAAATTATTTTTATTGCACTCCCTCCAGAAAGAATGTGATTTGTTCATATACAAAGACTGTAAACACAATTTCAGTCCCTTCCACCTCCTCTCCTTCCCCCTCAAACACAGTTCCTTTGAGGTTACTAAAACCCAATGGCTGGAGACAACATCTGGGTTCCAGGTTAAGTTTGGCTTCTGCCTAGCTGTGCAGTTTTAGTCTGGTCAATTAACCTCTCTGGGCCTCTGTGTTTTCATTCCCAACATAATGCAACTGGAACTAGCTGATGCCCACAACCCCTTCAGTCCTGAAACAGTTCCACAGAAAGATAACAGAAGCCTGCTGGGAACCAGATGAGCGCTCTCTCACTTGACCTGGCCCAGACAGCTATCTGTGAGATTGCTTATCAGAACTCGAAGTACAGTCTGTGGCCAGGCACAGCACACAGTCTGAGCTCAGTCCTCACTCCCAGTGACTGTGATCTTGCTCAGCAGTTGTCATGTTAGGTCCCAGGGTTCTGACTGCAGAGAGCCGGGTCTTGTCCCTCCCTGGAGCTACTCACTCTGCTCTTCTGGCCCAGCCAGTGTGACTTCCTTGACCAACAGGATATTAACAAACATGACACAAGCAAACGCTGGGAAGTACATGTGCTGTTGGGCTTGCTCCCACTCTGGCTGCTCTGCCATGGCCAGGAGAAAATGCTAGGTCTAGCGAGCTGCAGAATGAAGGCCACATACAGCAGAGACAAGGCTCCCAGTCTTCCTAACTAAGCAGTCCTAGATCATCCGACAGCCAGCTGAACTCCCAGCTGCTGCTGCTGCTAAGTCGCTTCAGTCGTGTCCGACTCTGTGCGACCCCATAGACAGCAGCCCAACAGGCTCCCCCGTCCCTGGGATTCTCCAGGCAAGAACACTGGAGTGGGTTGCCATCTCCTTCTCCAATGCATGAAAATGAAAAGTCAAAGTGAAGTCGCTCAGTCATGTCCGACTCTTAGCAACCCCATGGACTGCAGCCTACCAGGCTCCTCCGTCCATGGGATTTTCCAGGCAAGAGTACTGGAGTGGGGTGCCACTGCCTTCTCCGTGAACTCCCAGACGTATGAGCAAATCTAGCTAAGATCAGAAGACCTGACTGCCCAGCCCACAGCTGACCAGAGACATGTGAGCGAGATTAACTGAAATCAGCCAAGTCCAGATCAAGATCAGCTGAACCTCCCAAACTTGCAAGTTAAATACATTTTTATTATTGTATTCCACGGACATGTTGTAGGTGTTTGTTTGCAGCATTATTGTGGCAAAAGATAAGCAGCTCTCAACCAGACGACAGTGACTATTTCCAAAGTGAAGGTTCCTTAATAAAACACGTGCTGCAATCTTAAAGGTCACTGCAGACATGAATGCATTTAAGGCTCTAAGAAGTCCCACATACCAGTAAAAAACATCTATTTAACTTTGTCTCACTCGTGTTTGTCTTAATCCATTTTACCAGAGACCCCAGCAAATTCTCCCCAAGCCTTTCATCCCAAGTCTGGGTTGAGCCTCTATCCAATCTCCTTAAGCTTAAGCTATATATTTTATTGTCTCTTTCAAGACACTTAGTGGACCCTTCAGAAACAAAACAAAAATCTTACAAGTATTTTGAAATTATGAAAGTTTATATTGTTATAACCAAAGTCTAATTAGAAATCAAGGGAATGTTCTACAAATATCTGAAACCCATACATTTGTTGTTGTTTAGTCGCTCAGTCGTGTCTGACTCTTTGCGACCCCGTGGACTGCAGCCCACCAGGCTCCTCCGTCCGTGGGGTTTCCCAGGCAAGACCACTGCAGTGGGTTGTCACTTCCTCCTCCAGGGGATCTTCCTGACCCAGGGATCAAACCCGCATCTCCTGCATTGCAGGTGGATTCTTTACCACTGAGCCACCTGGAAAGTATCTGAAACCCATACACAGCCTCAGTCTAACTTCAGCTTTTTTCATTGATTAAAACTTGAAGAAGCCTAAGACTGACCTTGCCTTCCCTCCTTAACACTCTTGAGAGGGTCCCCACCGCAGTCCTCTCGTCATGGTTCAGACACTTGGTTCAGGGCCCTGATACTTTCTCCATCGCCTCTCCCACCATTCTTCCTCCCCTCCGTCTCCTCAAGAGCTTAGTATTACTCTCTGGTCTACACACTCTCCATGCTGAGCTACTTCCAATTCCATCAAATGGCCATGAGCTAACCTCTCCAGAGTTTGGTCCTATTTGATGTGACCTTGAATTATGTAGCTTTGAAATAATATGACATTAAAACAGTAATATGGTGTCACATTAATTTGAGTCAATGTTAAATCTGCCCCAAATGTTAAAATTCTTCAAGAAATGACAGTTTCGAAGCAGGCTGAGCCAAGGGAACGCCCAACTGTTTATAGAGTGGCCACAGGGTGGCGCCATATTAGCTGATAAAAGGAAATAGCCACCATCTTTTGTCAGAATTATTCTTGAGTAAGAAGAGTTCTGATTTTGCAAGGACTTCAGAAACACAACTCTTCTTCTGGAAACTCTTCCTCACCTTGTAACCATACTCAAGACCAAACACATAGCGTTCATCCAGCTAAATTTCAATTCATCCTTCCTGCATCTCTTGAGATAGTACTTCTTCTCTGAAACTTTCCCCAAAACCCCTAAAAACAGGTGGTAAGATCTTCCCATGATTGAATTTACATGATTGTTAACATTTTTCCACTATAAATGCTTATCACTTGGTCTACTCTCCTTCATGGGAGAGATCCTGGTTCATAGCACATGACGAACGGACGTAAGTTGAGTTCATGTGTGGCTAGATGAATGGATGGATGGATGGATATATGGGTGGATGGGTGGATGTATGTATGCATGAATGGATTGATAAATGAATGGATGGACAGATGAGTCGATGGGTAGATGGATGACTGCATTGATGGGTTGATGGATGGAGAAATCAACAAGCAGGATGGGGCACTGAATAAAACATGAGTGATTGTTCTCTATTTTCTCTTCTTATCCCCTCCCCTGTTCAACCTCAATAAAAGATAATTACAAACACTAGGTAAACAGCAGAGGAAGAAAACAAGAACAAAAAGAACCTTGATGATCTTATAAGAATAAGAGAGATCACTATGAATTTAGAATTAAAACCCAGATTATTCAAGTTAGGGCACTTGTCAAAAATACAAAAGACAATCAGGAAAAAAAAAAACAAAACAAACTTAGGACGCAGTGGTGTCCTTCTTTTCCTAATCAAAGAAACTCTGGTGGGAATATATCTTTTATTTTTTGGATATAAACGTTTTAACTCATTTAGTGAAAGAGAAGGACTCACTCCAAGAATTGTGCTACGTAAAGATGTGACCTTTTCAATGGAAAAAAAGAGATATAGGCAGGACTTTCTTTGGAGCTCCATGGAGTCAGATTTCCTGCTTCTCATCACAAAACTCTCCAGATAAACATTTTTGTTTCTCATTCACTCTCACCTTGGACATCAAGTTCACTTTCTGAGTTACCCCATGACTTGTCCTTTTCAATTAGGACAGAAATGAGCGCAAACACAGATAAGACTTTAAAAGCGAAAAAGGCTAGTCTCTGATGTTTCTTCTCACGTGCCTTTTGACCCCAGACCAAACACCCAATATACCTCTGGCACTTTTAGGTGGAGCTAGGAACACTGATTTAAACATCTGGTCAACTAACAGGCATTAGCCTCAGGGAATGTCACATTTAAACTTTCTTTTGACACTTTATAGACAGTGTATTGAAAACAAGGACCTACAGTGTTTTCACCAGCCAGAAAAACCCAAAACAATTTTCTGTGAATTGTTTTAACCCTCAGGTAAGCAAAGGCATAATCTGCTGCTGCTATTTTCCAAGTTCTTTCGTGCCATATTTCCCTAGGGTCTGAACTCTCTACCTAAAATACAGATGAGAACCTGGCCCTTTAGTCGTATCATCAACAAACCACATCAATCTTGGTGTCAGGGAACATCATAGTTGGTTTCTCTCAAATCTCAAGCTTCAAGACATGGTAACAGCCAGCTTCTTGGAGCTGCTCAGTCCTTCAGAAGCTTGTTAAACTTTCAAGAGTTCATTTCTGCCTCCTACAGCCTATTTTCCTGCATGCATTCCTTCCAAAGACATCTGCATCTCCTGGGAACAGATGAAAGTGATACCAAATAAAACAAAAGCAAACTTTGGAGGGATCTCTCAAGTCAATGCTCCCAAATAGAGAGCAATTTCTGCACATGGTTCTTCCTTTCTCTTTTTAAAGCCAACCGCCACCCCCCACACACACACCAGTCTCTCAAGGTTGTTTATTTTATTTATATAAAGCACCCATCAGGTAACCAAATCAAGATCCCTTCTGCGGAAGGAAGCCCGGGCAGCTGTTTCCCAGAGACCATGAACCATCTCTACTGTGACTCCCAGAGGCACAATTGAATTCACCCTGTGTTCCTTGCCAATGCTATTCCTTACTTGGCCATGAACAGATGCAGTCAGCCCCAGAAATTTCTGCACCCTGTATAGTATAATCTCCTAAAACATCAGCTGAGAGTTTAGGGGCCAAATATTAAAATAGCATCCAATTAATAATCACAGTAATAACGAAAGAATTGCCAAACCGCTATGTAAATTCTGAAGCCCAAGTGGAAGGTCAGCTAAATGAAGCGAAACTGTTCCTCCATACCCCATCTACGCACCACCTTTAAAGGTTCCATTTTGCAATGGAAATTTCTGGAACTAGATAAAAGAAGATAGCATTTTTACATTTTAGGTTCTATCCACTTATTCAACATTTACGGAGCACTGATATGAAGATAAAAATTACTGACAGTTGATCTCAAAGATGTCCCAATTGTTCTGGAAAAAGCAGCTTCTATCAGAATTTTGTTCATCTGCCTAACAAGTGATTACTGAGTCCCTTCGCTGTGGTGGCACTGAGGCTGTCACGGAGAGTGATACAGGAAGAAATCCCTGCTCCCCTGAACACCGCTCTGGAGAGGCAGACTGACAGCACACACGTAAGCAAACAGCCTGGGCGTTGGAAGGTACCAAAGCACGGCGGGAAAGGCTGAAGGAGGGCAGCATCCTGGACCGGAAGTGCAGGGGCCACCACGTTCAAGAGGAGGGCAAAGGAAGGCCCAGCTAGTGAAGGCCTGGAGGAGGCAAGGGAACAAGTCCTATAGACACGGAGGAGAAAAGCGTTCCGAGCCAAGGGGAAACACGCGGAGGCCGCAGGGTCAGCATGCCCACCAGTGTGGGGAGCGGCAGCCGCAAGGGGGCGTCATGGCGTGAGCGCGGGAACCAGCCCCACGAGAGGCACCGGGCAGCCCACGGCCCCCGAAAGGCTTCGGCTCCTGCTCCGCGTGCAGCCGGAAGCCCCTGCAGGTCAGGAGCAGAGCCGCGGACCGGACAGAAAGGCTTACCTGGGCTGCCGTGTGGAGCGAGACTGCCGTCGGCTGAGGACGCAGGCGAGCCGGGCCAGACGGCCAGTGCCGACCCCAGGCTGAGGGGGCCAGGAGCGGACCAGAGGGAGAAAGCGACACACACTGGGAAACTGGGGGTGCTTTCTACAGCAACCAGTAACTCGCTGGTCGACTAGATGTCTGTATTTGAAGGTTTCACTATACAAGTTCTTTATTTTTTTAATTTAAATATCTGGTACAACTCCACGTTTGTATTCTGTGGGTTTATTCAGTCGCCAGGGTTCTGCTGATGTGCTAATTTATATCCCCAGCCTTTATCTTTCAACTACACCCAGTTATCTGCCACCGCTGCCGGCACCTCATTTCTCCGGTCCATGCCACCTGAGCATCCATCCCCAACCCTGGTCCTGGAGATTGTGGAAATAAGTTTCCATTCACCCAGGCTCAGTATCCCTTTGTTTCTTCCTTGTCTTCTCCACTGGGAATCCAGACATGGAACTACCAGTTCTTCCTTTGAACTCGATTCTTCCGTAAGAGTGCAGTATTGTATTTTTTTAATTTTACTGAAGTATACTTGATTTACAATGTTTCAGGTATACCTCAAAGTGGTTCAGTTATACAGACGTGTGTATGTGTGTGTGTGTGTGTGTGTGTGTGTATCTTTAGATTCTTTTCCATTGTAGGTTATCACAAGATGTTGACTGCAGTTCCCTGTGCTGTGCAGTAGGTCTTTGTTGCTTATCTGTTTTATACACAGCAGTGTGTATGTGCTAATCCCAAACTTCCAATTTATCCCTCAACCCCCCCTTCCCCTTTGGTAACCACATATTTTCTATGCCTGAATCTGTTTCTGTTTTGTAAATTTGATTTGTATTATTATTTCAGATTTCACATAGGAGTGATATGACATGATATTTGTCTTTCTCTTTCTGACTTCCTTCACTTGGTATGATAATCTCTAGGTCCATCAATACTTCCGCAAATGACATGTCACTGTCTTATGGCTGAGCAATATCCCATTTTTTATATATATATAAAAGTATGTGTGTATAATGCATATACGTTATACATATTAACCATTTACATGTCCCACAGCTTCCTTATCCGTTCATCTGTTGATGGGCATTTAGCTGGCTTCCATGTCTTGGCTGTTGTGAACAGTGCTGCTGTGAGCATCAGGGTGCATGTATCTTCTTGAATTAGAGTTTCCTCCTTTCTGGATATTTGTCCAGGAGTGGGACTGCAGGGTTATATGGTAGCTCCATTGGTAGATTTTTAGGGAACCTCCGTACTGTTCTCCATAGTGGCTGCGCCAATTTACATTCCTACCGGCAGTGTGGGAGGTGAGCCCTGTTTTGTTCGCTTCCCTTCTTCTCTGTTTCTCCAGCCCCTCCGTACCACCCCACCGCTCTGATGCCAACACTACAGCCTCCCAGGCAGTCTCGCTGGCTGCAGACTCTCCCTCATCAAAACCCCTTGACAACTATCATCAAAATAATGTTCTGAAAGCACAGATTTTTTTATGTGACTTCCCCTGCTCACAAGCATTCAGTGCCTGTAACCTGGCCTCCTAGGATTGCCCGGTGGCTCATGGTAAAGAATCTGCCGGCAATGCAGGAGACCTGGGTTCAATTGTTGGGTGGGAAAGATCCCCTGGAGAAGGGAATGGCAACCCACTCCAGTATCTGGCCTGGAAAGTCCCATGCACAGAGGAGCCTTGCGGGCTATCGTCCATGGGATTGCAGAGGGTCAGACACGACTGAGCGACCATCACTCACTCACTCAACCTGGCCTTCGAGGGTCTCACCCAAAAGCTGGGGCCCCTCCACAGCCCTCTGTTCTCTAACTTCTTGTACCTAGGCACAGGCACTCACTGCCCTTGGAGAGTGACAGGGCCTTCCTGCTCCTTCTCTCACCCTTAACTTTCACACACGGCGCTTTCCCAGCCTATAGTGCCCTCCCTTCTGTGCAAACTGTCCTAAATCTACTCAACCGTGGAGACCAGCTCGCCATGCTCGCCCTATAAAGACATTCATAACTACCCTAGCCCCTAATCAGGTCCTATCCAGCCTTCTTTATCGACCACTTCATTATTAGGATCTAGCAGCACAGACACATACCATGTTTCTGTGGCAGGTGTAAACTTCAAGGTCATGGACCAACTTGTATTTGTTCTTACACCCTCCACTAAGACACAAATATTCAATACATATTTACTGAATTAAGTTATTTCAGTGAAATAAATTAACTGAAACAATATTACCCTCCATCTTAATCTCTGAAAGTGTGGAACTGAAAAACCCTAGAATTCATAGTATACAGAATCTTTGAGTAAAACAGAATCTCAGTTATTTCTTACTCTTTCTATTTCTCTTCTGCCATTTTGATTCTTCCACATTCACTTTGTTTTTAGATGATGTGCGACAGAATTGGACAAAAAGTTACAGCTGTGGTTATCTCAAGGTTATGCCCACAGGCACATCTCATCCCAAGCTGTAATCTAACTGATCTTTGACTTAGAGTCAGACAAGACCCTGGCCTCATGGGAGAGTCAGCAGGAATGGGATGAGCTGTCCCGGCCCCACAGGCACCAAGTTTGCCCACTGAAACCTCTGTGTATGGAACTGGGGCCACAGGGGGCTGGAAGCAAAAAAGAAAAAAGAAGCTGGCTTTTAATTAGGCACTTCTTGTCTGTTTTTAGGCAGGAGTCCCTGCTACATTCCAGAAACTACCACACGGCCTCTACAGTATCTTCTTTGCTGCTGTTGTTGTCGCTTTCTTCTTGGTGGTGCGGGGTCTTCGCTGGGCACGGGCTTTCTGGTTGCAGACAGCAGCCGCTGCTCTTCACTGCAGTGCACAGGCCTCTCGTTGTGAGCACGGGCTCTAGGGCACGCGAGGCTCAGGAGTTGGGCACACAGGCTTCGTTGCCTCGCGTGTGGAATCTTCCCAGACCAGGGATTGAACCCGTTTCCCCTGCATCGCAGGCACATTCTTAACCACTGGACCGCCAGCGAAGTCCACCACTGTGTTCCTAATGACAGGACTTCAGTGACTCCTCAACACCACAGTACGGCGGTGGCTTCCTGAGAAAGGATGTCCCTGTAGTACCCAAAGCAGGTTGCTCTTAACTTCTCTCATCAAGACAAAGATCCTCTCCACTTACTCTTTACCTTTGCGAGGCAACTGCTTCTAACTTTCAAATCACTCAAACCACAAATAACCGACAGCACCACAGCGGAGTCCCACGCAGCCACTCACCCTGAGGATCGAAAACACGGGCCTTTGCCTCTAAAGTCCACAGTGCGAGGCAGATGGTGATCAAGCAGCCACACAGGCCCCAGATGACAAACTCTGATCAGTGCGATGAAGGAAACACAGATGGGAACAGGGATGAGATGCAGTCCAAAAGATTCCACACTCCCCTGCAGAAGTGACACTTGGCTGAGGTCTGAAGGGTAAGTCAGAAGGTGACTTACCCTTGACAGGTGGGGAGAGAGGAGAGGCCTCCTGTCCGTGGGCATGGAAGGACACAGGGCGGGAGGGAGAGCGGTGCACAGAAGTAACAAAAAACCAAAGCAAAGCAAGGCAAGGGTGACGCAAGAGATCAGAAGGCATATCAAGCAGAGCTTTGCTGGGACGTGGAAAGGAAAGACCTCTCTAGCCTCGGCAGAATGGAGAGGATCTGCGAGTTCCTCCAAATCCCACTAATGCTCTCAGTTGCCACTGCCTACTCCTCCCACACTTCTCATGACATAATCCCCCTACCCTGGCCCTCAAACAGAATCCTCAGTAACACAAGACTTGGGCGTCTCAACCCACTGGTGAGTGGACAACCAGCAGCCAACGAGTGTCTCTTGGAAGCATCTGAACTTGGGAGCATTTGATGCTGACACAGAGGCCGCAGACACAGAAGTAAAGTGAAGTGAAGTGAAGTGAAAGTCGCTCAGTCATATCCGACTCTTTGCAACCCCATGAACTATACAGTCCATGGTATTCTCCAGGCCAGAACACTGCAGTGGGTAGCCTTTCCCTTCTCCAGAGGATCTACCCAACCAGGGATCGAACCCAGGTCTCCTGTATTGCAGGAGGATTCTTTACCAGCTGAGCCACAAGGGGAGACACAAGGCAGACGCAGAGGCTACATCCAATTAGTGAGGAACACTGAACTAAACTCTGTGTGAAGACTGGAGCCTGAGGGACATGTTGGTCATACTGAGTCACGTACGAAAAAGGAAAAAAAACTGTAAATTGTCACTCTTCCCAGTCTATTTCCCCTCTCCAGGCAGCTGGCCCTGGGAATGCTTCGACCAACAAAATGCAGTGGGGATGGTCATCCAGGATTTCTGAGCCCTAGCCTTCAAGCGCCTGGTAACTTTTGCTTTTGCATATTTGTAACGCCCACTCTTGTAATCAAGCCTTCAGGCTGAGAGAAGCCCAAGCCACAGGGACAAAACCTACATGAAAGAGCACTCAGGGGTCCACTGGCATCCCAGGGGGACTCCCAGTCCACAGCCAGAACCAACCACCTGCCATGTGGGAGTGTCAGCCAGGGTCCCTGACTCATCTGAACCTGCAGAGAACCACAGCCCCAGCAACACCATTTGGAGCAGAAGAACCACCCCCAGCTGAGCCCAGTTAGCCTACAGACTTCTGAAGGATATTAAATGGTGGTGGTTGTTTTAAGCCAATAAGTTTTGGGGTAATTTGTTACAAAGCAAGAGATAACTAAAGCAGAAATAGAACAAGGTACCAAACAGGATAAGGAAAGAATAAAGCAGGGATGCAGTCTCTGCAGGACAGGGGAGTTTAAGCTTAATCCTGGGCTCCTCCCCTCTAGTTCCATAACACTTGATCGGACTTTGTTCCTGTGTCTATAATTCACAAACTTCAATTTCCTGACAATAAAATGACCTTGACTATGAGCAGATTAAAAGCTTTCTGTTCACAAAGGCTTTTGCTCTAATATCCATGTGTTATACCATTTTGTTCATGCCTCTGCAGAAGAATTCTTGTTTATCAGTGTCCCATGTAGTAAGCAGCACTTGGAAATTCACTGTGTCTGAAAGTCTGATATTGATAAAACAGTTGTCACCAAGTCCTTACCTTAGGACATCAAGCTTACTGATCCTAAATTTTTAGGGACTAGAATAATTAGAAGGAAGAAGGCTCAACTGTCTCTTACAGTAAGGATGTCAGATATATTCTCCCAGGTGATCATGAAATATGGATGCTAACATAATCCTTAGCAACTGAAAAGGCAATCCACCATATTTCCTTACTTTACATAATTCTAAGCTGATACAAAGTAATTATATGGTGATAAATCTGGTGTAAATGCACACAAATCTGGGCAAAGTAACATACTGATAGACAGTACCAGTGGGTTGCTCCCCTTCCTTTGAGATGCTCATGAATTAGAAATAGCCATTGCTCAGTATTTAGAACATGTGCTCCATGAGGTCTAGCAATATTTCAATGTCCAAAGGTTCTTAAAGACATTGTTTCTGTTTTGTCTTCATTCCTAACATTTAAAGTGTGTGTGCCTTCTGCATTATTTTAAGTGATAAGTTTTAGGGATCAGATTGTTGTTCTCTCCCTTGGCCTCAAGCACAGGCACTCCTTCAGAGGCAGCCAGCATTTTGACCAAATAATCATATGCCTCACTGATTCTCCAACCTACCAGGAAATTCCATACCTTCTTTCATACCATCCCCCCCTTTCTTTCCCTGGGAAACGACTATCCTTCAAGACTCAGCTCAATGTCACTTGTTCCATGAAGAAATATCTGACACTCACAAGCTTAACTACACCCTCATTTAGATATACATAATACCCTGTAGACACTTATAATACTTAAAATATTTATCATAATTATTTGTTTGAAGTCTATTTTCCCAACTATGTTGTAATTTCCTTGAAAGCAGTGATCAAATACTATTCATTACTGACTCCATGGTGCTTAGCTAAATGCCTGACTCACAGGGGGCCCTCTGTAAATAAGTACAAAATCAGTGCTTTCTGTTGCTACAGCACTTTATTCTAAGCAGCTTGAAATGCCTTTCACATCAGCTTTTTAAAAAATCTTCCAAAAACTGGATTATAACCCATTAGAGGGATGAGAAATATAAGAAATTAGGAGGAGTTGACTTACTTATCTAAAATTAAAATCCATGAGAGAAATCTCTGAAATTTCCAGATAGGTAGATCCACTTCAGTCTTCTGTTTCTCTGAATTATCTATTATTCCACCTTACGGGGTCAAATACATTATAATTAACTGCATACATGATCATAATAAGGCAGAACTTCTAATTTTCAAGTCACAACTGAAACAGAGCTACCCATAGAGTAGACCAAAAAAAGAAAAGTTCACCAATTACAACCTAAGGCAGCCCTCCAAAACTGTCTTCTTTCATAAGCACCCCTTCTTTTGTTAACGTATCCCACATGCTGAGTGTCCTTAGGGCTAAGTACAATTTACACTTCATTATCTTCTATCTTCAGACCATCTCTAGCTGTTTCATCTCATTCAATTCCGTCTGGAGAGCAAACTCTTCAAACCAGTGTTTCAGCCAAGCCCAGCAGGAAGCAGATGGAACGCAGGCAGGAGACTCTGAGGACACTGAATAAGGGATTAGTTCCCGGGTGTGGTGGGGCTGGGGGAAACAATCAGGCAATGCGAAGGCCAGGGGCCAAGCGGCAGAGCCTCGGGGACGCAAGAAAGAGCTGCGGCTGCGGGAGGGGCGGCCCAACACTCTGGGGCTTCCAACAGGGTGACGGAGAAAACCACCAGCCTGAGGGCAAGAAGAGACCCGGGGGACAGAGACTAACTTCACGGTTCTCTCCCATCGCCTCTACAGCCTCCTCATGTCCGAATCCATCCGGACACCAGAGGGCAAGGAAGTCCAGCAACACAGCATCTAATGCTCCGTCTGCACGCAGGAGCAAGTGGAGGGGGGCTGGCATTGAGGGGAACAGAGGCTGCCCGCTGCCGCCGGCGTCGCAGGGGCACCTACTGCCCAGCGCCGTCCTCCTCCTCCACGCCGCTGGGCACACGGAAGAACAGAGAAGAGCCGAGACCGGGCCCCTGTCAGAGCCGCGCTGCGCGTAGACCTCCGCTCACAGCCCAGTCCCCCCCGGGGCCTGCAGACGTGGCCCCTCCACAGGCGGCACCCCGCTCCCCCTTCTCCAGGCGCTCAGCTCCCACACGTACCCACGAGGCCTACCTCTAGGGCCGGAGGCTCTGCTCCTGAGCCTTCCATCACGTTCCTATGAGGAAGACCTTCAGGAAAGTCAGGGACACAGACCACCCGCTTGTCACCCCTGCAGGGGGCCGCTGGGAACTTATGCTACACCCTCTGCAAAGACAGTGCTCCGCGGCAGGAGACCCTGCTGCCCCAGTGGGCTCTGCCCACGCCCGCTATCGCCCGTCTCCTCCGTGTCTCATGTGCCCACCACTGGTGCCTCCTGGGACCGCCCGACAGGCGAGTGCACCCCGTCCTCATCTCAGAGTAGCTTTGGGAGAAGACAGTGCACAACCCATGGCTCTGAAAACGGATTCGTCACGAACATGTGAGAGTGTGGACGTGTGTGTGTGGCTGTGCGCGCGTGTGTGCACGCGTGTGGTACCTGCCCTGCCAGCAATGACTCCACACCCAAGGAAAAATGTACTGTACTTCAAGTCAAACAATGGAACGTCTAAGTGTCTTGGCACTGAACTTGCCCTATGAACGTCAGCAAGTAACCTGCCCTTGCCCTGATTTCTTCTTCGGTCCAATGAACTCAAATAAGAAGACATTTAAGTTTCTTATCCAGCTTTGAAGTTTGCTAAAAACTTTCAACAGTAAAAGGGACATAAGTCATGCAACCCAGCAGGGGACTGACACAAAATTCCACTCTTTTAGGTTGTTTTTTTAAACACGGGTAATTCAAAAAAAGCAAAAAGCACCTTTGTATCAGCATAAAGCAAATAACTTCATTTTTAAAATTTATTTTATTGAGGTGTAGTTGATTTACAGTGTTGTGTTAATTTCTGACATACAGCTAAGTGATTCAGTTATACATATATACGTCAAATTTTCTAGCTTTGTCAACATACATATAGTCAATTATTCTAAAACTCATAAATCTTGTATAAACATCTATGGACTGTCATCTAACTCCATTACAGGAAATACCAACTTAAAAAAAAAAATCAAGACTGGAAATTTGTTATAAAGTAACACCTCAAAGAAATGGAGGCCTGTTTTGAAGCTCTGGTGCTGCCAAAACTCCATCTGTGTCACTGAGCAAATCATTTCACTGCCTTACTTCCCACACCCTGCAGCAGCTCCGAGAGAGGCAAACCTGCTGCTGCTGCTGCTGCTGCTACTAAGTCGCTTCAGTCGTGTCCAACTCTGTGCAACCCCAGAGATGGCCGCCTACTACGCTCTTCTGTCCCTGGGATTCTCCAGGCAAGAACACTGGAGTGGGTTGCCATTGCCTTCTCCAAGAGGCAAACCTAGGGCATCCCATAAACAGTGATCAAGTGATGAATTAAAGAATGGCCCTCACCTTCGGTTTCATTAAACAGAAAAAAAAAAAAAAAAAGGAATGGTAGGGTTGCACTATCTATATCATTTCAACAACCCCTTCCTACCTTAACATCTTGAAATGAAACAGAATATAATGATCTAAAATTTTGCAGTTCAAAATTATTCTATTCCATCCTACAGCAGGACTTACCTACTCAGTGGCAAAAGCCAACAGATCTCAAACTTCCATAAACTGATTATTAAGGGGGAAAAACATGCAGTGCTAGGTATGCAGTGCCATGAATGTTTCAAACTCTCATATTTAAAATAACGGAAAAAAAATCATCCCAACCATAGGTCATGGGCAAGACGTCTGACAGGTGAACAAGACCTCAACTTACTAATATTTGGAAACACGACAAGCAAACAAAAAGCTTGGAAGGAGGGCGGAAGGGATCAGAGAAGGGCACAGAGGGAAGAAGATGGTAAGAAGGCATTCCAACGCTCTTTTGCTTCTCTTTCTTACCTAGCATATTCATAACAAATGCACCATCTGTAATGAACACCTGAGAGTACCATAAGCCTCTTAGAAGGACTATTTGCATCATGAAGGAGTCTTCCTAGTTTTTCTCTTAAGCACAAAGAACTCAGAATATTGTGGGTGCTGGAAACAGGGGGAGGATGCAAACCCAGAGGAAAGCTCTAATTTTGTATCCTTGGGGCAGACTCTCTCAAAGATAGTTTCCTTCCAGTTTCCTCCAACATGAACGAGGAAATCATGCTTTCTATGATATTTCATCTGAGTTTCAAGGTCAAGAGGGAAGAGGAAGGAAGAAAGTAAATTTATACAGTGGCACTTACTAAAAAGTTAGGTATTGACTTATAGCAATTATAAGTTTAAGCCAAGTTATAAATACTAATTTAGATCTGAGCACATGTTTAAAACCACTTGTATAAGAATATTAGAACATCTACACTCTCAATGGATATAATTTATATACTTGAATTTCAAAGAAAAATCAAGGAAAGCGTTTTACTGTGTTAATTACTGTTACAAAATGAAAACTTCCAAAGTTGGCCTCTGGGTGGTGGGACTCTAGGTGATGGCTCTTTGCTTTACACTTCTCAGTACCTTCCATAACATGAATGAATAAGAGAGTGATTACTTTCCAAGGTATCTTCTTCAGGTATATCCTTCGTGAAAATAAAAATATTGCATGTATAACACTCAGTTGCAATGGTGGACAAAAGGATCCCACAACTTTAGTTCACACACACATACACATACACACGCACGCGTGCACACACACATGCCTACCCTTGCTCACTGTACTTCTAGTGGCATTACAGCATCATAGCATTATGAAATGAACAATGTCTTCTATGAACATTCACAGAATAATATCCCTTTGGACACATTTTTTAAAGTAGGGCATAATTTCTGTTACTGACTGCAATGCAACTAACCACGGCAAAACTCAGTGACTTAAGACAACAATAATTGATTGTTTCTTACAATTCCCTGGATTGGTTGGGCTCAGCTGAGCAGTTTTATTCAACATGGTGTAGGTGAGGTCACTCCATAGGCAACGTTCAGTTAGAAGGTGGATTGGGGCTGGAACATTCAAGATGGCCTCATCCTTCAGGGTTTCTCGCCACAGAGCCAATCACTTAAGAGTCCAGGGTAAGCTTTTCTACAGCACCAAGGAACATTCCAAGAGGACAAAACCTAATGTCCCAGTGTTCACCAAGCCAGTGTTTGTGTCCTGTAATGTCCTGTTGACCAAAGCGAGCTGTGTGGTCAAGTCTAGAGCCAGTGCGGAGGGGAATGTATGGAGCCTGCGTGATGAGAAGCAGAGCTCACTGGAACCACCAAGGTGTCGGCTGGAATAGGGTTCCCTTGCAGACCATGTCCTTTTGCCCCAACCATCTGAACATCAACAGATTTATTAAAAACCTACGATTGTCAACGTGAAATAATCCATATCAAATTAAAACTGAAGCTACCACACATCTCCATGCCTTCCTTAAGCCAGTTCTTAGTACAGAAATAGAAATAATTCAACCTCATCATTTCATAATTAAAAAGGCATTTCAGAGAAAAATCCTGTTTTTTTTTTTCTCTAAAGGACAGAAATGCCAATGATGAAAGATTCCCTCACTAAAGATTAACACTGTTCTGATAAATCTGAAGATCTCATGATTAAAGTACATTCCCTAGGTGAAAACCAACTGATCCAAATCTACTGGCAATGCCCTTCTTTCCTCTTAGAGGCATGAATCTCCTTTGAAGAACTAGTTATAATCTTAACAAATTGTGCTTTTAGTTTTCATGCACAGAAGACTAAGAAAAATCACACATCAACTGCCATATGTAAAAATTATAATGTTCTTTAAAACTAGCAGAAGGGGACTTCAAGATTGTCAATACATACTCCTACATTATTTTGCTACTCTTGAACACATAGGTTTTGAAATGAATTCACCAGAAGGAAAAGGCATCCCCATCATGATTACCTTCTAGTAGAGAAGTTAAGCACAACCCCCCAAATGAGGGATGCCCAGGAAAATACTGGGTGTCACCTTAAACGGGTTTAGCTTGTGGGTGTGGGCCCTGCTTTCCAAATGACCTACCTTCAGATGTGACCACCGAGGAGGGTATTTTTGGTTCTAATCTCAGAGATGAAGGATTCCCAGACCAGGGTGAGTGAAGCCTGAATAGCGCTCCTCAGTGAATCTGATGAATCTGAAAAAACAGTGAATTTGAAAGATTATTTGTACCATTTGATAGTAAGAGAGGTCAAAAGATGAAAACCTATTTAATAAGAATTACAAATAAAAGTGATTTGCAGGCCATTTACAAATAGTTCTAATCATTTTTTTAGTGAATTTGGTATAAGAACAGCATCCAGAATTGTGCTCAATAAATATTTGTCAAATGAATAAAAGGGAAAATCTAACCAACAGGAAAATCTAGCCTAATGGTTCTCTGTATGTTCTTGATAAAACTGGTGGAAGAGAAGAGCTGTGGGGGAGGCAGGAAGCCAACGACCTGAGGTTTTACATGAATGAAGTTATTCCTGCTATTTAAAAAAAAAAATCTACCATGACTGATCTTTCCCCACATCTTTGTTTTATGAGGAAGAAAACAGAGATCCAGTCATAAAATAACTAAATCAAGATCAGATACACAGAATGGCAGCGTCACAACTAGACCTCAGGTCCAGAAAGAAATACTGGCGTAAACAGTCCATCCCCAGGACTGCAAAGGCACCTGCTCACTAAAATTCACGTGTAACTGCAAAAATAACACAGGCAGTATGGGAAGCCCCTGAAGGTCCAGTGGTAGGACTCCACACTTCACTGCAGGGGCAGGGGTGCAACCCCTGGTCAAGGAGTTAAGACCCTGCACACTACTCAGAGAGACAAACAACCAAACAAAAATATACAGGGAGCACTTCAGTGGTTCCTTGTGGACATGTGCAGACAGGCAAAAAGTCTCAGCCCCTAAGGCACATGACTCCACTTAAGGTCAAGCAAGGCTCTGCTCTGCCTTCTTAATTCAGCTCTCGGACCATAAACAAGCATTCCTCCCAGTCTATTTACTGCCATCATTTCACAGTTTTGTGCTTCTCACTGGTGACCTCACTGCTTAAAACGGCCCCTGAGCGTTGTGCTGACGTGCTGCCTAGCGTCCCTGAGCTTGGGGACGCTGATGCATTAGACGAGCTTCACTCAGGCGTGAGTCGCAGTGCTGTGATCCGTGAGTTCAGGGTCCTGAATCAACAACACATATTAAGTAAGAGGTTTTCTTTAACAATGTTATATTAATATACTGATCAGCTGATCAGTGTGACGGGAGGCGCACGGGACCCTATCCCTGCACGTCCAGTGGTAGCCATGGCTCAGGGGTCACTAAGTGCATGAGACCAGCTGCGTGGCCTACACCCCCACAGCTGCCGTTACTGAGCGCCTTGAGCAACTGCCACGAGCAATGCTGAACCAGACACCGGTGCAGTCAATACCACAGATAGAAGCCCCTCCCGCACCTCCCCAAGCACCTGGGTTCTTCGCATAGCAAATGATAAGAGCTTTACGAATTAAATGGAAATTTTAACATTTTTCACTTATTTGGAAATTGAGTATTATGAAGATTATCACATCATTTGATAGCCAAAGAATCAGCTAAAGAACATCCTAGAAGTCCAAGGATTGGTAACCTGAGTTCCATGGATCACCAATACATGGTCCAAAGGTGCAATCCGAGGTTCCATAAATTTGGATGGGAAAAATTATTACATAATTATTTTCACTAGCCTCTAACTGAAGTATGACATTTCCTCTAATCACAAATATAAGTCACAAACCACATTGGTATTAACAGCACCTGTGAGTTGGTTTTCAATGTAAATTCCAGGTATTTTTACTGCAGATAATGCAAAATGTCATTTGTGCTCATCAATAATTTGAACTTATAGTAGCTATGAATGTGTTAATAAGATGTACATATATTATCATACCCCAAATTTATTTACTATTTTTATATCTTCCTTTCAATGAAACAGTTTCTTTTGTAGTTCTGTGTATTTTATATGAGGCATTTAAAAACTTGAAGGGGTTCCTAGAAGCTTCACCAAACTCCCAAAGGGGTGCCTAAGAACCCCCAAACCACTTCTCTTATCTCATAGATAAAGAAACATGACGTAGAGAAGGAAAATGCCTTTTAAGGTCCCACTATTGGTTAGAAGCAACCCCAGGCCTGAAGCCTCACAATACCCACCGTGGAGCTCTCTGTGCTAGGATGAGCTGCTTAGCTATTCAATCAGAAGCATAAAAACTGGGCCACCTTATCCCCCAACGCACGGCCAATGGATAAGTGAGTCCTAAGGTTAAATAATACCAATATTAAGAAAAGGGGAAGCACGCGTCCTGAGGAGAAAACGGTGAGGGTTTCACAATGCATCCATGAGTCCCTCACGGCCTGTCTGAAACTCAGAGCCCACTTTTGGGGAATCACGGGTGCCTAGTCCCCCACGGTGGGGAGTCACTGTGCTGATGAGCTGGGGTCTCAGGAGGCGCCAGGTGTCCATCTGTATATCGATGCAGGATCTCATCTCCATTCTTCACCTCCATCATCCCACAAGCATCCTCGACGCCAGCCACAATAGACTGCCGTACACCAAGCGTGCTGAGCTCTCTCCTGCGTTCTAACACAGTTCTGCCTAGGATGGCCCCTGCATCCTCTCCCTGGCAAACCCCTTCTCATCCTCTGATACCCAGTTACATGTCATCTTCTATTTTCACTAGGTAATCATGCTTGTCTCAATACTAGACTATGAGCCTTGTGAAGACGGATGGAGGAAGAAAACTGGGAGAGCTAACTGGCAGGTCAAGCATCTATGGTCCACAAATAATCGAGATCAGGGTAACCAGGTGAATACTGGTCACTTAATGTGCACCACACACTGTTCTAAGCAATTTACAGAGATCACCTCATCTGAGCTTCCAAACAGCTGGTAGGTAAAATGATGACCCTAATTTCACAGATGAGGAAACTGAGGCACAGTGAAATTAAATACTCTGCCCAAGGCCACAAAGACAGGAAGGGATAAAGCCAGGACCAAAATAGAGGCACTCTGATCCAGGACCTACAGGTGCCAGAAACTGCCAACTGCACTCAGCCCTTCCTTCAACAGATGCGGAAGTTCCGGGCCACCAAGGTAAGATTAGAATTCAGAGCTCAACTGCTGAGAGAGTGTCTGATTCTAGCTTTGCTTAATTTTTTTGGGGGGGGGTTGGGGGAGATGTAGACCATTTTGAGTTTTTATTGAATTTGTTACAATATTGTCTCTGTTTTATGTTTTTTGTCTTGGGGGAGTGAGGTATGTGGGATCTTAGTTCCTTGACCGGGATCAGCAGGGACCAAACGCGCAACCCCTGCACTGTAAGGCGAAGTCTTAACCACTGCACCACCAAGGGAGTCCCTGTTTAGGTCTTAATTTGGAAGAAGAGAGGTCAGAATAGGTGGGAGGGCTGACAGGCAGAAAGGAAAGAAGATCCATAGATCATTTAGTTGGTTGCTTGATACATCAAATGATTGGTCAACAGATGGATAGAAAGATTAATATAGACAAAAAGAATTGCTCATTCCTAGGTATCTCCAGTGCACAGCTGATAGCAGATAACCAGTTATTGCTCTTTGAGCCATGAAAAAATGTCAAAACATGCTATTAATACTGCCCGAGTGTTCTCTAATTTAATGTAATTTTACAGGATGCTGTTCTGTGCCAGCCCAGAGGCCCACAGTGAAGACAAGAGGCTTAGAGTGGGTGAGCTGCCCTGCCAGGAAACCCTCAGAGAGGAGCTGACTTTATTTTTTCAGTCTCAATTAGTCCTCCTATATTTTGATGGGCATAATGAATATAATGCTCTGTGTTAACACAGAGAAACTAGTTCGCTTTACTCGGGCTTTATGTTAATTTCTTGCTGACATGACCACAACCTGAATTTATCTCACTAAGAAAAAGAAGATTTCTTTCCAAATAGCTGTCACTGTGTCAAGTCATCACAGAAGATGTCAAATTTCTAACATGTAAGATAAGGTAAGTTGCTCCTGACCTAGGGAACTGTGGTGTCGTGTGAAAACATCGCTCATGGGTTTCCTGGGAAAACAAGCCAAACAGAACATATCTGCTGGGAGACTCTTTCAATGACTTTAAGGGGAAACACTTGCAGTGACAATGCCATCTACTTTCTGTAGCTGACTACTTTCTACTTTGAAAGTTATTTGTGTTCTAGAAACTGGCTAGACAACACGTCAATTCAAGTAATTTATCTTTTAAGCTCAAAAAAAGGAGGATTCAAGCAGATGTTCTGAAGTATGCGTGCGTCTTCCTCCCACCAAACCCACACAGATGCTTAAGGATTAATTGTCAATTTGAGGTGGGGGCTAGGTAGCTGCAATCTTCAAAAAGGTGCAGTTTCCCTCTGCAATCCCAAGTATTGGTCTCACTCTCTGTAGTTTTAAGGTAGCTGCCTAAATAAGATTGGCCTATAAATGCTCTAATGCGGTACAACATTAATAAGGCCCAAGTCAAAGCAAGCTCACAGCTCACTAGACGCTGGAATCCCCAACGAAGAAGCAGGGCTCGGAATGACTCACACTCCTGGCTGCACTTTGTCATTTTGAGCAGCAATTCTAGTACCAGAAACTTAATCTGTTTCCAAGCTTGTTGCTAAATACATAATTTTATATTAAAAATACAATACACAGAGAATGTCCAAATGAGCCAAAAACAATAAACTAGATACAACCAAGAAGAGCCCCAGAGGCTAAACATGGGAGCAGAAGCAAGAAACAAGTATCTATATATAGAAAACAACTATCTCAACCGACAAGAAATCTACTTGCATGTAGAACTGTTTTCCTTTCTTTGGATCTACTTCTATGTATGGTAATTAACAGAATATCTTGTTGAGATTGTAAGGAGGCTAACAGAGAGCTTTGGAGATATATTTTATGTTTAACATGTTATAGCAACAAGGTTCAAATGTGGTGTGAACAGGTTTAATTTTCCTCTTGAACATCAGGCCAGATGGGGTAAGAAACTAGCAGCACACAGCTCAGAATCCACCTCAAATCCCCGAATCTCAGCGTCGCCTCCGGCAACAGAGCATCACGAGGTGTACACAGGGTCTCTCCCCAGTGTCCTTTAATTTGGGTTTCCTCTAAGGCACACCCTACATCAAGGATTTTATAAGAATTATTTACTGGGGGGGCTTCTGTGGTGCCTCCGTGATCAAGAATCTGCCTGCAATGCGGGAGATGTGGGTTCGATCCCTGGGTCAGGAAGATCCCCTAGAGAAGAAAATGGCAACCCACTCCAGTACTATTGCCTGGAGAATTACACAGACAGAGGAGCCTGGCATGCTACAGTCCAAAAAGTCGGACATGACTTAGCCACTAACCAATAACAATTTCCTGGGGAAGTAGTCCCAGGAAGCAAGAGTAGGAGAGTGGGGGACTGAGCCAAGGAAGGAGGCCAGTGCAGGACGGAACATCGACAAGTCAGCGAGGCAGACACCTGGGGCCCAACACCACCAGGGAACGCCAGGAGACGATGGGGACACACCTCTGCAGTGTTTCCACCCGAGAGGCAAGGGAGTGAGGGCACATGCATATAGACCCCTACTTCCAGTGGGAGGGTGGGGGGCACTGACTTTACAGCCCATACATGGGCAGAGCACATGGCCAGACAAAGCTCTCACTCAAGTGGGAAGACAGATGCAGGCGCTGCAAGGTGGGCAAAAAAAAAAAAAAAGGTAGCACTAAAGCAGGACTCAAAGAGCTATCTGCTCATCTAGGTTCATAGCACACACTCCCAACAGCCAACCAAATGTCTGTCCATGGATGAACAGACAAATAAGATGCAGTCCACACAAAAAATGGAATAATATTCAGCCTTAAAAAAGAGGGAAATCCTATCAAATGCTTCAGCATGTGAACCTTGAGGATATTATGGTAAGTAAAACAAGCCAGTCACAAACGAACAAATATAATATGATTCCATTTATACGAGGCCCCTAGAGTAGTCCATTTCATAGACAGAAAACAGAACGGTTGTGGCCAGGGGACTGACAGGATGGAGACATTAGAACTTAGTTTAATGGGTACAGTTTTAGTTTCGCAAAACCAAAAAGTTCTGGAGGTGAATGATGGGGATGGTTGCACAACAGTGGGAATATAGTTAATGCCACTGAACTGTACATGTAAAATGGTTAAAGGGTGACTCTGTTACCAGAAATGTTTTTTAAAGGTAAACCTAACGTGTTTACTCTAAGAAGAAGAAGAAGAAAGTCGCTCAGTCGTGTCCGACTCTTTGAGACCCCATGGACTGTAGCCTACCAGGCTCTTCCGTCTATGGGATTTTCCAGGCAAGAATACTGGAATGGGTCGCCACTTCCTTCTCCAGGGGATCTTCCCGACCCAGGGATTGAACCCCGGTCTCCCGCATTGTAGGCAGATGCTTTACTCTAAAAATCCCCTCAAAGACCTACCCTCAAAGATCTTCAAAGAGACCAGATGAAGCAAAAGTTACCTAAGGACAACCATCAACGGAGATTTGGGGAAGGGGATGTCTAGTTAAAAAATGAATTTATTCACTTTTTTTCTAATTATAGAATTAATATATGATCTCTGATGTGCTTCCCTGGTGGCTCAGATGATAAAGAAACTGCCTGCAATGCAGGAGACCTGGAGTTCGATCCCTGGGTTGGGAAGATGCCCTAGAGGAGGGCATGGTAACCCACTCCAGTATTCTTGCCTGGAGAATCCCATGGACAGAGGAGCCTGGAGGGCTACAGTCCATGGGGTCACAGAGAGTCGGACACAACTGAGCGACTAAGCACATGCACACATGATCTCTCAGGAAAACTTAGAAGATACAAGAAAAGAAGAAGAAAATCTAGATCATCTATAATCTCATTGCAGGGGTGACTCTGGGGATGGCAGCATAGAAAAAGAAGTACAGGAAGAACATGTCAGGAGATGGGGCAGCCCCCAGCCACAGCCGCTAGCAGCTGGTGTGGCCAGCAGAGCTGGGCTGCTGGCCCGCTGGACCACACTGTCCCCACAGGCTAACAGCAGACTTGAAGCCAGCGTCTTTAAACACTTTGCTACTCAAGGTGTGAGGAATGGGTCAGAAGCATCAGCATTCCCTGGGAGCTTGTTAGAAATGCAGTCTCAGGCTCCAGCCTGCACTTGCTGAATCAAAAAATGCATTTTAGCATTTGGGTTAAAATACAGGTGACTTTAAGCACAGAGTCTGAGAAGTGCTGCTCCAACACAGCCCTTCTACACCAGCCTACAGTTTCTGAAATGGGTTATTTAGAGCTACTAACCTTCTAGTACCTTGGTGTTAAAATGTCTACTTTGTCTTGTGGAAAATAATCCCCCTGACAAATACCACAATGATATCACTCATATGGAGAATCTGATTTTTTTTTTTTTTCATTGTGATTTTTATTAACTGGAGTTAGATAAATCAAATTGGAGATTTTCCTTAGGACCTTATCTCCACTTTTTTTCTCCCTAGTCTTTTTTTTTTTTTTTTTCTTTAATAGAAAATTATTTAATTAGTATACATGTGTTCCCCATCCTGAACCCTCCTCTCTCCTCCCTCCCCACACCATCCCTCTGGGTCGTCCCAGTGCACCAGCCCCAAGCATCCAGCATCGTGCATTGAACCTGGACTGGCATCTCGTTTCATACATGATGTTTCACATGTTTCAATGCCATTCTCCCAAATCTTCCCACCCTCTCCCTCTCCCACAGAGTCCATAAGACTGTTCTATACATCAGTGTCTCTTTTGCTGTCTCGTATACAGGGTTATCGTTACCATCTTTCTAAATTCCATATATATGCGTTAGTATACTGTATTGGTGTTTTTCCTTCTGGCTTACTTCACTCTGTATAATAGGCTCCAGTTTCATCCACCTCATTAGAACTGATTCAAATGTATTCTTTTTAATGGCTGAGTAATACTCCATTGTGTATATGTACCACTGCTTTCTTATCCATTCATCTGCTGATGGACATCTAGGTTGCTTCCATGTCCTGGCTATTATAAACAGTGCTGCGATGAACATTGGGGTACACGTGTCTCTTTCCCTTCTGGTTTCCTCAGTGTGGATGCCCAGCAGTGGGATTGCTGGATCATAAGGCAGTTCTATGAGCTTATTTACAAGACAGAAACAAACTCATAGATTTTGAAAACAAATTTATGGTTACCATAGGGGAAACATAGGGGAGAGGGGTCAATGCTTGGGATTAACACACACACATCAGATCAGATCAGATCAGTCACTCAGTCGTGTCCGACTCTTTGCGACCCCATGAATTGCAGCACGCCAGGCCTCCCTGTCCATCATCAACTCCCGGAGTTCACTGAGACTCACGTCCATCGAGTCAGTGATGCCATCCAGCCATCTCATCCTCTGTCGTCCCCTTCTCCTCCTGCCCCCAATCCCTCCCAGCATCAGGGTTTTTTCCAATGAATCAACTCTTCTCATGAGGTGGCCAAAGTACTGGAGTTTCAGCTTTAGCATCATTCCTTCCAAAGAAATCCCAGGGCTGATCATAGAAATAGATAACCAAAAGGACCTCCTGTATAGCTCAATCATTCTTAATAACCTGTATGGGAAAAGAATCTGAAAAAGAATGAATATACATGTATATAACTTAATCACTATGCTATACACCTGAAACTAACAAAATATACACCAATAAAATTAATACGCAAAAAAAAGAGAGAGACAGAGAACAGAAATGAATCCCTCTGCCAGCCTTAAGCTGAGGGAACGCAGCACTTGGCACAAAGCAGATGCTGTGCAGGTGAGTGCAGGTACCGTCAGCACGAGTGTCACACAGACGGCCACCTGAGAGAGACCAGCGAGGGCGGCAGTCAGTCAGAATTTTTCATCTGCGGTAACGAATTTTATTTTATTATGCTGGGATTAAAAAACAAAAACAAAAGAACTCTAGTCCCAAGGCGTGTTGAAAAAAATAAAATGATTTTCTCTTAAGACTGAATGCTTCTTTTGTAATGCGTTTCCATATTCTTAGACTTTCTTCAGACCTTAACAAAAAGCAAATGAAATGACATGTTGAAACTTGCTCTGACCCCTCCTGCATTTTCAAAGCTGCTGGTGTGTTGTGCTTAATGTCTTTTTTCTTTGTTTCATACCAACTTTGTAAGCAATAAACAGCACTTTGTTGACTTGTGCAATGATGCAATTACAAGTGCCCTAAGCCTCTCACTTACAATAAGAATCTGATTTCAGAAACAAAAAATTCACCATTAAAGTAGCATGTTATCACAGTACAAAGCTCTTTAAATTGGGAGAATACTATTAATTTTTGCTTAGATCTGAAACTTTGAAAATGAAGAGGGAAGAATGAAAAGGAAAGGAAAACAAATTGAATTATGAAAGAGCTGTGTAATATTTTTAATCACATTGGGCACATAACCAAACTCCTAACAAAAGACTACTCTTTGACCTGATAATTCTGCTATTGGGAATTTATCCTAAGAGTTCTATGAGTGTGCAAAATAGCCTATCTTTAGGGAATAATATTCCTTATAACCTTGCTCACAGAAGCAATTTTTTTTTTAATGCAAGACTTGTTTTATAACATTGGATAACTAGTTACAAAACCTCTTTCATTCATATCAATAGAGTATGCCATTCAGAATAATACTTATTTACAATATGTTTAAAGTGAAAAGGTGAAAGTGTCAGTCGCTCAGTCATGTCCAACTCTGCGACCTCGTGGACTGCAGCCCTCCAGGCTCTTCTGTCCATGGAGTTCTCCAAGGTACTGGGCAGCCACACCCCTCTCCCAGGAATCTTCTCTACTGAGGGTCGAACCAGGGTATCCCTCATCGCCACTCACGGCCCTCATTCTTTACTGTCTGAGCCACTAGGAAGTCCAAGTATGTTTGCTGACATAGTATATATTCCTGCTACATTTTTTAAGTTTAAAAATACAAGTTACCAAAGTGCATGGGTAGTATGACCTTTACTATGACCCTTACACACACATACCCTAGACCCTCTTTATCTCTCTTCCTGTTGTTAATTTATTCAAGTACCCAGCATAACCAGATATATAGTGACCTGTTGGTTCTGGCCTGTCTCCCCCAACCAGAACAAAGTAAATTTCAGGAAAGGAGGGGACTGTTGTCTTCACCTCTGCGTCCACAATGCTTCTTACTGTATCAGGCACAGGGTAGATAAGTAACAAATATGACCTAAGAAACAAATATAAGTTTTTCTATATATTTACAGAGAGAGACACAAGATATTGAAAAGTATTCCCAAAATCATTATCAATGGTTATGGCTGGGTAGTAAAAATACACATACTTCAGTGTTCTTCTTTACATCGATGTATAGTTTCTCACTTTTATATGAAGAACTACTTCAAAAAAAAAGAAAAGTTCATACACTCTTGTGGGCATCTGTGTGAATGTGTGTGTATTTTGACACTTGTTATCTAATAAGAATATCCTTCATTCCCTAAACTGCCAAATTAAACAATAAAAAAAAAATGAAACAGTCTTACCCTCCACTTCAGATGAACCAAATGAAATATGGAACAAGTGGTTCAAAAATTTAAAAAACACAATAAATTGATTTGTACTTCTTACCACACACACTTTCATTAAATCATGTACCAAGCATGTAAAATCAGATAGTATAACCCTTAATCATGTGTTCCTTATTTCATGATAAGAAGTTCTTTAGCTTTATGAATTACATATTGTTTTTTGCACTTATGGTGGAAAATAACCATTTTACAGGTATCACAATAGGTGTCCTATTGTTTTATTGTATAATTTTAAACCTAGCAATTAGTCCAGAAGGCAGCAAAAGTGGATCACAATGTTCTCAATGATCCGAAAGCAGACTTGCCATCAAGAGACACACCTGGTAAATGGATCAAATCAAGAGTATCAGAGGCATTCGGAGAGCATCCCTTGATATAAATTAATGGGACGGCCTTAACACTATAAAGCCTCTATTTGGAAAGGTTTAAGGTAACATATTTTCTGGGCAACCTTCAATCTTTCTATTTTACACTCTTCCAAGTAATAAAAAACTTTATAACTAATATACTTTTAAGAATTCACTGTAAGGTGTATAAAAAATTGTCAATTACAAAGATGATACTTTGTCAACTAATACTGCAAAACAAGTCCATATAAGAAGATGATGCATGTAAGTACAGGTTGCCACATGAAGCAGAAGCTTATAGTAATTCTGTGGCTACTTCTCCCTAGGGAACTGCTGAGGGAGTTTGTGAACTGCTCAGAACACCAGAAACCCCTTTAACTCTCCAGCACTTGAGCCCCCACCTCAGCAAGTGAAAGAAGGGCTAAGAGCGGACTTGACTATTTTCTCATTCACTATCTGTAAAGTGTCAGATGAGTATTCAGTAAAAGAAGCGTTTTCTTGGTTTATTTGCCTTCATTTGTATCACAATGATATTTAACTCTGAAAAAAATAGGCAAATTTTGTAATTTTTTTTTTACTCTACACTAGAGATTGGCAAAGTATAGCCCACGGACCAATCTGGCCAACCATCCATAGCTTTTATAGAGCTATGATTGGTTGTTACGCTTTTAAATGGTTGGTGAAAAAAAATTTTTAAGGATAATATTTTTACATGATAATAATGTGAAATTCAGCTTTTGGCATTCAGGCATACAGTTTTACTAGGACACAGCCACACCCGTACAACTGAGGTACTGTCTTGCAACTCTTCTGTGCTACAACACTGAAGTGAAAGTGAAAGTCGCTCAGTCACGTCCAACTCTTTGCAACCCCATGGACTATAGAGACCACGGAATTCTCCAGGCCAGAAAACAGGAATGGGTAGCCATTCCATTCTCCAGGGGATCTTCCCAACCCAGAAGAGTTGCAATAAAAGTATGGAGCCCACAGTCAAAAATACCTCCTGGCCTTTTTCAGTAAAAGTGTACTGACCTCTATTCTATCTAGATGACAGCAACACATACATAGATTGTAGATTGCTTTTAGATTGCTTTCTGTACACTATTTGAAAGAAATGGGCAATTATATAGAGTAACCTGTACATCATCTGTTTATAATCATCTATCTACCTACCTACCTTTGTGAAAACTTAAGATGAAAACTCTGGAAGGAAACTCACCAAACTGCTAATGGCAATCACCTCTAGGGTAGAATGTGAGACTGAAGAGAGAGAGTGGAATTGAATAAAGTTGTTAGTTTTTACTCACCTCTATTGTTTTATTCCAGAAAGGAGGTACCACTTTTGTGTTAAAAAGGTAAAAGAAAGAAACAAAATTCAAGAGAAACTTTTCACATGACAAATATCAACCTTTCAGAACAGCATACAATTAAACACTTGAAATGTCAAAAAAGAAAAATAGAACATTTTCAAGAGTTTCTTAACAGCATGATCATTTAGAATTTATACACTCAAAGCAAAGGGCAACTTAACTACAAAAAAAGGTGAACGGTAATCTAGTTATGCCATACTAATTTTTAAAACTAGAGTTAACTATTTTTAAAGTGCACAGATTTCAAAAAACAAACATTGTTAAGAAACAAATTACAAACAGGTAATACAGAACATACATTATGAGAGACTAGCTTTATTGAGTCATTTGTAAAGAAAAAGTACATTTAAATATTTCCAATTTCCATCTTTCTCACTCCATACTATGGGCTGAAAGCAATTTATTGCATGCTTAATAAAGAAATACTGATTTACAACTTGATTAAAAACTTTTCCCAAGACATATCATAAGGAACATAAAAATCATATAGCCATATGCTCAAGTGCACTATATTTCCATTGCTTCTTATTTTCAAATGAACACAAAATCTTCCAGTGCATCCAGACAGGGCATGACGCAGTTGTGGCTCATTGAACCACCACATTTATAATCCAATTCCTTCACATTTATAAACACTGGCTTTTAAACTGCAAGCACAACAGCCCCTTTAACTACACTTAGATGCACAATAATTGACAGTTCATTATAACAAGTGGTCTCAAGAGTGAAGTATTACAGCTAATGGTCTGTAAATGCTTTAGTCTCCAAACCTGGGCCAACATTAAAGCAAGCAAAACACTGGGCCTTTCCTTCAATGCATCTGGTTTTTAAATGGCTTTATGATATAACACTACTCAAAATTAATCTTCCTACTTCTAATGCCTGAAATATTACACATTTAAATCAGAGTACTAACCTTATTGATCACATACTGTTTTTTTTTAAAGAAATACACTACAACATAACAATCTGTATATATCCACATCTTGAAGAGGAACAGAAATGATTTTAAAGCAATGGAACAAAAATACCTAAATATCCAGTAACAAAATATTCCTGAGATGTTATATTTCTTTGTGATTTAAAAGTATACAAACATTACAGCAATGTTTAATACAAAATTATGCTCAAAGTGATCACAATACAAAAGTTAAAAGTAAACAGGATAAAATGAGCAATATGATCCCAATTTTATAAAAATATACAATAGACGCTAATGGGATATATAACACTAAGTTATAGTGATTGTTCTTTTGCAGGTAGTAGAACAATCAGTTATCAGTATCAGTCAGTTCAGTCGCTCAGTCATATCCAACTCTTTGCGACCCCATGGACCACAGCACGCCAGGCCTCCCTGTCCATCACCAGCTCCTGGAGCTTGCACAAATTCATGTTCACTGAGTCAGTGATGCCATCAACCATCTCATCCTCTGACACCCCCTTCTCCTCCTGCCTTCAATCTTTCCCACCATCAGGGTCTTTTCCAATGAGTCAGTTCTTTGCATTAGGTGGCCAAAGTATTGGAGTTTCAGCTTCAACATCAGTCCTTCCAATGAACACCCAGGATTGATCTCCTTTAGGACTGACTGGTTGGATCTCCTTGCAGTCCAAGGGACTCTCAAGAGTATTTTCCAACACCACAGATGCTCAACTTTCTTTATAGTCCAACTCTCACATCCATACATGACTACTGGAAAAACCATAGCTTTGACTAGATGGACCTTAGTTGGCAAAGTAATGTCTCTGCTTTTTAACATGTTGTCTAGGTTTGTCATAGCCTTTCTTTCAAGGAGCAAGTGTCTTTTAACTTCATGGCTGCAGTCACCATCTGCAGTGATTTTGGAGCCAAAAAAATAAAATAAAATCAGCCACTATTTACATTGTTTCCCCATCTATATGCCAGGAAGTGATGGAACTGGATGCCATGATCTCAGTTTTTTGAATGTTGAGTTTTAAGCCAGCTTTTTCTATCTCCTCTTTCACTTTCATCAAGAGGCTCTTTAATTCTTCTTCACTTTCTGCCATAAGGGTGGTGTCATCTGCATATCTGAGATTATTGATATTTCTCCCTGCAATCTTGATTTCAGCTTGTACTTCATCCAGACCAGCATTTTGCATGATACTCTGCAGATAAGTTAAATAAGCAGGGTGACAGTATACAGCCTTGACGTACTCTTTTCTCAATTTGGAACCAGTCTGTTGTTCCATGTCCAGTTTATACTGTAGATTCTTGACCTCCATACAGATTTATCAGGAAGAAGGTAAGGTGTTCTGGTATTTCCATCTCTTGAAGAATTTTCCACACTTTGTTGTGATCCACACAGTCAAAGGCTTTGGCATAGTCAATAAAGCAGAAATAGATGTTTTTCTGGAACTCTCTTGCTTTTTTGTTGATCTGACGAATGTTGGCAATTTGATCTCTGCTTCCTCTGCATTTTCTAAATTAAGCTTGAACATCTGAAAGCTCACGGTTTATGTACTGTTGAAGCCTGGAAAATTTTGAGCATTACTTTGAGAGTGTGTGGGATGAGTGCAATTGTGCAGTAGTTGGAGCATTCTTAGGCATTGCCTTTCTTTGGGATTGGAATGAAAACTGACCTTTTCCAGTCCTGTGGCCACTGCTGAGTTTTCTAAATTTGGTGGCATATTGAGTGCAGCACTTTCACAGCATCATCTTTTAGGATCTGAAATAGCTCAGCTGGAATTCCATCACCTCCACCATCTTTGTTCTTAGTGATGCTTCCTAAGACCCACTTGATTTCACATTCCAGGATGTCTGGCTCTAGGTAAGTGATCACACCATCATGATTATCTTGGTCATGAAGCTCTTTTTTGTATACTTCTTCTGTGTATTCTTGCCATGTCTTCTTAATATCTTCTGCTTCTGTTAGGTCCATACCATTTTTGTCCTTTATTGTACCCATCTTTGCATGAAATGCTCCCTTGGTATCTCTAATTTTCTTGAAGAGATATCTAGTCTTTCCCATTCTGTTGTCTTCCTCTATTTCTTCGCATTGTTCCCTGAGGAAGACTTTCTTATGTCTCCTTGCTATTCTTTGGAACTCTATATTCACATAGGTATATCTTTCCTTTTCTCCCTTGCCTTTCCTGTCTCTTCTTTTCACAGCTATTTGTGAGGCTTCCTCAGACAGCCATTTTGCCTTTTTGCATTTCTTTTCCTTGGGGATGGTCGTGATCCCTGCCTCCTGTACAAGGTCATGAACCTCTGTCCATAGTTCTCTGGGCACTCTGTCTATCAGATCTAATCCCCTGAATCTACTTGTCACTTCCACTGTATAATCATAAGGGATTTGATTTAAGTCATATCTGAATGGTCTAGTGGTTTTCCCTACTTTCTTCAATCTAAGTCTGAATTTGGCAATAAGGAATTCATGATCTGAGCCACAGTCAGCTCCCTGGCTTATTTTTGCTGACTGTATAGAGCATCTCCATCTTTGGCTGCAAAGAATATAATCAATCTGATTTCGGTGTTGACCATCTGGTGATGTCCATGTGTAGAGTCTTCTCTTGTGTTCTTGGAAGAGGATGTTTGCTATTACCAGTGCGTTCTCTTGCCAAAACTGTTGGCCTTTGCCATGCTTCATTTTCTACTCTAAGGCCAAACTTGCCTGTTACTCCTGGTATCTCTTGACTTCCTACTTTTGCATTCCAGTCCCCTATAATGAAAAGGACATCTTTTGGGGGTGTTAGTTCTAGAAGGTCTTGTAGGTCTTCATAGAACTGTTCACCTTCAGCTTCTTCAGCATTACTGGTCAGGGCATAGACTTGGATTACTGCGATATTGAAAGGTTTGCCTTGGAAACGAACTGAGATCATTCTGGCATTTTTTAGATTACATCCAAGTACTGCATTTCGGACTCCTTTGTTGACTATGAGGGCTACTCTGTTTCTTCTAAGGGACTGTTGCCCACAGTAGTAGATATAATGGTCATCTGAGTTAAATTCACCCGTTCCAGTCCATTTTAGTTCACTGATTCCTAAAACGCCAATGTTCACTCTTGCCATCTCCTGTTTGACCACTTTCAATTTACCTTGATTCATGGACCTAACATTCCAGGTTCCTATGCAACATTGTTCTTTACAGCATCGGACTTTACTTCCATCACCAGTCACATCCACAACTGGGCCTTTTCTTCTTCCTTACCGCCACCATAGTTTGGTCTCAGGTCAAACAACAGGGAGGGAACAGAGCCCCGCCCACCAACAGAAAATTGCAGCTAAAGATTTATTGAGCATGTCCTCGCCCATCATAGTGACCTTCATTTTTATGTTTTCTTGAATTTTCAAATTTATCAATTTGAATTTTTTACAACTAGAAAAAAAATTTAACAAAGACAATGTTCCTTTGCCTCCATTTCTGTTGGTATATATCAAAAATTACCAAAAGAAATTAACCTAGTTAGTTTGGGAATTGGGGAGATTCAAAAACATATTTCATATTTAATCTTCAAGGACAAACACTGGCCCCAAAAAGAAATATTTAAATAAGTAACCGTTATATACAAAAGTCCTAGAAAAATCAAAGTGGACAGCAATGCTGCCAGTAATAAGTAAAATTGAAAATGGTAACATGTTGTAACTATTATTCTTAATTTTTAGACCTAATGGACATAAATTCTATGTCAGGAATACACATTAAATAGGATCAACTTAAGAGAAATAACTAGAATGGAAAGACTGATGTGCTTGAGACTCACTGGTCGGTGCTGCCTCTTCTGGACACATCTCATTCAAAACTGCACTAAAGTTCTCTCTACTGAAGACATCTTTGCCTTTCACAGAAAACGAAAAAACTCTCACCAAAGAATTTCAGAACATTTTAGTATCAGAGTCTGTAACAGTGTGTTCAATAACCCTAGACTTGTCCTGGAAAATAAACAAACAAGTTACTTCCTACATTTCCACCAGAGAGCCGCTGCCCAGGCCTTGGGAACAGGCATCAGGACCCACACGACTGAAGCTAAAGGGAAGAGAATCAGCAGAAATCATTCTCAGAAATGAGGAGAAACTAGGCCCAAAACTAGAAAGCAGGTGGAGGAGCAGGCAGAAGCAGCCCAGAGCACTGTGGCAAAGCCAGAGCCCAGGGGAAGAGGATCGCTGAGGGCGCTGATAACCGAACAAACAGCACCAAACAGCGAAGCACGGTTCAGGTGGACGGGAGAGGTCCACTCAGGGAGTGCGAAGCTCAGGAAGCTTAGTGCATCCAGAGAATGGATGCTGGGGGGGAGGTACCAAACGGTGAGAAGGGGGGCTGGCCACACTGCCTTCCGAAACAGGATGTTGAAGGGATGGATCACCACAAAGGGAACCGCTTCCAGAACTTTCAGGAAGGCCTAAGGAGCCAGGAAGCTGTGGTGACCTGCAAGGCGGTGGGGAGAAGGCAGGGCTGAGGGTCGGGCTTGGGCGAGGCTCCGGAGGCTGCGGTGCTGGGAGAAGCAGAGACCCCACTCTTGGGCTGGGGGCGGCGCTTTCTGCCGGGCCTGGGGAAGGCAGCCAGTGCAGGGGGGCCGGCGGGGGCGTCAGCTCTCAGGAGCCCGGCTCCCCTTCTCCGGAGGACTTTGTTCCCAGGTGATGGGGACCTCAGACGTCAGCAGAGGGCTGCGGGATCCACACCACGGAGATGGGTGAGCAAGGTGACAGGAAGCGAGCAAATGACACTGCAGGTGAGAAGGAATACTGCCTCCGAAGGTGGAGCCCAGAGGACAGGGCTGAGAGAGGCCTGAGAACTGGAATCTGAGTGCCCGACACTCACTGGCTGTGAGGAGATGGCAGATGGCAGGAGAATGCTGAGAGAGGGGAAGGAAGCACTGAGGGAAGGAGCGTGTTAAGGGAGCTTAGATGACATGAGATTGAGAGAAATATTCGAAGAGATCATTCAAGGCCTTCCTTTTTGGTTTAAAGCATTACCGACCAGTAACAGCAGGTCAGCTCATTCGTCTACCTCATGGACATCAGCCTTCACAGAACACAGAGCACACCCTGCTGGGGCAGCGCCTGCAGCTCTGCTGCCAGGGCAGAGCACTCAGCACAGATGCCAGAGGCAGACAGTCTGCCACAGCAGGCTTCTGAGGGAGGGGGGCTGCCAGGCCCCTGTCTGCCCCACCAGAATCACCCCCCACCCGACAGGGTCTGCAAACACACCCAGGGCTTCTGAGACGGACATCATCGGATCTCCTCTCCCTAATAGGCTGTCCGGTGCTGAAAGGTTGAGGAAAAGAATTCTTACATTGCCTAAGGTAGCAGCATGGTTTGTGCTGTAAAAGTTGGTTCACTGGCAAAGAAATCTCCTTTGGAAACATTGCAAGAAGAGCTATAAAACTTAACTACAGAGTCAACACTAGCAGATGGACGCCAGTGAATCTTTATCTCCAACTCATTATGCAGACATTCCGTTCAGTTCAGTCGCTCAGTCCTGTCTGACTCTTTGTGACACCACGAATTGCAGCAGGCCAGGCCCCCTGTCCAACTCCCGGAGTTCACTCAAACTCATGTCCATCGAGTCGGTGACGCCATCCAGCCATCTCATCCTGTCGTCCCCTTCTCCTCCTGCCCCCAATCCCTCCCAGCATCAGACTCTTTTCCAATGAACCAACTCTTCGCATGAGGTGGCCAAAGTACTGGAGTTTGAGCTTCCTTCCAAAGAACACCCAGGACTGATCTCCTTTAGAATGGACTGGTTGGATCTCCTTGCAGTCCAAGGGACTCTCAAGAGTCTTCTCCATCACAGTTCAAAAGCATCAATTCTTTGGCGCTCAGCTTTAACCTTGACAAATTAATAAAGGTGAACTAATAAACTTGTGGGCTTACATAACTTGAATAGTTACAAATCAGAGAGAATGTATAGAGATAGATGTTGATTAAAAATATTTAAATAAGCTCTTTTTCTTCCTTCTTAAAATTATAGAGGGAAATAGTTATTGAGTGATAAGGATTTTTTTTTTCCTCTCCCTCTCTCCTTTTCATTCTGTCAGGGAGACTAAGATAGGTTCCAAGCTATTAAACTACCTGTGATGTACAAGTCATCACCATAATTGGGGGCACACTTTCTTTTGACCTTTACAAAACTTTCATTTCCCAAATGTGACAGATAAGGAGTGCTTTTATAGCACCAATAATGATGTTTCCCTATGGGAACTTACCAATTATAGCTGAAGAGGAAGTAAAGACCATACTGGATACACATTTAGAATCTCAATGCACCCAAAATATAGCTGAAATACTTAAAAATCATGCTTAGAGGACAATTCAGGTGAGTTAAGAATCCAGCCTAGAGAAATACATGTTGAAACAGTGTGAGGGCAAAGACACACTCCCTGAGCATAAAGCTAAGTGCCTTGAAACGTGCAGTGAAAAGTGAAAAGTGTGCGGTGTGTCAGTGAAAAGTGGCTGGGTGGCCCACAAGTGTATCTGCCACTGTATGTCTGAACCTAAGTTGTTAAATGTTAGTAAGAGTTAGGGTGGGGAAATGTAACCCATGATACACGCAGCTGTTTCATCAACACGTAACACCCTACAAGGGAGTCAACAGAACCAAGTTCTTATCAACTCACAAGACATCAGACATCTTGAGAATCTTGTCTTGTCTCAGGTTTCCGAGCACCTAGTATGGTGTTTTGCAGGTGACAAAACTGAAACCATTTGAGTACCAAAATAGTGTTTCAGTAAGGCACGCATACTGACTGCAAGGAGATCCAACCAGTCAATCCTAAAGGAAATCAGTCCTGAATATCCATTGGAAGGACTGATGCTGAAGCTCAAACTCCAATACTTCAGCCACCTGATGTGAAAAACTGACTCACTGGAAAAGACCCTGATGCTGGGAAAGATCGAAGGCAGGAGGAGAAGGGGAGAACAGAAGATAAGATGATTGGATGGCATCACCAACTCAATGGACATGACTTTGAATAAGTTCCGGGAGTTGGTGATGACAGGGAAGCCTGGCGTGCTAAAGTCCATGGAGTCACAAAGAGTCGGACATGCCTGAGTGACTGAAATGAACTGAACAATAAATCGCTCTTTATGGGAACTTGATTTTACTCTTAATTTGACTCAGGTTTTCATTGCTTACACACCCCAAAGTTAAAGTCATTCATTGACTCACTTGTTAATCCACTCAGCAAATATTTACTGATTTCTTCCTGTATGTCACGCACCATCTCACATGGTAGCCACCAGCCATATGTGGCCAGTGAGCACTAGAAATGTGGCCAGTCCAAACTGAAATGTGCTTAACTTATTTTAATATTCCAGGAAAATACGGAACATTTGCAGAAACAAGCAAAGTTGAGAAAACCCATTTTCTCCCATGCTTAAGTCTAAATTGTGGGATACGCTATTTAAATTGGGAGCAAAGTTGAGATCACTGTAGGTAGAAAAATCTAATTTCAACACCACACATAAAGTTGAGATGTGCTTATGTGTAAATTACATACCAAATTTTCAAGTCTTAACTCCAAAAAGAACAAAAGAATATATAATATCTCACTGATAATTTTTATACTGATTACATGTGGAAATATATTTAGACATACTGGGTTTAAAAAGCATTATGAATACTAAATTGACCTTTTTCCTTTTGCTTTTTTAATAAGCTACTAGAAATTTTGCTATCTGATGAGATTCAAGACTTTTAGACAAAGTCCTGTTGCCAAGGACTTCTTCTAGTGGAAGAAGCCCATGGTAAACAAAAAATAACTAACAAGCAGTATTACGTAATTTCAGATAATGAAAAATTTATGACAAAAATAGGGCAGAGTAAGAGGAAAGAAAACGATCAAAAAGGGATTATTTTAGACAGGGTGGCCACGGAGGTCCCAGCAGAGTGACATCTGAGCAGGAAACATGCATGGGAGCAGGTAGTCCCTCCAAGGTCCAGGGAGCGTCCTTAGTGAGGGGACAGCAAGACCACAGTCCCTGAGGTGATGTGGGGCTAAGTGGGTCTGAACACCAGCACAGAGGCCCGCGCCGCTGGCACAGCGGGGACGATGGAGAGGGGGCAGACAGGAGCCGGGGCGGGTACAGGCTTCCAGGGGAAGGTTAGATCCACTGAACCTGCGTATTCCTCTAAGACACAGTTCCTTTGGGATTTCTCACAGAGCTAGACAAGCTGTTATGTTAAGTTCATTCAATAAGTAAAGGAAACAAGAATGGCCAAGATTCTGATCTACCAAATACCCACAGTTACTGTGAAACTCTCGTAAGGGATAAGACTAGGGTGAGGTGAGTGAGGCAGAGCCTAAGGGAGAATGTCCCCAGAAGCCCTGTGACCTGGGCACCTGGCGGGCTTATCCTCTTCTAAGAAATGGGACTTTAGGTAGGATAAAGGAAACAAAACTAATGCAGCAGAACTGAGGGCCAAAACACATCCAGACACGTAAATTCCTAGACTATATAGCGGTACTGTATGTGTGCACATATAGGCACAGATATATTATATACACACATGTGCACTAGGTGTACGAATATGTGTATGTGTATACATGCATGTATTGTACAACATGTCTTATGTGTATATACACACACATCCCATACAGACATACATATGTACATGAGTCAGGTGCATAAAAATATAAATGGAAAAGCACCCTAAGGAGAGGAGTTACTCTGGGAAGTGAGAGAAACAGAGTGGAGTAAGACAAATTGGGTGTTGATATATTTATAATTCTTAAGTCTCTTTTGTAAGATTCAAAGCCCTGTACAAACAGACATACACACAAGTGGGGTATGACATCAGAAACACTAATTTTATAATTTTGAGTGAAAAATGATACAAAATTGTATAACTCTGATTATAAATATGTGTGATTTCGGTGGGAAATCAGAAATGCATAAAAATGATACAGGTTATTATTATTTTTATCATTTTATCTTTATTTTTAAATCAAAGCCATTTTTAAATATGAAAAATAGACCTCATTTCAAAGAACCATTTAAATTTGGCTTTGAAAACCACAATATTTTATTTACAAGAAATACATGTACAAAAAAGTACAAAAATAGTCCAAAAATGTTTGTTTATGTAAATAAAAATATTAGTATCATTCTGGCATTCTTTTGGGACAGGTCTTTATAGAAAATTATAAAACCCAGAAGTATTTCAGTGTAATTAGTATTTAAACCTGACTTTGAGCAACCGATAAGATTGGTCACTTATTTGGGATCTGAACCCACACATCTGAAATCTGAAGCAGAAAGTTAAAGCTTCTCATTTACAGAAAGTCCTCCACCTTTCTTCAAATGAAATAAGCTCCACATAGGATGCTATCTGCAGAAGAAATGCCTCGGCAAGCGTGAGAGTAAGGGAGAAGCCGATGGGGCCAGTACAATGTGAAGCTCATAGTCAATCGAGCTGGCTTCACAGACAACAGCAAGCAAAGGCTGGTGTCATGGCTCCTTTTCTTGGGTAACTGGCCCTTAAACATGAGGTCAGCCAAGGCCATCAGAAGGAAGTGCACCCTCTCACAGCAGCGTGCAGAGACAGAAGGAAATGTCATCACTCAGGTCTCTCAGGAGACTATGGTAATTTTCCCCGAGTGCCACAAAGTGAGTCCAGAAAGTGGCTTTTCAGTGGGAAAGGAGGCAGCTGAAACACTGCAAGGATTCCAGGTGACCTCAGGAGAAGACTTCGCCACCAAGGGCTGTGAAAATCTCCACTGGCCACGGCTCTAAGCTGCCTTTCCCTGTTTTGCACAGACAGAACTTGGCACTTCCTCCCTGGCTCAGCTTGCCTGAGAGACATCCCTCATTCATTCCTTGCTGGGAGTCTGGAGCAAGCTGGGGTTTTAGTATTTACCCCCTCCTCATAATGCAGAGAGCTCAGACCAGTGACCATCACCCTGACACGGTCAGGTCGACAGGCACCCTCACCCCTGCCCAGCTCTGCTGCTTCTTTCCCTTTCTAACCTCCCCTTCAGATGCTACACAAGCCATCACTGCTTCTCTCAAAACTCTGCAATCCAGTTACCCTCCCTTCCCCTCTGTGCCCCCAGCATCTGCACTACCCATGTTAACACCTCATCAAGCACAGTCATAGGTCAAGCCTAAATCAGCAGAAATCTGTGCCTCCAACAGGAGCAAGCCCCTCCAGCTAAGACATCACCACTTGAGGGGCTTCCCTGGAGGTCCAGTGGTTAAGACTACATGCTTGTCGTGGAACTAAGATTCCACATGCTGTGGGGTGTGGCCAGGAAAAACAAAAACATCCCATGTTCAGCAAAACTCATGTTCTGAGCTTGATTCAAGCCCCTCCCGCCCGCCCCTGCAGTTGTCACCTGCCACAGGCCGCATGATGCACTGCTCAGATGTCCACCTGACTCTACCTGTAAACCGGAACCCCAACAACTAGAATTCGACATTCATACCATACTGATAATGACCCAGGGAGACACGGTTGTTCAGAATCAGCGAAAGTTAAATTATTTGGGATATTTTAACAGTCTGGTATGTTAGACTAGCAATTGTACAACCTGGGTTATGATAAAATATATAAAACTTAGTATTTTAACAACTTTGGTTTTTAGAAAATCAATTATCCACAAAGGTAAGCAAAGTGTGTCTAGTAATATGTGAGTTTCCCTAGTACACCAAATCTCTGACTTTGCTGACCAAGATAAAGCTGTTTATAAGGATGTCCCATCTAGGACATATGTGAAAAGATAAAATCATACACATGGACAACAAGCAACCTTAGAAAGGAGACACCCCTGCCTGCCCTCTGAACCACCAGAACACCAAATCCTCTTTTCTGACTGCCAGTGAGATCCTCAAAGAACATTCTCTGGGGGCACTGCTAGGGGTCCTGTCACTATCTCAGGAAGCATTCTGGGAGGCACCCATGAGGTAAAGCAGCAGAGAATTCCAACTCACAAACATTTCAGGCATTTTAATTTTTATTACAATTTAAACTATGCAAGCACAAACCTCAGAAAAAGGAAAACTTGATGACCAAACCTTTTTTTCCCCTCTGGTGAGTCCATTATTTTTTTCCTTCCAAGGACAAGCCATCAGATGGCACCCTGCATGCTCACACATAGGATGTTCAGGGCACATGGGACCATGACTCTCTGCCCCTACACTGTGCATTCCAAACCCTATCATGTCCCATTTGGGTTGCTTTAGGCAGCTGGCGTGTGATTTTTCAGCAGCCAGTTCCTTCAACAAGACCTGTCTTGGTGGGAAGGAGAAAACCTTTACTTAGCATACTGAGAAGCTGATTTTTTTTTAAGAGGAGGAAATTGTTATAATTATAGTGAGAGCTTTTGCATGCAAATTCAGTTTTCCTTAGGGGAAATTTACATACTCTACAAGGAATCCCCATGCCAAAAGTACACACAATGCTTTTCAGCTCCACTCTTTAAAAGTGATACACATGCCCAGGAATTACATAGTCTGTGAATGTGTGCCAGGCCTGGCCTAGATATACTGTTTATAAAAGAAAGGACTATACAATGTAGTTTATAATATTTAAAAGGTGCAACATTTATGCCAGAAGAAGTGATGGTCATCAATCAGGCTGAGGTAACCAATAAAGAGTAGGAAGTGTTTCAACAGGGCTCCAAGTACTTTTTCATAAAGATATTTACAATTAGAAGATAGATTTCTCCTCTGAATCTTAACACTTCCAACTAGAAAATAAAAAATGGTGACAGTTGTTGTTAAATACTAAGATTCAAGGATATTTTTTTGTGATAAAGGAAATAAAAATGAGTGAAGGGAACAAATGAAGATCCATTTGTATAATAATTTGGGCCAGATTTGAGGCAAATACATGTGTGTCTATGTTTGTAGAAAAATATTTCAGATAATCAATCATGGAGGAAAGGAAACAGTAACACTAGTAAAGGTACTAATGAACTTGAAGAAACATAAAATATACATTTCTATTTTATAGTGGAAAAAAGACTTGGGGAAGGCAATAAACTAAATCAAAGTAGTCATTTCTATAGGGAAGAAAAGCCAGTCTGGGAGAGTCACTTGGAGGCATTCATTCTTCTCCAAGAGGTTATTTTTACAATACAATACATAAAAAGCTATTCTTAAATGAACTGCCCACCAACAGAAGAAAATGAGCTATTTGCGTTAAAAAGCAGCCTATTTTCGTCAGGCCTCTCCAAAGCAAACAAGTTAGTGCTGGCTTTGGGGACTGTGCATCCACGGGCTTCAACCACAGCGGTCCAAAATTAAAGGTCTGTCAGAGCAGGTGGGTGGAAGGCAAAACCCAAAGGAATATGAACACTGTATGCCTCAGAACCTTTCAAGAGGATCACCAAGGGCTGAAATGACAGGTCACCCACGTTAAGCCCCCGTTTTCTACACAGGATCTTTATACATTGGAACATTTTGAAAAAAAAAAAAAATCACAAGGAATTCCCTTGTTCGGAAAAAAAATTTTTTAATGCAAAACTCTCTTACTATGTTAAGTGGGAAAAGTAGGTTACAAAAGCATGAGACCCCAATTCCATGAAACAGACGACAGAAGGCGGTTCTCGCACCGCCTGCAGGGCACACCTGTGCTGTGCTGGCAGGGGCACTGCCAAGGCGGGGCAGCACCCACTCAGTCCTCCCAAGGGCGCCCTGCCAGCCCTCCCAGCAGCTGTCCTGAGGGTTCCCCGCTGGGAGGGCAGTGCGGCCAAGCCCAGGCTAACACCACTCGGCCTGGCATTTTCCAAACGTACAATATGACCGTGGAAAGCCCCTCCCCACCCCCAGAACATCTATTAATATTCTTTCCAGCTCCCCTTGGAAACAGTCTGTTAAATACAAACGGTCCGACTCCTTAATGAATACAGGTAGATCTATAGAGAAGGACACTAAAATATGAAGTGTGGTGACCTGTGGGTTGTCAGGTTTCAGGTTATAATACTTCCCCCAATTGTCTACAACATACACACAATCCTTTCCATCATTCAAAAAAAAAAAAGCAGTGTTTTAGGATAATGAAAGGGCTACACTGCTTCACTCCATTTTAAACCAATCACTGATAAAAAGTACATTTGGTACTTCAAATGCCAATATACTAACTTGGAGAACAGGAGAAAGACCTGGCAATCTGTAGACTGCCACATATAGACCAGCTATAAAAGAACTGTGGTCAGCTTAAAGACTGTTCTCAGGGTTCTGGTGTCCTGTGAAAATACATGAAGCAGGGAGTCCAGCCCTGCTTGGAGATGAAGGCAAAGGTCCGTGCCTCCAATTTCCTGTTTATTCTCTTAGATCCCAAGCATCACACCACAGCCACTGGGAGAAATTTTAAAACATGTAGTGATAATCTAAACACTGTTTTCTTTATTCTCCCTGACAAAGCACAGGGTAACCAGAAGAGAAATCACAGCTTGAGAGACATTTCTATGTATCTAGGACAATAGTGCCTAAATTAATATTGATGGGAAGGCATTTAAATCCCATTAAATAAATGCTCACTGGTGTAAATAATCTTTTCAATCAAAAATATAATTTCTTTTGCCTATCTTCAACTGTAATGTTTACTGCAAACATGTTTTTAAATACCACAGTCCCAAGCAAAATAGCTGAAAGAGTGTACATGAGCCTTGACAATGGATTCACTTTCTATGCTGGGTTTCAAAATGTTCACGACAAAAATTAGTTGAGTGTGCACATGCTCAGATGCATCCGACTCTTTGTGACCCCAGGGACTGTGGCCCAGCAGGCTCCTCTGTCCATGGGATTATTTAGGCGAGAATACTAGAGTGGGTTGCCATGCCCTCCCCCGGGGAATCTTCCCAACCCAGGGATCGAGCCCACATCTCCTGCATTGCAGGCGGGTTCTTTACCACTGCACCATCAAGGAAGCCCCAAAATTAGCTGAGTACTGTTAGAGGAAAATATCCATTTATGTAAAACAGAAAAGCTGCAAAGCTTCTCTGTTGAAATCTGTCCATAAACTTGAATAATGGATGCACAAACAGAAAACCTGGAAGCAAGAGGTGAGCCTGCCTCTCCACCACTCCCAGGCCTGCACTGGCCAGACTGAAGGTCACACTGACAGTCAGGGCTACATGAAGCCAGAGGATGGTTTCCAGAAGACTAAGGCTTTGGAGCCATAACTGAGAATTCCCTAGGTTAATTAAGACACTAACTGCATCTCAGCCCTGGCAAGAACAAAGAGATGATATTTATGTGAGAATGAACTCGGTCCGTCTGTGCCTGGCACACAAATCTCTGCTTTCACTTTAACTTGCTCTGCCTGTTTTCCAAATAACTCTTGGCTGAGGCCAAAAAAGTCCTCCTGTTATTTTATCTGAACCCAGCTTTCACAATTTTTTTATTTTTTTTACTGAAGGATAGTTGCTGTATAGAATTTTGCTGTTTTCTGTCAAACCTCAACATGAATCAGCCACAGGTATACATATATCCCCTCCCTTTTGAACCTCCCTCCCGTCTCCCTCCCATCCCACCCCTCTAGGTTGATTCAGAGCCCCTGTTTGAGTTTCCTGAGCCATACAGCAAATTCCCATTGGCTATCTATTTTATATATGGTAATGTAAGTGTCCCTGTTACTCTCTCCATACATCTCACCCTCTCCTCCCTTCTCCCCATGCCCATTAGTCTATTCTCTATGTCTGTTTCTCCACTGCTGCCCTGTAAATAAATTCTTCAGAACCATTTCTCTAGATTCCGTATATACTGTTAGAATATGATATTTATCTTTCTCTATCTGACTTACTTCATTCTGTATAATAGATTCTAGGTTCATCCACCTCATTAGAACTCACTCAAATGTGTTCCTTTTTATGGCTGTGTAATATTCCATTGTGTATATGTACCACAACTTCTTTATCCATTCATCTGTCGATGGACATCTAGGTTGCTTCCGTGTTCTAGCTACTGTGCTGCAACGAACAACGGGTTACATGTGTCTTTTTCCATTTTGGTTTCCTCAGGGTATATGCCTAGGAGTGGGATTGCTGGGTCATATGGTGGTTTTGTTTCTAGTTTTTTTAAGGAATCTCCATACCATCTTCCATAGTGGCCGTATCAATTTACATTCCCACCAACAGTGCACGAGCGTTTCCTTTTCTCCACACCCTCTCTAGCATTTACTGTTTGTAGACTTCAATGATGGCCATTCTGACTGGTGTGAAGCTGCCTGCGTATTTTGGAAATCAATCCTTTGTCAGTTGTTTCACTTGCTATTAGTTTCTTCCATTGCCTTTTCACCTTGCTTACGGTTTCCTTTACCAAAACTGTTGTCACTATTTTATGGAATCAATGCCTAGAGAAGAAACTCTGGTACAAGTACCATCGCTTTCTTAGTAGCATCATTTTATGAGCTTTTACTGTATTCAGCCCCAGAGCCATGAATTCACACCTCTTCTCCTGAAGGGGATCACGGCATATTGGTTTAAGTATCAGGGAAACTATTATCTACAAATGTACACCTTCTCAAATCTATTCAAAGTGAAGCTATTGTTAAAGGCAGCTAACATTTTTCTGGTGTCATATTTCTGGAGATTTAACGAAGTTTACCAGGCAACTGGTTTCAGTATATTCCCTGTACAGCCTCCATCTCCCACAGCCAACTGCTTTGAGCACTGCTTCTGATCCTCTTGGGTTTTCCATTTCTTTTTCCTCCTTTCTTTCTTTCCCTTCTTTCTCTCTTTCTCTCTGTTCTCAGCAGACTTTCCCCACAAGGATGTTTCTGCCAACGTGTGATCCAAGTTCAGGCAGCCGCATCTGCAGCCACCAGCTTTATAATTAATTTAAACAATCTGACAGGACGTGGAAAATCTGTCTTTAGAAATGTTAGTTTCTTTCTCTTTCTTTTTTGGCTGCAATATCCAATTTTAATGGTAGGGTATATATCTGACAATCCTGACTAAGAAATAAGAAGACATTGTTCCTTCTGAATTCTTAAAATAACAATAATTAGTATCACCATTATCCACTCTATGCTTCGCAACTCACACATCAATAAGGAAATTCAAGTTGATGCTTCCGGTTGGTCAGACTTGCATCTCACCACCCTGTTTGGTCAAGTGTCAGCCTCCTCCTCGCAGCCCTCTGATTATTCCTCCCTCCTCCTGACATTTGTTGGTTAGCCTCCAAGATACCCCATGCCTCTCAAGATACTCTCATCCTCCTGATCTCAATATTGATTCTTCCTGATCTCCCTACCCTTTAAGGGTGAGAGCCTTAGCTTTCCATGTGCATTCATCTTTGTTACTGACCTCACTCAGACACACAACTCTTACACTCACACACTTTCAGCCCTGAGTCCTCACTGAATTCTAGACCCTTATATCCAGCCGTCTGCCAGCAATCTTCTCTTGAATGTCCAATGGGAATCTCAAATTTAACACATCCAAAGCCACCTTTTGGTCTTCCCCATTCTAGTAAAAAGCAACTCCATCCTTCCCAGGGCCCAGGCCCCAAGTCTTAGAATCGCCCTTATCACCTACCTGTCTCTTTCTCACACCTACAGGAAATCTGTGAGCAGATCCTACTGATTCTCCATTCAACAGAGATCAAGACTCTGACCCCTTCCAACCACCTCTATCCTTCCCATGCATGCGTGCTAAGTCGCTTCAGTTGTATCCGACCCTTTGCAACCCTATAGACTGTAGCCCGCCAAGCTCCTCTGTCCATGGAGATTCTCCAGGCGAGAATACTGGAGTAGGCTGCCACACCCAGGGGGTCTTCCCAACCCAGGGATTGAATCAACGCCTCTTAAGTCTTCTGCATTGGCAGGCGGGTTCTTTACCATTAGTGCCACCTGGGAAGCCCTCTACCCTTCCCACCCTCATCTAAATTAATACCATCCAGGTCTTCCCTGATCATCACAATAACCTGCTATCTAAGTTTCCTGCTTCTGGACTTGTCCCCTTATAATCTACTTTAAATTCAGCAGCTGAAACATTTATGACAGTTTTATGGAGTAATTTCATATCTGATGAACACTTTATAGAAATATATAATATACAGAAATATATAGAGAGAAAGAAATGTAGAAACATACAGAAATGCATTTGAGATTTTATTTTGCATATTTTTCACTTTGTTTTCCTGGCTATATATTTTTATTGTATTTTATAAACATTTCAGTCACAGAGGGAAAAAACAGTCCTTCACCACAGTCTGAGAAAAACTATATTACAGCACATTATAGCACCTATTTCCCCACATCATCACCAGGTGTAGAGATATTTAGTTTATATTTTGCTTTTATCATTTCAGTTACTATATATATATATATATATATACCCCTGGTGGTTGAATTAGCACCTTTGATTGCATACATTTTTCACACATGGGCCTGCAGGCTTCATATTCATTATTTTATGAATTACCCTTTTATATTTTTCCCATGATTCTATAAAGAAGTTCTAGCTTTTTGATAAAGCTTTAAGAATTTGTATATTAGGGATATCAGCCCTTTGTTGATCATAAACTATGCAAATATCTCCCCAGAATACTGTTTGCCCAACAGGTTTAGATGGTTTTCCACTACCCTAAAATAAAACAAATAAAGACTTACAATGTTGTATGTAGTTCCATTTTTTTTACCTGTTCCTTCATGGTTTTTACTTAGAGATGCCTTTCCCACCACAAACTGTAAAAATATTCATCTATATATTTTGCTCATATATTTAGAGCTCACCTTGTTCCACTGATAATTTTTGTCCCCTAGAATTATTTCTGCATGAGTTGTTTGGTAGGAATTCTGCTTTATTCTTCCAGATGACTAGGCAGGTGTCCCAACATCTTTTACTGAATAATTCATCTTTTCCCTTCCAATCTGAAATACCAATCTTATCACATACTAAATTACCATATATACTTCTCTAAAAATAGACTCTATAGTTTATTCATTGAGGTATTCTTTTGCCAATACCACTGTTCAATCATCACTGACATACTATTCTTTAATATATGAGATGGCAAGTAACCCTAATAAATACTTCTTATAGTTTTGGAGGAATTTTATAGGTTCATTTTCCCAGAAGAAATTCCGGATTATTTTAGTAAGTTCCCCAGTATTGATAGAGATTGGACTGTGTATTTAACTTAACAAAAATGATATATATATGCATTATTGTACTGAATCTTACTTTTTAAGATTCCATCTGTTTGAAATTTATTTTATGTCTTATAATTAAGTTTTATAGCTTTCTTCACTTAAGTTCCTATACTTTTCTAGTTACTTCTAACTTTGTACAGCTGCACTTTATTGTAAGTAGAATTGCTTTTTATCAACATTTTCTAACATTCATGTTGGTGGTTAGTCATCAATCTATTTTTACCAACCAGCAAACTTAATCAACAACCATAGTGCTTCTAATAGGTTTTCAAGTGAGTCTAAACATACTCTGTTAATTCTATTCATATATACTTTCAATTCACTCCTTAAAAAAAATTTCAAGTACTTGTTAGATGTATCTTAAGATATCAGTGCAACTGAATGTAAATATTGTACAAAAATATGAACACCTCCAAGGGACATGAAATTTACTAGAGATTTCAAAATGCATATACCTGCATATATTATCGGAAAAGGCAATGGCACCCCACTCCAGTACTCTTGCCTGGAAAATCCTATGGACGGAGGAGCCTGGTAGGCTGCAGTCCATGGGGTCGCTAAGAGTTGGATACGACTGAGCGACTTCACTTTCACTTTTCATTTTCATGCATTGGAGAAGGAAATGGCAACCCACTCCAGTGTTCTTGCCTGGAGAATCCCAGGGATGGGGGAACCTGGTGGGCTGCCATCTATGGGGTAGCACAGAGTTGGACACAACTGCAGTGACTTAGCAGCATATATTATTGTTTAAGATAGAAACTGGGAGGTCTTTAAATGGGATACAGTTAAGATGTACTATGGGAGATGACAGAAGGACAAATTGCAGAAAGATGGAGAGTTTAAGGAAAACTTCATGAAAGGCTAGCATTTATTTTAAGCACAGAATGTCAGGATATGAAAAGATTAGAGGGATAATATCCTAGAAAAGAGAAAAATATATGTATGATCAAAGACAAAGGAAGACAAAGTCCCAAGTTTGGCTGGCACACAGGGTATGCTAAAAAGGGGTTAGGGTGACTTGCTTCTTGTCTGATAGAGAATGGGGAGCTCCTGAATGAGGACAGTTGTGCTTTCAGAAGATGCAAATATGGAGTGATCTGGGGACAGAGGCACTGAGAGCGTATGCTAGTTTCAAACTACAGCATCCTCTGACACCCCTCCCACGGAGAGACAGGGGTCTATGTCCCCTCCCCAAACGTGGACTTTGTGACTGCTCGACAGATATAACCCAGTGAAAGTAACACTGGGTCAGTTCCCAGGCCCAAACCTTAAGAAACTGGCAACGTTCACAACCTATCTCTTGAGACACTCTGGCAACTCCACCACCATGCTGTGAGGAAGCCCAGCAGTCTGTGGAGAGGACACGCAGAGATGAACTGAAGCTCCTGGTCTTCAGCACCAACTTAGCGGGTCTGTGAGCGAATTATCTCAGAAGCGCATCCTCTGGCATCTAGTCAAAACACCCCAGCTGATGCCACAAGGAACAGCCACAAACCCTCTCTGATGAACCCTGCCCTAACTTCAGGTTCAAGACTGCCGTTTTCTTTTTTTTAATTTGATAAGGTATTTTTTTTAACTTTTTATTTTGTATTGGGGTATAGTCAATTGGCCACCTCATGCGAAGAGTTGACTCATTGGAAAAGACTGATGCTGGGAGGGATTGGGGGCAAGAGGAGAAGGGGACGACAGAGGATGAGATGGCTGGATGGCATCACTGACTCGATGGACGTGAGTCTCAGTGAACTCCTGGAGTTGGTGATGGACAGGGAGGCCTGGCGTGCTGCGATTCATGGGGTCGCAAAGAGTCGGACTCGACTGAGCGACTGATCTGATCTGATAGTCAATTAACAACACTGTAACCATTTCAGGTGAACAGGGAAGGGACTCAGCCATACATATACACATACCCATTCTCCCCAAAACTCTCCTCCCATCCTGCCTGCCACATAGTTTGTTGCTGTTTAAGCACTTCACTTGGGGATGGTTTGTTGCACAGCAATAGTAACAGGACACAGACCAATTTAGAGGCTCTCACAATAGTTCAGATCAATAGCATTAAGAAACAACTTGAGGGGACTTACCAGGTGGCACAGTGGTTAAGAATCTACCTGCCAATGCAGGGAGCACAGGTTCAGCCGCTAGTCTGGGGAGATCCTGTATGCCACAGAGCAACTACTGCATATTTCACACGCGCGAACACCACTGAGCCCATGTGCACTGCAACCACTCCAGCGCAGCCTGTGCTCCGCGACAAGACGCCACAAGGAGCAGCCAGTGCCTGCATGAAAGAGCAGCCCCTGCCCGCCACAGCAGAGAAGCCCGAGCGAAGCAGGGAAGACTCAGCACAGCCAAACATAAATAATATAAATAAAATTATATATATTACATAATATATATATAACAACTTGAAAAGCAGTCTGAGAATGGGGGAATAGAGCTAGACAACAGTGATATTCTGAAGATCCAATCAACAGAAGGACTGCAGCCTAAAATTACAATTAAAATTCAGTCCCTTGACTATTTCTCTGAATAAGAATTAAGTAGGTAGACATCATTATCTACTAATATTTCAGAATTGCACATTGTGGTAGATTAGATTATTTTAAAACCAAAAACCACTCCCTCTCCCCACCACCCCAACGAATCCCACTGGAACTTTCCTGCCACACGGAAACTGAGCTTGGCCATGGAACCTGCTTTTTAAACTGCATACGAGCTAAAATCACAGTAAATCAAGTGGAAGGCCTTAAGAGGCACAGCAAGTTTCTGCTAGGTCATCAGACTTCTGCCATCACACAAGAATATGCCCCATTCAAGTGTCAGGAGAGAGACACATTCAGAAAAACCTTAACCCAATCCACAGTCTGGAGCTCAGCCCAGTGGAGCCCAGCCCAGGCAGGTCAAATCACAGCCAACGTACAGATGCACAAGCAAGAAACACTTATCATACATAAGTGACATAATATAAATAAGTAATTATGATAAATAATTGTGAGCTGTCTTGTGCCAGTGTTTTATCCCACAGAAATCACTGTGTCTGACAAGCACACTTACTCATCTTTGGGAACTGTCCACTGTCACCATCTCAACTCAAAAGCCTCTTGATGAAAGTGAGAGGAGAGTGAAAAAGTTGGCTTAAAGCTCAACAGTCAGAAAACTAAGATCATGGCATCTGGTCCCACCACTTCACGAGAAATAGATGGGGAAACAGTGGAAACAGTGTCAGACTTAATTTTGGGGGGCTCCAGAATCACTGCAGATGGTGACTGCAGCCATGAAATTAAAAGACACTTACTCCTTGGAAGGAAAGTTATGACCAACCTAGATAGCATATTCAAAAGCAGAGACATTACTTTGCCAACAAAGGTCCGTCTAGTCAAGGCTATGGTTTTCCCAGTGGTCATGTATGGATGTGAGAGTTGGACTGTGAAGAAAGCTGAGCACCGAAGAATTGATGCTTTTGAACTGTGGTGTTGGAGAAGACTCTTTTTTTTTTTTTTTTTTAACTTTACATAATTGTATTAGTTTTGCCAAATATCAAAATGAATCCACCACAGGTATACATGTGTTCCCCATCCCGAACCCTCCTCCCTCCTCCCTCCCTATACCATCCCTCTGGGTCGTCCCAGTGCACTAGCCCCAAGCATCCAGTATCATGCATCGAACCTGGACTGGCATTTCATTTCATACATGATATTTTACATGTTTCAATGCCATTCTCCCAAATCTTCCCACCCTCTCCCTCTCCCACGGAGTCCATAAGACTGTTCTATACATCAGTGTCTCTTTTGCTGTCTCGTACACAGGGTTATTGTTACCATCTTTCTAAATTCCATATATATGCGTTAGTATACTGTATTGGTATTTTTCCTTCTGGCTTACTTCACTCTGTATAATAGGCTCCAGTTTTATCCACCTCATTAGAACTGATTCAAATGTATTCTTTTTAATGGCTGAGTAATACTCCATTGTGTATATGTACCACTGCTTTCTTATCCATTCATCTGCTGATGGACATCTAGGTTGCTTCCATGTCCTGGCTATTATAAACAGTGCTGCGATGAACATTGGGGTACACGTGTCTCTTTCCCTTCTGGTTTCCTCAGTGTGGATGCCCAGCAGTGGGATTGCTGGATCATAAGGCAGTTCTATTTCCAGTTTTTTAAGGAATCTCCACACTGTTCTCCATAGTGGCTGTACTAGTTTGCATTCCCACCAACAGTGTAAGAGGGTTCCCTTTTCTCCACACCCTCTCCAGCATTTATTATTTGTAGACTTTTGGATCGCAGCCATTCTGACTGGTGTGAAATGGTACCTCATAGTGGTTTTGATTTGCATTTCTCTGATAATGAGTGATGTTGAGCATCTTTTCATGTGTTTGTTAGCCATCTGTATGTCTTCTTTGGAGAAATGTCTATTTAGTTCTTTGGCCCATTTTTTGATTGGGTCATTTATTTTTCTGGAGTTGAGCTGTAGGAGTTGCTTGTATATTTTTGAGATTAGTTGTTTGTCAGTCACTTCATTTGCTATTATTTTCTCCCATTCTGAAGGCTGTCTTTTCACCTTGCTAATAGTTTCCTTTGATGTGCAGAAGCTTTTAATTTTAATTAGGTCCCATTTGTTTATTTTTGCTTTTATTTCCAATATTCTGGGAGGTGGGTCATAGAGGATCCTGCTGTGATGTATGTCAGAGAGTGTTTTGCCTATGTTCTCCTCTAGGAGTTTTATAGTTTCTGGTCTTACGTTTAGATCTTTAATCCATTTTGAGTTTATTTTTGTGTATGGTGTTAGAAAGTGTTCTAGTTTCATTCTAGTGGAGAAGACTCTTGAGAGTCCCTTGGACTGCAAGGAGATCCAACCAGTCCATTCTGAAGGACATCAACCCTGGGTTTTCTTTGGAAGGAATGATGCTAAAGCTGAAACTCCAGTACTTTGGCTACCTCATGCGAAGAGCTGACTCATTGGAAAAGACTCTGATGCTGGGAGGGATTGGGGGCAGGAGGAGAATAGGACAACAGAGGATGAGATGGCTGGATGGCATCACTGACTTGATGGATGTGAGTCTGAGTGAACTCTGGGAGTTGGTGATGGACAGGGAGGCCTGGTGTGCTGCAATTCATGGGGTCGCAAAGAGTCGGACACAACTGAGCGACTGAACTGAACTGAACTGAACCATCTCACCGGGCTTCCTAGGTATCTCAGTGGTAAAGAATCTGCCTGTCAATGCAGGAGATGTAGGAGATGTGGGTTCAATCCCTGGGTTGGGAAGATTCCCTAGAGGAGGAAATGGCAGCCCACTCCAGTATTCTTGCCTGGAGAATCCCAAGGACAGAGGAGACTGGCAGACTACAGTCCATGGGGTCACAAAGAGTTGGACACAAATGAACACACGCATGTGCACACACACACACACACACACACATATCCCAACCATCTCATCATGAATGTACAAGATCATAATTCTAATTACTGACACTTCAAGATATGCCTTTTATTTAGAGAACTATAGACAGATATACATTGATATTTTAAATGCTTCCATTTGGCTGAATTAGGTAGAACAGCTTTCTGTAGGTGGAACCAAAAGAGAGAGTTTTTAAATGAAGTGTGTAATTTTTTTTTTTTCTGATCTTTGATTTCTTAGTACAATCACCCACTCCCAGGATGGGAAAGGGATTTTCTGGTACAAATAATAACAGTGACAAAATGGAGACTCTCTCAAGACCACCTTTATAGGTTAGTATGAATAGCAGTTCTCAAAGTGTGGGACCCAGAAGGTCAAGAGTATTTTCATAACCATACTAAAACATGATTCACCTTTTCACTCTCATTCTCTCACAAGCTGGAGTATTCTAGGGGCCTCAGCATGTTTAGTCTCTCAGTAGACTGACTTCAGAAGCAGGAGAATCCAAGTATCTTCTATTAAGCCAGAAATCAGATTTGCAAAAATTCCACGCCAGTCAGAATGGCTGAGATCCAAAAGTCTACAAACAATAAATGCTGGAGAAGGTGTAGAAAAAAGGGAACCCTCTTACACTGTTGGTGGGAATGCAAACTAGTACAGCCACTATGGAGAACAGTGTGGAGATTCCTTAAAAAACTGGAAATAGAACTGTCTTATGACCCAGCAATCCCGCTGCTGAGCATACACACTGAGGAAACCAGAATTGAAAGAGACACATGTACCCCAATGTTCATCGCAGCACTGTTTATAATAGCCAGGACATGGAAGCAACCTAGATGTCCATCAGCAGATGAATGGATAAGAAAGCTGTGGTACATATACACAATGGAGTATTACTCAACCATTAAAAAGAATACATTTGAATGAGTTCTAATGAGGTGGATGAAACTGGAGCCTATTATACAGAGTGAAGTAAGCCAGAAAGAAAAACACCAATATAGTATACTAACACATATATATATGGAATTTAGAAAGATGGTAACAATAACCCTGTATATGAGACAGCAAAAGAGACCCTGATGTATAGAACAGTCTTTTGGATTCTGTGGGAGAGGGAGCGGGTGGGATCTTTTGCGAGTATAACATTGAAACATATATATTACCATATGTGAAATGGATCTCCAGTCCAGGTTCAATGCATGAGACAGGGTGCTCAGGGCTGGTGCACTGGGATGACCCAGAGGGATGGTATGGGGAGGGAGGTGGGAGGGGGGGTTCAGGATGGGGAACACATGTACACCCATGGCTGATTCATGTCAATGCATGGCAAAAACCATTACAATATTGAAAGTAATTAGCCTCCAATTAAAATAAATAATTTAGAAAAAAAAAAACTTTATGTTAGCACATAATGCGTTGGTTATAATTACTTGAAATCAAAAAAAAAAAAGTGTCCCAAAATGGGGACATTTCCTAATATAGCAAATATTTAGAAGTCACATAAACTAAAGCTTTTCAGGACCGTGAATAATTTTTAAGACTATAAAGGTGCCTGAGATCAACAAGTTTAAGACACATGCTAGACTACGGCCCAGAGTACACATTAGTGTGTTTTAAAAAGTACAAAGTACAGCAGATGTTAAGAAGAGTAGGGAGACTTCCTGGGTGGTCCAGTGTTTGAGAGTCCACCTCGCAGTGCAGGGGGTGTGGGTTCAGCCCCTGGTAGGGAGCTGGGCTCCCACATGGCTCGGAACAACTGAGCTCCCACCGTGCAACTAGCAAGCCCATGCACCACAACTAGAGAGTCCGTGTGCCACAACTAAAGATCCCGCGTGACCCAATGAAGGTCCCGTGTGCTGCAAAAGGACGGACACAACCAAATAAGTAAATACACAAATATTTTAAAAAGAAGAGTAGGGATGAGTTTGTAGGGTTTCACCTTCATAATTTAGATAGAAGGGACAGCCATGTGGCTCCTTTGTGCAAACTTCCTACTTTGTTCACAATAATCCCACTAAATAGTGCCTCTAAATGGTAGAGATTATGGCAGGGGTTACACAGTGTTGACACTAAATATATCTTACTTTTTACACAGTGTTGACACTAAATATATCTTGTTTTTGCTCAAGCTGCTACACAGAGCTTGTAAGATGCTTTGGCATTATTATTGGCGAGAAAATGAACAGAAATCACTGTTAACAGAAGTGGTTATTTGTGTTTATTAGGTATTTTCCCCCAAAGGACCCAAAACATATCAAATATATGAGGATACATAAAACCTCTATTAATAACCTCATAGGTACATGGTTGCTTTTACCACATTTTAGAAGAGGAAAATGTTATTAGTTAATAGTAAACTACAAAGTGGAAACATTAAATACCTAATACCTCATCTCTGTCGAGCAATCATTTGCATGTCATGGCAAATGCAGAATAGATAATACCCTGCACCACCACATTTGAGACTTTTGAATGAGCATCACATACTTTTTTCCTCTGTTTTAATATAAGATGATCTCAGAGTATCCTTTCCACCTTTGTTGTCTACCTATATGGCATTCGTGAAACCATTAAGCCTTGAAAATGTTTTCTCATAAGACTAACAGAAGTTTTCTATACGTTTCTATATATGAAGTGAAAATAAGTTACTGAAATTGCATACTAAGGCAGCATAAACTTCATGGTGATCCAAGATTACAAAGTCATTCAAAACGTTGAATCCACATTTTACAAAACTAGCAAATTGCTCTCCCATGAGTCATTAAGCTTTCCTGTACGTTAGGTCTAATCTGTAAACAATTTGAGGTTATATAGGGAAATATGCACCCCAGTTTCTTCAACACTTTCATCATAATTCTGTATAACTCATGGTACTATTCAAAGAAGAAGATTCCAGATAAAAAGCAACTAAAAAAAAACAAAAAATGTCAGTTACCATTTGTGAAGAAGAAATAATGAGTTTATATGAATGAGGGTGTAAAGAGTAATGTCAGCTTCGGTAACAAACAGATCCAACAATACATAAAGCTTCAACACAACAAAATTTATTTCTCTCTCTCTCTCGTGTTCATATAATTTGTGTTCTTTTTTCATTGCATAGTTTTTACTGGGAAAGCCTGCAAATCCTGACCATTAAAGATTTTCTCTTCAGGGACATGTTAGTTCCTGGTTAGTGAAGAGCCCTCCTTCAGGCACTGAGCCCCAGGCCCCTTCAATCCTGTCTCCCCACCATCCGCTATGGCTTCAGGACTATCTACATCCAGGCTGAAGAAGGGAGACCGAGCACAGCACTTAGAAGCCTTGTCCCAGATTTGACACAGAGATGATACAGATGGTTACCCAGCTGCTATGTGTGCCAGAGTGGAAGCAGCACCCAGGAAGAACAGACAAGGGCCTTAAAACATAAGGTAAAACAATATGCCACAGTCTACTTGTTCTAGAAAACAAACAAAGGAGGCCAGTCCACCGGGCTGGTAGGAATCAGATATGGTGTAACTGCTCACAGTGTAAGAAACAGAGTTATGAACAGCAATCTCCAAAAAAAAAAAAAAAAAATCATTCCATTACTAAAGCAAAGAGGGATATTTATAATGCTGAGATATATATTATTTCATTAAAAAATAATGAAAGGATTTCTTTCCATTACAGAATACTGGGGTATCTTACTTGTGTTATGACTAATTTAAGGGAACACTGATGTATGGTTCTCTGTATTTTGTTAGTACTACTCCATACCGAGGAGGATGTCAATAGGAACAGACAATGCTAGTCTAGGCTCCTTACATACTCAGGCTGATTTCCTTAGCATTTTTCTTTTGTTCTCAACAGCTGCCTCAACAGGTGTAGTAACAGACCTGCCACCAAAGACCCTGGGCAGCGCAGCTGGCTTCTGTTAGGGCCACTGATGCTCCTTCCTGCACCACTGATGGGCGCAATTCTAAAGCACCTTCTGCCTCTCTGCGTCATCGCTCCAGAGGCAGAGCGCCAGGTTTCGCAGGCCATAAATCCTGTCCTTCTTCTAGCTGGCAGAAGTCAGGGAAAGCAAAAGTAGGCATTTCTGCTCGGGAAATTAAGAGGAACAGGGCAGGCTCACCCACCCAGTTTCATACATTGATGGATTCCCCCAAATTCAGGAAAAAGATCCAGATGCTAGGCAGCCCAAATTGTGACAAATGTCTATCACAGATGATAAAATGATAACTTTAACATACACAGACTCCTACCACCTATCACGAGATGTGGGCTGTTATCTAGGGAGGAAACTTAGAAGAAGATTATGGGGGAAATGATTTTCTACTCACGCCCTTGGGTTCATGTCCATAAAATCTCCCAAGACTCTACCAGGCAAACCAGGCTTCTCCATCCAATGCCAGGACCTCAGGACAAAGGTACTAAAGTGCAAGGGAATAGCCCTAGTGATGACAGTCATTCCCAGGACTGTCTAAAAGGACTTTCTGCGTTGATGAAAATGTTCTATGTGCTATCGAGTATGTGGCCACTGTGCACTAACATGGTTGCTAGTGTGAATGATAAACTCAATTTTTAATTTACTTAATTTCAATTTAGATTTCCATAACACATGTGACTACTGACTATCACAATGGCCTGGGCAGTTCTACACTTCCTGGTGGTGCTGGAACAATCCAGCAAATAAGAACAGAGACTGGTCAAAGTCTTTTAGAAGGAAGTTGCTCCACTCTCCTCGGCAACCCAATCTCGTATTTTAAAAAATATATATGTGGGTATTTCTTTCCTGTTACTATTTAAAACATTCTGGCTCTGTCTTGGCTGAATTGCGGGCTCACTCCTAAGCTGACTGAGATACTTTCACAAAGCTCTAGGGCAATAATTCTACACTTCTCTGATCATGAGGACCTGTATTTTTATTTTACTAAAGTTGTCTATAACATCATATTAATTTCTGCTGTATGGCAAAGTGTTCAGTTATAAATTTATATTCTTTTCATATTCTCTTCTGTTATGGTTTATCACGGGATACTGAACATAGTTCTCTGTCTGTAGAGTGGGATCTTCTTGCTTACCCGTTCTATATCTAATATTCTGCCCCTGCTGACCCCAAAACCCCAGTCCATCCCTTCTCCAATCTCCCTCCCCCGTGGCAATGACAACTCTGTTCTCTCTGTCTGTGAATCTGTTCCTGTTTTGCAGATGACTTCATCTGTGTCATATTTTAGATTCCACATAAACATGATATCAACTGGTATTTGTCTTTCTCTTTCTCTCCTCCTTCACTTAGTGATAATCTCTAGGTCCATCCATGGTGCTGGAAATGGCATCATTTCACTCTTTTTATGGCTGAGTAATATTCCACAGTCTATGTATACCACATCTTCTTTATTCATTAATCTGCCAGTGGGCATTCAGGTTGTTTCCATGCCTTGGCTATTGTAAATATTAATAGTGCTGCTATGAACACAGGGGTGTATGTATCTTTTGGAATTATAGTTTTGTCTGGGTATATACCCAGGAGTAACATTGCTGGATCATATGGCAACTCTATTTTTAGTTTATTGAGGAACCCCCATACTGTTTTCCGAATTTACATTCCCACCTACAGTGATGAGGTTCCATTTTCTCCAAACCCTCTCCAGTGTTTATTATTTGTAGATTTGTGATATGGCCATTTCAATCTGTGTGCGGTGGTGAGGGCCCATTTTTAAAGTCAAAACAAGTTGTTAACTCTTTACAATAGTTGCACTTTATCTTCTGTTAAGAAAATTGACTATAGTAAAGAGCTTCTCTTAATTCAGTAGCACTTACATGTATGTATATTTCCTCATAACACCAGCAACTATATAGGGTTTGTAAACAGTCATACACATAAATATGGGAGACATTATTTATCTAACATATAAGCAATCCTTGATACTCTCATGGATCCCAGGATCTCTTAAAATCTCCTACCTCCTCCTGGGCTTGGTGACCCACACAGCTTAGGAGCCCTCTTCTAAAGTCCATGTTTCCGAGTATCCACCAGACATGTGACAGTATGCTGTACAGATGTAAATCTTTGTTCACACGAGGGGCTTTACAGTGGTATCAGAAAAATGAGAAAATGCAACTTTGATAACACCTAGAAGTCAAGTTTTTCAATGTATATTTGGTAGCAGATGTATAATATAAATTATTTATGCTGCATGCATGTGTGCCAAGTCACTTCAGTCGTGTCCAACTCTTTGCGACCCTATGGACCATGGCCCACCAGACTCCTCTGTCCATGGGATTCTTCAGGCAAGAATACTGGAGTGGGGTGCCATGTCCTCCTCCAGGGGATCTTCCAGGGATCGAATGCGTATCTCTTACATCTCCTGCACTGGCAGGCAGGTTCTTTACCACTAGGGCCACCTGGGAAGCCCATTTATGCTGCAGTGAAGCCCAATTATCATTCTAGCTGAAAAGAAGATCAAGGTTTAACAATGTGGTTTTCCTCAAAGTGTATTTTTATAACTCAACATTTATATTATGTTCATTAACTCTTTGCTTGTTATTAACTCATGTTTCTCTGTGTCCTCTTTGATGCCAAAATCTAAACAAATAATTTCAGGAAAAAGTAAAATAAAGCAAACATTTACTTAAAAACTTTGCAGTCACTTCACTGTAAGTAACCTGCACACAGCAGATTATTGAAGTCCATTTGAGAAGCAAATTAGCTACAATTTCTCTGTTTAATATCTATTTACAAATACACCCAAGTCCAAATGCTGAGTGTACATTGGTGTTTCAATTGATCTTCAGTAGATCAAATATTTCATCTCAGTTTCACCTCCTCAATTTCCAAGTCAGAGATAAGAAAGCAAGTTTTTCTCCACCCCAGATTTCTAATCTTGTTGTTGTTGTTTAATCACTAAATCATGTTTGACTCTTTTGTGACCCCATGAACTATCACCCGCCAGGCTCCTCTGTCCATGGGATTTCCCAGGCAAGAATACTGGAGTGGGTTGCCATTTCTTCCTCCAGGGGATCTTCCTGACCCAGGGAATGAACCAATGTCTCCAGGATTGGCAGGCTGATTCTTTACCACTGAGGCAACACTGAAGCCCTTCCAATGACCTCGTCCATGTCATCATTCTCCCTTTTTCACTACTTAGATGTAGGTGATGTTTTACAAGAGACACATGGGTAACTAACTTTAGGAGCTCTGACAGAGAAGAGAGCTGAGCCATCCCCAGGCTGGAGAGAGCCATGAGCCGGACGAGGTCACTGAAAGCTAGAGGTGAAAAGCCACAGTCGTGAAGCTGACAGAGGAATGAAGACAGACCGCACCAGCTTCACAAATCTGTGATAATAAACGTGGGGAAGAATGTTTCCACACAATAACTTCTCTGCCCAGAAATGATCTAAGATCTAAAATCTACAATCTGAGAGGAGACTGGAGGAACACATTGAAGGATTGTGGTCCAAGGTCAAGCTGACTGTTATGGTCTTGGAACATCCCCAAATCTCAGAGGCAAGCCTGTGGTTTGGGGTGATGGCCTCATCAGACCCAGCATAGCACTTGTGTCTAGAGCTTTCCCAGCATCTATAGAAACTTCTGGGTGTGCCCCTCTCATAAAAATCGAAGTCCCCAGCATACATTCCAGAACAAGAGAGCCAGCAGATTCTGGCCGATATTATAGAGTAGAAGTTAGCAGGGAAAACAAAGCCGTTGCTAGGCTAGGAGCTCAGTTCATGAAATTTAGAAACTTCCTGGAGACTCTGTATAAATTACCAAAAGCCTCCATAAACCTAGAGTGGCCACAGCCTTGATATGGCTGAGAAGGTATCAAGCAAATCACAGTCTATGCTCTGAAAAACAAATCTCAGAAAAAAACGAAAGACGTGACAACTTTGCCACAGATCATTATATACTTCCAAACTCTTTGGACTTTTCAGAATGATGTCACCCACTGGAAAAAAGAGGAACACACGTCCTCAGTATAAACTGAAATTGTCCATTTCATGGATTAAAGGTCTAAATGTAACCCCCAGAAACTATAAAACTCTTAGAAGAAAACATAGGCAGAATACCCTATGGCATAATCATAGCAAGATCCTTTATGACCAACCTCTTAGAATAATGGAAATAAAAACAAAAATTAATAAGTGGGACCTAATTAAACTTAAAAGCTTTTGCACAGAAAAAGGAACTATCAGTTCAGTTCAGCTGCTCAGTCACATCCAACTCTTTGCGACCCCACAGACTGCAGCATGCCAGGCTTCCCTGTCCATCACCAACTCCCGGAGCATGCTCAAAGTTATGTTAACTGAGTTGGTGGTGCCATCCAAAGATCTCATCCTCTACTGTCCCCTTCTCCTCCCACCTTCAATCTTTCCCAGCATCAGGGTCTTTTCCAATGAGTCAGTTCTTTACATCAGGTGGCCAAAACATTGGAGCTTCAGCTTCAGCATCAGTCCTTCACTGAATATTCAGGACTGATTTCCTTTAGGATGGACTGATTGGACCTCCTTGTGTCTGCCCCCTGGGATTCAGAAGATGGAGGAGTAGAAAGACGTCCACTAATCTTCTCCCGTGAGAACTCCAAAACTACAACTAACCGCTGAACAACTATCGACAGGAGAATGGTGGATCCCACCAAAAAAGTCCAAGGGCGAGGGAGACGCCCCGACAAGACAGTAGGAGGGACAAAATCATGTTTAGAAGCAAAAAGAAGCTATAAACAGGGTGAAGAGACAACACTCAGAACGGGGGGAAATAATGGCAAATGAAACAACCAAAAAAGGATTAACTTCCATAGTACACAAGCAGCTCAGAAAACTCAATATCAGGAAAAAAAAAAAAAACGTGGACAAGAGACCCTAAGAAGACGTTTCTCCAAAGAAGACATACAGATGAATAATAAACACATGAAGAGATGCTCAATATCACCCATTATTACACAAATGAAATCAAAACTATGAGGAGATATCACCTCATACCAGACAGAATGGCCATAATCAAAACATCCACAAAAAACAAGTACTGGCGAGGATGTAGAGAAAAGGGAACCCTCCTACACTGCTGGTGGGAATGTAAACTGATACAGCCTCTATGGAAGGCAGTATGAAGATTCCTTTAAAAACTAGGATTAAACCACCATATGATCCAGGGAAAACAACTAGTCCATTCAGGTATGACCTAAATCAAATCCCTTACGATTATACAGTGGAAGCAACAAATAGATTCAAGGAATTAGATCTGATAGACAGAGTGCCTGAAGAACTATGGATGGAGGTTTGTGACACTGTACAAGAGGCAGGGATCAAGACCATCCCCAGGGAAAAGAAATGCAAAAAGGCAAAATAGTTGTCTGAGGAGGCCTCACTAATAGCTGTGAAAAAAAGAGAAGCAAAAGGCAAGGGAGAAAAGGAAAGATATACCCATTTGAATGCAGAGTTCCAAAGAACAGCAAGGAGAGATAAGAAAGCCTTCCTCAGCGATCAATGCAAAGAAATAGAGGAAAACAACAGAATGGGAAAGACTAGAGATCTCGTCAAGAAAATTAGAGATACCAAAGGAACATTTCTTGCAAAGATGGGCTCAATAAAGGACAGAAATGGTATGGACCTAACAGAAGCAGAAGATATTAAGAAGAGGTGGCAAGAATACACAGAAGAACTATACAAAAAAACCCAGATAATCATGATGCTGTGATCACTCACCTAGAGCCAGACATCCTGGAATGCGAAGTCAAGTGGGCCTTAGGAAGCATTACTAAGAACAAAGCTAGTGCAGGTGATGGAATTCCACTTGAGCTATTTCAAATCCTAAAAGATGATGCTGTGAAAAGGCTGCACTCAATATGCCAGCAAATTTGGAAAACTCAGCCTTGCCCACAGGACTGGAAAAGGTCAGATTTATTCCAATCAGAAAGAAAGGCAATGTCAAGAAATGCTCAAACTACCACACAATTGCACTCATCTCACACGCTAGCAAAGTAATGCTCAAAATTCTCCAAGCCAGGCTTCAACAGTATGTGAATTGTGAACTTCCAGATGTTCAAGTTGAACTTACAAAAGGTAGAGGAACCAGAGATCAAATTGCCAACATCTGCTGGATCATCAAAAAAGAGAGACAGTTCCAGAAAAATATCTATTTCTGCTTTATTGACTACACCAAAGCCTTTGACTGTGTGGATCAAAACAAACTCTGGAAAATTCTTAAAGGGATGGGAATACCAGACCACCTGAGCTGCCTCTTGAGAAATATGTATGCAGGTCAGGAAGCAACAGTTCGAACTGGACATGGAACAACAGACTGGTTCCAAATAGGGAAAGGAGTACGTCAAGGCTGTATGTTGTCACCATGCTTATTTAACTTATATGCAGAGTACATCATGAGAAACGCTGGGCTGGATAAAGCGCAAGCTCGAATCAAGATTGCCAGGAGAAATTCAATAACCTCAACTACGCAGATGACACCACCCTTATGGCAGAAAGAGAAGAGGAACCAAAGAGCCTCTTGATGAAAGTGAAAGGAGAGTGAAAAAGTTGGCTTAAAGCTCAGCATTCAGAAAACTAAGATCATGGCATCTTGTCCCATCACTTCATGGCAAATAGATGGAGAAACAGTGAGAGAATTTTATCTGGGGAGGCTCCAAAATCACTGCAGATGATAACTGCAGTCATGAAATTAAAAGACGCTTGCTCCTTGGAAGAAAAGTTATGACCAACAAAGACAGCATATTAAAAAGCAAAGACATTACTTTGCCAACAAAGATTCATCTAGTCAAAGCTATGGTTTTTCCAGTAGTCATGTATGGATGTGAGAGTTGGACTGTAAAGAAAGTTTAGTGCTGAAGAACTGGTGCTTTTGAACTGTGGTGTTGAAGAAGACTCTTGAGAGTCCCTTGGACAGCAAGGAGATCCAACCAGTGCATCCTAAAGGAAACCAGTCCTGAATATTCATTGGAAGAACTGGTGCTGAAGCTGAAACTCCAAAACTTTGGCCACCTGATGCGAAGAACTGACTCATCTAAAAAGACCCTGATGCTGGGAAAGATTGAAGGCAGAAGGAGAAGGGGATGACAGAGGATGAGATGGTTGGATGGCATCACCAACTCGACGGACATGAGTTTGAATCAATTCTAGGAGTTGGTAATGGCCAGGGAAGCCTGGCGTGCTGTGGTCCATGGGATCGCAAAGAGTTGGACACGACTGAGTGGCTGAACTGCACTGATGACCCAGCAACACCACTTCTATGGATATAACCTGAGGAAACCAAAACTGAAAAGGACACATGTACCCCAATGTTCACTGCAGCACTGTTTACAACAGCCAAGACATGGAAGCAAGCTAGATGACCATAGACAGATGAATGGATAAAGAATCTGTGGTACATAAATTCAATAGAAAACTATTCAGCCATAAAAAGGAATGCATGTGAGTTAGTTCTGATGAGGTGGATGAACCTAGAACCTATTATACAGAGTGACGTAAGTCAGCAAGAGAAAAACAAGTATCATATATTAATGCATACATATGGAATCTAGAAGGGTGGTACTGATGAATCTGTGCACAGAGCAGCAGTGGAGACGCAGACACAGAGAACAGATTGTGGACAAGGGTGCGGGAGGAGAGGGAGAGGGTGAGATAAACGCAGAAAGCAGCACAGGTGCAGATACACTATGGCGTTCTGCTGTGTGACTCAGGGAACTCAGACTGGGGCTCTGTAACAACCTAGAGAGGAGGGAATCGGCGGGAGGTGGGAGGGGGATTTTAGAGGGAGGAGACATACGTATACCCATGGTTAATCCCTGCTGATGTATGACAGAAATCAAATCAATATTGTAAAGCAATCATCCAGGCTCCTCTGTCCATGGGATTCTCCAGGCAAGAGTACCAGAGTGGGTTGCCATTTCCTTCTCCAGGGGATCTTCCCAACCCAGGGACTGAAGCTCGGTCTCCTGCATTAATGGCGGACTCTTTACCAACTGAGCCACCAGGGGGAGGCCAATTAAAAATAAATATTGTTTAAAAATTTGAAATTGTCTATTTCTATAAGAAATGCATCTACTGAGAGACAATCACTTTCTTACATATCACATACATTGACTGCTGCAGATAACAGCTATTTGCTCAACAGTCACTCTTTAAAAGGCCTAGAAAACACAACATTGAATTCAAAAAGCTGAATCTGAGGTTTTAATTCAACTCACAATGACATGCATTAGCTGCATAAAAATTGCTTCTCAATTAAATAGTCTTTGCTGTAATTTTTCAAAATAACAAATTTTTTAAAGTCACAATAAGTTACATTTTAAAAAGCACATACACCTACCTATATGGAATTCAGGATTCCATATCACAGAGAAACAATCTTTTCCTGTGGGGAAAAAAGAAGGCTATCCACTAAGAAAGGAGCAAAGGTGAACTTTAAAGATCAGCTGTAATTTCCTCATGTTATGGCTTCATTTACCATATTAAACAACTGTAATCTTATTACCTTAGACTTAAAATAGTTCTTAATTTCTATCTAAATGGAATGTTAAAAATTTTGATTCCAAAACTTGCTTTCTAAGAAGCAAATGAGAAAAATAAATGAGAATTTTTCAAAATTAGAATTAAAATATTTACTTCATATCTATCCTATGTCATACACTCAAATATTTTAATTTCATGAAGTAAATGTATAAACGAAGAAGTGAAAGTCTAAAACTCCATTCCTGTTTCTATTTTCCCAATGAGAAAATGAGGTGAAGAGATTATAACAGTCTGTGCAGGTAACATAATGTAACAGAATTATAAATTGCTATCTCCTTCTTTATTTTGATTGTCCAAACCAATAACCCATTGAAAGGGCTCTATTTTTCTTAGCTAAGACTTTTGGTTCAAGAAAAATATATAAAGGAAAGTAAATCAAAATAGAAATCCTCAATTTAAAATATGACACAAAAGAATTTTTATGAAACAGAAACTGTCTCACAGACAGAGACCAGAGTTGTGGTTGGCCAGGGGCAGGGGAGTGGAGAGGGAAGGATGGGGAGTTTGGGGGCGGCAAATGGGAACTATTATATACAGAATGGGTAAGCAACAAGGGGCTGTTGTATAGCACAGGGAAACATACTCAAATATCCTGAGAGAAGCCATGATGGGAAAGAATATGAAAAAGAATATATATATATGTATACATACGTATTACTGAATCACTTTTCTGTACAGTACAAATTAACACAACACTTAAATGGACTATTCTTCAATAAAATAAATTTTTTACAATAGGATCAGATTTACATTATTTTCAATAAACAGTTGACATAAATATCTATTAGTCACTGCTGCTGCTGCTGCTTCGTCGCTTCAGTCGTGTCCAACTCTGTGCGACCCCGGCAGCCCACCAGGCTCCCCCGTCCCTGGGATTCTCCAGGCAAGAACACTGGAGTGGGTTGCCATTTCCTTCTCCAATGCATGAAAGTGAAAAGTGAAAATGAAGTCGCTCAGTCGTGTCCGACTCTTCGGGACCCCATGGACTCAGCCTACCAGGCTCCTCCTCCTTGCCATGGGATTTCCCAGGCAAGAGTACTGGAGTGGGCTGCCATTGCCTTCTCCCTATTAGTCACTAATAAATGCTAAATTTTCTATTCAAAATTACTTTTTGGGGGTACAGATTAAATTATTCTAATATTTTGACTTGATAACACTCAAGCCCAAATAAAGAAGGAAACAGTTTAATTTAATACAAGTTAATCATCCACTACCAAAAACGATTTCCACCAAATCTAAGTAAAACATTTAATGGGATTAATGCTCACAAGACTGTAACTCTGACCCTGATACATGTGAAAAGTAATTTAACTTCAATCAGGGCTGATGTGCAGATTCAGAAAAAATGACCACAATTTCTGAACCAAAAGAGCTACAAGGATTAGAAATATTTATGCCAAGGAATAAATTCAAAGTGATCACAGCCCAGAGGACTCACACACACACACACACACACACACACACAAATACACATGTCCACTGGGGACTCCCAGATTAGCCTGTGCTTATTTAAGTTGCCACCTTCTATTCAGACAACCAAAATTCTTTCTAAACTATAAATAAGAAATTCCCTCAACATCTTATCTAAAGGAGCATGAATCTTGCAGCCACACCAAAAACCCAAAGCTGAGTATGACTTTCTTGGCTACATTTGACCTTCTTGGCTACGCTGAGCTCCAGAACCTCTTCACTTTAAAGTAACACCAGTTTCGCACGTGGAATCCCGAGACAGAGCATCTGAGGTCTCTTCTCTCCTGCTCCCTTCACTTAGACGTCAGCCAGCATTATTCTCTCACAGCCAATATGGTAACTAAATGTCAGAGCTGCCCATTCTATTTTCTGAAACTACAGTTGCAGGTAAATCCTGAAAACAAAAGAAAGCCGAGCCAGACTGATGACTGATCTAGAAACATGGGTCAACATGAACACACTGAGCCAAACCCTTATCTCTGACTAGTAACCACTTACATGGGGCTCCTCACAGATCTTTAGTTCATAACTGGCCGTCCTGAAAAAATACAATATCTAGGGCTGTCTCCAACAGTCCAATTAGGGTTTTAGATGGAGAGGTAACAGATGCAACAAGAGTGGCCATGAGTTTGCTGCAGTTTAATAATGAACACATGAAGGTTCACTGCAGTATTTGCGCTACTTTTATACTTTAAATTCCCCATGAAAAACGCTGAAAAAATGATCACTTGATGTCTGAAAATATGAGAAAGAGAAGAATACACAGACTATAAATATCACAACCTTCCTATTTTCCAAACAGCCTTCACCAAACATGGAAAATCAAGGGAAATGAGCAAAAACTTTTTTAAATTAAATATCACACTAAGCAAAACGAACAGCCTGCAGTTATGGCTTTCTGATTAAAGTGATATTCCTTTCAATATTTCAAAAGCCAAATTAGAGGTATATATTAAGCTGCAATAAAACTTTTTATTTTTATTTCAAGTATCTGATTTGAAGTAAGTGATATCAGCATAGAAACACCGACTATCTCATGTTTGTCAGAAATTGTTGGTAGTTAAATACACCTTCAATTAATATAAGTGGGAAAATGGGAGACTTATAACTAATAGCAATGTGATCTGTGTCATGGACACAAATCTTTCTAAACGAGAGGTCTGTTGTTGTTGTTCAGTCGCTCAGTCGTGTCCGACTCTTTGCGACCCCATGACCTGCAGCACAGCAGTCTTCCCTATCCTTCACTACTTCCCGGAGTTTGCTCAAACTCATGTGCATTGAGCCAATGATGCCATCCAACCATCTCATCCTTTGTTACCCACTTCTCCTCCTGCCCTCAATCTTTCCCAACATCAGGGTCTTTTTCAATGAGTTGGCTCTTCATCTCAGGTGGCCAAAGTACTGGAGCTTCAATATCAGTCCTTCCAGAGAATATTCAGGGTTGATTTCCTTTAGGAGTGACTGGCTTATCTCCTTCCTCTCCAAGGGACTCTCAAAGAGTTTTCTCCTTCACTGTAATTCAAAAGCATCAATTTTTCAGTGCTCAGCCTTCTTTATGGTCCAACTCTCACATCCATACATGACTACTGGAGATCTGAGAGGGTACCGTTTTTTAAAAAAGGGTCCTATATCGGTATAAACTTTGGGATGACAGATATAAACCATAAGATCTCCAACCCACTTACACTACCTGAGTGATCTGTCAGTGGAAATCAGCGAAAATCTGAGACTCCATAGATTAAAACAACTAATTTGGCCAGAATTTAGAAAAGACTAGAAGGGAAGAGAGGAGCCTGGTGGGGTACAGTCCACAGGGTCAAAGCAGTTGGACACAGCTTAGTGACTGAACAGCAGCAGCAGCAGAAGGGGTTATACACGGCCAGAGTCCCATTCCACAGTAAGCGAGGAATGTCACATACCAAGGAAAATCATCCTCACAGCCTTGGAATTTGGCTGACTGACCCTGCCAGCCACCACTACTGGAAATCTGGTTCTGGACATAAGTTAAAAAGCAGGACATAAATCATGGCTTGGGTCAAGTCATATGTCAAGATGTGCCAAGCTTGCTTCAAAGATGAACCAGGGCAAGAACAACTTTGATTTCCTCTGACCCGAATACACAAGACCCAGCACTGAAAATCCCAACATGGGATTTGATGATCTGGAAAAAAAAGAAGAAATAAAAAAAGTAGTTGACAGGTTTCTTTTTTCAAGTTTTCCTGGCCTAAAACAACCTATTTCCTTTCCAATAAAGAAACAATGCCAAATTCTGAAAAGGAAATTTGTCTGACTTAATGGATAAGCACAGAAGAGTTGGAAAAGGGAGTACTATGGGAAAACCCGGGCAATTTGGCCTTCGGAGGCAGGCCTCCAAATTTACTGGTGAAAGCACTGGGGGTCAGAGAAGGGAGTGTGGGGTAATAATTACAAACACAGTGCATGATAGAGGCCAACTAAACAAAACTGAGTTTCTTTCTATTTGAAAGTCACAGTTCCAGCAACTTCTACATGAGCTAAGAGAAACTTCTACTAGCTTAAATCCATGCTCACATATTTTTCATTCAAGCAGAATAAAATGCTTTATTGCAATTAAATATATACCTCATTCATTTGAGGTCTAGTTTTATTGAATTGGGGATAGTATAGTATAAGGTCTTACACATTTAATAAATACTTGTCAAATGAATTAAAAGTACAAATGAGGTGGTAACTAACACCACATCAAGAAATCTAAAACAAAGGTCATTAGAAATGACAAAAATAAAATCTCCAGATAAGGAGACCATGGCTATTTGTCTAACCAACATTCATAACCCTGACAGGTTGGGCTAAAAACGGCCTGTTCCCCAGATGCCCTTAGGGTGACTAAGGAGTAGCCATGTGACACAGTTTCAGCCAATGAAATGCAAGAAAGAAGACTCTGAGGAAGTCTTCTATCAAGGTATGAATACATCCCCTTCCTCTTTTCTGGGACTAGCTTCCAGAAGACACAGACCCATCGAATCTCATGGGGACAAAACCCAGACAGTAAAGAGACAAAGACAGAAAGAGCCTGGTTCTCAGTGGCACTGTAAGATGTTGCCCCTCCCAAAATGTTGGGATTCCTAAACTGGCACTTCATGTTAAGCATGGCTTCTGTGAGTTTAAGCTGCTTTCTTCTATAATTCACAGGCAGAAATAGTCTAACAAACACCAGGTAGAATTTATCTTTCCCTTGTGTTCTCAGAAGCTGCTTCTATTTCCAGTGACTGTGATGCTCCATATAACTGTCCAATAACAGGGTTACATAATCATCGCAGACCTCCTCCACAGTTTCCACTTGTCAAGAGAATCCCTCACACTAAAAAGCCAACCAGCTTAAGAGCAGGGAGCCATCAGGAAAAGAGAGCAACACTATTCAATGATCAAGAAATGGAGGATCTTCTAACTGAACATAGCCTTCAAAACCAAGAAATGGAGGATCTTCTAACTGAACATAGCCTTCGAAACGTCTCAGCAAAGAAGGAAAAGGAATGCTTAAGAGATCTGGTTAAATGAAACACCAGAAATGTAACACCTCTGAAAAACAGAAATAAGAACAGGAGGGCACCTCTAGAGGGCTTGAGGGCTTGTCCTGGTTCAGAAGCCCTTACTCCATGCTTCTATAGAGCCTCAGCAATGCCCCTCCTATGGAACTTAAAGTTATATAGTCATTTCTCTCTTAACTGTTAACGTCTCTTGATGTAACATAAACTCGTAGAAGTCAGGAAAGCTGGCATGTTATAAGTATTGACAGCTGTTGAACAAAGGAATGAACAAAGCAATATGCAGATTCCTTTTCCAAGAGACCTTATGAAAAGCATGCAATCCTCAAAACATAAAATAAAATCTGAGATTATGATCTTCGTAGACATATAATGAGCTGTATGAACCGTTCAAGTGACTCAACATGACATATTCAAATATCTACAGAAAGAAAGAAAACTACACTCAAGCAGCTATTTTAAGCCAGGTGATGTGTTAGGGACTTCACACTACTAGTATTTCATTCATTTTCACAACCCACCCGCCCAGTTAGTCACTGGGTCTCCGCTTTCGGAGCAGGACGAGTTCGGAGGTAGCGGCCCTAGGGTCACGGACCCACTAAAAGGCAGACATGCTATTCAAATCCAGGAACGTCAGCTCTCATTTTTCTGCTTTATCATGCCATTTTGTCACATTAGTCTTTACTAAAATACTGTTTGAATTTTACACACTAGCTGACGTAACATCCACGAGAACCTTCAGTTGACAACTTCAAAATGCATGTAGGGGGAGGGTGCATGGTAACCTCAAGCACAATTACTGTCTGCCCATGTCACAAATCAGATATGGTTTGCCAAGACACAGACAGTGACAGCTGCAAGGAATTGCAAAGGATCTGCAAACCTACAGCATGTTTGTTTGTTTGTTTTAAGCCACTATGTACTTACATGACTTAGAAATGATGAAAAGTAAACCTATGAGCCAAGAGCTTCAGTTTTTCTTAAAAATCAATACTTCCCCTCCCCCCTCCACCCGTGTACAGTACACACAGCTTGCATGTATGTGCCAGGAATGCGTGGTGCCATAACCTTGCAGACATTGGCAGGTGGCCTTACAGTAAAACCAAGGGCTTCTATGCACACAAGAGGGCAGATCTACTGGAGCAGTTTAAAACAAACTCATTTGAAACGAACGGGGAAAAACCCACTATAGAAAAGGAAAAAAAAAAGAGGCATTTAGCAACGGACTCATAACACTTTTCATTGAATAAATAATGCCTCTTCAAAACTGATGAAAATTTAGTGGAAATATTTATCCAGTAAACATCTTAATGAAATAAACTGTTATGACTCCAAAGAAACCTAATTTAACAACTTCATAAATTCTCATGGGGAAGAAATAAAACTCACCACCCCCGAAACATTTGGTTATTATTTTGATACAGTATGTGCACAGTCTGTGATTAGGGGCAGAGATGGAGAAATTCACTGCAATTTATTAGCATAATGACAAGCTTCTTTGCTCTGTCATTTTGGGTTAATCTTTCTAGCAATTTTTAAACAATACAATATTTTGCAAGTCACTATTTCCATCAGGACAGCTATCTAATACCCATTTTTGAAAAACCTGAAAATTGTGTTAGAAGCCAAACTTACTTTTGGATAGTTTCCCCTTTCTATTAGTTACCTATTATTTCCAAATGTTCCATACACAGATCTCTAGGAAAAAAGTCATGATTTAGTATAGCATAAGAATGTGGGACCTTTTCCTAAATAATGGATGAATTATGTTTAAGAAGATAAACATGCTTTTTTTTCCCCAAAGCTAATCATATCAATACTTTCCCATGATACAGAGAAAGTGCATCCTCAATTACATACCACTTTTGCACACATAGTTTTTCATCTACAAAGTTATTTTTCAAAGTGTTCAATCTTCACCAAAAGTTAATCATTTTCAAAGATGGGCTTTATAATAAAAGAAACGGGGTAAAGATACTTTTACAAAGACAGTACCTGTTAATACTTAAAGTAGATTTCTATACACAACTTCTGTTACATGTCTTGCCTAGAACTCTGAGCTTTCTAGCAAATTAGGACTCCTTCACAAATGCTTACCATACTTAAGCACACCCAAAGAAATAGGCCAAAAGCATTCATATTCCCCCTTGCATTTGACCCCATCAGCACACAGACACTGCCCCATTTAAGAAAAAAACGTCAAGATTCACATTAAATTAACTGCTGTAAGAAGTCACAGAGCTTGAACTAAAAACAAGCTTAAACGTTAAAATATCTCTTTTCTTAGGAACCAGCTAAGTTTCCTCATTTCATTTTTTGCATCTTAAAGTAATTCATAACAACTAAGGCTCAAAAATTTACACAAAACTCTACAAATAAAGCTTGAGAAGTTATATTTAGCAGCTTTCTGATGATATTGGACACAGTCTTAGTACAGCTTCTTAGCCATGAAAGGGAATTCTTTAGTCTTTAACAGAAAAATAAGTGAGCCGATTAAATATAGATCAAAGGAAGTTCTGCCATGAAAAGGGCAATTTTTATAACTCATGAGAAAAAATATATCAATAAACAAGAAGCAATCTGGTGTTTCTCATTCTGGCCCACAATGTGTATCTGTTAATGATTAGATTAAGAGCAAGCACTTTTGATGCCTCTTTCCTTTTTAGAGCTCCCTTTTCTGGAGAAGGCAATGGCAACCACTCCAGTACTCTTGCCTGGAAAATCCCATGAATGGAGGAGCCTGGTAGGCTGCAGTCCATGGGGTCCCAAAGAGTCAGACACGACTGAGCGACCTCACTTTCACTTTTCACTTTCATGCACTGGGAGAAGCCAATGGCAACCCACTCCAGTGTTCTTGACTGGAAAACCCAGGGATGGCAGAGCCTGGTGGGCTGCTGTCTATGGGGTCACACAGAGTCGGACACAACTGAAGCAACTTAGTAACAACAGAAGCAATATAATCTTTTTATTTGCATTAATCACTACTATGAAATAAATTATGCATGTTATATATTTGAAAAATACATTGATAACTAAATTTATACTTTTAAAATACATTCTTATCATACCGTCACCTATAGATTCTAATACAAAGTCATATTAAATGTTTTAAGATTATTTTCTAGTTCAAAATAAGCTAACCAATGGACTGATGCATTTTTATATTCATCTGCATGCTTCAAAATTTTAGAAAATTACATGTTTCTTATTCCAAGCATTTCTCTTCATCTGTGCTATTTATTCTTTGCCAAATTTTTTCTCAATATTTATTTAATTTTGCTGCACTGAATCTTAGTTGCTCCCCATGGGATCTTCACTGTGGTATTAAGGATCAAACCCAGGAGCCCTGCATTGGGAGTGCAGAGTCTTAACTGCTGGACCACCAGGGACGTCCCTCTTCGCAAACTCTTAAAACACATATGAGGAGACCCCATCAGTTGTCAACACTTTATCTAATGTATGTAAGTATATATACATATATGTGTGTGTATATATATATACATACACATATATACATATATGTGTGTGTATATATATATACATACACATATATACATAAGAGCAGACCTCTCACCAGAAGAGAAGATGGCAAAAGCAACTGGAAGAGAAACAAGCCCACATGTGCTACAGTGTCTTAAGAGGCCACTAGCCGGAGCCGCCGGGTCCTCCTTACCTCAGTCCACGGGGAGGGGCGGCGGAGCTCCCGTCTGCAGCCGGGGCCACCCTTCCGGGTGGATAGTGGATGCGGAGGCGCCTATGCGAGCCTCTCCGGGTTTGCGCCAGCGGGCCCCTGTGCCCTTCCCCAGCATCAGGTTCATTGTTAAATTGAAACCCAAGGAACAATCATGTGTCTTCAGGTTAAGCTCGGGGCAAATTAATTTGGGAAGAGGACGGGGGGAGGAAGGGGTGGGTTGGGGTGAGGGTAGGGAAAATAGCAGCAGTCCATGGGGTCGCAAAGAGTCGGACACGACTGCGCGACTTCACTTTCACTTTTCACTTTCATGCACTGGAGAAGGAAATGGCACCCCACTCCAGTGTTCTTGCCTGGAGAATCCCAGGGACGGGGGAGCCTGGTGGGCTGCCATCTCTGGGGTCGCACAGAGTCGGACACAACTGAAGCAGCATACTTACATACATTATTTTATATATATGGATAAATACATACATATATATATACATATATATATATATATATGAACTGCATGGTTTAGAGATTTCCAGAGAAGCCTGTCAACCCAGTTTCAGGTTTCAGCTATCTTAGCCAACCTGACCAACTAGTTTGACTGAGCTTACAATAGTTTTGAATTTTTTTCTTCCACTGAAAGGCCTAATTGTTAAATCAGTAAAAAGTATCACAGCTTAGAACCTCATTCCTCTTATACTGGTCACCCTTACCTTCCCGAAAGACCAACACCCTGAAACCATGCGTTGACTTATTAAGCATTTATTTTGTACCTAGTGTTTCTCACTACTGGGAAGGGAGAAGGTTATAGAGTGTGGTAGTTCCCAAGTTCCAAACATAACTGAACACTTCTCTGTGCATCTTGCCAGGTAAGCCAATGATTTCTAAATTCTTTTCAACAGAAATGGGATGGAAAGTCTGCTGTTTAAAATTTTCAGCTAAAGTCTCAACGCTAAAGGCAACAGGTGATGAGTTTCCGTCACATGATGACAGGACTTGCTACATGAACAAACCTTTCCAGAATTCACCCCCCCCAGCCCCCGCCGCAACCCAAGTTTATGTGTGAGAACTTGCATCACAGAATGCACTTCTTCAAAGAGAATTCTCAGGAGCAGAAGGTGGGTCCCTTCTCTTCCCTCTCTACCAGCTCAGATCAAGTGCCCCAAACCATCTTCATATCTTGGGACTCTCTGCAGTGAGGAAGGCTAATACTCTGTTCCCTGGCTGGGAGCCTGGCTCGTTGCAGAAGTTCACAGCCAGTTCAGCGGCGCACGTGTGAGGATGGAGCCCTCGAGCCCAGCAGGTGCCGCCTGCAATGGCAGAGCAAGGCAAGGGCACCTTGGCCAAAGCAGAGCTGAGTCTGACAGCGGTGGCCTGAGAGCTTTCCTGTGGATCATAGGAATCCCACTGAGGGTAACACGCTTTGAGTGAGCCTGAGAGGGCGCAACCCAAGCGGGCTGCCTGCACAGGCACCCAGGGAAACTCCAGTGACACCACTGGGGGACAGGAGCCAGGGCACACATGGTCACCCAGGTGCTGCACCGCCCACATCCAAAACGGCATGGCGTCGGTGGGCCCTACAGAAATCTGGCCATTGAAACAACAGTACCGGTTCATTGCAACAGCCTTCGCCCTTTCTCTGCCCTTGCCAACTCTGAAGGAGCCAGAAACAGTGGGAAGAAGAAACTGCAGAGAGGAGAAATGACCTTTCCTCCTTGCTGATGACCATCACTAAGCTAGGCGTCAGGCCAGAGGGAGGAAAATGGGAGAAACTATAAACTGGACCAGAAAATGGAAGTTTTACTTAACTGTACTACATTTTCTAACATTTCAAAATTAGTTTTTCCAAAATTTCCGAAAGAAGAATAAAGCTATTTTTGTTTGTGTCTTACTATAAGCAGGAAATTTTAACAAACCAGTTTTACTAATAAGTATCCCACCTATTATACGTTATTTTTTGTAAAGTTAAACCAGAAAGAAAAGACTATAAAGAATTTCAAAACGTAAATATCTTAAAGTCTTAAGACTTTAACTCAAGAATATAACCATGTTAACAAAGGCTTTAAACGCAGATGGACTAAACATTCCATTCAAATGTCAAAGATTGTGAGAATGGATAAAATAATAATAAAGCTAGAATCAACTATACATCAAATACCTGCTCTATGGAAAGAAACACACTTCAAATATTAATAGAAACAAAGGGAAAGCTAAGATCCCACACGTCTGGGGACCAAAACACCAAAACATAAAACAGAAGAGGTATTATAACAGATTCAATAAAGACTTTTAAAGATAGTCCCCAAAAAGTCTTTAGGAAAAAAAAAAAAGAAACACACAAATAGGTTATACCATGCACACAAACAGTAAACATAAAACAGCTGTACTGGTTATATTAATATAAGACAAACAGACTTCAACTCAAGGGGGTATTCAGTTCAGTTCAGTCCAGTTGTTCAGTCGTGTCCGACTCTTTGCGACCCCATGGACTGCAGCATGCCAGGCCTCCCTGTCCATCGCCAACTCCCAGAGTTTACTCAAACTCATGCCCATTGAGTCGGTGATGCCATCCAGCCATCTCATCCTCTGTCATTCCCTTCTTCTCCTGCCCCCAATCCCTCCCAGCATCAGGGTCTTTTCAAATGAGTCAGTTCTTTCAATGAATATTCAGGACTGATTTCCTTTAGGATGGACTGGTCGGATCTCCTTGCTGTCCAAGGGACTCTCAAGAGTCATCTCCAACACCACAGTTCAAAAGCATCAATTCTCCGGCACTCAGCTTTCTTTAGAGTCCAACTCTCACATCCATACATGACTACTCGAAAAACCATAGCTTTGACTAGATGGACCTTTGTTGGCAAAGTAATGTCTCTGCTTTTTAATATGCTGTCTAGGTTGATCATAACTGTTCTTTCAAGAAGCAAGCATCTTTTCATTTCATGGCTGCAGTCACCATCTGATTTTGGAGCCCAAGAAGATAAAGTCTGTCACTGTTTCCACTGTTTCCTCATCTATTTGCCATGAAGTAATGGGACCAGATGCCATGATCTTAGTTTTCAAGCCAACTTTTTCACTCTCCTCTTTCACTTTCATCAAGAGGGTATTACTAGAGACAAAGACTAACATTTCATGATGATAACAGGGCAAATTTGAAAGAATGGTACAAGAGATATGGAAACAGAAGACAAATGGCTTGTTCAAGGTCACTTAATCAGCTAAGAAAATGACAAGGCATTGCTCCCAATTTCTTTTTCTGAGCCTTTTTCAAAAAACTAGTGCCTGAATCTGAGCTCATTCAACACAAAAGCAACCAGCCTACTTGTTCAAAGCCATTAACTCATCAGCCACCCAGATACAGCTTCGGGGCGGGAGTGGGAGGGGGTTGGTGCCTCGCAGAAGAGGAGAGAGGGTGGGAGCCTGGGCAGGGTCTGGCTCCAGATTCAAGCACTACAACTTGCTAGTTGGGTAGCCCTGAACAAATTACTAAAATTGGCCTCAGTTTCCTCATCTGTAGAAGGGTATAGCATCACCTCTCTCACAGGATCGAAGAAAAAAGGACAGTGAGGAAGAGGAGGTCAGCAACTTGCCCAGCTAGTCAGTGACAAAGCGAGGACCCCACAATACACACTCAAAACCACTCTGGTAAGCTGTCTCCCAGCTGAGTCATGCCGCACCAGGAGCACCTGGTGGAATGCTGACCTTTACTAAGTACGTGAAAAACGCTGGTTTCCTTCCCAATGGACTAATGCAATCTACACATGAGAGCAAGTCTAGGAAGCTATTTTTTGTGTGGGATCCTCAACTATAAAATACATTCTTTTCAATCTAGACAAAATGAGCTTCAGATAATCACTTTTTCTTCTGTCATGTTAGTTTTGCTTGACTCTAAGTCTTATGGCTAATTGAGTAAAGCAGACAGGGTAGAAATTTCAATGATAATTTAATTCACATCACATCTCACACTATAAGATGAGTTATGAGATGGACACAATTTATCAGATTCCTCCAAAAATAATTTAAACATATCATTTTGTTCAAAGAAGAAAGAGACATTCCTACAGATATCGTGGTTATAATGACCAGAGAGTCACAGTCTCAAGACTGTAAGCCCAGACTTCAGTTTGGTGAAAGATTCTTCAAAAAAGGAACTCTTTCTTGTTTTCTCATGGTAAGTCTGTATTGTATAAGGCCAATTCCTATATTAAATGGTCAAGTACCTTGACAAATTTCTGGATTATTTTTATTACATAATTGAGGATGTCACAGAAACAGGCATTTACAGTCACACTGGGCTTCATGTTTTCAGAGTCTGGGCAACTCTCCTAAATTCTCTATAGTAAAGGTTATAGTCAAGGTCAATATAGTTTCAACCCCGGAAAGTGGGTGTCAGCAAGGTAAACAGATGCCCACAGGGCCGCCTTACAAACCACATGAAATTTAAGAGTAAGACAAAACTTGATAATTAATGTTAAAAAATTCATTGCTTAGCTACCAATTTTAGCAATAGCAGAATGCATACAAATCCAAAATAGGACATACAAAACCATGAAATAAGAAAGAGAAGTAGAAAAACAGTATGTGGTCAATGTCCCCATCTTACACACTCATTTTAGGAGACACTGAAGAGCCTATTGTGCGTTAGCTACTCCACAAATCTGATTCTTAAATTGAGAATAATTTATGATCACTTGAAAATGCCAAAGGGCTGAAACTTAGTTTATTCAAATAAATTCAAGTGAATTCATGTGGTCACTGAAATTTCATGCACACAAATGAAGGAGTGAATACATAATATTACCTTGAACCCATTCTATGCTATAGTTATGTCAGGTCTGGGCAGAGTATTTTAAACAAAACATACCTAAATGACCAAATTTATGCATGATTTAAGAAAGGAGCACTGTATCCTGTTTTAAAAGCACCAAGTCCAGCAAAATAACATGCTGCACTGAGAGCTCCCACAATTTACTCCCCACAGAGGAGCGTTAGAGAAGCACCCGGCACCTCACGGGGGGGCCAAAACACTTCCTAGATCACTGAAAGCTTAAGTTAGAAGTTAAAAGTCAGGAAAGAAGAAGCAAAGCACTTCTGTTTGGTTTAAAAAAACTTACCGCAGGACTGAGATTGATAGCAGAGAAATTCAATTAGTACACATTACTTATCAAATTATAAATTAGACAGTGATTCAAGTTCCTACCTATGGAAGATTTAGCATGATATAGTTCAACCCTAAAACATCTTAAAGAAGGATGAAATTCCCTCAGGAAAAATACATGGCTAGGTGGACAGACAGACAGACAGACTAAAGGAAACAGATATGATTTATCTCACCCCTTCCTATAAACTAACTGACTTATGAAAGATCAGGGAAAGCAAAGACCTTGTTAACTCAGCCAAATCAAGACAAAAATCTCCTTTTGAAATTAGGAATACATGTTCCAATACCAAAATTACTATTTTGAAATGATAAAAAGAACAGATGTGTTTTTTATCACTATTTTAATTTGACAGTTCTGTTTTCCTAAATATTATCAAGGTCATTTCTTTAAATAATTTATTTAACAGAATATGTGCTATATATTGTGCTAGGTGAATAAGGAAACAGAAAGAGGCAACCTCAGCCTGAGGAAGCTGTGCGGGGTGAGGGGGTAGGGAGGCAACCTCAGTCTAAGGAAGCTGTGCGGGGTGGTGGAGGGCAGGGGGAGGCAACCTCAGTCTAAGGAAGCTGTGCAGGGCGTTGTGGGGGGGGGTGGTTTAAGGCTGGGCACTGGAAGTTAAACAAGTAAACAGAGCACAGTGTCATGAGTGCTATGGAGACAGCGTTCATAAAGAAAGAAACAGTGGGGTAATTTGAATCATTTATATGATTTGGGTCTGTCATACTTTTATTTGTTTTGGTTTCTGTATCAGTGGGACTGCTTTCAGCTTCATGTAAAACAAACCCGACTATATTCATTTGCTAGGGCTGCCATAACAACAAAATACCAGACTAGGTGCCTTAAACAACAGAAATTTATTTTTTAACAGTTCTGAAGGCTGGAAGTCCAAGATTGAGAGTTGTTTTCTCGGAACGTTCCTTGGCGTGAAGACAGCCACCTCCTTGCTGAGTCCTCACAAGGCCTTGACTCTCCAGGCAGGCACTTACCCCTGCCTTCTCTCCTGTGTCCTGATGTCTCTTCTTATAAGGACACAGTCAGATTGGATTAGGTCTAAAGGCTTCATTTTAACCTTATTAATCTCTTTAAAGGCCTTATCTCCAAATAGTCACATTTTGAGGTACCAAGGGGTGAGGCTTCAACCTATGAATTCTGGAGGGACACAGCTTAGCCTGTAACAGCCATCAGAGTGACTTAACCAGAGTCACTTATTTTTCTCAGGTAACAAGAAATTCACAAGGAAGTTGATCGAGGCTGGTAAAGCCACTCAAGGCATCCAGAAGCCAGGCATCTCCATTCCCTGTCCTGCCAGCCTCAGTGTACGGCTCTCATGGTCAAAACCACAAGGCAAAGGTGCCCAGGAAGGCAAAGAAAGAGACAGAAGGAAGAAGCCTATCCCTCACTGGTCTGAACCAGGCGAGCCATTCCGTCTGCAGGGGAAGCCAAGGAGGGCAGTACATTTAAGTAAGCACACTGCTACCCTGAACCAAAATAATCAGCTCCATCAGGAAGCAGGGAGAGACAGCTGTGTCCCATGCACCCCACTGACGCACGGGACACCTCACTGATGCCTGTGACGCACACAGGTGTCACACAGACCTGGGCTGACCCAAGGCTGTCTGCACGCCAATCAACATGTGACCGCGAATAAATAGTTTTCCAAGCATGGAGCGGTAGGAATGGTACCCACCCTGTGAAATCACTGAGAAAATGAAATACGATTGCAGGAATCAGTCCAGGGCATACCACCTAGGCCAAAGGACATTGAGTGTGAGGCCTGGTCTTTATGTGTCTTGGGAAATCACAAAATTCTAAAACATCACAGAGCCTTCCAGTCAAGACTCATAAACACCAAAGAACTATGTCCTTATTGTGTGACTTTCACGTATCCCAGTCCACAGCATAGCCAGAGAGCCTGCAATCTCTGACTTTCATGTGCGTGTGTGTGTGTGCGAGTGTGGCTTCCTTTCTGATGGTCTTACACCTTCCATGTGAGTAGGAAGCACTGACTTACTAGCACTTGTGTTCCTTGCATGCTTTCAGGAATTTCTCTTGAGATATTCTAGACCAGAAACCTCTTTAGCAGTGAGGTATACCTTCCAGGGAATTTATGCCTTCCCCTCTCCGACAAAGCTGGGAGAGCCTTATATGGAGGGGATGAAGAAGGAAAATGAAGTTGTGTGTGTGCGTGTGTGTGTGTGTGTGTGTGTGTATGATGACACACCTTAACTCCTATAACACAAGGTGTTTAGAAAATCTTTAAAGTAGATGAAAAAAGAGCACTACAATCCTATAAAAATGTCAATAACTACTAGTAAAAACAGCATGCTGCTGCTGCTGCTATGTCGCTTCAGTCGTGTCTGACTCTGTGCGACCCCATAGATGGCAGCCCACCAGGTTTTGCCGTCCCTGGGATTCTCCAGGCAAGAACACTGGAGTGGGTTGCCATTTCCTTCTCCAAAAAAACAGCATAAAAGTTAGAAATGGTTTCTACTGGGATTGGGGTGGGGTAACAGGAGTGTAGACTGGACAAGGGAGTATAGTTTTACTAAAGCCTTTTAGTATCAGAATATTTCAGACTTGCATGCAAATACTAGATAAAAGTCAGGTATACATTATAACATCAAAATATATAACGGTCAGTTCAGTCGTTCAGTTATGTCCAACTCTTTGCGACCCTATGGACTGCAGCATGCCAGGCCTCTCTGTCCATCACCACCTCCTGGAGCTTGTTCAAACTCAGGTCAATCGAGTTGGTGATGCCATCCAACCATCTCATCCTCTGTCATCCCTATCTTCTCCTGCCTTCAATCTTTCCCAGCATCAGCGTCTTTTCCACTGAATCAGTTCTTCACATCAGGTGGCCAAAGTATTGGAGTTTCAACTTCAGCACCAGTTCTTCCAATGAATACTCAGGACTGATCTCCTTTAGGATGGACTGGTTAGATCTCCTTGCACTCACAAGAGTCCTCTCCAACACCACAGTTCAAAAGCATCAATTCTTTGGCGCTCAGCTTTCTTTACACTCCAACTCTCATATCCATATATGACGACTCGAAAAACCACAGCTTTAACTAGACAGATCTTTGTTGGCAAAGTAATGTCTCTGCTTTTCAATATGCTGTCTAGGTTGGTCATACCTTTTCTTCCAAGAAACAAGAATCTTTTAATTTCATGGCTGCAGTCACCATCTGCAGTGATTTTGGAGCCCAGAAAAATAAAGTCTGTCACTGTTTCCATTGTTTCCCCATCTATTTTCCATGAATTGATGGGACCAGATGCCATGATCTTAGTTTTTTGAATGTCGAGCTTTAAGCCAACTTTTTCACTCTCCTCTTTCACTTTCATCAAGAGGCTCTTTAGTTCTTCTTTGCTTTCTGCCATAAGAGTAGTATCATCTGCATATCTGAGGTTTTGATATTTCTCCTGGCAATTTTGATTTCAGCTTGTGCTTCATCCAGCCTGGAATTTCACACGGTATACTCTGCATATAAGTTAAATAAGCAGGGTGACAATATACAGCCTTGAAGTACTCCTTGCCCGTTTTGGAACCAGCCTGTTGTTCCATGTCTAGTTTTAACTGTTGTTTCTTGACCTGCATATAGATTTTTCAGGAGGCAGGTCAGGTGGTCTGGTATTCCCATCTCTTGAAGAATTTTCCACAGTTTGTTGTGATCCACACAGTCAAGGGCTTTGGCATAGTCAATAAAGATTCTTCTTTTTCGATCATCCAACAGATGTTGGCAATTTGATCTCTGGTTCCTCTGCCTTTTCTAAATCCAGCTTGAATATCTGGAAGTTCGTGGTTCACGTACTGTTGAAGCCTCGGTTGGAGAATTTTGAGCATTACTTTGCTAGCATGTGAGATGAGTACAATTGTGTGGTAGTTTGAACATTCTTTGGCATAGCCTTTCTTTGGGATTGAAATGAAGACTGACCTTTTACAGTCCTGTGGCCACTGCTGAGTTTTCCAAATTTGCTGGCATACTGAGTACAGCACTTTCACAGCATCATCTGTTAGGATTTGAAATAGCTCAAGTGGAATTCCATCACCTCCACTAGCTTTGTTCATAGTGATGCTTCCTAAGGCCCACTTGACTTCACCTTCCAGGATGTCTGGCTCTAGGCAAGTGATCACACCATCATGGTTATCTGGGTCATGAAGATCTTTTTTGAATAGTTCTTCTGTGTATTCTTGTCACCTCTTCTTAATATCTTCTGCTTCTATTAGGTCCATACCATTTCTGTCCTTTATTGTGTCCATTTTTGCACGAAATGTTCCCTTGGTATCACTAATTGGTATAAATATATTTCAATTTTAAGCTTTTTAAGAGTGCTGGGAGAGGTTTGGTTTGGGGAGAAAGTAGAACATTTTCAGAGGTTTTAAAAATACATTTACTGCTCTGATTGAGGAGTGGGTTCCTTCTGCTTGTCACTCTTGATGTAAAACCTGTTGGTCTGTTGCGTTTACAAATTCAAGCTGAGAAAATAAAAACTAACATGTGACAGAATGGTACAGCAGAATTTGGTTCAGGCAGAGTCACTAACTTTCAGGGTAGGTATTAATACCCAAATCATCTGAGCTTTTAAATTTCTTTCTTTTCCTCTGGTAGCTGCACAAGAAATTTCTGGTGTGTTTCTTGTGACAGATAAGAGAGGAACTTTACCCAGCTACTTTGAAATTGTTTCAAAGGGAATGAAAAATGGACAGAATGAGGCCAGACTTAAGGTTCTCAGAGGGCCTCACAGGTCCAAAAAGACTCTAAATAAAAGGAAATACTATCTGTACTTCCAAACAGCTACTGTGAAAATTTCTCCCAGCAGCTGCAATCGCTAAACTACCATCCTTCTAGGTGTTGTTCTTCATGTAAATTTGAATAATCATATATCTAATGATTAACATTGGAGAAGGAAATGGCAACTCACTCCAGCACTCTTGCATGGAAAATTCCATGGATGGGGGAGCCTGATAGGCTACAGTCCATGGGGTCGCAAAGAGTTGGACACAACTGAGCAACTTCACTTTCTTTATTTCTACAGTTCCTTTTGGAGAAGGAAGTGGCAGCCCACTCCAGTGTTCTTCCCTGGAGAATGCCATGGACAGAGGGGCCTGGTGGGCTGTGGTCTATGGGGTTGCAGAGAGTCGGACACGACTGGGCAACTAACACACACACACAATGATTAACATGCTTAGCCAGCACTTTTCAACGCAAAGGAAGACAGATTTGCTAAATCATAAAAAGGTGTCAATTGTGGAGAAGAAACCTCACAAATACTACTGACACCACCAGCTTGGGGAGTGGGGGTGACTCTCCTCCTCAGGAAGGGGAAAGTGTCCAAGTCACGCTCTGGTCAGACCCCAGCTGCAGTCCTGGGGCCTCGTGGCAGTGCAGTGCTTAAGACTCTGTCCTGCCAGTGCAGGGGGTGCAGGCGTGACCCCTGATCGGGGAACTCACATCCCGTATGCCACACAGTGCCGCCAAATTTCTTTTTAAAATACAGAAAAAAACAAACAAAAAAACCCCCAATGTCCTGAATAAAAAGTTCCCTCCTGATTTGGGAACTTTGGAAGACGCTCTCCTAAAAACAAGATTCAGCAGGATATTTTCCTTCAATTAAGTAATGCTCTCTGGCTTTCTCTCTTTGGCACTAATACCTTCACAGGTCATTTGGATAATAAAGTGCTACAATAAATACAAAGCATTTAAGATTACCAAGAGTCCCACTTTATAAAAATAATTTGATTAAATAAATGTTTTTTTCCTCAAAATTTCCAGCGAAGTTTGAAATAAGGAAACTTTTCTGATTCATGGTCTAACACACTATAAGCATAACTTGAACCAACTATAAAATGAACATAAAATGAACAAACTATAGTTTATACCCATCAGGAGTAAGTGATAAACTATCTTCAGAGAAATGTCTCCTCTGGTTCTAGTATACCAAGAGATTAAAATATCCAAATCTGTTAGCAGAAATCACGGATGTAGACTTTTCAAGTTACTGATCATCTTTCCAAATGAATTGTTGTCCTACTTCTCAGCAACCAGTGTAAACGATAATGGAATGTACTTACCTTCTGTAATAAGTCTGCAGAAAACTTCAATTTATTAAATGTGGCACCTCTTCTGCTTATTCATCAGATGGCTTTCCTAACCCTGTCCAATCTGCAGACTTTGCAATAATAGCATTTTGTTATTCATTCACTGAAGAGTCTCTGATTTAGTTTCTAATACACTAGATTCTTCCCTTCCTCAAGAAAGTCTTGCTGTGGCTAAAATGTGCAAACCATTCAACGGGAGGACTGAGGACGGGGCCCTGGACCTAGAGCTGAAATCAAGGAACACTTTGCAGAGGAGATGGCAACCTTGCGAGGTGTGTAAAGGCCTGTAGAATTCACCAGTTGAAGGAACGGGTTTAACTGTAATGTGAGCACAAACGGCCAAAGACTTCACGTTCTTAGGATCTTCATCTAGCTCAGTACTATTGACCCAAATAAAAGTCTTAAATTTCACTGCAGAGGTTTAGCTATGGATGGCTTGTGTTTGGCAAATTAGGGAAATAAAGTTAAGTCCTGAAAGCAACAGAATACTGTTAAAGCATTTTAGAAGTAATCCTATAATAAGATTTACTGTGTGCGAATGACTTTAGCTGAGTACAGAGAGTGGAGTAAAGGGGCAAAAATGTAAACTTATAAAGTAGCTATTTATTTGTCTCTCTTCCAGTGAACTGCAAACCCTGGAGGGCAGGAGCTGCAACTCATGCACTGTTACAGTGCGTGCGTGCATGCTAAGTTGCTTCAGTGGTGACCGACTCTATGCAACCCTATGGACTGTAGCCCACCAGACTCCTCTGTGAATGGGGATTCTCCAGGCAAGAACACTGGAGTGGGCTGCCATGCCCTCCTCCAGATGCTGTAACAGTATGTGATACTCATTCAATAGCTAATAGAAAACATGAAAGATTGAATGAATAAGAGAGAGGGCAATAGGGAACCTGATTAAAGGGTTATGGGAACAACTAGGCATGAACACTCAGGATATAAACTTAGGCAGTGTCGATAGGAATGGAGGAGTGGGCAGAAATGATCATCTCAAATGACTGGCGCCTGCTGGTCTCACAAAGATTCAGGACTTGAGATGAGGTGTAAGTCTGGAGTGAAGTTGAGGACTTCTGTTTGGGGCACACTGATGTGAAAGCAGCCACAAGACTTCAACGTCAAGATCTCCAGCAGACAATGGGATATAAGTGGAGTTCAGACAAGAAGTCAGGGATATGGGAGTCATTAGTGAATAACTCGGAGAAAGCAATGGCACCCCACTCCAGTACTCTTGCCTGGAAAATCCCATGGACTGAGGAGCCTGTTAGGCTGCAATCCATGGGGTCGCTAAGAGTTGGACACAACTGAGCGACTTCCCTTTCACTTTTCACTTTCATGCATTGGAGAAGGACACGGCAACCCACTCCAGTGTTCTTGCCTGGAGTATCCCAGGGACGGGGGAGCCTGGTGGGCTGCCGTCTGTGGGGTCGCACAGAGTCGGACACGACTGAAGTGACTTAACATAGCATAGCATAGTGAATAACTGGTTGTAAAAAAGAAAAAGTAAAAGTGGATGAGTTATCGCATACAGAAAGAGTCTGTACAGTGATAAGAGTTGAGAGCAATGCAGAGAGCTCCAGAGAAGACCATTTTAAGGGCAGGGGATGGTTGGAGAGATGATCAAGAAGACCTGCCTCTAATACATGGCCAAGCAAGGCCTGGAAATCGGGACTTGAGGAGTCTACAGGGTAAAGCAAAGAGAAACTCATCTAGTGCAGCTTCTCCAGAGAGAAGGGATGTGCCTTCCGCAGAGTCACCAAGCGGGGAATTTGCAAACCAGCAGCTGCTGAAAGCTACTGACTTGGTTTCTCACACCATCACACGTGGAGGGAAGCAGAAGTGAACCTGACATTCCTTCTAGCACTCGGATTTTACGATTCTAATCAATTCACTGCCTGTTCATTGAGGACAAATACACAAACTAACACAGCCCAGAGCCATCTTCACCTTTTCAAACAACAGTTCCAAGAAAACGAGGGAACAAATGAGCCTGAAGTCTCAGAGTCTTACAGCCACGCTGAACAAATGGGAAAATACAGCTTGTTCGTTGCTCCTCGGTGATGCTAATGATTCAGTTAAATTGACTTCTTTGAAGGAAAATTACTGTTAATAACCTTAATTTCCTTCTTGTCTTTTTCCCCAGGTACCTGACATTTTTAGATAAAATATTTTCATAAAATATTAAAAGCAAAGGAATTACATCTTAGGTATCCAACTCCATGTTATTTGTGGACTTCATGAATCCCTTCTGTGTCTCCTGCCTATAGCCTACACTTTTCAGACACTTTTCAGATAAACACATAAAGTTTCCCATTGTGCTCATTTCCCAAGAAACACAAGCCATTCCAAATGAACTTTAAAAAAAAAAAATGCTATTTTTAACTGTTACTCTAAGGCCCACCGTGTATCTTAGTGGTATCTGCCATGTGACGTTTCAGAACATTCCTGACTTCTATTTAAATCTAGTCATTGTGGCTGGTTTTCTTTTCTTTGGCCACAAAGCCAGACCACGGGCCTTCCAACCTGGCGGAACCTCCAGATGAGCAGGTGTGTAGAAGGTGCAGTCTGCCTGCCCAGACCACTGGCCTTCCTTGTCACCCGTCTCTCCCCTCTTGCCATTTGGGGTCCATCTGCACCAGCCAGCCGGCTGATGGAAGGCTCCAGCCGGAGGTCCGAGGGCAGGAGGAGAGTGATGCAGGCATTTATTCCCCCGCCTTCTCCCTGCAGGGACATGACAGGTCCTCTACCTCAGGACGCAGCTCCTGGAGAACAGTCCCTCTTGCCCTACACTTGGAGCAGGCAAGCTCCCCACAGTGCTAAGTCCCTCTGTGGCTCTCACTCTGGTGTGGCTGTGTTCCCTACACCTGCCCACACCTTCTAAAGGCATGGGCCTTCCATACCCTTACGAAGCCTTCCTCAAAGGACCCAGTCCACACGTTCCATCTGTTCCCCAGCAGGCCCCGATGACACAAGGTTAAAGAGGGGCCAGGAGGGGCCCTCCACTGTGACTGCCACAGGTACTATTAAAGGAAACCGTCTGTGAACTTAAAATGCTGTAACGTTTCCAGAAGCAAAATCTAGTACAGACTTTCCTGAACACCCAAGGTTTTAATGCCAAGGAAATATAATTGAATCCTACCATGTTTCTACAATTCATTGCATGCTATAAAAATAAACACGCAGAAAGCATGCAATCAGAATCCCAATGTCATTGCCAACCTCACCAGAATTTTTCTTAAAAATGGGTATCTGGAGAAACAGACAAAAAAAAAAAACAATAATTTCATTTCCTGCTATTTATCTACATCAAGATTTACTTACCCTGATAATATGATACTTGAGGATGATGCCAATCTTTTAAGGGATGTCATAAAATTCTAAATATCAACAGATAATTCACTTCATAGCATTGAAAACAACTATAATTACTGAAGTTAAAACTTCTCAAAAAACTTGAGAATCAGTGACCTAGATTTTCTGTATTTTTCCCAATCTCTCTCTAAATAAAAATGCAGTGTAGCTTTTAACTTATATGGTCCTCTGTCTATATATTATTTCCAAATACCTTGGAAATTAAGTTCAGGTATCTATTAAATAATAAAACTCAATAAAATAATTTATCTCTGAATCTTGTAATTCTAGAATTAGAAGGTAGAAGGTAAAAAATATTCTTAAATAATTAAGTATTTGAAAGTCTAAAGATATAAATACACCTGGATAGAATTTTTAGCAATGAAACTAATTCCATTTTCCCAAGTCAATGTCAATCTTTGCTGGCTCTGCAGTATCTCACTTTTTTGACTGTACATTCAAGGGTGTTTATGATAGGTCCTGGGTCTGAAGAATCTAAAGTTTTACAGCCAATCAAATTGATCAGAACATAGATTTTCAACTCAGATTCTACGCAAGCTTTCTCTTTACTAACAAGTTTTTAAATTGGCTGCTTGTTGCTGTCGTTTAGTCACTAAACAGGCAAGAATACTGTAGTGAATTGCCATTTCCTTCTCCAGAGGATATTCACAACCCAGGAATTGAACCCATGTCTCCTGTACTGAAGGCAGATTCTTTACCGCTGAGCCACCAATTGTTGAAGTCCCTAAATCGTATCTGACTCTTTTGTGATCCCATGGACTGTAGCCCACTGGGCTTCTCTGTCCAAGGATTTCCTAGGCAAGAATGCTGGAATAGACTGCCATTTCCCTTCTCGAGGGGACCTTCTTGATCCAGGGATTAAACCTGCATCTCCTGCACTGGAAGACAGATACTGCACCAGTGAGCCACCAGAGAAGTCCTTAAATTGACCTATGAATTGGTAAATTCTTTTCTGATTATTATATTTTCAACAAGTTTAAGGACATAGACTACTTCTAAAGTCCTTTCCTGGTATACTGTATATAACTGAGGTCTACTGAACTACTAAAGCAATGAAATGATATTGCTTTAGTTAGACACCATAGTCATAATGTGAGGGCACACAAGATAGAAATTCCATGGGGACCTTCCTTGAAGGCAATGCAACAGTGCACTCTCAAAATGTAAACATGCATACCCTTTGGGCCAAATACTTAGTGACTCAACAGCAACAACCGACAAGAAATTCTAGCACACATGCATGAAGACACAGGCACAAAGATCTTCACTTTTTCAGTTTGCAACAGTGAGAACAGGAGAATGGTTAAATAAAACATGGTACTTCATAGTTCATTGATGGTACTACCAGAGTTTACGTAATGTTAGAAAGAAAAAATAAAACTAGTATACTGATATGAAACGATCACCACAATGAACACTTAAGTGGCAAGTAAGCAAGTTGTAGAAAAACTTACACATCATGATCCAGTTTAAAAGCATGTGTATGTACTTATATGGAGAAGGCAATGGCACCTCACTCCAGTACTCTTGCCTGGAAAATCCCATGGACGGAGGAGCCTGGAAGGCTGCAGTCCATGTGGTCGCTGAGGGTCGGGGACACGACTGAGAGACTTCACTTTCACTTTTCACTTTCATGCATTGGAGAAGGAAATAGCAACCCACTCCAGTGTTCTTGCCTGGAGAATCCCAGGGACGGGGGAGCCTGGTGGGCTGCCGTCTATGGGGTCGCACAGAGTCGGACATGACTGAAGTGACTTAGCAGTAGCAGTATATACTTATATATGCACATATATATATATATATATATATGCACAGAAAAAGGAGAGGAGAGAGATGCTCTAAGCTGCTGCCGATAGTTATATCTGGGTATGTGTATAGGTGGGAGAGGGTATTTTGTATTTTGTTTCTGCATTTCCTTTCTGCAATATCACTTCAATTGGAACATGTTAATGTATCACATCCATCATTTTAAAAGCCAATGAAAACCAAAAATTAACAGAAATTCTAAGAGGGGCTTTAGTGATTGATCCAGTGATGGCGCATTAGCAGATGTCCTAGTTCAAAGAACTTCCTTCTCATCCGATCCAATGGAATTCCTCCTTTAAGACCCAAAAGGAAGATGAGAGCTATTACGTAGATTGCATGTTGAAATTCTGTGACGTGCAGAAACAGGTCTTCATTCTGCGCATCCAGGACAAACCCAACACCACCCAGCAGCTGCTGCTGCTGCCAAGTCACTTCAGTCATGTCCGACTCTGTGCGACCCCATAGACGGCAGCCCACCAGGCTCCCCCGTCCCTGGGATTCTCCAGGCAAGAACACTGGAGTGGGTTGCCATTTCCTTCTCCAATGCATGAAAGTGAAAAGTGAAAGTGAAGTCGCTCAGTCGTGTCCGACTCTTCGAGACCCCATGGACTGCAGCCTACCAGGCTCGTCCGTCCATGGGATTTTCCAGGCAAGAGTACTGGAGTGGGGTGCCATTGCAGGCAGACACATTTGTGACTGGTTAGAGTTCAGATCAGTGATGCAGGCAAGAGACCTCCATGTCCCCATGGATGAAGTCCCCACTTCTGCACTAAATGGTTCTTATTTTCAAGGAGTCCCATGAAGTAGGAGAGAAAGCCATGTCCTGCCTCCCACAACCCTGAAGACTTGCTAACATCTTAGAAAAATGAGCAAGGGGAAAAACACGGAAGAAATTCAGAATCCAAAACGAATGTCCACTAGATTAATGGCTATAACCACCTTTGTAAGAAATTCAATCACGGGGAAAAAGCACAAATAAAGAAGGAACCATGCTCACTTAATAAAGACTCTAGTTCACAGGGCTGACAAAAGGCTGGAAGCGGGAGCTCAGACAGCCATTTTGCCTTTTTGCATTTCTTTTTCTTGGGGATGGTCTTGATCACCGCCTCCTGTACACTGTCACGAACCTCCATCCACAGTTCTTCAGGCACTCTATCAGATCTAATCCCTTGAATCTATTTTTCACTTCCCCTGTATAATTGTAAGGGATTTGATTTAGGTCATACCTGAATGGCTTCCCTGGTGGCTCAGACGGTAAAGCGTCTGTCTACAACGTGGGAGACCAGGGTTCGATCCCTGGGTTGGGAAGATCCCCTGGAGAAGGAAATGGCAATCCACTCCAGTACTATTGCCTGGAAAATCCCATGGACAGAGGAGCCTGGTAGGCTACCGTCCATGGGGTCACAAAGAATCGGACATGACCGAGCGATTTCACTTTCATTTTCACTTTTATACCTGAATGGTCTAGTGGTTTTCCCTGGATCATATGGTGGTTTAATTTCTAGTTTTGTTTGGCCACCCAACAAGCTGACATGTTCATTTTTACTTTAATTATTTCTAAAGGTTTTGTAATTATATTTCGAGCTTAAAAGAAATCTGGATTTCATGCTTCCCCTGAAAACAGAGAGGTGCTGGCAACCATGAGCCCCATACCTGCCTGGCAGAAATCAGGGAAGGCCAGGGCAGAGCTCCTGACACATGTGCACCCCACCACCACCGTCTAAGAGCGTAAGCTTGCCCCGGGCAGCCCCGTGATGCTCACCTAGCCCTCAGAGGAATCAGAGTGGGTCATATCTGCTTGAAACCTGAGGAACCTCACCCAGGAAAAGCCGGTCCTTCAGAAAACTAAATTAACTTTTAGGCTACCCTACAGCAGCATTTGGTAACATCCCTCTCAGATTTCCAGCCCATATATCAACTTCCTATTTCAATTCCACGGTCACAGTCACAGCAGGGTTGCCAGAAGCTTCTCTGTCATACCTCAACCTGGTCCCGTAAAATAGTGTTCACAAAATTTGTTATTGTAGCAAACCTTTCAGCCACATGTACTTGCATGGCAGGTAACACAGCACAGCAGTTAGAAGTTTGAGTTCTGGTGTCAGTCTGCCTGGGTTTGACTTCCCATCTCTAACTTCCTGAAGTAAATAACTCTCAGCTTCACTTTCCCCACATGTAAAACAGATACTTTTAGGAGCTTCCATAAAAAGCTGTGGGGAGGGTTAAGTTAAGTGGCATTTTTGGGGACTTCCCTGTCGATCCAGCAATCAACACTTCGCCTCCTAATGCAGGGCATGCGGGCTTGATCCCTGGTTAGGGAGCTAAGTAAGAGTGCACCTGCCTGGCAGCCAAAAGGCCAAGAAAACAAAACAGAAACAATATTGTAACAAATTCAATAAAGAATTTTATTTTTTTTTAAGCGGCACATTTTTAATGTTCAATCAACATCTGTGGTTTTGTTACTGTTGCCATCAGTGTTCCTGACTCTGAAGCCCATGGGGAAGCAGAAGTCACACAGTCCCCCTAAAACCCCACAGATCTCCAGATTATCGTGGTGGATGCCTCGCTCCTCCCAGGCCTCACTGGCTTCATAGTCTTTCTTCAAAGCCTGGCTGGGAGATGCAGATGCCCTGGGGATCGCGTCCTGCTCACAGAGTTCTATTTCAAAGCCCACAGGTCACAGAACGTCAAGGAGTTAGGGCTGAGTTACTGTGAGGCCCCTCTGTCCAACTGCAGTGGCGGGATTAGGTAGACCCAGAGGAAGACTTGGCATTCACACAGTGGCCCTAAAAGGTGACCCGAACTTCCTCACTAGCAGACGGGGCAGGACGAGTGTCCCTTACCAGAAGTTTTATACGAACTAGCACAGCCTGCTTTGCATGGATAAGTCACTGGCATTTGCCTCAGGGGAGGAGGAGAATGCAGGAGTGAGGAGGAATACTAGCAGTGTTAACAGAAAAAGCACCAAGAGCTGTTGCAGCAAAAGGAGCAGTAACACAACACCCAACATCATCCAAGCTGCACAGCCACGTATTTTTGCCCTATAAGCGATTCTCATTTACAGACGTGGCCACGGAGGCTCAGAGTGAACGCTAAGTGTCACAGAGTTCACACATGTCATACATAGTCTGGATCTGAGCGCAGGCCCACCTGATTCCAACACTTCAAAGTCACAGAAACTTCACACTGTTGAAAGTAAATGAAGTACAAAGGAAAACAATTATATGTAAGTATATTTATCAAAGGGCTTCCCAGGTGGTACTAGTGCTAAAGAACTTGCCTGCCAATGCAAGAGACATAAAAGATGCGGGTTCAATCCCTGGGTGGGGAAGATTCCCTGGAGGAGGGCATGGCAACACACTCCAGTATTCTTGTCTGGAGAATCCCATGGACACAGGAGCCTGGAGGGCTACAGTCCATGGGGTCTCAAGGAGTTGGACATGACTGAAGTGACTTAGCACACACATACTTATCAAAAAATATTTTAAAGGCTCACATAGTATGTGCTTCCTTTTCAATCCATTAAATGCCAAGACTCATCGAAGGCTCCAATAGCTGCCTTAATTGTCAACTGGAAGAAAGTGAAAATAAAGATGTATTTGCAAGCTCATCCACCAAAGGGTGTCCTGCAATGAAGAGCTCCAGTCCCGGGAGAGAGAGCAAGATGCCAAGTGTGACTCCACCGGCCTGTGACCTGCTCTCTCCAGACGAGCTGCTCACAATTAAGTTTCCTGAGTGACTGTCTTCCTCCTGTTTTGAGCAAATGGCTACTTCGTTCACATCAGGGAGCCGACAACCTCCTCTAATTGTTCAGGAGGAGAAGAACCTTTAAGAAGGGCAATGTATCATAAAGCAGTGATCTGCATGCCCCCAGGGTGGCTCGGTGGCCAGAGGTGAAATTTCAAAGGATCCAGGCCCTGAAGGAGACTCAAGGGGATAAGATAACACTATCTTACAGTCACATGGTACACAACCTTCTCAGGTTTTCCAGGCAGTAGGCAAAGGGGTGTGCAGAGAAAATCATCTTCTGATTGATGTCCCTTTCATCTACTTTGATTCCAAAAAGAAAAGGAAAGAAAAAATAGATGGGAGTTCACACAGAGAAAATAAAACCTCTACTGGCCCTTCATCCTCTGGAATATAAGAATCTCCCAGCTGATACATAAAAAGTCTCAAGACTGCTTTCATCCACTCTGTGAACTTGATTTACACCTTCAGCATCACAAAAGTATCCAAAGAGATGAGCTTCTAACCAGAGTTTGGGAAAGTGGGATTTAGGGGGGTGGGCAGGGGGAGAGGGACGTCGTTGTTCAACTGATCAAAATGGGGTGATTTTTACAAACAGGCTTCAAACTCCTCACTCATCTACTTAGTGATGCATTTTCACCCAGCTCACCTTCTCCTTGGGGTGAAGTAAACCCATTTATATATCTGAAGAGCTACAGAAGCCCAGCCTCTGAATGTGCCAAAATCTGTATCATTCTAAGTGTCAACTCAAATTGGCACTTGCCAAGAGTATTGCCAAGGACTGAACAATAAAGGGATTTGCCATCTGCCTCTAGGGAGATTGACCCCTGTGCTGCTATAGCTACTGACATTCTACAGCCTCTGAGGAGTTCAGGGTGGAGTGAGGCACTCTGTGCTCCAGGGAATCTGTGGCATAGGTCTTTAGGATGGTCTTAGGAACAGATTTTATGATCTCAATCCTTGAATCTCCTCGTTTCTAGAGAATCACTAAATCCCTTCATGGTGACATCAGATCCTCATGACTAGCAAAAAAAACTTTTTATAAAATGAGTGCCTCATGGTATTGAACACCCCCTTCACCAAAACCTTATATAATGACCTTCCCTCACTGCCACTTTGGAGCAGGCTCTCAGAGTTTCTGAGGTGCTGCCTCCCGTCCTACGGTCGTCATTTTGCCCCAAATACAACTTAACTCGCAACTCTCAAGTTGTTCAATTTTTAGTTGACATAAGACGTGTTGACTTAAAAAACAATCAGAACCTAAAAGTTGAGAGTTCTTTTATACAGTGGGAATTTTTATTTATCCCTTCAAGCCAGGGATACAGCAGCATCTTAAGTGTTTTTGTCAATTCCTTGGAAGAAAAGCCATGACCAACATAGACAGCATATTAAAAAGCAGAGACATTACTTTGCCAACTAACGCCCATCTAGTTGAAGCTACGGTTTTTCCAGTAGTCATGTATGGATGTGAGAGTTGGACTATAAAGAAAGCTGAGCGCCGAAGAATTGATGCTTTTGAACTGTGGTGTTGGAGAAGACTCTTGAGAGTCCCTTGGACTGCAAGGAGATCCAACCAGTCCATCCTACAGGAAATCAGTCCAAATATTCATTGGAAGGACTGATGTTGAAGCTGAAACTCCAATACTTTGGCCACCTGATGTGAAGAACTGACTCATTGGAAAAGATCCTGATGCTGAGAAAGACTGAAGGCAGGAGGAGAAGGGGATGGCAGAGGATGAGATGATTGGGTGGCATCACCAACTCAATGGACATGAGTCTGAGTAAATTCCGGGTGTTGGTAAAGGACAGGAAGCCTGGCATGCTGCAATCCATGGGGTTGTAAAGAGTCAAACAAGACTGAGCAACTGAACTGAGCTGAAAGAAAACCAGATATCTCAGGTTAAGGAATTTAGCAATTGTCTACTTCAGAAATAAGTCTGGGCTTACTGAAATCATTCCTTTCATATGCGTCTCGGCTTTCTGGGGCCAATATCCTGTATTTTCCACATCCTGAGTTCCTCAGGGCTCCCCTATTGGGAGTGACTGCAGCCTAATGGCTACTGATCACAGGGATTCTTCTTCCTGAGTGCCCTGGAAGCTGGAATCACTGAGGACTGTGGCATCCTTGTTTATTGATATGGCAGGAAATATTCCAATCCTCAGGCACAACTAGATAAGTAATATTACACCTTGAGGAAGTAGTTCTACTTTCAAGGAGAAGGCTTGATCAAAAGAGAAACTATGAAACAGAAAAATAAATATTAAGGAATGAAATATAATATAATAATAAAAATATAATAATAATATAATATAATATATATTATATAAATATAATATAATGAAATATAATAAATATAATATAATCGCACACAGGGCGATTATAGTTCCTGAATAGTACAGAGAAATAGAAAAATGCAGCGTGGACAGTACTGAGAATTGGACAGTATCCTCACAGACAGTAAAGCCACGGAGACTTGACGATGAAGACAGGTATTGATTTTCTCATAGGTAGGTAAGTCTTTCTGACAGACACTAAAAAGGCCCACAAGTTCACATTATAAGGGGAAAAGCAACCATTTTAGAAACTTCAGTCTGGACATGAAATACCAACTGTGATCATTAAAGCATCTCCACTAGTCCTTGACCTCATTCTGCATATCAAACACACAAGTTCTTGGTTTTACAGGACTCACTGTGATAGACGACAGCTTATTAAAAACCTGTGCCCTTCGTGCTAATAAACATGTTGTTTCATCCGTACTTTACAACTGGTCAAAAACAAAGAAAATTGAGTCATGATCTGCTCAATAAGCTTAAATACTTGAGCTTACTGTTAAAGACATTTGTGGAGAATATGCAAAATACATAACCTTTCTTTCCTGTGACTATATTACATAAGAACTGTGACCACAAAGATAAATTTTCTTCACAACATAAGGTTTTTAAAGCAAAAAACAACCTTGGCACCTAATTACTCATGTATATATTTTTTTAAGTCCACGGATATAATTAATAGAATGAATGAATTTGATAATTTAAGCTTGCCAGCTACACCTGAAAGTTTGGGGAAGAAAATGCAGATGCTAAACCCAGAAACAGGCTTATTGATCACATCTTTTCACAAATTGGCATGCCATGTGATGGGTTCAAGGAAAATATCAGTGCTAAAGCTCAATTTTACCTCAATTTTAACTTGCAAGGTGGGTTAGAGCTGAATATTAGTCAAGCCTCAGTCATTGTATCAATTCTTAATAAATCAAACCCCAAAGTGGATTTTGGTAGTATCCTAGGAAAATACCATATTCATTTGGATTGCCAAATGTAACTGTGCCACGTTGCTAAAATCAGCGGTACGCACTAATCTAAAGGTGTTGGATTTGCTCTTTAAGAAAGACAAAACAGGAGGGCCGCGACACTGGCTAAATCCCCACTTGGGGGATGAAACATTTCAAAGAGGTGATACAGATTTAAAAATCCATTTCTGCAAAATCATTCTGGTAACCCTGAATATTTTTTAAACTTTCCTGTTTCACCATCTCATAAGGCAAAAACACAGCTTCTTAAGATTCCAGGGCACAGAAGTAGTTTAACATCAATCACATTGTTCAGGCACACCAATATAAAACTTGCAAAAGAGTATTTTAGAACAAAGCTCTCTGTGTGGGTGTGCATTTGCAAAATAAAGGTAGCATTATCCTGACACATATTCATGTATACCCAGTGATCAAATAGAGTCTTGGAAATTTTGTTTTGACAGTTACTTGTAGAATAGCATTTTCACTGATTAATTCAGAGCTAGGTAGTGATATCATCAAAGCTAAATCAAAACTAAGTTGGAATGGTTGAGTAATAATGCAATTAGAGGAAAACGTAATTCATAATCGAATATGAGGTACCTTCACATATGTTACAATACATTTCATGCAAAGGGTTACCACTTACAGCAGCAAGTCTCATGTCCATAAAAATGCCAATTCAAAAACAAATGTTATTCTCTTTAAAAAGTGAATTTTTATGAAAACAGGTGTTCTCCCAAGATGGCATCATTTTTTAAATGTCAAAAGGAAGATAACATAATAGATTAAAACACTAGCTGAAAAATATGCAAGACTGTCCTATCAAAACACAACATTTTAGATTACATAACACGGATAAGGCAGATTAAATCACATGGCCCTGCCCAGATAAATTTTTGTTCTTCTACCTGATTTCAATAACTTAGGCCACTGAAGTTTAAAGCAAACAAAATATTCGGTTCTTGTTTCAAGCATATATTTTTTAATATATATGAGTCTCGAAAAGAGTCTCGAAAAAACTAGATGGATAAAGTTAAGATTTTACACACACATACAGATAAAATATGACTTTTTATGAAGAACATGGTTCCTCAGACACTTTGTTAACTGCCCAGGTAAAGTCACCAGTTGCTTCTACTGGTCAGTTTATGAATCTGATTTCTCTTTAAAGGGGAAACTTTATCTCTGTATTAGATATTATACAGCTAAAGTCTGAATGGCATTATTGCCAACGAAATAATTATTTAAATATAATTAAACAGAATTATTAGATTATCTCTACACACCCATAACTTAATTTACAGGCCACCTTGTATCACATTTTCAGTAAAAATCCATGGATCTTTCATGGATGTTTTGGCCAAAATTAAATTTCAAACATGTGCTTTAGAACAAGAAGTAGAATCACCTCAAAAGTTTTAGAGAAAAAGTCAGACATCTCTCAAACACATGCACATTTATGAAACTATAATGTGCATTTGCATTTTTCTCCAAAAAGAAAAAATTACAGTTTTATGATTCTAGATAAAGTTGCACTGAAACACAATGGGAAACTGAAGGATTCAGTATTTTCATACTTCCGTAACAGAACTGCCTACAAAGTCCACAGGGAGAACAGTACTACGTAGGGTCTAATCAGTTAAGAAAAAGGCAACTTTAAAATTCTGAAGACACTTTTAGTCTCCATCTTTTGTATTATCTTAGGAAGCTGGAACACTGCCCCCAAGGAGTGCCGCCCTATCAGTGCTGTTTTAAGTGGAAATGGTCAGTCATACCTATTATTTCCCCAGAAGAGGTAAGGCAAGCCACACGCATACACATTTACATGCGTTGCACCGTGCCAACTATTTCCAACCGAAATAATCATATACACGTCGAGCCGAGCTATTTCCAGCCAGAAGCAGCGAATGTCTGGATAGAGTCTAAGGAAACCCAGCGGGCGATGACTGCAGAGGGAGGGGCGGCCGCGCGGACCCCCAGCTCTCGCGCGCGCCGGGCGGCCGGCACCGCACCGGCTCCGGGGCAGGGCATCTGGGTGCGCGCGCGCGCGTCCGGGACGCACCCGCCGGGAACAAACAAGCCCCGCGGGCCCAGGCGGGCGGGAGCATCCTCGGGCGGGACTCGGAAAGCCTTCTCCTACCTGTCACTTTGCCCGGAGCTGCTGCCGGAGATGCGGCCGCGGCCGCCGCCTGGAGACCCAGTGGGTGCGCGCGCGAGTGTGCGCGCGTGTGTGTGTGTGAGCTCCTGTGTGCGGTGCGGCTCACTAGCTGCTCCCCGCGTCACCAGCCCCTCCACCCCGGACCGCGCCGGCCGGCGAGCCCGCCCCTCGCCCGCCCCGCCCCCGCCCCTGCCCCTGCCTCCCCGGAGCGGTCCTCACCTCCATGAGGGGCCCGGGTCTCAGCGGGCGCCCCCGGCCAAGCCGCCGGGCCGTGCCGGCCTGCTGCGCCCGTCCGCCGGCTCGGCGCGCCCCGGCCCCGGGCCCCGCCGCCCCTAGCGGCCGGCCGCTTTCTCCTGGCTCAGCCCCCGAGTCTCCCTCTACGTCCTCGCCTCCCGGCTCCGGATCCCGAGCCGTCGCCTCGCAGCCCCAACCTGCCCGGGCTACGGAGCATGCCCAGTGCGGCGCGCCCGGCCGGCTGGGGGTGGGCAGGGGCCGGGCCGGCCGCGATCCCGCGGGGCAGGGAGGGGGCCGGCGGGCGCGGGGCGCCCTTGCGCTGGGGGCCTGGGGCCGGCCGGGTGGAGGGCTTCGCCCGGAAACGGTGGGTGGGGCGTCCGGGAAGCCGCCCCGCGGGGGACTCTGCGGGGTCTCCCCGGTCGCCCCCGGTGCTCCCGGCGCCGCCAGGCAGGCCTGGTGCCGGGTCGAGGGGCACCCAGGGTGGCGCCTCCCGAGCAGCACCTGTGAGGAGTGGGGGGCATCCTGGAGGGAGACGGGCCGTGAGCCCGGGCCGGGGGTAGGAGGTTAAAAGAGGGGAGAGGGATCAGATCCGGCGACAGCTAACGACCCACAGTTGTTGGCGGGGGTAGGGGTGTTTGTTTGTTTATATTTTGTTTAAGAAACACCTCAGGAGCGTACAATGCTTCAGGCACTGTCCTAAGCGCTTTTTATTCCTGGAATCCTTGAAACAATCTTCCAAAGCAAATACTCCTCTCTCTCCTTGCCACCCCGCCCCCTGCCCCGGAGTCTTAAACTGAGGCACCGAACGATAAAGTGGTTCCAAAAAGTCTTCCCCCAAGTGCAACCCAGGGACGCAACCGCCCCCGCCCCCGCCCCAGACGTCGGTCCCCGAGATGCTGGGGCGTAAGCTCGCCTCGGGCCCCAGGTGACTCCGAGTCACCCACACTAAAGGGGTTGGTTACACGGCGCTCCTTCCAGCATCACCCTTTGTGTGGACCCTCACAACTCGCGGCTCCAGGACTCCCTCCCGGGAGGACTCTCCTCCCTGAGGCCACTCCGCCTCCTTCTCCGGCCGGCGGCCACCAAAACCCGGAGACGTGGCACCTGCGCACTGGGGACCGGGCCGCACTCGCGGCCGCACTGGGCATGCTCAGCCCGGGAGCGGGTCCCGCTGGCCGGGAACAGAGAGCGAGCCTGGCAGCCCCTGCGGGCTGAGGGGTGAGAGCAGGATGTGGGCGCGAACCATAGCCAGGCCCCGAGGACGAGAGGCGACTGCAGACCCGAAAGGCTTGTTCCCCTGGCACAGCCTGACCTCTTGCAGGCAGAGCTGAGAGGAGGGTAATCACAAGTTTACCAACTGGGCATCTTTCAGCAGGAGGGGGCTGAGGGCCGGCTAACAACTCCTGCTAAAACCCTAAACTGCAGTTCGAGCTGGGCCCTAAGAAAAGCTAGAAGCCGCCGAGCCTGTCTGCATGTTGAGCAAGCCCAGAAAAATAGCCTAGACCGAGTTTCCCTGGGAGACAGGAGAAAGCTGTGGGACTTTTCCCTGTTGGAGGTCTTCACGATGTGGTGATCCTGAGTGACACCGGGGCGCTGATAGCTCTCCCCAAGCTGTAATGTGCCCCCGAGTCACCTGGAGAACTTGTCAAAGTGCCGATTCTGACTCAGGAGGTGTGGGGTGGGACCGCAGATTCTGTGTTTCTAACGGCTCCCACAAGGTGATGTTGCTGGCCCTCAGATCAGACTTTGAGGTTGGGTCAGTATTTTAGTCATGTTCTCTATTTTATATTTAACTAAGATTTAGAAAAGCTAAGCAGTTTGCCCCAACCAACTGCTCACACAGCCAATAAATAGTGTAGTTAATTTCAAACCCAGTTCTGGAGGACTTCCTGTTTAAGTTCCTGTATTCTCCGCATATCACCTGTTGACAGGTGAGCTAGAAGATGTCATCTGTGTGTCCTGATTGTGTTAACAATGGAACTTAATTTAGTACACAGTTCTCCCAAATATAGTGTATCAGACCTTGCGGTGTAAAAACTACACAGAAACTTAGTGGCCTAAAGTAACAACCATTCCACGGAATCAGCAGAGCAGCTGTCTGCTGTTGTCTCTAGTTCCACTCAGGCAGATGGAGACATGTAGAGTTTGAAGCATTGTCTCGCTGGCTAAGATGACAGGGTGTTTTCTCCATATGGTGAGATCCTGGTTCCCAAGAGCAAGCCCCAGTTTAAAATAAAATTTCATATCAACGTTTCCTAACGTCCTATTCACTAAGAAAGTCACATGGTCATGTGCAGAATCAAAGAATGGGAAAAGGGTGCACTTTAGTTTTTGATAGGAGGAGAGAAAAATAGAAAGGTTTTATTTTATGGTTTTTAGGTTTTTTCCCCCCAGCCTACTACATACACCAATTTCCATAAAAGTAACCCCACTGCCCTAGGGTTCACTCAGGGTGTCATAGATTAAGCCTATCTTTAATTTTACATATTAGTAAACCAACTGACAGCAACATTTGTTGTCATTGCTAGGTCTTCAAACTAATATTATTTACTAAGGAATCTCAGTTTAGAAGGTTTAAATAGTTAGATGTTATTTTGAAGTACAAAGTTCAGTTCGATTCTTTTGGAGCCTGGTGGGCTACAGTCCATGGTGTCTGAAAGAGTCAGACACAACTGTGGGACTAACACTTTCTCTTTCACTCTTCTTTAATAACATTTCAGATAGTCATTCACTCAACGAACATTTTTGAAACCTTTTATATACAAGGCATTCTTTGCCCAATATATTGAGATAAAAGAGACAAAATCATTGCCCCATGAGGCTTAGATATTATCAGAGGAAACATACAATAAATAGTATATACCATCAAGTAGTACTGGGAACTATGACGGAAAAGCAAAAGAATTTTTGAGGTAAGACAGGGGACTGCTATTTTAGCCAGAGATCAGAGATGGCCTCTCTGAGGATGCATCATTTTTATGGAGGCTGGAACAAAGAGAGATGCATATCTGGGGAACAGTGTTTCCAGCAGAGGGACGAGAAGGGCCCTGAGACCCAATGTACCTAGCATGCTCAAGAGACAGGAAAGAGGCCAGGCTGGCAGAGTGAGGCACCAAGTGGGTGGAACTGGAGTCACAGAGGCAGCGGGGGGCCAGACCACACAAGAGCACAGAGAGCACTTTAGACTTTAGCCTGAGTGTGATGGAAGGCCAGCGGAAGTTGTCGTGCAGAGTGTGGCCGTGATCTGGCTGGCAGTTTAGAGAACTTGCGTTGAGAATGCCCGTAGGGTTGAGAGTACAAAAAAAGAGCCCATTAAAAGGACATAGCCATGGTTCTCCATGGGCAGTTTTTATCATTTTCAGGTGTTTTTTTTTTTTTTCTTGGCCATGCCACTTGGCCTATGGGATCTTGATTCCCAGACCAGGAAAGGAACCCACACCCCCTGCAGTGCATGAGCCATGTCTAACGACTGGACCACCAGGGATGTGCCCATTTTCAGTTTTAAAACTCAGACTGTATTAAATCTTCAACCTCAAATTCAATTTAAATCCCGTCTAGTCCCCGAGGAAGGCTCTAGCTCTGTCCTTTACTCTTTGAAGTGGAAGGCCAGCGGCACAGGATCCGGTCCTTAAACACTGTCTCACCTGCTCCCTGCCCTTGCCGAAAGGCCTAGTTCCTCCAGCATGTTGGGCAGGAAAGAGGAAGGAAAGGGACAAGTGTCTGTATCCTGTGGCCAGTGTGGTCCCTCCTCGGCTCACTGTGACCAGTGACACTGGGGCGTTGTCCCTAAGCTAGCTTTCTGTCGTGGAGAAAACGGTGAGGCTCTTGGAGGGTCTTTCTGGACCTCCTTCCAGGCCCCTTCCTCCAGCTCTGCTCCTTTTATCCCAAAGCCCCTGGTTCTCTCCATGGTGGTTCAGCCCAGTGCATCTTTTTGTTGGGGTTCACATGCCAGGAAGGCCACCCTATGGTGGGGCACCCACAAAAAAGCCAGGCATCCAGCAGCCTTCCACAGTGTCCACTGAAAACACAGAGAAACTAGAGAAAGTTGCCCATCCCCGCCAGGCTAAAAGTTGGTAGGAAGGAGGCAGATAAGAGGGAGCTGTTTCTGCCACGAGGGGATCCCTAGACCGGTACTTTCTCAAGCATACGGATCCCTGAACATGCCTTGCCTTTGTACTTAGGAGAATTAACACTCACCACAGGGGCCAAAGAGAAACGTCAGTGCAACCAGCTCCTTGTTTCTAGTTTTATGAAGTCTTGCATATTATTGTTGCTTTGTATGAGAAGAGGACCAGGAACAGGAGGACTTTTAATAGTCACACCTGTATTTGCCAAGATCACGTTGCATTCTTTTTACAGAAAGGACAGTGCACCTCCTGTCCTGATTTAAAGTGATACATTAACCACAGCTTCCACCGAGCTCTTTACTTACTGTCCTTTGTAAATGAAAAGATCACCACTGGCCCCGTTTGTCCAGTTTGCCTTAATTAGGAACATAATCTGAAAAGTGAGCAGCACAGAACAACCTGACATGGGCTATCTCTGCCTCAAGGTATCTCCTCCCTAAACTTGAGTGTCTTGCTCCACTAAAACCTGTTAGAGGCACTGAGAACCAGAGAGTGACGGTGAAGAAAATGGCCTAAGGAGTCAGTGTATGTGGAATACAACGGCAGTTGGGGTTGGAGGGAAACCACTAACCACTTTCTGTTAAATCTATTGTTAACTGGAATGTAAAGGGAAGATAGAAAGATAGAGAAGAGCATTTAATTTCATTCCAAACAACTTGACTTAAGAGAATTTTCCAACGGTGAGCTAGGCTTACGATTTGACAAGAATGAGAGGTTCCAACCTACTACTGTATGGTGATAATGGTGGTTATGATGATGACTGTTTTTATGAAAGTCTGCTGCTGCTGCTAAGTCGCTTCAGTCGTGTCCGACTCTGTGCGACCCCAGAGATGACGGCCCACCAGGCTCCCCTGTCCCTGGGATTCTCCAGGCAAGAACACTGGAGTGGGTTGCCATTTCCTTCTCCAATGCATGAAAGTGAAAAGTGAAAGTGAAGTCGCTTAGTCATGTCTGACTCTTAGCGACCCCATGGACTGCAGCCCACCAGGCTCCCCCGTCCATGGGATTTTCCAGGCAAGAGTATTGGAGTGGGTGTCATTGCCTTCTCCTATGAAAGTATAATATATGCAATAAAGCATGAAAAGAGCTTGAGGAATTTTCACTAATATGATTACTTATATGACCACCACTTGGATCAAAATGTTAGAATATTTTCAGCATTCCCAAAAGTTTCATACTCCCTCCTGGTCAAAATCACACGTGCACACACACACATCACCACCATCACCATCACTAACACAGATAATCACTATTCTAACAGCACTGACTTGTCTTCTCTGTTTTTGAACTTCATATAAATGGAACCATGCAGAATATGCTTGGTACCTGGCTTCTTATTGTGTCTGTGAGATTCGTCCACGTCGCAGCTTATACCTATAGTTTATTGCTTTAAATTGTATATCACTTTAAATTGTATGGACCCAGGTCTCCCGCATTGTAGGCAGATGCTTTACCATCTGAGCCACAAGGGAAGTCTTGTATGAGTGCATCAAAATGTATTTATCCAATCTATTGTGATGGTAAAATTTTTCAGGGATTTTTTTAAATTGCACTTGTGTATGTGTGTGTATGTGCACTCTCGTGTCCAGCTGTGTGACTCCATGGCCTATAGCCTGCCAGGCTCTGTCCATGGAATTTTCTAGGCAAGAATACAAAAGCAGGTTGCCATTTCCTTCTCTAGGGGATCTTCCCCACCCAGGGATCAAACCTGCATCTCTTGCATCTCCTATACTGGCAGGCAGGTTCTTTACCAGCTGAGCCACCAGGGAAGCTTCTGAAGCACACTTAAAGGTCCTTGAAAGCCAATGCTGCACTCTCATCCTACTTCTTTGTGTACACCTTATTACTGGTGCAACAGTATACTGAGTACTCAATACTTAATGGATTGTTTTGTGAAAATAAAGATTATTCTGTGTCATGATAAAGTGTATTCATCACTGTTTTACTCAAAAGCACAAATCAAGTTATGACATGTTTCTGGATAAAAAATAAAGGATTTTTCCCAAGTAAGTCAAAGGACAATGAAATTATTTTTTCTGATGCGAAAACATTTGTAATGGTTTCCTTGAAGTGTAAGAAATAGATGCTGTTACATTTAAATGAGAAAGCCTCAGACATGGATGTCAGCATTTAACCTATAAAATATGATTTATAAATGAGTACACTGTTTTTACTTTCCTGATGTTTATGGCAAGATTACATAAAATGAAATGAGAGCGTATGGAAAATATACACATGACTTAATGAGGCTGCTAAACGGCTGGCCTAACTGCATAGTTTTGTTTCTCTCCATTTTTTCAATGTGAACAAATCAGTTTAAAAAAAAAAATACAATGATTCATTCCTACCATCTCTGTTATGCAGTAATAAGATTAAAAAACTGCATTAACTTACAATATAAATATCAATTGCACATTCAACAAGACTCAATGTTCTTTTCTTTCCTTCACTGACTCCGTGTGGTTGGAATCACAGCAAAAGCACAAAAGCACAATTCAGCTAAATGGATTGTTCCTCTGTGTCTCCGGAAAACCAACATTGTCTCCTACACAGAAAAATTAATTTCTTTGATCTTCCTCTTTCAGTCATTTTTGCCATTGTGGTTCATGGTAGCCAAGATAAAAATAATGGATTTTTACAAGTTTCCACCCAGAAGTGATTTAGAGGATCAAATGATCCAATCACCTCAACTAATGGATGAATATTTTAAACCTCAGAGACGTTGTTCTGACTTGTTCAAGTCTATGGCATACTGGGATCCCAGCTTCTACATCCTGCCTGCAACGTGTCATTTCCCTAGCTGAGTCATTGGGTTGAGTCTCACGTTTAGGGTCAGGACAGGGTAAACTGTCCATGATGGGAGGGTGCTATGCTGCAAAGGGAAGGGTGAATAATTGCCATCTACTGCCCCACATTACTCACCTTCACATTCTCTGATGGTAGGGACCGTTACTTATCTAATTTCTCATCCTCAGGGCTCAACATCGTGCTAGGAACACAGTGAGGTGGTAATACACGTTTGCTGAGCTGAAAATGAATGGCCCTGCAATCCACTGAGGGCTGGAACCAGAATCAGTGAGTTATTTTTTACTTATTTGCAGCCTCACATTACACCTCAAGTGGTCATTAAGTAATATTGATTGACTCTGTTGTATAAATATCTCTTAAATCATTCTTTCCATTCAAGGTTCAGCTTCTCCAACCCCTCCAGGAGGAGTTAAGCTTCTTTTGTTTCCCCAAAGAACCTTGTACATTTCTATTCTTACAGCACTTGCCTCATTGTTTAGAGTTATCTGTGTGTCTGTTTCACCTTAAAGGAGTGTGAAACTCTGGAGGGCAAATATCAGGGTTCCAGCTCTTTGTTTTCTTGCAAAAGAGGTAACAGTGTATATTTTTGAAATAGGTAATACATGCACAAGATACAAAATTCAAAATGTGTAGAAAGGATATAAGTGAAAACTAAGGACTACTTCCTACTTCCGAGTATCAGGAGGAAATCATATTCCTGTGCCTGTGAGTCTTTATCATACCAACTTATATACATGAATTATTCCTACTTCTTACACATTGCTTTTTAAATTTAATCTATTTTGGAAATTATATCCACACTTGTCGACTTCCTTAGGAGCTCAGTGGTAAAGAACCTGCCTGCCAATGCAGGAGATACAAGTTTGATCCTTGGGTCAGGAAGATGGAGAAGGAAGGAAATGGCTACCCACTCCAGAATTCTTGCCTGGGACATCCCATGGACAGAGGAGCCTGGCGGGTCCATGGGGTCACCTATTTCATTCTTGCCCCACCCATTTCCCTTTGGACAACCACCGATTTCTTCTCTTTATCTATTGGTCTGGCCCTATTTTGTTAAGTTTCCTCTTTTGTATTACTGTTTAGAATCTACATGAAAATGAAATCATATGGTATTTATCTTTCTCTGTCTGACTTATTCCACTTACCGTTAATACCCTTGGAGTCCATCTGTGTTGTCAGAGATAGCAAGATCTCATTCTTTTTTATGGTTAATATTCCATTAACCACATCTTCCTTATCCATTCATTTATCAATAGATACACATGTTACTTCCGTATCTTGGCTATTGTAATGAACATAGGGGTATATATATCTTTTAAAGTTTGTCTTTTTGTTTTCTTAAAAAAAAATACCCAGAACTGGAATTGCTGGATCATATGGTAGTTACGAATTTTAAAATAGGAAAAAACAGCTATACTTTCAATCATCTCATTTTTCTTTTCATTCCCAAGGGATAAGTGGGGATAAGTTCTTAATAAATATTTGCTAATAAAGGAGGAAGAGAGGAATATTAGTTTTTTACTGCTGTTGTATCAATATCAAATTACTTATAATTTCGGAGGCTTAAAACCACAAAAATTTATTATCTCACAACTCTGTAGGTTGGAAGTCTGAAGTGGGTCTCCTGGGTTAAAGTCAAGGAGCCGCCCCCTTCTGAAGGCTCCAGGAGAGATCCCCTGCCTATTCCACCTTCTAGAGGCACAGCCCACAGCTCATGGTGACAGCCCCCTTCCTCCATCTTCAAACCCAGCCAGAGTCACATGCTTTTCACATGGCATCACTCTGACCTTCTTTTCTTCCTCCCTTTTCCATTCTTGAGGACATTTGTGATTACACTGGGCTCACTTAGATAATCTAAAATAATCTCCCAAATCTCAAAATTTTTAACTGCATCTGCAGAAAGTCCTCTTTGTCATGTAAAGGACACATACTCTTAAGTCCTAGGGGCTGCCCAGGTGGTGCAAGAGTAAAGAATCTGCCTGCCAATGCAGAAAGTGCAGTTCCATCCCTGGGTTGGGAGGATCCCCTGGAGTTGGAAATGGCAACCCACTCCAATATTCTTGCCTGAAAAATTCTGTGGACAGAGGAGTCTGGTGGGCTACAGTCTATGAGGTTGCATAGAGTCGGACATGCACATGAATGCATGCAGAGTTTAAGACATGGACATTTTTGGGAGGGGGCTTAATCTATTTACCACAGAGGGAGAAAAGAGAATAAAGGAGAAAGTAAGCTACCTATTTTTATGCAAATTTAATTTTATACTGCAATAGAGAGGTTCTCTTTGGTATTAATTATAACTTTAAATTCTTACAGTGATTAAGCACTTGGAGTATCTGTGAGATAAATGAAAATCTTGTAACTTCAGATCAAAGTTGAAAATTTTATTGTGGCTGGTATAAATGAGTAGATGTCTTGATTAATCGTGTATCTGCTACTGCTAAATCACTTCAGTCCTGTCCAACTCTGTGTGACCCCATAGACGGCAGCCCACCAGGCTCCCCTGTCCCTGGGATTCTCCAGGCAAGAACACTGGAGTGAGTTGCCATTTCCTTCTCCAATGCATGAAAGTGAAAAGTGAAAGTGAAGTTGCTCAGTCGTGTCCGACTCTTAGTGACCCCATGGACTGCAGCCTACTGGGCTCCTCCATCCATGGGATTTTCCAGGCAAGAGTACTGGAGTGGGATGCCATCGCCTTGTATCTAGGAGAAATAAAATGTACAATTAAAATATATTGCTTAAAAAGTCTATTAAAGCATTTCCTAGATGTCCTGGTTGCCAGTGTAGTAAATAGTATAAAAAGTCATATATAAATATAAAATTAAGTTCAAATATAAATAGTATAGTTTAAATAAAAGGATAAAATAGAAATTAAAATATATACCATAAAGTAGACAGGCAGATAGATATAAATAATTGATAAGCTTCAGTGACGCCATCCAACCATCTCCTCCTCTGGCGTCCCCTTCTCCTCCTGCCTTCAATCTTTCCCAGCATCAGGGTCTTTTCCAATGAGTCAGTTCTTTGCATCAAGTGACCAAAGTATTGGAGTTTCAGCTTCAGCATCAGTCCTTCCAATGAATATTCCAGTGAATATTTAGGATTGACTGGTTGGATCTCCTTGCAGTCCAAGGGACTATCAAGAGTCTTAACACAAATGCCATTCAGAAATTATGTGAAATAAAGCATCTAGACTGTAGTTATAAACATATAAAATGCATTGCATGTATGTTCATGACTACAACTTGGATTAACTCTCTGACACCTTAATGAAATAAATAAATTCATTATTTAAAAAAAAAAGAATGAAAAATAGTTCAGATCCACCTTGTGGATTACTGAATATCCCAAGGCAAATCATTTCTTTGAAACTGCTTATAGCATGTGGAAAAAGTTTTTAGTTTTGTCTTTATTTAAATCCTTTTTCGAATCTCAGTAGCTTCTCTGCTCCTTCATAAGGTGGCACTGTTCCTCCCAGCCCCAGAAGGCAGATCTAGAAGCATGAAAGTGGCATTCAGGATGGATAGCATCTATTGCCCACTGCCCCTCACTGTTTTTCATACCATGCTGATGCTTTTCCAGGGAGCATGGCTCTAGTTTCATCTGTTTATGGGAATGAACGGCTTTGGGCTTACTTCTCTTTTTCTTACTTTAGTGTCATTCTGTGAGAGCACAGCCACACTTTTTCAGTGCACCAGACCCATCTGATTATGAGCATTAGAACTAGTTTGATTCAGGCTTTGGGTTAATATTAAAAAATAAATAGAAACAGAAGTGAGTTAAGTAAAATTAAATGTTGGTACAGATGAGGGATTCACCAGTGCAATGGAGTTTTTCCACATGCAGTTTTGGTGAATTTAGGTAGTGCCCATCAATGTGACTTCTCTTACTCCAGTTTAACCATAATTTTGATGATATTCAGAAAAGCATTGGTTCTTTATTAGATGCTCAGACTGATGTTGAGATCTATGGGGGTTGTACAGAGCACGCCTCAGCAAGATTTTATCCTCAAGGGAATCTTTATTTACATATAACATTGCTTGACTTATTTTTTTCTTCTTGTCCTCTATTGCAGAACATGGCATAGTCTCTTTTTTTCCACTTATGCATGCTTTCTTCCCAGCATGACTCATTGTAAACTTTACAGAGACCTCAGGCAGGGCAGTCTCCTGGAATCCATGGCATATGTATACATAAAGATATTTACACAAGCATGCAATCCCAGATGTCACTGGAGGTAAAGAACCTGCCTGCCAGTGCAGAAGATGTTAAGAGACACGGGTTCGATCCCTGGGTCGTGAAGATCCCCTGGAGGAGGACTTCGCAAGCCACTCCAGTATTCTTGCCTGGAAAATCCCATGGACAGAGGAACCTGGCAGGCTACAGTCCGTAGGGTTGCACAGAGTTGGACAGAACTGAAGCAATTTAGCACACACAAACACAGTTTTATATGTTAAATATATACATACATGTATACATAGAAAGGATATATGATAAGGAATTGACTTTACAATTACAGAGCCTGAAGTGTCCCAAGGTCTACAGGCAGTCAGCTGGAGGCTGAGGAGAACCAATGTGTATGTAGCTCCACTCTGAGTCCAAAGACCCAAGAACTTGGAGGGTTCATTTTTTGAGTTCCAGTCCAGAAGTCAGCAGGTCTGAGACCCAAGCTGTTGTTCCAGGCTGAGTCTGAAGGCTGGAAAGGTCAGTGTCCCAGCTCACAGGCAGGCAGGAGGAATCCTTCTTACCCATCCTTTTGCTCTATTCAGGTCTGATGAGGCATGCCCACAATAGAAAGGGCCATCTGCTTTACTCAATCTACTGATTCAAATGTTAATCTGATTCGGAAACACCCTTCCAGACCCACTGTAAATAGTGTTTGGCTAAATATGAGGGTCAGACAGCCCATGACCCTGTTGAGACATGAAAGTAACCATCACATTACCTGGCACCTGAGTTAGTGAATGCTGACTCAGAAACTCTTCTGGACGACTTCTAGTTCTCATTAATCTCTTTCTTCCTTTGAACTTCTATAATGTTTTAGTGCTAATACTATAAAGAAATAGCTCTCTACATATCACTATAATGCACTTTATTGATTGTTTATGTCCGTTTTGTTTTCCTAGATACATTGGGAAGGGGGAAAAAAAATGAAAGAAATCATCAGCATCTTTGGTCATGGAGTAAGTAGGGCCAACTGGAGTTTTTCTCTTCCACAGGAGAAAGGAAAAGAGTTCTTGTCCCACATCAAGTCCAGGAAAGCTTTGCTCTGAGCGAACCATTCCTAAAGGTTTGAGTTTGCTCATAGAAGGGAAGATTGGTATCTCATTGGGCATAGAGCTGGGCAAGAGCTGGACTACAAAACCTACAGTTGGCTTTGTGCTAAGTAGGACTTGAGGAATAAGTTCTTGGGAAAGCTTGAGATGTAGTCCACAGTTTGGGAGACTGAATGAACATTAAGTTCAATGCCTGCTTCTCAGGTGGACCAGTCTGAATTCTTTTGAGACCACATTTTATTAAAGTGAACCATTAATATCAATTATCTTCTGGGCACACAAACGCCCTGTACTTCTCATCTCTCTAAAGGGTGTGCAGAGCTGTGATTTAATTCTGGCCAGTGCACTACAGGCAACAGGGATAAGTGTTGTTTCTGATCTGAGAAAGTGAAAATCCTTGGAGATTCCCAGTGTTTTCTTTCTCTCCTGTGACCCTTTGAAAATCCATATTAGATTAAATAGACATAAGATGGAAGCAGGCTGGATCTCTGAGTCACCTCTTAAAAGGCAGATGCTCTGGAGTTCTGCTGGTCTCACAGCAGATTTTCCGTTAGTAAGAAATAAACCTTTGTTGAGGTCACTGACAGTCCTGATTCATTTAACCAGAGTAGGATAAGTGGTTATAGGATAACTCAACCTATTCTGACTAACGTAGAAACTGAAACTGGCAGTAGGGTGCCACCGGAATAAAAACTTTAAATATTTGGTAGAGGCATATAAGTCAGAGAGTGGGCGGTAAGATAATATGTATCTGAGTCTGCAGAGACAGTGATGCCTGTGTACAGGAGCAAAATATTTGTTACAAAGCTTGTCAGATATAACTTTGGAGATATGTTAGATTTCTACTACTGCTACAGCAAACTTCCACAAGTTTAGACTTAAAGTAACACAATATTATTTTAAAGATCCAGACTATCATCAAGGGGACAGCAAGCTGCATTCTTTTTCTAGAACCTATTTCCTTGCTCAGTTGGGTTTCTGGCAGAATTCAGTTCCCTGCAGAATTCCTTGTAGGACTGAGGTTCACGTTTCCACGCTCACTGTGAACTAAGGGTTACTCCCAGTATTAGCGATCTCCACCTTCCTTGAATTTTGGCCACCTTCCTCCATCACCAAAAATACCAAGGACCTGTATAATCCTCATGTTGAATCTCTTTGACTCACTCTTCTACTTCCCTCTTTCACTTTTAAGAACACACACGACTAGACTGGAGCCAACTAAATAGTGCAGGATGATTGCCGAGATGAGATTCAGAATTAACCTCATTCCATCTACAATCTCAACCCCCCTTTCCACAGTTTTCCAGGATTAGGATATGGACATCTTTTGGAGTCAGTAGTCTGCCCAAGACAGGAGGCATGGAACAGTAATGGGCTTGAGCTGCAGAGATAGAGACTGGAAAATCAGACCTTAGTTGTTGATTGCTTTTGGTTGTATTTGGTAAAAGTGTTACAAGAAAGGGATGAGCTAAGAAAACAATTGCCAATTTGCAAGTAGAAGTGAGAAAAAATAGAGAGATTCCTGAAATTCAGAAACTTGAAGGTTTGGAAAAGCTTTATTTTTTCCAGTTCTCCAAAAAACAGATGGGTTCTAAAAATACATTTTATGTAATAAAATGCCAGGATAAACTCCCTGTTGATTAAAGGATCTTAAGACAAAGACTAAATGTATGGCACCCAGTAAAACTTTTGAGTTTGACAAAATGACTTAAGGCAAAGATTAAAGTAGGCGGGCACAGCTAACATCATACTCAGTGGTGAAAAACTGAAAGCTATCTCTCTAAAATCAGGAGCAAGACAAGGATGCTCACTCCTGCCACTTCTATTTAACATAGTACTGGAAGTCTTAGAGCAATCATGCAAGGAAAAGAAACGAATCCAAATTGGAAAGGAAGAAGTAAAATTGCCATTATGTGCAGATGATATCATTTTATAGTAAGTAAGTAAGTAAGTGAAGTCACTCAGTCATGTCCGACTCTTTGCAATCCCATGGACTATAGACTACCAGGCTTCTCTGTCCATGGGATTCTCCAGGCAAGAATACTGGAGTGGGTTACCATTTCCTTCTCCAATCATTTTATAGTAGTAAACCCTAAAGACTCCACCAATAAAGCAGAAAAAAACTATTAGAAATAATAAACAAATACAGTAAAGTTGCAGAGTACAAAAATCAACACAAAAATTAGTTTTGTATCTACATCCTAACAATTAACTAGCTGAAAGAGAAATTAAGTAAACAACCCCAACTACAATCATAACTAAAGAATAATTGTTGTTGTTGGTCAGTAACTCAGTCATGTCCAACTCTTTGCAACTTGTAGACTGCAGCATGCCAGGCTTCCCTGTCCATCACCTAAATAAATTACCTAGGAATAAATTTAAGTAGGTGGAAAGTCTATAAACTAAAAACTATAAGGCATTCTTGAAAGTAATTGAGGAAGACACAAATAAATGGACAGATATTTGTCCATATTACTCAGAGCAATCTACATAGCCAATAAAATCCCTAAAAAAGTCCCAAGGACATTTTTCATAAAAATAGAACAAAAAATTCTATACTTTATATGGAGGCACAAAGACTTTGAATAGTCAAAACAATTCTGAGAAAAAGAAAATTGTAAATATCACAAGCCCCGATTCACACTATTTTACAAATCTATAGTAATCAAAACAGTATAATAGTGGTGGAAAAACAGATACATAGATCAATGGAACAGAACTGAAAGCCCAGAAGTAAACCCATGCATATATAGACAACTGATATGAAATTAAAAGACACTTGCTTCTTGGAAAGAAAGCTATTATGATAAACCTGGACAGCATATTAAAAAGCAGAGCCATCACTTTGCTGACAAAGGTCTGTATAGTCAAAGCTATGGTTTTTCCAGTAGTCATTTGCTAGAGAAGATTCTTGAGAGGCCCTTGGACAACATGGATATCATACCAGTCAATTCTAAAGGAAATCAACCCTGAATTTTCACTGATAGTACTGATGATGAAGGTGCAGCTCCAGTACTTTGGCCAACTGATGCAAAGAGCTGACTCAGTGGGAAAAACCCTGATGCTGGGAAAAACTGAGGCCTAGAGGAGAATGGGGCAACAGAGGATGAGATGGTTGGATGGCATCACTGACGAATGGACATGAGTTTGAGCAAATTCAAGGAGATAGTGAAGGACAGGGAAGCCTGGCATGCTGTAGTTCATGGGGTTGCAAAGAGTCAGACACAACTTAGCGAATGAACAACAACAGTATTCGATAAAGGAGAAAAGAACAATACAAAAGAAAAAGATAGTTTCTTCAATAAATGGTGACTCTCCCGGCAAGGTAAACAAAAGTAAAACTAAACAAATATTACATAAAATTTAAAAGATTCTGCACATAAAAGAAAATGATCTACAAAAAAGAAAGATAACCTACCAAATAGAAGAAGATAATTTGCGAATGATATATCTGATCAGGGGTTTGTTGTTCAGTCTTTCATGGCATCAGGGACTTTCCCAATGAGTCAGCTCTTGCTGTTCAAACAACTCTCAAGAGTGTTCTCCACCAACACAGTTCGAAAGAATCAATTCTTCAGCACTTGGTCTTCTTTATGGTCCACAGTAGTACATGACTACTGGAAAAACCATAACTTTGACTCTACAGACCTTTGTCAGCAAAGTGAAGTCTCTGCTTTTTAATACTCTGTCTAGGTTTGTCAGCTTTTCTTCCAAGGAGCAAGCGTCTTTTAATGTCATGGTTGCAGTCACCATCCATAGTGATTTTTGAACCCCCAAAAATACAATCTGTCACTGTTTCCATTTTCCCCATTTATTTGTCATGAAGTTATGGGACTGGCTGCCATGATCTTAGTTTTTTGAATGTTGAGTTTTAAGCCAACTTTTTCACTCTCCTCTTTCACTTTCATCAAGGGCTCTTTAGTTCCTCTTCACTTTCTGCCACTAGCGTAGTATCACCTGCATATCTGAGGTCGTTGATATTTCTCCCAGCAATTTCTTGATTCCAGCCTGTGATTGATCCAGCCTGGCATTTTGTATTAATGTACTATGCATAGAAGTGAAATAAGCAGTGTGACAATATACAGCCTTGACATACTCCTTTCCCAATTTTGAACCAGTCCATTGTTCCATGTCCAGTCCTAACTGTTGCTTCTTGTCATGAATACAGGTTTCTCAGGAGACAGGTGGTCTGATATTCCCATCTCTTTAAGAGTTTTCCACAGTTTATTGTGATCCACAGTCAAAGGCTTTAGCGTAGTCAATTAAGTAGAAGTAGATGTTTTTTGGAATTCCCCTGCTTCCTGTATGACCCAATGAATATTGGCAATTTGATTTCTGGTTCCTCTGCCTTTTCTAAATCCAGGTTGTACACCTGGAATTTCTCAGTTCACGTACTATTGAAACCTAGCTTGAAGGATTTTGAGCATTATCTTGCTGGCATGTGAAATGAGCACAGTTGTGTGGTATTTTGAACATTCTTTGGCATTACCTTTCTTTGGGATTGGAATGAAAACTGACCTTTTCCAGTCCTGGGGATACTGCTGAGTTTTCCAAATTTGCTTGCATAATGAGTGCAACACTTTAACAGCATCATCTTTTAGGATTTGAAATAGCTCAACTGGAATTCCATCACCTCCACTAGCTTTGTTCCTAATAATGCTTCCTACAGCCCACATGACTTCATACTCCAGAATGTCTGGCTCTAGGTGAGGGACTACACCATTGTGGCTATCCTGGTCATTAAGACCTTTTTGTATAGTTCTTCTATGTATTCTTGCCACCTCTTCTTAATATTTTCTGCTTCTGTTAGGTCCATATCATTTCTGTCTTTTATTGTTCCCATCTTTACATGAAATGTTCACTTGGTATCTCTAATTTTCTTGATGAGATCTCTAGTCTTTCCCATTCTATTGTTTTCCTGTATTTCTTTGCATTGTTCACTTAAGAAGGCTTTCTTTTCTCTCCTTCCTATTCTCTGGAACTCTGTATTAAGTGGGTATATCTTTCTCTTTTTCCTTTGCCTTTCACTTCTCTTCTTTTCTTAGCTATTTGTAAGGCCTCCTCAGACAACCACTTTGCCTTCTTGCATTTCTTTTTCTTTGGGATGGTTTTTGTCACCACATCTTGCACAATGTTATGAACTTCTGTCCATAGTTCTGGCATTCTGTGTACCACATCTCATTCCTTGAATCAGTTCATCACCTCCACTGTAAGGGATTTGATTTAGGTCATACCTGAATTATCTAGTGGTTTCCCCCACTTTCTTCAATTTAAGTCTGAATTTTACAGTAAGGAGCTGATGATGTGAGCCATAGTCAGCTCCAGGCCTTGTTTTTGCTAACTGTATAGAGCTTTCCACCTTCAGCTCTAAAGAATACAGTCAGTCCTATTTTGGTATTGACCATCTGGTGATGTCTATCTATAGTGTGGTCTCTTGAAAGGGCTTAATACCCAAAATATATAAAGAACTGATACAATCAATGATAAAACCAAATAACCTGATTTAAATGGGTAGAGTTCAAAGTCTATGCTCTGCAACAATGCAGAGGGGTGGGATTGGGAGGGACGTGAGGGAGGACACATATGTATATCTAATGGCGATTCATGTTGACTTTTGGTAAAAGCATCACAATATTGTAAAGTAAGAATCCTCTAATTTAAAAAAATGAAATATGAAAAAAAGAATAGAAAGAAAAAGAGCAACAACAATAAGTGAGTAAAGTTGCTGATAGACATGTTTCCAAAGAGGCATGGCACTGAGTCAGTGTAGTGAAATAGACTACCAAGAAAATGTCAATTGTGGTCATCAACACAATCGTGGAACTGATTGCAGGCAAATGGATCATAAGCCTGCTAGGTTTTTGGGAGAAATGTGTTGCCAAGAAACCACAAATCTTTGACTATGTCATATATAAAGCAACATTGAGCCCTGAAGGAGAGTTTTTCACCAAATGCCAGTGATGGGACAGGAAGAAGCACCAGAAGCCAGAGCCCAGGGCCACAGACCCCAGGACCGAGGAACATTCTCCACCCAGGGCAGGGCTGGCACTTGCCTCAGGCACCAGATTCAGAAGACCGCCCCCAAACTCAGTGATGACTAATCTTTTAAAACATTTACAAACCTTTACAATTAATAAGACAGATATTTTATTATTAAAGTTGAATATTTAAAATCTTATTTTAAATATTTCAAAATATTCTTAAAGATAAAACTTCATGCAAAGGAACCCATGATGAATAGGAACACTTTAAATTAAGACAAAATCCACAGACTGAGATGGGGTTAAATAAATGAAGTGCTCACTCTCAGAGTTGTGTAAGCCACTCTTCACTGCTGGAAGCCATATACTGAGATGATAAAGCCTCAGTGTGGAAGCAGGTAGATTCTCAGACACCACTCGACCATCTGCTGCCCTTAAGAGTCACCAGCTCCTTCCTTAGTCGAGTTTGCATGAGTAAAAGTTACATTTTTGGTGTGTTAGACAACTGCGATTTTTAATTTGTCACCTTAGCCTAAGCAAACCTAACCTATCTAGTCAGACAGTAGCCAATAAGTTTTAGGATATTTCCAGGATGCTATTAGGAGTGGGGGGAGCAAATCAGCACAGAACATTTAAAGTTGCACTAGGGAAAAATGGAAATTTTTTTCATATTTGTATGCCTCCTATTTAAGACTGTTCAGTTTCATGTGTATATTTTTAAGAGACTGGGAGGAAAAACTATAAAAATGAGCATTTGCACTTGTTACATAATGTTTAAAAAATATAATGGTGCTGAAGAAATAAGATGCGTTGCAGAAGGAGATTCCCTTACTTTATGAACTGGGACTCATATGCCATAAAGTTTCTTTGTGAATAAGTCAGATGAAGTATTGCCAACATCAGCCTTCTAATTAGTTATACAGGCTTCCCAGGTGGTGCTAGTGTAAAGAATCTGCCTGCCAATGCAGAAGATGTTGTTAGACCTTGGGCTACACCCTCAGTTCGGATGATCCCCTCTAGGAGGGCATAGCAACCCATTTTAGTATTCTTGTGTGGAGAATCCCATGGACAGAGGGTATACAATGAACTATCTCTTTTACAAAATCTCATTTGAACTAGGTGATATCCCAACATGTTTTCCGTGTTTAAATGATTGAGAAGGAACAGGAGAAAGGCTGATTTTCCCAGTTCCTCATTGATTTTCATTTTAGATAATTATCTCTTGAGATTCACTAATTAGCTATTAAACTCAATATTCAATTAACCCCTATCATCATCACTAAATTTCAATTCATAGGTGTAATTCACTTTACTTAGTGATATATTCTTAAAGCTCTGTAAAATATGTATTTTTTAACTGTAAAATCATATTTATTTTTGTTTTAGAGCTATTTTCTTGCTTATCTTAAAATGGCAGCATCTTTTAAACTAGTAAAGTTCTCTAGCCCCTGGCTAATGTGCTCAGGAGTTAAGGATCTAAATAGATATTGAAATGTACCAAGATGGTTGCTCTTCAATCATTTTATAGTGGAATCGCTGATCACTGCTGATTGATGATGAAGATGATGATTTTTGGATTTCATTTCTGTATACCCACAAACTTCTTAAGAATCTCTTGGTACTGAGAAGCTCAGGAACAGAATAAATTGGCTATAGTCCCTAAATATTTGGGCAGCTAACCATGCAACTATTCAAAGCAGTTCTGTTTTTTAAAGTTGTACCTCTGAATTAAAAAGGGGAAAAGACTGTGAAGTCCTGGCTTTTCTTGAATACACTTTTCCAACACATTATAGCCTCAGAAGACCTACATCTGAGAAGGCCTCAGGAAAAAATATGTTATGGTCTTAAAAAAAAAAAAAAGGATAGGAACAGACAATTTATAGAAGAAATAGACAAGTGGAAATATTTGGCCTCACTTGTGGTAATTGAATAAATGTAAACATTTTAAAGATGTGTAGTAATATCTTGCACTCAATCACTTTTCAGCCTTTTGACTAAGATCAAGTGTAATATCTTTCACTTATTTAGTTGGTAAATACTTCCTTAAATGACCATACTTAATGCAGACAAAACAGATACTCTTAAGCCTGGTTGGTAGGATTATAAATTATCCCCAAAATAATTTGCAATGCTTATATATAGTGTTGGGCCTCCCAGGGTGGCACTAGTGGTAAAGAATCCACCTTCCAATTCAGGAGACACAAGAGATGTGGGTTCAATCCTTTGGCTGGGAAGATCCCCTGGAGGAGGAAATGGCAACCCACTCCAGTGTTCTTGCCTGGAAAATTCCATGGAAAGAGGAGGCTGGAGGGTTACAGTCCATAGGGTTGCAAAGAGTTGGACACAACTGAGCGACTGAGCACACCAAGCACACACACCATATACGAAGCACACACACTATACGTTCAAATATAGTATTAGGTTGATGCAAAAGTTGTTGCAGTTTTGCATTTTGAAATTTGCCATTTGATATTGGAATACATTCTTAAATATATGTGGGTATATTATACATTGTTTTAATGTGTATTTCTCACTTCATGTTTTTTGCTAATGAATTATTACTTGCTGTTCATTTTATATTTATTTTAGACTATGGAAATGATGTTAGATAAAAAGCAAATTCGAGCATTTTGCTTATTTGAGCTCAAGATAGGTCATAAAGCAGCGGAGACAATTCACAGCATCAACACATTTGGCCCAGGAACTGCTAAGGAAGGTACAGTGCAGTGGTGGTTCAAGAGGTTTTGCAAAGGAGTTAAAGCCTTGAAGATGAGGAGCATAGTGGCCAGCCATCAGAAGTCAACAATGAGCAATCAAGAGTCATTATTGACACTCATCCTCTTATATCTACATAAGAAGCTGCCAAAGAACTCAACATCAACAATTCTACAGTCATTCAACTGTAGGTTGAAATTGGAAAGGTAAAAAACCTCAATAAGTGGGTGCCTCATGAGCTGAGTGAAAATTTTTAAAAAAATGTCATTTTGAAGTGTTGTCTTCTTTTCTTTTACATAACAACAACAAACCATTTCTTGATCAGGGTGTGACATGCGATGAGAAGTGGATTGTGTATGAAATCTGGCACTGACTAGCTCAGTGGCTGGACCGAGAAGCTCTAAAGCACTCCCCAAGCCAAACATGCACCCGAGAAAGGTCACAGTCACTGTTTGGTGGTCTGCTGCTGGTCCGATTCATTACAGCGTTCTGAATCCCGGCAAAACCATTACATCTGAGGAGTATGGTCAGCAAATCAATGAGATGCACAGAAAACTGCAAAGTCTGTAGCCAGCCCTGGTCAGCAGAAAGGGCCCAATTCTTTTCCATGACAATGCCTGACTGCACGTCTCACAACCAACGTTTCAAAAGTTGAACGAATTGGGCTACAGAGTTTTGCCTCATCTGCCATGTTCATCTGAACTCTCACCAACCACCACTTCTTCAATTAACTTGACAGCTTTCTGCAGGGAAAGCACTCCCACAACCAGCAGGATGCAGAAAATGCTTTCCAAGAGTTCGTCGAATCATGAAGCATGGATTTTTATGCCACAGGAATAAACAAACTTATTTCTCATGGGCAAAAATGTGATTGTAATGATTCTTGTTTCGATTAATGAAGATGTGTTTTAGCCTAGTTATAATAATTTAAAACTCATGATCCAAAACCACAGTTATGTTTGCACCAAGCTAATAGTTTCTTCAAAATATATACTTAGTTGTGAGTACATAATAAACTATTACATACTTACATAATAAACTATTCATTTTGATGAACAGGGAGTTCTGAAAAGTAAAAAAACTGAGATCAATATAAAGGCTAATAATAGCCTGGTTTTATGCAATTAAAGCAGCATGGATTCCTTGAAAAACTTGAGCTTTTGGTGTCTCTAATCTGGGCAAGTAAAACCTTGAGCAAAACACTGTCTCTCTGAATATTACTGTCCCATCTGAAAAATGGAAACAGTAATACCTAAGAATCATAGATATTACATAACAAAGGGCTTCTTCTTAAAAAACTCTCTCCATTTTTCATTTTCTCTAAGCAGGCAAGTTTTTATGTTCTAGAATTATACCATCTAATTAAAAGACACTTACTCCTTGGAAGGAAAGTTATGACCAACCTAGATAGCATTGAAAAGCAGAGACATTATTTTGCCAACTAAGGTCCATCTAGTCAAGGCTATGGTTTTTCCAGTGGTCATGTATGGATGTGAGAGTTGGACTGTGAAGAAAGCTGAGCGCCAAAGAATTGATGCTTTTGAACTGTGGTATTGGAGAAGACTCTTGAGAGTCCCTTGGACTGCAAGGAGATCCAACCAGTCCATTCTGAAGGAGCTCAGCCCTGGGATTTCTTTGGAAGGAATGATGCTAAAGCTGAAACTCCAGTACTTTGGCCACCCCATGCGAAGAGTTGACTCATTGGAAAAGACTCTGATGCTGGGAGGGATTGGGGGAAGGAGGAGAAGGGGATGACAGAGGATGAGATCTGGATGGCATCACTGACTCGATGGACGTGAGTCTGAGTGAACTCCGGGAGTTGGTGATGGACAGGGAGGCCTGGCATGCTGCGATTCATGGGGTCGCAAAGAGTCAGACACGACTGAGTGACTGATATGATCTGATCTGATGATTAACTTAGCTTAAAATATGTTACTAAGGTCTTATTAGACATAATGCCCTGCTTGAATTATCCTATGAATTTGGTCCTCCAATTAACATAGAATTTTCATGTCATTTCAGTGAATAGAATAAATGGGGAAATTTTTTTAAATGATAAGGATATTTAAATGTGTACCATTTTAAATGCCTTTTCCACGTGATTGACCCAGACCATATGGGAGTTTTTCTTTTGTGTAGTATCTCCCCCAACAAATATCTAAAATGGTTTTAGACATAAGAGAATACCACAACAAGTCACTCTTTGAATATTTCACTTTACTTCTCTTGTGGGTCTATTAGATTAAAACTTTACTTTTACATTTTATTATAGACTTTGTAATAAATTATTTATAAAATTTACTTTAAATGTTTCAATAAATAAAAATAACAATGAGAATCTCAACACCAAAAGTTTCAGAGCAGAGATTCATCTCTGGAGAATCCCCAAATTGTCCTCTTATTCCTGATTGGTTTCAAGTGTGTGAAATGGGACAAGGTGTGGGTGTTAGAGGAGCAGTTCTTTCTTCTTTTTCTTTTGCTAATATCACTATTACTTTTATTATTTATTTCTTCAATTCACTCAAACAACTCTCAGGCTGTAGGCAGAACACAACCCATGTAAACATGTTGTTGCTGTTGTTGTTCAGTTGCTAAATCATGTCTGCCTCTTTGCAACCCCATGGACTGCAGCATGCCAGACTTTTCTGTCCTTCATTATCTCCTGGAGTTTGCTCAAACTCATGTCCATTGAGTCAGTGATGCTATCTAACCATCTCATCCTCTGCTGCCTTCTTCTCTTGATCTCAATCTTTCCCAGCATCAGGGTCTTTTCCAATGAATTGGCTCTTCGCATCAGGTGGCCAAAGTATTGGAGCTTCAGCTTCAGCGTCAGTCCTTCCAGTGAATATTCAGGGTTGATTTCCTTTAGGATTGACTGGTATGTGTACATACATGTAAAATAAGATTTGGCTCTTTTGACACCGAGGCAGACCACAGCATTTCTTAACCTACCATTTTACACAGTCAACCCAGTCTTGAGACAGCCATTTGGTTTCTTTCCTCTTGGATTTCTGTCCCACTGCCTTCCCTTCCCATTACTCACCCTCTGCTTGCCTACTTTTCCATATTTAGATCCACTTCCAGGCTTTCTGTGTAGCCAGAGGCCACCACATTAGGTTTTATAGACTCACTTACCTGGATTTGAATGGCTCAGGCTTTTTCTAGTCTTTGAACCTGGAGAAAGAAATTCCTGGAGGCTCACCTACTCACTTGTAATGGGGGCATATTGAAAGCAACTCTTCTGTGGATTGTTTTAAGGGTTAAATGAGAAATAAAGTGCTCAGCATGGTTCCTGGCATCTATAAGTATTCAATCTTAGCTGTTAAACCTTTCTTCACCCCACCTCCATTTCCACCATTACCATCTTGCTACTGATTTGGCTTCCCTTTGATTCTGATTCTAGCAGTCAGGTGCACTGACAGTGTATAAAATGTTATGCATGCTAGAAAGGCTTCCCCCTCCTACTCTTATCAGTCCTTTGAGGTTGAGCTATTGCATGCATCGGCAAGACTGAGTTCCTGAAAATGCATACTTAGGATCAGCCTCTAAAATAGAAGGACTAAATAAGAAACTCACCATACTATCAAGCAGAGTGATCAGCCTTCCTACATAAATCTACTCTCTTGAGTTGTCTTAGCTGCAGCTGACACAATAGCCAGTTTTGTGATTCATTTATATCCATCCTCCTGTACTCTGACTGATGTTTACTGTAAGGATGTATCCATATTTAACACTAATCCTTTTACTTTCCAAATAGTTTGTATCACTTCACCACAGAAAGGACCCAGTAAGAGTTAAATCTCAAAAAGAGCACAGCAGGGCTTCCCTGGTGGTACAGGAATCTACCTGTCAATGCAGGGACATGAATTCCATCCCTGGTCTGGGAAGATCCCACAACTAAGCGACTGAGCCTGTGTGCCACAGTTCCTGAGCCCGGGAGCCACAGTCGTTGAAGCCCGTGTGCCTAGAGCCCAGCGCTCCACAGCAGGAGAGACCACTGCGAGGGGAGGCCCGCACTCCCTGACCGGAGAGAGTCCCCTCACCACGACCGGAGACGGCCCCTCACCACGACCGGAGAGAGACCCCTCACCATGACCGGAGTGAGCCCGCTCACCACAACTGGAGAGAGCCCCCCTCACCAAGACTGCAGACGGCCCCTCACCACGACCGCAGATGGCCCCTCACCACGACCGGAAACGGCCCCTCACCGCAACCAGAGACAGCCTCTCACCACAACTGGAGACGGACCCCTCACCACGACCAGAGAGAGCCCCCTCACCACGACCGCAGATGACCCCCTCACCCTGACTGGAGACGGCCCCCTCACCACAATCGCCGACGGCCCCTTCACCAAGACCGGAGAAAGCCCGGCAAGGCGGCAAAGATCCAGCGCGACCAAAACAAATACACATAAGACTATTAAGAAGAGTGAAGCAAAACAAAAATTCTATCTGTTGAGGTTAAAAAAAGCACCTGAAACCATTATCCACATTTAATGCCCCAGACAAAACCGGAACCAAAATTTCCCCTCTTGTGTCCTTGCCTTATCTCCACGGGCATCTTTCTGACTCTCTTAAGTCTCTATTTGGTGATTGTGCTTTCTCTACTTTTCCCCTACTCCATCAAAGACTGCTTTAAGGGGGCAAACATCCAATAACTTCATTCACATTAAGACCTAAGTTAGTAATACCTGCAAGTTTTAATAGGGTGTTTCCCATAGGGGATTTATATTTTAATGTGGACCAAAGGACCACATCTATCAAAGAGTGATTTTGGGGATCACAAAGTGAAGAAGGTCACGCACAGAAGCTGTAGTTACTTCTCTGGCCCGTGAGCCGTGGGGCACAGAGGGGTCTGTGAGGAAGAGGCAGGAGTTGAGGCCAAGATAGCACACTGTGGGCGCCCCTACATGAGCCAGGGCTAAGTGGGGAGCAGGGGTGGGCAGGCTCAATGACAGGGGCTGTCTGTCACTCAGCTTCCAAAAGTCAGTGTAGGAGAGGTCCAGGAAGACACAACCAGGTGACTGGGCAGACTGCATGGGAATCTGCTGCTGCTGCTAAGTTGCTTCAGTCGTGTCCGACTCTGTGCAACCCCATAGACGGCAGCCCACCAGACTCGCCCGTCCCTGGGATTCTCCAGGCAAGAACACTGGAGTGGGTTGCCATTTAGTTCTCCAATGCATGAAAGTGAAAAGTGGAAGTGAAGTCACGCAGTCGTGTACGACTCTTGGCGACCCCATGGACTGCAGCCTACCAGGCTCCTCCATCCATGGGATTTTCCAAGCAAGAGTACTGGAGTGGGGTGCCATTGCCTTCTCCGGCATGGGAATCTAGGAACAAGCAATTACGCAGGCTGGCAGACCAGGAGCCAGCAGTATCAGGAAGCACGGACTCCATTAGAGACCTGGAGTTTAAGGCAGGCTCAGTTTTTCAGACCAGGATGAGAAATTCTGAGGTTGAGTTCAAGAGGTGTAGGGGTACCAGGCAGAAAACCAGAGTCAGGAACTACTGTGTACCTTGTCACACCTGAGACCTTGGCTCTGGTGCTCACTCCAAAGCAGCCTGTATAGTCTGTGGAATTCTCTAGGCCAGAATACTGGAGTGGGTAGCTTTTCCCTGCTCCTTTTCCCTCTCCTTTTCCCATGGGGATCTTCCCAACCCAGGAACTGAACCCAGGTCTCCCACATTGCAGGTGGATTCTTTACCAGCTGAGCCACAAGGGAAGCCCAAGAATACTGAAGTGGGTAGCCTATCCCTTCTCCAGGGAATCTTCCCAACCCAGGATCTCCTGCATTGCAGGGGGATTCTTTACCAATTGAGCTATTAGGGAAGCCCCCAAAGCAGCTAGATCCAGTCAAAAAAGTTTGGAACCAGTGGGTCATGGTTCTAAACCAGACAGACACTTACTTGCCTCTTTCGCCACACTCCAGATGCTTCTTGTGCTCCAAATCTGAGCCCCACTTACTTTCCACCTCTTTTCCAGTGTGTGGTTTTGATACCTCTTGGATGATCTTTCTGTGCTCAGGCTCCCGTTCCCATGTTTCAGCAGCTAATTTCCCTGCATTCTCCATATCTGGCACGAGTGCCAGCTTTTCAGACTCACTTGCTTGCAGTGACTTCTGTTGCACACAGGGTAACCAAGAGATGCCTTGGACAATGTTTAAACCATTTCCCTGCTCCCAGGCCAAACTTAGCCTACTTCATCTCAAGTACCATCAATAGAGGCCCTAAAAAAACTTGCTGTAAGAAGAACTTGCTCCATGCATGGTATTTCAAAGATGTGATAAGGAAGTCTGTCTAGTAGCCTGAGCCTGATAACTTGAAGAAGATAAGGTGCAGAGGCCCAAATCTACTGTCCTAATCAACGCTTCTGCTGTGTCAGGGCCTACTCCAGATGCCATAGGTCTCCTTGAACCATTCAGCAAATTTGGGGAAGATTTTGAGATTCTACTTGTTTGGGGGATTGGGACCATATTAGTCAGTTTTTAAGAATGCTGCAGTAATGCTGCATCATAAAACATCCCCAAATCTCATTGACTTAGAGGTACAAACATTTGTGCCCAGATGCCTCTTCAGGAGCTTGCTGGACCAGGTCTGCTTCAGACTGCAGTATAGGACTAAATCTGCTCCACATTTCTCCTTTTAGGACCCAGGCTGAAGGAATGCAGATTACTTAGGCCATGTGCCTTTCATGGCAGATGACAGGAGTACAAGAGAGCAAACCACACTATAAGAGTACATACAAAGCTTCTCACATACATGGCATAGATTATATCTGCTCACATTCCAGTGGCATCATATCCAAAGGATTTTGGTATCATATCTGAAAAATTTTTGACAGACCAATGTCAAGGAGCTTCTTTTATGAGGTTTATGGTTTTAGGTCATATGTTTAAGTCTTTAACCTGTTTCAAATTAATTTTTGTAAGTGGTATTAGATAGAGGTCTGGTTTCATTCTGCTGCATGTGGTATCCAGTTTTAATAATTTATTGGATAGATTATACTTTGCCCATTGCGTTTTTTGGCTCCCTTGTCAAACATTACTTGCTCACATATGTGAGGGATTATTTCTTAGCTCTCATTTGTATTCCACAAGCCTCTATGTCTATTTTTATGCTGGTACCATGTTGTTTAATTACTGTAGCTTGGTAGTATAGTTTGAAATCAGAAGATACGATGCTTCCAGGTTTGTTCCTGTTCACTACTGTTTTGGTTAGTCAGGGTCTTTGGGGATTTCACACAAGATTTAGGGTTCTTTATCCTATTTCTGTGCAAAAGTCCATTGGAATTTTGATAGAGATTGCTTTGACTCTGTAGATAGTTTTTGGTAGTATGGACTTTTAACAATATTAATTCTTTTGATCTATTTGTTTATGCCTTCTTCAATTTCTTTCATAAAAGTCTTGTAGCTTTCATAGTACAGATTATTCATTTCTTTGGTTAAGTATATTCCTAAACATGTGTTATTATTTTTGCTATTGTTAATGGGATAATTTTCTTTATTTCTTTTTCAGTTATTTTCTTATTAGCATGTAGAAATGCAACTGATTTCTATATGTTGATTTTATATCCTGCAACTTGACTGAATTCATTTATCAGTTCCAACATTTTTTTGGTTGATTCTTTAGAATTTTCTATATATAAGACCATATCATCTGCAAATAATAACTTTCCTTCCTCCTTTTTTATTTCAATGTCTTTTATTTCTTCATCTTGCCTGCTTGCTCTAACTAAGACTAATGAGTGTGGCCACCCTTGTCTTGTTACTGATTTTATAGAGGAAAAGCTTTTAAAGTTTCACTGTTAAGTATGATATGTGGGCTTTATTATGGTAAGGTATGTTTCTTCCTCTAATGCTAACCCTGGGTTTTTATCATAAATGAATATTGAATTTTGTGAAATGCTTTTTCTGCATTTATTGAGATGATCATATGATTTTTAGCTTTGTGAACTTGAATGTTCAAGTGTCTCCTCAGATTAAGGAAGTTCTCAGCTATTACTTCTTTTAATAAAGTTTCATTTCCCCCATACCTCCTTCTGGAACTCCAGTGATTCTGATATTTGTTCATTTAATGGTGTTCTATAGATCATGTAGGCTTTCTTTGCTCTTTTTTAATTCTTTTTCCTTTTTTCTCCTCTGGGTAGGTTTTTCAAAGTTCCTATCCTCTAGATCTTTCATTCTATCTTCTGATTAATCTATTCTACTGTTGATGCTCTTTATTACATTTTTTAATTAATTTGCTTTTTTATTACATTTTTTATTAATTCATTTTTTTATTAATTCAGCTCCAGAATTTGTTTGGTTCTTTTTTACACTTTCCATATCTTTCTCAAAATTCTCATTTTGCTTGTGTTTTGTTTTTCTGATTTCATTGTGTGTGTGAGTGTGTGTGTGTTGTGTTTAGCTTCCTTAAACCAGTGATTTTGAATTCTTGAAGCCCATACTAGGTAAGTTGAGATTTTATGTTTTGGGGATTGATTTCTGGAAGATTACTATGATCCTCTGATGGTGTCATATTTCCTTGATTTTTTATATCTTTTGAAGTTTTGCATTGTTGTCTTCACATTTGAAATACTAGTCACTTCTTCCAGTCTTTACTAACTGCCTTTGGGGAGAAATAACTATCATTAGCCCTGCTAGGGATTCTGAGGCTTTCCCTGACCCTCTATGGTTATGTTTGGTCCACGTTTCTTGCTTCCTCTTGTGGCCAAATTTTTAAGCTTCTAAGCCTCCTTTAGAAATGGCAGAGGAACCAGAGATCAAATTGCTAACATCCGCTGGATCATCGAAAAAGCAAGAGAGTTCCAGAAAAAACATCTATTTCTGCTTTATTGACTATGCCAAAACCTTTGACTGTGTGGATCACAATAAAATGTGGACAATTCTAAAAGAGATGGGAATACCAGACCACCTGACCTGGCTCTTGAGAAACCTGAATGCAGGTCAGGAAGCAACAGTTAGAACTGGACATGGAACAACAGACTGGTTCCAAATAGAAAAGGAGTACGTCAAGGCTGTATATTGTCACCCTGCTTATTTAACTTACATGCAGAATACATCATGAGAAACGCTGGACTGGAGGAAGCACAAGCTGGAATCAAGATGCCGGGAGAAATATCAATCACCTCTGATATGCTGATGACACCGCCCTTATGGCAGAAAGTGAAGAAGAACTACAGAGCCTCTTGATGAAAGTGAAAGAGGAGGGTGAAAAGGTTGGCTTAAAGCTCAACATTCAGAAAACAAAGATCATGGCATCCGGTCCCATCACTTCATGGCAAGTAGATGGGAAAACAGTGGAAACAGTGGCTGACTTTATTTTGGGGGGCTCCAAAATCACTGCAGATGGTGTTTTCAGCGATGAAATTAAGAGACACTTACTCCTTGGAAGGAAAGTTATGACCAACCTAGATAGCATATTCAAAAGCAGAGACATTACTTGGCCAAGAAAGGTCCGTCAATCAAGGCTATAGTTTTTCCAGTGGTCATGTATGGATGTGAGAGTTGGACTATAAAGAAAGCTGAGCGCTGAAGAATTGATGCTTTTGAACTGTGGTGTTGGAGAAGACTCTTGAGAGTCCCTTGGACTGCAAGGAGATCCAACCAGTCCATCCTAAAGGAGATCAGTCCTGGGTGTTCATTGCAAGGACTGATGTTGAAGCTGAAACTCCAATACTTTGGCCACCTGATGCAAAGAGCTGACTTATTTGAAAAGACCCTGATGCTGGGAAAGATTGAGGGCAGGAGGAGAAGGAGACGACAGAGGATGAGATGGTTGGATGGCATCACCGACTCAATGGACATGGGTTTGGGTAAACTCCAGGAGTTGGTGATGGACAGAGAGGCCTGGCGTGCTGCAGTTCATGGGGTCGCAAAGAGTTGGACACTACTGAGGGACTGAACTGAACTGAACTGAACTGAAAGCCTCCTTTTAATCATGCAGCACAACATACCAGGTGCTAACAGCCTCCCTTTTGCTTTCTCAGTGGTGGCACTAAAACTCAATTTTGCGATCTCTCCCTGGTCCACATATTTGGGCTGGCTTTCTGCACATACTCGCTGGCCATGTGCCAAAGTTTACTCTCATCACCACCACCATGAGCTCACAGAGGGAGCTCACAGAGGGTGGAGATGTGTGTGTGTGAGGCACATGGAGCCCTAGGGTTGCACATGTGCCAAGTGAGGAAGTCTGCAGGGGAGGTGAGGCCTTTCTAAGAAGATCGGTGGTGAAGAATCTATCTGCCAATGGAGGAGATGGAAGAGATGCACATTGGATTCCTGGGCTGGTAAGATCCCCTGGAGTTGGAAATGGCAACTCACTCTAGTACTCTGCCTGGAGAATCCCCTAGATTGAGAAGCCTGATGAGCTACAGTCCATGGGGTTGCAAAAAGTCTGACATGACTGAAGCAGCTGAGAATGCACATGCAGGTGAGGTGAATCCAGTGGCTCATAGGTGAGCTTGTTGATGAAGTCCCTGATACATTTCATAGTATCTTTATCACTGAAATGCCCTCGAGAGTCCTATCTGCTGCTCTTCCAGCTGCTCCTCCCCTTAAGTCAGAATTCAGCACTCTGGATCGGGCATGAGAGAAACGGGCCACTTGGCATCATCTGGCACAACTGGGGAAGCTGAATGCTCACTCACATGCTCTCTCCCCACATCACCCCCTCCCACGTGTGAAGTCACAGGCAAAGAAGGTCTCCCTGGACTCTAAGCTTTGCCACCTTTCAGGGAAGGCTAATATGGATAGAGTCAAGCTGTCCCTTTTACCTTCTCCAATGCATCCAAACTTGTGTTTTTTTGTTTTTGTTTTTTTTTGCTTCAGTGGTGTTCTGGCATTTTTCCCCTGGAAACCTGAACTTCCACAAAGATTCTCTCATCTGCAGGTAATTGTTTGAGGCAATGTTCTTTAAAGCTTCCCATTCCCTGGTTAAGAGGAGCTAGAGCTGATTCATGGGCCACCACAGGGTCTACATTTAGACCAAGATCTCTGTGCCTATTACCAATGCACAGGTGGGTCAGTTTCTCCCGAAGTCCCTTGGCATGTGGTTCTGGATCACACAGCTTCCATAAAGGCACTTTGAGTGCGGATGGTTGTTCAATTGTTGTTGTTTGGGGCAGGAGTGTGGGATGACTGAGGGACTTCTTATTTGTTGTGTTGCTGATATTGTCATTTCTCCACAAATCATTTCTCCCTAAGTCAGAGTTTTTCACCAAAGTCTACATATTCCTCTATTATGTTTGTTGAAAGATGCATAGCTTTTCACATTTTAATATCTCTGAAGTCAGAATATAGCTGACAACAAATGATGTGTTAAAGTTTCACTGCTAGTATTCTTTTTTCATTAAATGTACAATTAAAGGCAAAACTATGGAAAAAATATTAGACATTTAGGTCAAGATACAGTTCCAAAAATTGATACCAAATTGCCCATTCCATGTATCCAAATATCAGTACCTGTTTAATCACTGTTGGAAAGATGTGGGAGAATTTACAAGGAGCTTGTCTATTGTTCCTCATTGACGAAGAAGGGGAAGTTCAGACACAAGTCAATTTTATAACCCAAGGGCATAGTCTTCCTTTCATGAGTTCCAATCCAGGATGACACGCTATCATGGATAGCTTTCTTGTGCTGTGCTGTTCTGTGCTTAGTTGCTCAGTCGTGTACGACCCTTTGACCCCATGGACTATAGCCCCTCAGGCTCTGCTGTCCCTGGGATTCTCCAGGCAAGAATACTGGAGTGGGTTGCCATGCCCTCCTTCAGGGGATCTTCCCAACCCAGGGATCAAACCCAGGTTTCCTGCATTGCAGGTGGATTCTTTACCATCTGAGCCACCAGATAAGCCCAAGAATACTGAAGTGGGTAGCCTATCCCTTCTCCATGGGATCTTCCCAACCCAGGCATCTAAATGGGGTCTCCTGCATTGCAGGCAGATTCTTTGCCAGCTGAGCTACCGGGGAAGTGCTAGCTTTCTTGTACTTTATAACTAATCCCTGAAAATTTGTGAATGAATAAGACAGGGAGCCATGCCAATACCTGCCATACCCAGCTGGCCTCACCAGCTTGAGCCCATGGTATCTTTCACACAGAACCCAATCCTGATAAGGACCTGAGTAAAGTCTTACCATATAGTGAATATAACAACAGAGCCACCTACTGCCATGATGTTCCACCATACCACCTGATCAACACTGAAGACCTGACTCCCATCTTCCTGTGGACTAAAAGCTGTCTCTGTCCATGAGTACATTGTTCAGTCAGTTCAGTTCAGTCATTCAGTCATGTCCGACTCTTTGCGACCCCATGAATTGCAGCATACCAGGCCTCCCTGTCCATCACCAGCTCCCGGAGTTCACCCAGATTCACGTCCATCGAGTCAGCGATGCCATCCAGCCATCTCATCCTCTGTTGTCCCTTTCTCCTCCTGCCCCAGCATCAGAGTCTTTTCCAGTGAGTCAACTCTTCATATGAGGTGGCCAAAGTACTGGAGTTTCAGCTTTAGCATCATTGCTTCTAAAGAAATCCCAGGGCTGATATCCTTCAAAATGGACTGGTTGGATCTCCTTGCAATACAAGGGATTCTCAGGAGTCTTCTCCAATACCACAGTTCAAAAGCATCAATTCTTCGGCACTCAGCCTTCTTCACAGTCCAACTCTCACATCCATACATGACCACTGGAAAAACCATAGCCTTGACTAGACGGACCTTTCTTGGCAAAGTAATGGCTCCGCTTTTGAATATGCTATCTAGGTTGGTCATAACTTTCCTTCCAAGGAGTAAGCGTCTTTTAATTTCATGGCTGCCATCACTATCTGCAGTGATTTTTGAGCCCAAAAAAGTAAAGTCTGAGACTGTTTCCACTGTTTCCCCATCTATTTCCCATGAAGTACATTGTTAGCCTCCTGCAAATCAGGATCTCCTGCTAATTTACCCTCTCCCTTATCCCCCTTTGTCCCTGCAATGTCCATAGCTTCTTGGGGTGAATTCAGGTCACCTGATGCTTCTACTATACTTTGGGCTCTTGTTTCAGCCCTGCTATGGGGAGATTTAAAGGATCTTAAGGATGTTGTTTCAGCCCTGCTATGGGGAGATTTAAAGGATCTTAAGGATGTAGCTAAGGCATCCCCACCAGTTTATATTATTGGTTTGCATACTGAAAGGACATTTAAGACAAACACTTTAGAGGCACATAGAGGAAAGATAAATTCTCCTCTCAAGAAAGACAGGCATGCAAATGCCTAAATACAGTAAAATCAGAATACTTCAAAGGTCCAAGCAGAATGCTTTAGAAACTAGATGTGAATGGGGGATGGGAGTAAAGATTCAGATAGGTTTTACGGAACACTTTTAACAGCGCCAGTTTCTTCAAAGGCATTTTTCATAGAGGTGTTGCTGCTGTTGCTGCTAAGTTGCTTCAGTCGTGTCTGACTCTGTGCGGACCCCATAGACGGCAGCCCATGAGGCTCCCCCGTCCCTGGGGTTCTCCAGGCAAGAACACTGGAGTGGGTTGCCATTTCCTTCTCCAATGCATGAAAGTGAAAAGTGAAAGTGAAGTCGCTCAGTCGTGTCCAACTCTTAGTAACCCCATGGACTGGGGCCCACCAGGCTCCTCCATCCATGGGATTTTCCAGGCAAGAGTACTGGAGTGGGGTGCCATTGCCTTCTCCATAGAGGTGTAATGCACTAAAATTCACCATTCTGTACAGGAAAGACTTGAGTTGGGTACACCTTGAGAGATAAAGGATGAAGGTAGTTTCAACTGAAATGAAAAGGAGAAGATGTTTATACAATATGAAGGGATTAAAGATGATGCCTTAGATGTGATTCCCCAGAAGCAGAACCTGAGATATTCTCAGCAGAAACCTTCAGGAAGGGAACCAGGGAAAAAGTTAGAGGATCATCAGTCAAAGTCTGCACTCACCCTATTCCTGCAGGGAGCCCTGGAGTTCTTACATCATTGCTGCTACAAACGCTCTCCTTTAAATCAAGGGAACTGGGCTTCTCTTCCATTTCATCAACTGATTGGAGGGTCTTGCCAGGAAAAAGCATAACTTCCCAGTCCATTCCAGGTAATGTGGTTTCCACAGGACAAGGATGATTCTCCAGGGAATGGTATATCTATGAACTACGAGCAGCATCGCTCATGTCAGCTGAATGTCTGGATAAAGCACCAAATTCATGAACAGTAGGAGTGTTTTTTTTGTTATTGGAGTATAGCTGCCTTACAATGTTGTATTAATTTCTACTGTACAACAAAGTGAATCAGCTATATGCATACATATAGCCCCTCTTTTCTTAGATTTCCTCCCCATTTAGGTCACCAAACAGCACTGAGTAGATTTCCCTGTGCTATAAAGTAGGTTCTCCTTTGTTATCTATCTTATGCATAGTTCAGTTCAGTTCAGTTGCTCAGTTGTGTCCGACTCTTTGCAACCCCATGAACTGCAGCACGCCAGGCCTCCCTGTCCGTCACCAACTCCCGGAGTCCACCCAACCCATGTCCATTGAGTCAGTGATGCCATCCAACCATCTCATCCTGTCGTCCCCTTCTCCTCCTGCCCTCAATCTTTCCCAGCATCAGGGTCTTTTCAAAAAGTCATCTCTTTGCATCAGGTGGGCAAAGTATTGGAGTTTCAGCTTCAACATCAGTGTTTCCAATGAACACCCAGGACTGATCTCCTTTAGAATGGACTGGTTGGATCTCCTTGCTGTTCAAGGGACTCTCAAGAGTCTTCTCCAACACCACAGTTCAAAAGCATCAATTCTTCGGCCCTCAGCTTTCTTCACAGTCCAACTCTCACATCCATACACGACCACTGGAAAAACCATAGCCTTGACTAGACAGACCTTTCTTGGCCAAGTAATGTCTCTGCTTTTGAATATGCTATCTAGGTTGGTCATAACTTTCCTTCCAAGGAGTAAACATTTCTTAATTTCATGGCTGCAGTCACCATCTGCAGTGATTTTGGAGCCCCCCAAAATAAAGTCAGCCACTGTTTCCACATTTCCCCACCTACTTGCCATTAACTGATGGGACTGGATGCCATGATCTTTGTTTTCTGAATGTTGAGCTTTAAGCCAACTTTTTCACTCTCCTCTTTCACTTTCATCAAGAGGCTCTTTAGTTCTTCTTCACTTTCTGCCATAAGGGTGGTGTCATCAGCATATCAGAGGTGATTGATATTTCTCCTGGCAATCTTGATTCCAGTTTGTGTTTCTTCGAGCCCAGCATTTCTCATGATGTACTCTGCATATAAGTTAAATAAGCAAGGTGACAATGTACAGCCTTGATTTACTCCTTTTCCTATTTGGAACCAGTCTGTTGTTCTATGTCCAGTTCTAACTGTTGCTTCTTGACCTGCATTCAGATTTCTCAAGAGGCAGGTCAGGTGGTCTGGTATTCCCATCTCTTTCAGAATTTTCCACAGTTTATTGTGATCCACACAGTCAAAGGTTTTGGCATAGTCAATAAAGCAGAAATAGATGTTTTTTTCTGAAACTCTCTTGCTTTTTCCATGATCCAGCAGATGTTGGCAGTTTGATCTCTGGTTCCTCTGCCTTTTCAACCAGCTTGAACATCTGGAAGTTCACAGTTCACATATTGCTGAAGCCTGGCTTGGAGAATTTTGAGCATTACTTTACTAGCATGTCCATGTATAGACTCTTCTCTTGTGTTGTTGGAAGAGGGTGTTTGTTACGACCAGTGCATTTTCTTGGCAAAACTCTATTAGTCTTTGCCCTGCTTCATTCCGTATTCCAAGGCCAAATTTGCCTGTTATTCCAGGTGTTTCTTGACTTCCTACTTTTGCATTCCAGTCCTGTATAATGAAAAGGGGTATCAGCTTCTTCAGCATTACTGGTGGGGGCATAGACTTGGATTACCGTGATATTGAATGGTTTGCCTTGGAAACGAAGAGATCATTCTGTTGTTTTTGAAATTGCATCCAAGTACTGCATTTTGGACTCCTGTTGACCATGATGGCTACTCCATTTCTTCTGAGGGATTCCTGCCCGCAGTACTAGATATAATGGTCACCTGAGTTAAATTCACCCATTCCAGTCCATTTCAGTTCGCTGATTCCTAGAATGTCGACGTTCACTCTTGCCATCTCTTGTTTGACCACTTCCAATTTGCCTTGATTCATGGACCTGCCATTCCAGGTTCCTATGCAATATTGCTCTTTATAGCATCGCACCTTGCTTCTATCACCAGTCACATCCACTGCTGGGTATTCTTTTTGCTTTGGCTCCATCCCTTCATTCTTTCTGGAGTTATTTCTCCACTGATCTCCAGTAGCATATTGGGTACCTACTGACCTTGGGGGTTTCTTTTTCAGTATCCTATCATTTTGCCTTTTCATACTGTTCATGGGGTTCTCAAGGCAAGAATACGGAAGTGGTTTGCCATTCCCTTCTCCAGTGGACCACATTCTGTCGTATCTCTCCATGACCCGCCCATCTTGGGTTGCCCTTCGGGCATGGCTTAGTTTCATTGAGTTAGACAAGGCTGTGGTCCTGGTGTGATTAGATTGACTAGTTTTCTATGAGTATGGAGTTGGTGATGGACAGGGAGGCCTCGCGTGTTGCGATTCATGGGGTCGCAAAGAGTCGGACACGACTGAGTGACTGAACTGAACTTACTAGCATGTGAGATGAATGCAATTGTGTGGTAGTTTGAGCATTGTTTGGCATTGCCTTTCTTTGGGATTGGAATGAAAACTGACCTTTTCCAGTCCTGTGGCCACTGCTGTATCAATAGTGTGTATGTGTCAGTCCCAACCTCCCAATAGTAGAAGAGTTTTGGTAAGACTTAGTGACACACTGGATACTGATTTTTTTAATGAGCTTTCTATATTATGTTTCCTTATGCTTTCTACATTATTGGGTTTTTGTTTTGTTTTGTTTTTGGCTATGTCATGCAGTTTTCAGGATCTTTAGTTCCCCACCAGGAACTGAACCTAGCCCATGATGTTGAGAGGACGCCAAATACTAAACACTGGGCCACGGGAACTTCCGTCCATTTTTTGTTTTTGTTTATCTCTACAATGAACATATGTGTTTTAAAACTGTAAAGCAATATACAAAAAAGAAAGTGAGAAAGACTTACTAGCTTCATACTAAAGTAAATCTGCCTTTCCTTCCCTTTCCATTCTAGTACAGATACTAAAGAAGAATGCCTAGGACTTTATAAGCTCTATCAGGAGAGTCAAGCACTTTTACCAAGACTATATATTAGCACTCAATAAACTTGCTAGAAAGAAGAGGGAACTTATTGGCTCAGGTCACCATAAAGGGTGAGTTTGGTGCTGACCTGTGGAAAGGTAAGCAAACAGCTGTGACCTTCAGTACCAAGTGTCAGTTACTAGCTCTGATTGGAATCTCACTGATCACGCTTGAGTCTCACATCCTTCCCTGTAATAATTGCTAATATCACAGAGATGGACTGCAGATTCAGCTGGGCCTTGGGTCAGACACCTTCCCTTGTGACTAAAGGCATGGAATCTCATGAGTGACAATACCCCTGGGGCCACAGAGGATGTGAAAGAAACAGATACCCAGAGGAAATAGAAGCTGCTGCAATGACATCGGAGAAGGCAATGGCAACCCTCTTCAGTACTCTTGCCTGGAAAATCCCATGGATGGAGGAGCCTGGTAGGCTGCAGTCCATGGGGTCCTGAAGAGTCGGACACGACTGAGCGACTTCCCTTTCACTTTTCACTTTCATGCATCGGAGAAGGAAATGGCAACCCACTCCAGTGTTCTTGCCTGGAGAATCCCAGGAACAGAGGAGCCTAGCGGGCTGCCATCTATGGTGTTGCACAGAGTTGGACACAACTGAAGCGACTTAGCAGCAGCAGCAGCAGCAATGACATCATCTACTATTTGCACAGTGATCACAGAAGAATAGAATTATCTTCAAAGAGCCTGTAATTCTTACCTAAACATTTTTGTTCTGAAAAAAAAAATGTTGAATTTCTCAATATCTCAAAATAATTGCCTTAACACCTTGGTTGATTGCCTTTCTTCTTATGATTTTGTGTTATTTGATCCCTGGGTCAGGAAGATCCCCTGGAGAAGGGAATGACAACCCACTCCTGTATTCTTGCCTGGAGAATCTCATGGACAGAGAAGCCTGGTGGGCTATAGTCCATGAGGTCACAAAGAGTTGGACACGACTGAGTGACTATCACTTTCTCTTTCACCACCACCATGTACTTCCTGCTCCAACCATGTAAATTTCCAACTGTCATAACATGGAAGGCCCATCCCTGTGGTCATACAGCAATTGTTCTCAGCTTTGCTGAATATCAGACTCACCCAGAGAGCTTGTAAAAGCACAGATTTCTGAACACCATACCTACAGCGTTTGATTTGGTAAGTCTAGACTGAGAAGTTGCATTTCTAAAAGGCCTTCAGGTGGTGTTGACGCTGCTGGTCTGGGGACCAAAGTCTGAGAATGACTCTCTAAGGAAAGTGGGTGGAAAAGTCAGCATGTTTGTGTGTTGCAAATGCAAACAGATTTTAGCAATGTGATAAGATGATCACAGTAGGACCAGGCAAGTAATAGCTGGTTTCAGTGCAAGTGTCAGAGGAAATGGAAAGAATAACTGTTAGAGGATTTTGGATAAATAAAACTGAAAAGGTTTTGACTGTGGAAGTTCCAGGAAGACTTCGTCATTGAATAAAGAGATTCAGTCGGATTCCCCTGGTCCGCACCAGTTCTAAGTCGGCTATAAAGAGATTCAGACAGAGATAAAGACCAGGTAAATGGCTTTGCCTTCCTGTCACCTTGAGCCTGAGGTTTCACATGGCCATTAAGTATTTGCCATTAGCTAAAGAGAAAGGCATGGGGGCTCGGACGCAAACTCATGAAAAACAGATTTGAGATCTATGTTTAGGTCCAGAACTATGTAATGACGTGAGTGTACTGAATTTTTTTAGGCAATTGCATTGCCAAAGAAACTGTGAGCCAAGACTGGAAAAGTTTGGAGTGGCTGAACTTTCAAACAACCTTCAGTCTGTTTCCTTCACTAGGAGGTAAGATCCATGAACGGAGGAACCTTGCCTGTGTTTTTAAACCACTGTCCCTGTGCCTAGCATGGGGCCTTGCGCAGAGTGTAAGCTTAGTATGTGCTAGGAGAAACAAAACAAAGCAAGACATGGTTCAGAGACCTGGAAGTTGCACTAGCTAGAATCTGGCTATGAAAGCCATGAATATCCAGGGAAGGTCTACTCTCTGAACACCTTGAATATTGCCATGATGTTTATGAAGAAGAAAGAGACTCTTTACAGATGGAGAAAACAAACTCATGATTACCAGGTGGAAAAGTGAAGGGGAGGATGAACTGGGAGATTGGGATTGACATATATACATTAATACATATAAAATAGATAACTACTAAGGACTACTGCATAGCACAGAGATCTCTACTCAGTGTTCTGCAATGACCTATGTTAGAAAAGACTCTAAAACAGACTTCAGTTCAGTTCAGTTCAGTTGCTCAGTCGTGTCCGACTCTTTGCCACCCCATGAATTGCAGCACGCCAGGCCTCCCTGTCCATCACCAACTCCTGGAGTTCACTGAGACTCACGTCCATAGAGTCGGTGATGCCATCCAGCCATCTCATCCTCTGTCATCCCCTTCTCATCCTGCCCCCAATCCCTCCCAGCATCAGAGACTTTTCCAATGAGTCAACTCTTCTCATGAGGTGGCCAAAGTACTGGAGTTTCAGCTTTAGCATCATTCCTTCCAAAGAACACCCAGGACCGATCTCCTTTAGAATGGACTGGTTGGATCTCCTTGCAGTCCAAGGGACTCTCAAGAGTCTTCTCCAACACCACAGTTCAAAAGCATCAAGTCTTCGGCTCTCAGCTTTCTTCGAATCCATACATGACCACTGGAAAAACCATAGCCTGGACTAGACGGACCTTTGTTGGCAAAGTAAAGTCTCTGCTTTTGAATATGCTATCTAGGTTGGTCATAACTTTCCTTCCAAGGAGTAAGCATCTTTTAATTTCATGGCTGCAATCATCATCTGCAGTGATTTTGGAGCCCCCAAAAATAAAGTCAGCTACTGTTTCCCCATCTATTTGCCATGAAGTGATGGGACCAAATGCCATGATCTTCGTTTTCTGAATGTTGAGCTTTAAGCCAACTTTTTCCCTCTCCTCTTTCACTTTCATCAAGAGGCTTTTGAGTTCCTCTTCATTTTCTGCCATAAGGGTGGTGTCATCTGCATATCTGAGGTTATTGATAGTTCTCCTGGCAATCTTGATTCCAGTACTCTGCATATAAGTTAAATAAGCAGGGTGACAATATATAGCCTTGACATACTCCTTTTCCTGTTTGGAACCAGTCTGTTGGTCCATGTCCAGTTCTAACTGTTGCTTCCTGACCTGCATATAGGTTTCTCAAAAGGCAGGTCAGGTGGTCTGGTATTCCCATCTCTTTCAGAATTTTCCACAGTTTATTATGATCCACACAGTCAAAGGCTTTGGCATAGTATATGTATATATATAACTGATTCACTTTGCTGTACAGTAGAAACTAATGCAACATTGTAAATGAAGTATACTCTAATTAAAAGAAAGAAAGAAACTCTTTGAGGGCAGATCTAGTGAAAAGGGAACATGGACATGGAAATTGCTCCCAGAGAACAGAATCAGGGTCTGGCAAGCACTCCCCCCACCCCTAGGGTACTCATTGCATGCTCTCTGTGTGTATCTCCCAGTACCCCTTTCATGAAAGGGGACTTTATTTGGTCTCTGCTGGGTCATTGTTGCAGATAAATTGTCTTTTCTAGGTCATTGGATTATGATAGGTCTTCGGCTCTGGGTGGAGTGGTCTCTGCCATCACCTGTGATCCTGGGATGGAGCAGGTGGAGTGAGCATGCAGCTTTGAGTTGTCTCCCTTGGGAAAGGAATATGTTCTTGAGTGGGAAGAAAATCAAAGTAAATATTTAACACCAAAAGAAAGATGATGTGTTCACCAATCTGCTTCCTCTTTTCTGTCTGGGCTCCCAGATGGCCTACATCTCCCAGTCTCTTTTGAAGTGAGGTGTGGCTCTGTGACTGACTACAGGAGTTCAGGCCTTTGTAACAAAGAACCATGACTGTGCAGCTTACAAAAAAACAGACAATTATTTCTCGCAGTTCTGGAGGTTGGAAGTCTGAGATCAGGGTGCCAGTGTGGCCACATTCTGATGAGAATGTTCTTCCGGCTGGCAAACTCCTGATTTCCTGTTGTGTCATCAGAAGCTGGGAAGAGAGGAAGCAAGTTCTCTCATCTCTTCTTACAAGGGTGCTGATCCCACTTTTAGGGCTCTACCTTCAATGACCCAACCACCTCTCAAAGACCCCACTTCCCAATACTGTCACACTGGGAATTAGATTCAATATATGAGTTTGGGGAGAACACAAACATTCAACCCATAGCAACAGACAATGGTATATTCACAAAAGTTTCAGGCCTGAAGCGTAAAGATTTCCCCTGTGGATTTTTCTTTGTTAATATGTTGGACAGCTCTCAAAGCCACCTCTTGCAAACGGCAGAGCCCCTCAGAGAGTGATTGAAGCACTCACTAGCTATTGACCAGAACACCCGCACTAGATGTTGTGAGAGAGAAATAAATCTTTATCATGTTGAGCCATTGTAATATTAGGTTTATTTGTTACAGCAACTAGCATTCCTATGATTTATATCCTTATTATCCTCCTTCAAAATTGTAAACTTTTGCTGATGTAAATGCTATCCATCTCTGCCTGGAGTGAACCTTTAACATCTAAACTCACAAAATAAACCAGTTACCTCAAGGCCAAGTTCAAATGCCACCTCTTTTTGAATGTTTTGCTAATAACTGAGAGAGCATAGACCTTGGCTTTTTCCTGCCTTGTATTAGTTTCCTGTGGCTGCTGTAACAAATTACACAAGTGTGGTGGCCCACAGTGTATAGGATAGAATTCTTTAATCAGCACTGCTGGACCGGAATTAGAGTGTCTGTAGGGTTGCCCTTCCACTGGAGGCTCTTAGGGAGAATCCGTCCCTTGCCTCTCCACCACCTGGTAGCTGCTGGCAACCCTTGATTTGTGGCTACATCACTCCAATCTTCAAGGACAGCACCTTCAAATCTCCCTCCACTCTTTCCTCATTTTACCTTCTCTAGGTGTGGATAATCTCCTGCTGCCTCTTGTAAATGAAGATTCTTGAGAATGTAAGATCTACCTCAAAGTAATCTTCCAATCTCAAATTACTTAACTTTATTACAACTACAAAGACATTTTTTTTTTGCTTATTGTAGACATTCATCATAGACTACAAGTTGGAAGCTAACTTCATTTAATTGAGAATGGCATTATATATATTACTTTGTATTGAATTCTATTGCATGTTTCTATTGTATGTAATGCTGATACCATTCAATCATTTATTCATTCAACAATTATTTATTAAACATGTTGTCCATGACAAGACTGTGCTGCTATATCATGAGACTATAAGAGTAAAGGGTAGGCAATCACACCATTTTAAAAGACTTATCAAATTGTAGGTGATACACACAACTGTGATAGACTAAGGAAACATGATGTGGTACCCATCAGGGTGAGTGGAAGGTACAATATGTTACGGGACACACGGGAGAGATTCCTAACACAGACAATACGCAGCTGAGACCTGAAAGAACTGCTCTGCTTTGGGAAATGAGAGGGAGAAGCATTTGGATAGGGCGGACAGAAGAGGCAAAGACGCAGTGGTTTCCAAAAGCATGGTTTGCACAAGAACTTCAAGTGGCCCCTGATCCGGCCGGAGCATAGAGAGAAGGGGCAGGAGAATCACAAGAAATGAGGCTGGATAGGCAAACAGACAAATCCAGACAGCGTATTGAAAAGCAGAGACACTGCTTTGCAGACAAACGTCTGCATAGGTCTCCATAGCGTCATTTTTCCCAGTAGTCGTGTATGGATGTGAGAGTTGGACTGTAAAGAAGGTTGAACACCAAAGAATTGAGGCTTTTGAATTGTTATGCTGAAAAAGACTGTTGAGAGTCCTTTTACTGCAAGGAGATAAAACTAATCAGTCCTAAAGGAAATAAACATGGAATATTCATTAGAAGGACTGATGCTGAAGCTGAATCTCCAATACTTTGGCCACTTGATGCAAAGAGAAAAGACTCTGATGCTGGGAAAGACTGAGGCAAAAGGAGGAGGGCATGGCAGAGGATAAGGTGGTTTAGTTCAGTTTATTCCCTCAATAGTGTCTGACCCTTTGTGACCCCATGGACTGCAGCATGCCAGGCTTCCCTGTCCATCACCAACTCCTGGAGCTTGCTCAATCTCATGTCCATCAAGTCAGTGATTCCATCCAACCATCTCATCCTCTGTTGTCCCCTTCTCTTCCCACCTTCAATCTTTCCCAGCATCAGGGTTTTTTTCCAATGAGTCAGTTCTTTGCATCAGGTGGCCAAAGTATTGGAGTTTCAATACTTTGTTTTTTGAATGTTGAGTTTTAAGCCAATTTTTTTTCACTCTCCTCTTTCCCCTTCACCAAGAGGCTCTTTGGTTCCTCTTCGCTTTCTGCCATAACAGAGGTGTCTTCTATATATCTAAGGTTATTGATAATTCTCCCGGAAAACTTGATTCCAGCTTGTGCTTCATTCAGCCTAGCATTTCACATGATATACTCTGCATATAAGTTAAATAAGCAGGGTGACAATATACAGCCTTGATGTACTCCTTTCCCAATTTGGAACCAGTCTGTTGTTCCATGTCTGGTTCTAACTGTTGCTTCTTGACCTACATACAGATTTCTTAGGAGGCAGGTAAGGTAGTCTTGTATTCCCATCTCTTTAAGAATTTTCTACAGTTTGTTGTGATCCATACAGTCAAAGGTTTTGGTGTAGTCAATAAAGCAGAAGTAGATATTTTTCTGGAACTTTCTTGCTTTTTCCATGATACAACATATATTGGCAGTTTGATTTCTGGTTCTTCTGCCTTTTCTAAATCCAGCTTGGACATCTGGAAGTTCACAGTTCACTTACTGTTGAAGCCTTGGTTTGGAGAATTTTGAGCATTGCTTTACTAGCATGTGAGATGAATGAAATTGTGCTGTTGTTTGAAGAATTAGATGGTTAGATAGCATTATTGACTCAATGGCCATGAATTTTAGCAAACTCCAGGACATAGTGAAGGACAGAGGAGCCTAGCATGCTGCAGTCCATGAAGTCACATAGAATCATACACAACTTAGTGACTGAACAACAAAAGGCAAGCAGAGGCTGGATCATGAAGGGAGGCCTTTGTAAACTGTGATAAAGGTTTTGACCTAATTTTATAAGTAAAGGGAGGCATACATGAGGAAACAAAAAGGAAATAATACAAATGAACTTATTTACAAAACAGAAACAGGCTCACAGACTTAGAGAACAAACTTATGGTTACCAGAGGGGATGTGTGGCAGGGAAGGGATAATTAGGGAGTTTGGGATTGTACAACCACTCTATTCCAAATGGATGACCAACAAGGACCTTCTCTATAGCACAGGGAATCCTTGTAATGGTCATGTGGCAGTTGGGATGGGAGAGGAGTTTGGAGGAGAATGGATACATGTATATGTATGATCAGGTTCCTCTGCTGTGAACTTGAAACTATTACAACATTACTATAGGTAATATTCCAATATAAAATAAAGAGTTTTAATAAAAAATAGATTTCATAAGAGAAAAAACTTTTAAAGATGAAAATAAAAGCAAAGGGAGAAGGTATCCGAGTGATTTTAAATTGAGGATTATGTGATCGTATTGACACTGTGGAGACATCACTGTGGTGTGATTTAAAGGATGGATTGTTGTTTTTGTTGTTTTCTAAGTAAGGGACGGGGGAGCCTGGTGGGCTGCCATCTATGGTGTCGCACAGAGTCAGACACGACTGAAGCAACTTAGCAGCAGCAGCAGCAAGTCATGTCTGACTCTTTTGTGACCCTATGGACCATAGCCCTCCAGGCTCCTCTGTCTATGGAATTTCCCAGGCAAGAACACCAGAGTGGGTTGCCATTTCCTTCTCTGGAGGATCTTCCTGACTCAGGGATCAAATCCACAACTCCTTCGGTGACAGGCAGATTCTTCACCTCTTACAAAACAGAAATACACTAACTGACATAGAAAACAAATTTATGATTACTAAAGGGTGAGTGAGGGAGAGGGATAAATTAGGAGTTTGGGATTAATAGATACATACTATTATATATAAAATAGGTAATCAACAAGGACCTACTGTGTAGCACAGGGGATTATATTCAATATCTTTTGATAACCTATAATGGAAAATAATCTAAAAAAGTACATATGTAAAAATAATATATATAATATATTTTAACATATAACATATATATTATATAATATATTATAATAATAACATATATCATGTATATAATAATATTATATATATTCCAAAAGGTTGGGTTAAAGTTAGGCCATTATGGTCTCGAGATGAGTGGTGAGTGACTGCTAACAGTGAACTAGGAAAGGAATGATAGTAGGTGAGCTGGTGTGAAGGTGAATTCAATATCTATCTTTCTCTTTGAATTTCTCCTCTCTAGATCCCCCTTGTCATGTTCCATGTACTGTTAAACATAGAGTAAATACTCAATACATTCTTGAAAAATGAACCACTGCAACTGTTCAAAATCTGCCAAATACCAGGACAGATATAGTCCATGTAACATAAATTCTTTAAAGATATATCAGTTGGGTGTACGGTCTCACCCTGGGTATTATTCACGGTAGACTAATAGCTATAATTTAAAACCCCTAAAGTCTCAGTATCTTAACCCAAAGAGGTTTATTTCTTGAGGCAGAGAGCCACCATTCCCTAGGATACTGGAAACCTCTCCTGGATCATTCGCACTTGGCTGTCAGATGAGGGAAGCAAGACAACACAGCAGTACCCATCAGTTCTTCTCTGCCTCAGCCCAGAAGCGACCCCCGTTACTCTGCTCGTGTTCCACTGGTGAGAGCTGCTCACACAGATCCAGCTGACTGCTATGGGGCTGGAGGGAGCAGTGTGCCAGGAGGAAGAGAAGAGTGCACAGACCGGTGGGCCCAGGCAGCCTTGGCCATAATATGCATGACTCCCGAATGACACTCATTCAATAATATAAAGCTTAATTAAATCTCACATTTCTTTTGTCTTGATGTCTTGTATTGCAATAGTTGCAGGAAAGAGCGGTGAGAGATCCTTGTGTTCTGAATATGACTTACCTCCCTGCAGTTAGACGAGAGCCTTTGACTATGTATAAAATTATTTCTGAATCAAACATTTCTCCTAGCTTCACATTATATTCTACTCTCAACCCTGTGATTGAGAGTATTATTACAGTGCTCTCAGTATATAATAATATACAATATTATTACAATAATATTATGTAAATAGATTACAAACAGTTGCCGAAGGAAATTAAAAATCTTGCAAAAAATTCCAAATTTTATGATGTCAATAAATGTGATGTTGATGAATTTTTGACCTCCTACCCAAATCTCATAAATAAGAGTTCACAGGATTAGCAAGTGAAGAAGAGAAATAAAAACATGATTTTGAACAAATATATAATTTAGAGGGGAACAATTTAAATATAAAAGTTTGGTAAAGCCCTCAAAAAAAATTTTTTTTTTATAATCAAACTGTAAGAGTCAAATGTGATTTGAATGGTGAATTGCCCATGAAAGTGAAAGTGAAAGTCGCTCAGTTGTGTCCTACTCTGTGACTCCATGGACTATACAGTCCATGGAATTCTCCAGGCCAGAGTACTGGAGTGGGTAGCCTTTCCCTTCTCCAGAGGATCTTCCTGGCCCAGGAATTGAACCAGGGTCTCTTGCATTACAGGTGGATTTTTAACAACTGAGCTGTCAGGGAAGCCCCTGATAACTTTATAACTACATATACTACATATGCACTACATATCTTTATAACTACATATACACTAATATACAGTGGAAGTGAGAAATAGATTTAAGGGCCTAGATCTGATAGACTGCCTGATGAACTATGGACGGAGGTTCGTGACATTGTACAGGAGACAGGGATCAAGACCATCCCCATGGAAAAGAAATGCAAAAAAGCAAAATGGCTGTCTGGGGAGGCCTTACAAATAGCTGTGAAAAGAAGAGAAGCGAAAAGCAAAGGAGAAAAGGAAAGATATAAACATCTGAATGCAGACTTCCAAAGAATAGCAAGACGAAATAAGAAAGCCTTCTTCAGAGATCAATGCAAAGAAATAGAGGAAAACAACAGAATGGGAAAGACTAGAGATCTCTTCAAGAAAATCAGAGATACCAAAGGAACATTTCATGCAAAGATGGGCTCAATAAAGGACAGAAATGGTATGGACCTAACAGAAGCAGAAGATATTAAGAAGAGATGGCAAGAATACACAGAAGAACTGTACAAAAAAGATCTTCACGATGCAGATAATCACAATGGTGTGATCACTGACCTAGAGCCAGACATCCAGGAATGTGAAGTCAAGTGGGCCTTAGAAAGCATCACTATGAACAAAGCTAGTGGAGGTGATAGAATTCCAGTGGAGCTCTTCCAAATCCTGAAAGATGATGCTGTGAAAGTACTGCACTCAATATGCCAGCAAATTTGGAAAACTCAGCAGTGGCCACAGGACTGGAAAAGGTCAGTTTTCATTCCAATCCCAAAGAAAGGCAATACCAAAGAACGCTCAAACTACCGCACAATTGCACTCATCTCACATGCTAGTAAAGTAATGCTCAAAATTCTCCAAGCCAGGCTTCAGCAATATGTGAACCATGAACTTCCTGATGTTCAAGCTGGTTTTAGAAAAGGCAGAGGAACCAGAGATCAAATTGCCAACATCCACTGGATCATGGAAAAAGCAAGAGAGTTCCAGAAAAACATCTATTTCTGCTTTATTGACTATGCCAAAGCCTTTGACTGTCTGGATCACAATAAACTGTGGAAAATTCTGAAAGAGATGGGAATACCAGACCACCTGACCTGCCTCTTGAGAAATCTGTATGCAGATCAGGAAGCAACAGTTAGAACTGGACATGGAACAACAGACTGGTTCCAAATAGGAAAAGGAGTATGTCAACGCTGTATATCATCACCCTGTTTATTTAACTTATATGCAGAGTACATCATGAGAAACGCTGGACTGGAAGAAACACAAGCTGGAATCAAGATTGCCGGGAGAAATATCAATAACCTCAGATATGAAGATGACACCACCCTTATGGCAGAAAGTGAAGAGGAACTCAAAAGCCTCTTGATGAAAGTGAAAGAGGAGAGTGAAAAAGTTGGCTTAAATCTCAACATTCAGAAAACGAAGATCATGGCATTTGGTCCCACCACTTCATGGGAAATAGATGGGGAAACAGTGGAAACAGTCTCAGACTTTATTTTTCTGGACTCCAAATTCACTACAGATGGTGACTGCAGCCATGAAATTAAAAGACGCTTACTCCTTGGAAGGAAAGTTATGACCAACCTAGATAGCATATTCAAAAGCAGAGACATTGCTTTGCCAACAAAGGTCCGTCTAGTCAAGGCTATGGTTTTTCCTGTGGTCATGTATGGTTGTGAGAGTTGGACTGTGAAGAAGGCTGAGTGCTGAAGAATTGATGCTTTTGAACTGTGGTGTTGGAGAAGACTCTTGAGAGTCTCTTGGACTGCAAGGAGATCCAACCAGTCCATTCTGAAGGAGCTCAGCCCTAGGATTTCTTTGGAAGGAATGATGCTAAAGCTGAAACTCCAGTACTTTGGCCACCTCATGAGAAGAGTTGACTCATTGGAAAAGACTCTGATGCTGGGAGGGATTGGGGGCAGGATGAGAAGGGGACGACAGAGGATGAGATGGCTGGCTGGCATCGCTGACTTGAAGGACATGAGTCTCAGTGAACTCCAGGAGTTGGTGATGGACAGGGAGGCCTGGCATGCTGCGATTCATGGGGTCGAAAAGATTCAGACACAACTGATCGACTGATCTAATCTGATCTGATCTAGCATTTGATTTATTTATTGTCTGGGCTAAAACTATTACAAAACTATCATTTAGCCTAAGTTTTAAAAAATATATGAAATACACTTATTTTCACGATTTTTCTCTTTCATTTCCCAGGCTTATATCAACATTGAACCCTTTCTTCTGTGCTTTCAATGGGAATGTGGTCACTATTTAAAGTGGGATGAAGTTTTTCAGTACCAAATCTGTTCAAATAGCAAGAGCCACCAGTTATTGAAGAACATAGGTCATTGACTGCATTCAAAGTCAAATTTGTGTGTTGATGGAAAAGTTCTGCTTCTGCTTTGTCCAACATGATAGCCACGAGCCGTGTGTGACCTTTGATTTGGGCTGGCCCATTCCTGAGTTTTGAAGTTAAATCCAGATAACCTTGTTTCAAACTGTCCAGCAAATTGGTAGACACACGAGTCCATGTAGAAGTGTTCCTGCATATTATGATATTTTGAGAGGGAAGCCACAGAATCTGCTCAAGTGCAGACAGTGGAAGCTGGTAAGGGGAGATCACGAGACCAGGCCGGAAGCCAGGAAAGGGGCCAAGGTGAGCCCTCCATGAGTCAGCCAGCAGACCACGGGCCTCTTTATGATATCAGGGAAGTATGGCGATGTTAGACATCCTGCCCATGTATATGAACATGTTTTCTGTAGGGGTTGTGAAGGTGAAATGTCAGAACATATGTAAATTGTAAAGTGCTACACAAACTTTAGGAGGGTTTTCCATTATTGTTCTTATCTTGGAGTATAATGTTAAAAGATTCCTCCACTTGAATTCCTTTTTACTTTTATTTTTATTTTTTTTAATTTTTATTTATTTATTTTTTTAAATTTTATTTTATTTTTAAACTTTACATAATTGTACTAGTTTTGCCAAATATGAAAATGAATCCGCCACAGGTATACATGTGTTCCCCATCCTGAATTCAGTTAGAAATTTCCTAACATCCACTGTGATTTTTCTTTGACCTATGCGTGATCTATATGAATTATTTATTTGCATTTCCAAATATTTGATATTTTTTCTAGCTATCTTATGTTATTAATCTAATTCCATTGTGGCCATAGAACATACTCTGTAGGATTTTGAATCAGTTGAAATTTATAGAGTTTTTTTTCCTATTCCCAGCATTTAGTCTATCTCGATGGACCTATATCTTGCATTTGAAAAGAATGAATTTTGCATTTATTGGGTAAGTTGGTTCAGTTCAGTTCAATTCAATTCAGTCGCTCAGTCGTGTATGACTCTTTGCAACCCCATGAATCGCAGCACGCCAGGCCTCCCTGTCCATCACCAACTCCTGGAGTTCACTGAAACTTATGTCCATCGAGTCGGTGATGCCATCCAGCCATCTCATCCTCTGTCGTCCTCTTTTCCTCCTGCCCTCAATCCCTCCCAGGATCAGAGTCTTTTCCAATGAGTCAACTCTTCGCATGAGGTGGCCAGAGTACTGGAGTTTCAGCTTTAGCATCATTCCTTCCAAAGAAATCCCAGGGCTGATCTCCTTCAGAATGGACTGGTTGGATCTCTTTGCAGTCCAAGGGACTCTCAAGAGTCTTCTCCAGCACCACAATTCAAAAGCATCAATTCTTCGGCGCTCAGCTTTCTTCACAGTCCAACTCTCACATCCATACATGACCACTGGAAAAACCATAGTCTTGACTAGATGAACCTTTTTTGGCAAAGTAATGTCTCTGCTTTTCAATATGCTATCTAGGTTGGTCTTAACTTTTCTTCCAAAGAGTAAGCGTCTTTTAATTTCATGGCTGCAGTCACCATCTGCAGTGATTTTGGAGCCCCCCCCAAAAAAGTCTGAGACTGTTTCCACTGTTTCCCCATCTATTTCCCATGAAGTGGTGGGACCAAATGCCATGATCTTCGTTTTCTGAATGTTGAGCTTTAAGCCAACCTTTTCACCCTCCTCTTTCACTTTCATCAAGAGGCTTTTTAGTTCCTCTTCATTTTCTGCCATAAGGGTGGTGTCATGTGCATATCTGAGGTTATTAATATTTCTCCTGGCAATCTTGATTCCAGCTTGTGCTTCTTCCAGACCAGTGTTTCTCATGATGTACTCTACATATAAGTTAAATAAGCAGGGTGACAGTATACAGCCTTGACGTACTCCTTTTCTTATTTGGAACCAGTCTGTTGTTCCATGTCCAGTTCTAACTGTTGCTTCCTGACCTGCATATAGACTACCCCACATCTGGGTAAGTTGGTTATAAATATCAATTAGGTCAATGTGGTTGATACAGACTCTTTCATTTTAGAAAAAAAATTAGTGCCCAATCATTTGGGGAATGGAAATTAAATATAGTAAATTCATATATGAGACTACTTTATTCCTAAGTACTCATGAACAGTTTTACCCTGTGGATACTCTCAAACTTGGTAAGTTCTCTTACTACCTCAACATTGCTCACTTCACTTTCCCTTTGGAAACATTTCCTGAGTAGATGAGAATGACTGACAGTATTGATGCCTGACTTTCTTCAAGTCACAAGTATTTATCACCAGAACTGCTGAAGCATCAGAGCCTGTTAAGGCTCAGCTTTCCACCTATTTCCGTAAAGGGCTTTTCAAAGCTAGAATGACCCCAGAATCTGGAAATGGTTACATTTTGCTTTTCTTAATCACTGAATACACAACCAGTTGAATCAGCTAATTCTTCTAACGGTATGAGAAGCTCAAGTATCTGAGCAGTTTATTTTCTATGGCTACTGTTCAGCTATGAGTAATAGCTTCCATGGATACCAGAAAGACAGCCAGATTTTCAAAGTTCCATATGAACCCAAATACCAGGAAACATTCACTTAAAAATCAGATGAAGTTTAATTTACGTGGTGTATTTGAATTAGTCAGGATTTTTAGCTGCAAGAAATGAACTCTGGCTGATTTGAGCCAAAAATGTTAGGAATAGTAGATATCTTACATAGCGTTGGGGAAGGACAGGTAGTTGGGATTTGAAGATGAATAGGAACAATACCAGGGACCGGAGAGCCTGGTGGGCTGCTGTCGATGGGGTCACACAGAGTCAGACACGACTGAAGTGACTTAGCATAGCATAGGAACAATATGAATCCCAGGGGGAGGATGGTTCCACCACACTGCAGTTATAGGGCCTGAGGGAACGTAAGGTGCTGCCTGCTAAGTCACTTCAGTCATGTCCAACTCTGTGTGACCCTGTGGACTGCAGCCCACCAGGCTCCTCTGTCCATGGGATTCTCCAGGCAAGAACACTCGTGTGGGTTGCCATGCCCTCCTCCAGGGGATCTTCCCAATCCAGGGATCAAAATAGCGTCTCTTATGTCTCCAGCATTGAAAGGCATGTTCTTTACCATGAGTGCCACCTGGAAAGCCCATGTAGGGAACTGCCTTGTATCTTTTTGTGTCTTAAAGGTCCTGGATACAAGCATATGATTTACCAAACCTACTGCCCAGCCTCCTGATAAAGGAGGGAAAAATATCCACCTGGACTCTTTTGGCTTCTAAAAAGCTATGTTTCACTGGGTCTCATGAAGGAGGAAATGCCTACCAAGTAGGAAAGGAATTCAGGCAACAGCAGGAAGAGAAAGACAAATGTGCCCTCAACAGTCCTTCTTTCTGTCTTTGTAATTGAATATATTCATAGCTGAAGGTAAAGGCAGGGATTTTGGGGGTTTTGCTTCGTATTTTTATTTGTCAATAGAGGTGACTTGCGTTTCATGTCATGCTTATCTGCACATTGGCCTGAGGAATCAGAATTGGGTTTAGTGCTGGAAGTGCTGTGAACTAGCTTTGTGACTTTAGTCACAGCACTGTTTCCTGTCCTGTAAATGTGGAAATTTGAGTCCACAAGCCCTAGATTATCTGTCAAGAGACAAAGTCCCCATCAGCCTGTGATGCTGCTGCTCCACATCTGGCCTTTCCAGCCTGAAAGCCACCAGCCACATGAGACTAGTGAGTATTTGAAGCGCGGCTGGTGTGATTGAAACTCTGAATCGTTCAGTCTTCTTCTTGTTCAGTCACTCAGGCGTGCCTGACTCTTTGCAGCCCCATGGACTGCAGCATGCCAGGCTTCACTCTCCTTCACCATCTCCCAGAGCTTGCTCAAATTCTTGTTCATTGAGTCAATGATGCTATCCAACCATCTCATCCTCTGTCGTCCCCTTTTCCTCCTGCCTTCTATCTTTCCCAGCATCAAAATATTTTCTAATGAGTCGGCTCTTCACATCAGGTGGCCAAAATATTGGAGCTTCAACTTCAGCATCAGTCTTAAATCTTCTTAATTTTAACTAATTTAAATATTAATAGCCACAAGTAATCAGTGACTACTGTATTAGACAGTTCAACTCTAAGTGATCACCCTCCATAAAAGCAGACACCATATCTGTGTTGCCAATTTATTTACTTTGAGTGCAGGGTTTCCCTGGTGGCTCAGATGATAAAGAATCTGCCTGCAATGCAGGAGATCGGAGTTCAATACCTGGGTTGGGAAGATCCCTTGGAGAACAGAATGACTACCCACTCCAGAATTCTTGCCTGGAGAATCTCATGCACAGAGGAGCCTGGAGAGCCATAGTCCACGGGGTCACGTAGAGTTAGACATGAATGAGTGACTAACACTTTCACCTTCAGGGCCCAGGGCAATGACTGGCTGAGTGTTTGGCAGGGGGCTTGTTATTTAAATGGGGAAAGTGAAGGTGAAGTCGCTCAGTTGTGTCCAACTCATTGTGACCCCATTTAAATGGGGAGATTAGACAATAAGAAGGGGATATTTGAGGAGAGACTTGCTGAGGCATGGAAGTCAGCATACAGATATCTGGGAGGGAGTATTCTAGGCAAAGACCTCAAGGTGAGGTAATGTCTGTGGTGCTCCAGAAAGAGCAAGGGGGCAGTGTGCCTTAATGTTTACTCTTTGAGTAAAGTGGTCTCTGTGGGGGTGGGGAGGTGGTTCCCATAAGGCCTGGCAGTTTTTTAAATACTGATGAGAATTACTGGGGGGGTTTGAGCAGAGGACTGTGACATGATCTGATTTGTTTTCAAAGAGTCTCTCTGTTAGAAGTGCCTTGGGCCAGCTACAGATGTAGGGAGATACTGAGGTAGGGAGAGACCCATGTTGGAAGAAGCCCCAGTGATCCAAGCAACGGGGAGAGACTTGGACCCCAAATGTGGGAAAGGTGGTGTGAAGGACCGGATTCTGGTTTTTGGGGTAATGCCAACAGCATTAGCTAATGGATTGGTGATGGGCTGTGAGAAAAAGACAGAAGGTAAGGACGACCATAATTCTTTTGGTTTGGGCAGCTAGACTGGTGAAAGGGCTCTTCCCCAAACTGGGCAGGATTCTAGGGCTGGGGCAGGCTGGAGAGTGTATGAGGAATTCCCTTTGCCATCTGCTGAGTCCCAGTCTAGAATGAGGGATGAATGTGCTTCTCAATCTCCAGCTCCAGGGGTACAGGTGTCTGTCATTACAGCAGACAGGAGCACTGTCCACCTCAGGGAACCCAGAGAAGCGTGGAGATCCCAGCTGTGTCAGGATGTGGAGCCTCCCCGCACACACTCCTGCCCGCGCCCTCAGCTGTGTGTGACGGCCCATTTCCCAAAGAGCAAAGTGGCCAGCCGGCCCACCCACCGTTTATTCTGCCTGAAGGAAGCTGTCTAGACAGTATCTTTCACTCCTTACTAACCGAGTTCTGCCTTTTAATTTAATTGTGAGGTGGTGAATAGATTGTGTTTGCTTCCCAAGGTACTTACATTCCAAGGCTAGAAACCATTATCCAATTTTAGTGCAAAAGTGATTTCAAAATATGTATATCCTGGGGACAGAGCATTGCCTATTGTTAAGCCATTTAAAAATGAATTCTCCTTTATTTTACATGTGTTTGTTTAAAAGTAGGAGGACATGCTATAGAAAATAAATGTGAAAAACTTTGAAATTTATAGACACTGGATTAAAAAGATTAAAATTTTCTTTCTTTTTTTTTCCCCATGGAAAAAAACCCCTGAAAAAGATTTTCTAGGTTTTGGAATGTTTCATTTAGTCAAGTCTGGGAGCCTGGCATTGGCTGGTTCTTGGGGGTGGTGCCAAGACAATAAAATGTTTGTCACGTGGTAGGACAGAAGTCCTCTTTGATTTCCTAGGAGAAAACAAACTTGGAGGAGGTGAAGCCAGCTGAAAGGCAGCAGGAGAGGAAACCTGCAGAGGCCCAGAGGCCTGCCGAGCTTGCCCCGCTGGAAGACTTTGCAGAGGAGGGACTGCGCCATTAGGCCCAGAGTAGCCCAGGGCCTCTCCCTGTTTCCCTGCTGTCAGTTCCTGGTGGTCCAGAGTTGCTTCTGGGTCCTAAACATACCTATGTTTCTTCTGTCATGAACAAGGACTCAGGCCCCTCTGCTCCTTACATCTCTCTGTATCTCTGCTTGCCTCTAACTTCAATGTTGTTGGGGAAAATTCTGAGTTGAAGTCATCTGTGTCCACTGGTGCCCAGCTCACACCCCATTTTACCATCCCGTACCCGCCTCCTGGTGGTGAGAGCCACTGATAGTGACTCCCAGCTGCTCTGCCCTTGGCTGATGGAGGCCACTTTGCTGGGAAAAGCCTTGCACGTTAACTCTCCCACTCAAGGGGCCAATGATTAATCAGAGAACACAAAAGCTAGGTTCCTTTGCCCCACAAACAACCCTGCTGAGCAATTTGTGTTTCAGAGCCCACTGATGAGATTTGTGCTATGGGCCTTTTATTTATTCTTATTTTGTCTCTGCTGGATTTTCATTGTGGTACATGAGATCCTCTACTTGCCCCACAGCATGTGGGATCTTAGTTCCCAACCAGGGATCGAACTCATGTCCCCTGCCTTGGAAGGCAGATTCTTAACCACCAGGGCAGTCCCCAGGCTATGGGTCTTGAGACTCATCCTTGCTTGGTTCCCTCCCCTCCTCTAGCTTACTTCCAGTTTTCTTTCAGGTGTCTTCGGAGAGCACTCCCTGGATAACTTATATGCAGCCTGACTGAGGCTCTGCTTGTAAGGAATCTGAGAGAACGGTCTCCTGACCCCAGAGTGAGGAGTATACACTGACATCTTACCTTGTAGGGTAGGTGAACCCTACTATTTCTCTTGGTGTGTATGAAGGTCACAGGGAGTGAGCTGACAGGAGACCATTGGCAACTGTGTGTTATATAGCCAAGAGAGGAGTGCTGGTATTTCCTGCTCACCTGATTGCCACACACTTGCTTCAAGGCTGAATTTATAGACAGATGTTACCTAACTATGGCCACAGCAATAAGAGGGCAACATACATTGTAAAACAAAGTATCAAGCAATCACAGGGATTTCACAGAAGATCATTTCTATCTGCAAAATGTTTGACCTTTAGAAATGTCCACTGAGTCTCTTCATAGTACCTTATTTTTAACCAAGTCAAAATCTGATCTGGGTGGAGTTCTCCCTTGAAAACACCCTAACGCATTACTTCTCAAAGTGTGGGCCATGGACCAGAAGCATCAGTATCACCTGGGAGTTTGTTAGAGACGCAGAGTCTTGGGATCCACCTGAGGCCAGCTGAGTCAGAATTTGCATTTTAATGAGATTCCACAGAAGATCCTATACACAAGAAAGTTTGAGAACACTTGCCTGAATATATCCTAAGGGTGAATTTTGCATGGTGAATATCTGTGTAAAAATTTGAAGCTGACAGAATCCGCAAAAAAACAAATGCTCAAGATGGAATAAAAGCTCACTTATCTAGAGCTCATATACTCTCCACCTTGACTGCCAAAAGAACAGCCTAGAACTAGGGGTTTCAGGCATATGGTTTTAAAGTCTTCTGCAAGTTTAGTTTTAGTTGCTCAGTTGTGTCTGATTCTTTGTGGCCCTATGGACTGTAACCCACCAGGATTCTCTGTCCATGGAATTTTCCAGAGAAGAATACTGGGGCGGGTGGCCAGTTCCTTCTATAGGGGATCTTCCAGACCCAGGGATCGAGCCCGAGTCTCTTGCATTGCAGGCAGATCCTTTACTGTCTGAGCCACCAGGGAAGGCCAAGTTTGAGAGCGATTAAAAAGGTGTAAACTGATTTCCTGGAGTATTGATTCTCAAACTATAATCCTAGATCAGTAGTATATGCATGCCCCAGTGACTTGTTAGAAATGCAGAGCTCCTAGGAGTCCCCTGGTTGCCAAGGGATTAAGATTTCACCTTGCAATTCACGAAGTATGGTTTCGGCCCCTAGTCAGGGAGCTAAGATATGGTTTACTTGCATTGTCGTTGTTCTGTCGCTCAGTCATGTCCGACTCTTTGCTACCCAGACTGCAGCATGCCAGGCTGCCCTGTGCATAACCATCTCCCAAAGCTTGCTCAAACTCATATCCGTTGAGTCAGTGATGCCATCCAACCATCTGATCCTCTGTTACCCTCTTCTCCTCTTGTCCTCGATCTTTCCCAGCTTCAGGGTCTTTTCCAATGACTCAGCTCTTCCCATCAGGTGGCCAAAGTATTGGAGCTTCAGCTTCAGCTTCAGCATCAGTCCTTCCAATGAATATTCAGGGTTGATTTCCTTTAGGATTGACTGGTTGGATCTCCTTGCTGTCCAAAGGAATCTCAAGAGTCCTCTCCAGGACCACAATTCAAAGGCATCAATTCTTCTGCACTCCACCTTTTTTTATCGTCCAACTTTCACATCCATACATGACTACTGGAAAAACCATAAAACCATAACTTTGATTATACGGACCTATGTAGGTAAAGTAATGTCTCTGCTTTTTAATACACTGTCTAGATTAGTCATTGCTTTTCTTCCAAGGAGCAAGTGTCTTTTAATTTCATGGCTGTAGTCACCATCTGCAGTGATCTTGGAGCCCAAGAAAATAAAGTCAGCCACTGTTTCCATTGTTTCCCCATCTGTTTGTTGTGAAGTGATGGGACCAGATGCCATGATTTTCATTTTTTGAATGTTGAGTTTTATTTATTTTTTATTTATTTTTTTTGAATGTTGAGTTTTAAACCAACTTTTTCACTTCCTCTTTCACCTCATCAAGAGGCTCTTTAGTTCCTTTTTGCTTCTGGTATGCTGCTCCTGCTGCTAAGTCGCTTCAGTCATGTCCGACTCTGTGCGACCCCATAGATGGCAGCCCACCAGGCTCCCCTGTCCCTGGGATTCTCCAGGCAAGAATACTGGAGTGGGTTGCCATTGCTTCTGGCATAAGGTTGGTGTAATCCTCATATCTGCAGTTATTGATATCTCTCCTGGCAATCTGGATTCCTGCTTATGAGTCATCCAGCCCTGCATTTCTTATGATGTACTCTGCATATAAATTGAATAAGCAGAGTGACAATATACAGCCTTGACGTACTCCTTTCCCAATTTTGAACCAGTCTGTTGTTCTAAGTCCAGTTCTAACTGTTCCTTCTTGACTTGCATACAAGTTTCTCAGGAGACAGGTTAGGTGTTCTGGTATTCCCACTTCTTTAAGAATTTTTCACAGTTTGTTGTGATCCACACAGTCAAAGGCTTTAAGCATAGTCAATGAAGCAAGTAGATGTTTTTCTGGAATTCTCTAGTTTTATCTATGATCCAATGGATGTTGGCAATTTGATCTCTGGATCCTCTGATTTTTCTAAAACCAGTTTGTACATCTGGAAGTTCTCGGTTCACATATCGTTGAAGCCTAGCTTGAAGGATTTTAAGCATTACTTTGCAAACGTGAAATAAGCGCAATTGTGTGGTAGGTAGTTTGAGCATTCTTTGACATTGCCACTTTTTGGGATTGGAACGAAAACTGACCTTTTCCAGTCCCGTGGCCACTGTTGAGTCTTCCAAATTTGCTGATATATTTAGTGCAGACTTTCACAGCATCATCTTTTAGGATTTGAATTAGATCAGCTGGAATTCTATCACCTCCACTAGTTTTGTTCCTAGTGATGTTTCCTAGAGCCCACTTGACTTCACACTCCAGGATGTCTGGCTCTAGGTGAGTGATCACACCATCGTGGTTATCTGGGTCATTAAGATCTTTTTTGTAACCATCATGTTTATCTGGGTCATTAAGATCTTTTTTGTTATCATTCTTCTATGTATTCTTGCCACCTCTTCTTAATATCTTCTGCTTCTGTTAGGTCCATACCATTTCTGTCCTTTATTGTGCCCATCTTTGCATGAAATGTTCCTTTGGTAACTCTTATTTTCTTGAAGAAATCTCTAGTCTTTGCCATTCTATTGTTTTTGATATAAAACAAAACATGAAATGGAAGCAATAGTCTAACAAATTCAGTAAAGATTTCTAAAATGGTCCACATTTTTAAAAAATCTGAAAAAAAAATGCAAAGTTTCTGCCCATGCATAAGACTGGGGTGTATAGAGGATGGGGTCCAGCTTTCTGCATTTTAGCAGGCCCTCTGGGTGATTCTAATGCATGCTCAAATTTTACTTCTGCTGTCCTGGAGGAAGCAAAGAGCAAAACTGATGACAACAGAAAATACAAAGGAAAATAAACAAAGAAACATAGGTACTGAACAGGCAGAGAGAGGTCTAGGATCACTCAGGCTTGAATTAAAGGTGTAAGAAGGAGTATGCCAATGAAAAAAATCATTCAGTAGTCAATCTAAGAAAGAAATGGAAATTTGTATTTGAGTCAACCTGACAGTTATAACCCAGGAGACAGTTTCTTAGAGAGGTCTGAGAACTGTTCAAAGAGGTAAAGGGGTGGCTACTACATACGTAATTTTGATGAAGGGGTAAGATGAGCAATCAAGGACTCATCTTGTAGAAGTTGACTGCTACTTACAAGGGACAGATATTTTAGTTAATGGTTTTAGTGCCTTTCAGTATTTGGGAAGATGAAAAACACTGTCTTTATAAAATGTTTTCTTGGAAGGATCTAACTCTCTGAGGGCCAGTTCTGTTAGTTTTCCTAGGGCGCAAAGTGCCTCATTCTAATCTTTACCTTGATTTCCTTTCAGGGTGTTATAGGTCAGTGACTACAGTGCTAATGACTTGATCTTGTGGAACTGGATGGCGGGCAACTTTCTTTATCTTACAATCCCTTCCCTTTCAAATTTCTACCAAATTATAGGCATTTCTTGACCGATTTGTCTCATGGCATTAGGAATGTTCATTCCAAGATCAAAGGTAAAGATTTTGTGGATAGGCCGCTCCATGTGCTATTACTGGACTAAGCCCTGTTAACAGTGACCCAAATCCTCCAGACCGCCTGTCTTACATCTATTACGGTCTAGGAAATGGTTCCCTCTTGTTGCTATTTCCCATATCTGCAGGTACAGTTACTGATCTTACAGGATTACATAATTGGTCAAGTCATCTAATCATCACTACTTTTATATGAGGCTCAGTCACACATTTAGTAGAGCAAGAAAAAATAATCTTATAAAATAAACAGAATGCAAGTAATAAAGCTAGCAACACTAGTAAGGTCATAAGTAAATATTTAAGCTAAAAATTTCCATTAGGTGCAGCCAAGCATCACCCCAGATCATCTGGCCAGTCTGTTCTGCACCAATGACTGTCTTTCAGTTCAATTCAGTTCAGTCGCTCAGTCGTGTCCGACTCTGCAACCCCATGAATCGCAGCATGCCAGGCCTCCCTGTCCATTACCAACTCCCTGAGTTTACTCAAACTCACGTCCATCGACTTGGTGATGCCATCCAGCCATCTCATCCTCTGTCGTCCCCTTCTCCTCCTGCCCCCAAATCCCTCCCAGCATCAGAGTCTTTTCCAATGAGTCAACTCTTCGCATGAGGTCTTTAAGGGAAATGATAAACTGGCATTGTACACAAAGTTCACCAAAGATGTCTGCATGCACAAGGTGAGTGGTGGGTCACTGTGACTTCTTACAGGATTCCGAAAGGAATGCTGTCTTCTAAGGAGTTAAGTGGTTGGCTCTGGTAAAAGAAAAAAGTGATCTTTATGGTTGAGCAGGTAGTTCTGTCATGGGGGAGGTCTGGTTTAATGCATAACAGATGCATATAGTGTACATTAGAGGGGAGGAAAGAGGTCCAAGTGGGCAGAGGGGAAAAAATTATGTTTAAATTTATCTTGTCTTGCTTTAAAATATGACTTTTATTTATTGAGTACATTTCAGTAAGAGGGGTGAGTGTTAATAAAGATACAGTCATTAAACAACTATATGGCTGGGGCAAAAACTGTAAAGTATGGAAGAGAAGATGCTGGAAAGTTAGTGAGAGAATCAATACAGGGTGTATCAGGAGTTTGGCCTTTTTACTCCCAAATAATGTGAAGCCACTCAGACTCTCAGTGGCAGAATAATGTCGTTAAGAAAGAAAAACATAGTTTTGCATTTGAAAGGGAGAGGATTCCATTATCTAAAGATTTAGTTTACCCAGTGATGCAGAATGGATGAAGCACTTTTCAGTTCAGTTCAGTTCAGTTGCTCAGTCGTGTCCGACTCTTTGCAACCCCATGAATTGCAGCATGCCAGGCCTCCCTGTCCATTACCAACTCCCGGAGTTCACTCAAACTCATGTCCATCGAGTTGGTGATGTCATCCAGCCGTCTCATCCTCTGTCGTCCCCTTCTCCTCCTGCCCCCAATCCCTCCCAGCATCAGGGTCTTTTCCATTGAGTCAACTTTTTGCATGAGGTGGCCAAAGTATTGGAGTTTCAGCTTCAGCATCAGTCCTTCCAGTGAACACCCAGGACTGACCTCCTTTAGGATGGACTGGTTGGATCTCCTTGCAGTCCAAGGGACTCTCAAAAGTCTTCTCCAACACCACAGTTCAAAACCATCAAGTTTTCGGTACTCAGCTTTCTTCACAGTCCAACTCTCATATCCATACATGACCACTGGAAAAACCACAGCCTTGATTAGATGGACCTTTGTTGGCAAAGTAATATCTCTGCTTTTGAATATGCTATCTAGGTTGGTCATAACTTTTCTTCCGAGGAGTAAGCGTCTTTTAGTGTCATGGTTGCAATCACCATCTGCAGTGATTTTGGAGTCCCCCAAAATAAAGTCTGAGACTGTTTCCACTGTTTCCCCATCTATTTCCCATGAAGTGATGGGACCAGGTGCCATGATCTTCGTTTTCTGAATGTTGAGCTTTAAGCCAGCTTTTTCACTCTCCTCTTTCACTTTCAAGAGGCTTTTTAGATCTTCTTCACTTTCTGCCATAAGGGTGGTATCATCTGCATATCTGAGGTTATTGATATTTCTCCCTGCAGTCTTGATTCCAGCTTGTGCTTCTTCCAGCCCAGTGTTTCTCATAATGTGCTCTGCATATAAATAAACAGTGTGACAATATACAGCCTTGATGTACTCCTTTTCCTATTTGGAACCAGTCTGTTGTTCTATGTACAGTTCTAACTGTTGCTTCCTGACCTGCATATAGGTTTCTCAAGAGGCAGGTCAGGTGGTCTGGTATTCCCATCTCTTTCAGAATTTTCCACAGTTTATTTTTATATACAGTTAAATCATGAATAATACCCAAGGGTAACTCTGAAGTCATGCTCAGAAACTTCTACGGTAACAGGATCTAGTCAGACCAGTATTGGGGTGCCTAGGACTTTATTTTGAGTATTCTTTGCAGAAAATGAAATGAGTCATGTCACAATTTCCGGGTACCTTTCAGTGTTACATAAAGGTAACTACATCTCTCTTCAAAACACTTTTCAATTTTGTTCTGCTGGTATTTTTGCAAACTAAAATTCGCTTTCTCACTTACCCTTCACACTTTTGTGCTTCTACCCGTGATTTTTTTTATTTGTAATAATACTGAATAAGAAAATGAAATCGCAATTTAATATTCTTATAAACCACAAAGGAATTCAGCCCATGAAACACACTTACAGGTCATGATTTTCTTTCACTTTCGTGAATTTTCCTTATTTCTTTTTAATGAGTTGTGTAGATTGACACAACATCACACAGCGTGTTGCTCTGCCTAGTACCTCACTGGGCTGAAATACAAGATGCCCAAAATGTCCTTCAGGATGGAGAAATACACAGGATGCATTAAAATATATAATTCTAAGAGCATTATTCAGTAGCTGCACTGCTTGGTGCTTTATGCTTAAGTTATCAAGCAGTACAAAAGCTAGATGATGTCTTAGTGGCTTTAAGAGGTTAAGGGATCTCCTTAAACCCCAGTGTCAAAGGGAATAACATTAATTTATAATGGTCATGTTAATCTCAGGTAGCCTGTAGCCAGGTTAAATGAATGCCTACTCTGCATGGGTGGGAGAGCCTGTACTTTCTCACCTATGGGGGTTTCTGAGAGAGATTTCAGCTCCGATGACTAGCTCGGTCACAATGTGTCTTAGTTTTCACCAGTACAAGTATTTTGCAACAAAAAACAAAGACGCAGTTGCTTTTGATAGCCTTTGCTAAAACTTCAAAAAACATTCTTTAAAGATTCACAAAATGCTCTCAGTAGTTTTACTATTAATGTGGTCTTTTGTTGATTGCAAAATAGAACACCCACTTTTACAACTGAAACAAATTAAAAACACATTATTGGAATTTTTTTATTGGTGTGTCTTTTCGACCCCATGGACTATAGCCTGCCTGTCTCCTCTGTCCATGGAATTCTTCAGGCAAGAATGCTGGAGTATGTTGCCATTTCCTCCTCCAAGGGATCTTCCTGATCCAGGAATGGAACCTGCATCTCCTGCATTGGCTGGCAGTTCCTTTACCACTGAGCCACTGGTATTGTCTTTAAAGTTTTACTCTGTTTTTATATATAACCCATTGACAAGCACTCAAAAAACTGTCTCCTGATAGAAGAGCACGTAAAGCCACCTCTTCTGTATCCTGTCATAGATGAAACATGGCTCCTGCCATGAGGGACATGCCATATGTCCATTTTACAGGACTGCCTGTAAAATGACTGTAAAAGCACCCACCGTCCTAAAGCTTTCATCCCAGGGTATCAGTGCATTCCAATCCCAAAGAAGGACAGTGCCAAAGAATGTTCAAACTACTGTACAATTGTGCTCATTTCACACACTACCAAGGTAATGGTCAAAATCTTTCAAGCTAGGCTTCAGCAGTACGTGAACCAAGAACTTCCAGATGTGCAAGCTGGATATGGAAAAGGCAATGGAACCAGAGAGTAAATTGCCAACATTTGTTAGATCATAGAGAAAGCAAGAGAATTCCAGAAAAATATCTACTTCTGCTTCATTGACTACACTAAAGTCTTTGACTGTTTAGATCACAACAAACTGTGGAAAACTCTTAAAGAGATGAGAATACCAGACCACCTTACCTGTCCTCTAAGACACTTGTATGCAGGGCAAGAAGCAACAGTTAGAACCGGACATAGAACAGATTGGTTCAAAATTGGGAAAGGAGTATGTCAAGGCTGTATATTGTCACCCTGCTTATTCAACTTATATGCAGAGTACATTATGTAAAATGCCAGGCTGAATGACTCACAAGCTGGAATCAAGATTGCTGGGAGAAATATCAACAACCTCAGATGTGAAAATGATACCACTTTAATGGCAGAAAGTGAAGAAGAACTAAAGAGCCTCTTGATGAAGGTGCAAGAGGAGAGTGAAAAGGCTGGCTTGAAACTCAACATTCAAAAAATGAAGATCATGGCATCTGGTCCCATCACTCCATGGTAAATAGAAGGGGAAAAAGTGGAAATAGTAACAGATTTAATTTCTTGGGTTCCAAAATCACTGCAGATGGTAACTGCAGCCATGAAATTAAAAGACACTTACTCCTTGGAAGGAAAGCTATGACAAACCTAGGCAGCGTATTAAAAAGTAAAGACATTACTTTGCTGACAAAGATCTATATAATCAAAGCTATGGTTTTTCCAGTAGTCATGGAAAGTGAGAGTTGGACCATAAAGAAGGCTGAATGCCAAAGAACTGATGCTTTTGAATTGTGGTACTGAATACTCTTGAAAATCCTTTGGATGGCAAGGAGATCAAACCAATCAATACTAAAAGAAATCAACCCTGAATATTCATTGGGAGGACTGATGCTGAAGTTCCAATACTTAGGCCATCTGAGGGAATGAACCAATTCATTGGAAAAGCCCCTGATGGTGGGAAGGATTGAAGGCATAAAAGAGAAAGAGGCAGCAGAGGATGAGATGGTTAGATAGCATCATTGACTCAATGGACATGAATTTGAGCAAACTCTGGGACATAGTGAAGGACAGGGAAGCCTGGCAAGGTGCATGCAGTCCATGGGGTCGCAAGGAGTTGGACACCACGTAGTGACTCAACAACAGCAATCAACATTTATCTACTCTCTGCAGAGAAATCACTGTTTCCACTTGGTTCACTAAGACGTGAAAGAGGCAGCAAGACAGGGAGAAAAGGTTCTTTTATTTTATCAAAATCATAGGAAGAATTAGGGAAAGAAAGGTTGAGAGAAGGGTGCTCCTGGGTCTTCCTTTTGTTGAGTCACTGCCTTTATTCATCTGTTTTGTCAGTTTTCAACAGCAGTATTGTTTTTGTCTTACAAGAGGAATAAAACTTGAGCTTGAGCCATATAGTAAGAAGCAAACTTTGAACATTGAGAAAAGTCACTTAAAACAGATTCTACTTAGTGATATGAATCTATAACATTACCAAATATCTGAGTAGAGCCACAGGATCAAAACACTGAGGGCACATTCAAGAACCACCATATTGATATTTGTGTGCTCCACAAATGTTAAGAACAACACGAAACAGAAGGCCACTTCTGGCCACTTTTGGCCTTGATCTGAAGCATCACTTGAGTAAGACAAAGCTTTATTATCTATTTTCACAGGGCAGAAGTCTAAAACTTATTGTTCTATGGCTCTGGTTTCACTACCTTAAATGAACGAATTTCGCCATGGACATACATTTTGTTCCAGAAAAATGAACATTTTCATATAATTCTCAAAGTGTTTATAAAGTGCAGGGAGAAAATTCACAGCCGGAAGAATATGACACAGTGAGAATGCCAGTGTGGGCAACAACACTATTATCCAATAAAAAACAACAAAAACAAGCTGTAAGGATGTTAATTGTTACCTTAGGGTAATTTAGGTATCCTCAGATGGCATCTGCAGGCCGTCTTATCAAGCACATATTTCATCTGCGGACTGGCATCCCTAGTCGACAGTTTGGAATTAACGAGGGCTGGAGTGGCTGGGCCTCTATATCTCTCCACTAGGTGCACCTAGCTCATGGTTCAGGAGTCTGTGGCCATTTGGCCCAGGGCTTGCCTTTGCTTGGTTGTAGATTCCCAGGATATTAATAGCTAACATTTACCAGGCACTGTTTTCCAAGCAGTGGGCTAAGTTTATGTGAATTATTCAACTTCATGCTTATTACAGAAATACTTTGAGAAGTCCTGTTTAATGAGAAAATTGATATGACAGAAGACAAGCAGCTTATCTGGGGTCTTGCACTTAGGAAATAGCAGAGTATGTTTTGAAACTTGTGGTCGGTGTCCATAACTGGTGGCCTTAACCACTGGGATACACAGTCACAGACCTGTTATTTTAAATCAAATATGCAGAGTGCAAAGTCAAAATTTTGTTCATTTACAACAATTGGGAAATTACTTCCAAAGACAGCTAAACTAATATTTGCCTGCTTTGCTTGGTACCTACTGCATGCTCTGTTCTGAGATGGTAGCGTGTGGTTTACGATTTATACTTCAAAGTTGGCATTTACTGACCACCTATGATGCCAGCCACTCTTCTGATTTTAAATTGCTCTGTATCAAACTGACTCAACTTTCCAGTCATAAAACAACAGCTGCTTATGATCGTTATCTCCCCTGGTTCTGGAGGTTGACTGGGCTCAGCTGGGCTGTTCTGATTGCAGCCTTGCAGAGAGTTGCAGGCTGACGGTGGCTGGGTGGTCAGGCTGCAGACAGGGTGGAATCAACTTGCAAACTCCTTCACTCACACGTGGGGGTCTGGACCAGAAGAATACAGACAGCTGTGGGCTGAGTGCATGGATCTCTCTCTCTCTCCATCTCTCCAACACGGCCGCTTGGGGTGGGCAGACTTCTCAGACGTGGCTCAGGGCTTCAAAGCTGTGTGCCCTGAGAAAGCACGCAGAGCCTGACACTTCCACCACATCCTGGTCATCTGTGGGAAGTTATGAGAAGGGTCAGCCCATCCTCAGGGAGGGGGATTAGTCTCCACCTCATGACAGGAAGAGTGACAAAGAGCATAGGATACGTCTTAAAAACACCACGGAACAATTACAAACACTTGCATCATTACCTTAGTTAATTACCAGATTATCTGTGCAAAGTAGACATTACCTATTGGGGGAGGAATCATACACTCAGGTAGGAATTGACAGAACTCAGATTCAAACTCAGTCTGCCCGAATCCACAACACAACCCTATTCTCTCCTAAATGCTTTCATCTACCACACTCTAACACCTTAGTCCAAAAAGATGTGAGGCTTCCAGCAGAATTAAAACAGAAAATTTCAGGATAAAAAAGAGGACTGTTCCGTACAAGTGGAGTAAATCAGTAGTATCAGGTATTCATTCAATTATGAAATATGTTTTAAATGCCTACTGAATCCTAGGTGCTAGGGATATATGGATCGACAGATAGGATTCAAGCAGAGTAAGGAGGGGTAGGTATCAATATCAGTATTTCCCACATTTTCTGCTCTTATGAATGTTAAGTTTTAGAGGAATTGGCAATTAACAGGCAACCAAGACACAGCAATATGTTATGAGTCATGGTAAGTACTCAGAAGCGATTAAAGGATATGGTGAAATTTGTGTTCTTCATTCCACGTGGTTCTTTAGAATTCACAGCCATATTACCTCACCCACCTTCACACGGATAATAATATAGCGCTGGCCAGGCCAAAAATAGTTGCTCTGGCGACAGCAATGGGCCCAAAAAATGGACACATGACTCAAGAAGTGCTAATTAGAGTGTTTCCTGGATTCACACACGCACAGAGGAAAAAGCAGTTTTCTTTCTACAGGGGTTGCGAAGCGGGGGAAGCTGCACACGGCGGCGGGTGGCCTTGTGAAGACACTTACCTGGCTGAAGATGAAGTGAGGCCTGCACTGAGAGGGAGGGAAGGCCTTGTGGGGTCAGGGAGAGGAAGGAGAGGGGCGAGGCGAGGAAAGACCTGGTCCCGGCCACCGGAAGACTTCGCCTTTCGCAGAGCTCTCTGCTTACCGTCTCAGCCTTGCGCTGCCTGACGCCTGTGGCCTGCTCTGCAAAACCCACCCAAGTGTGAGGCGGGGACAGGTCTTTCTTGTCTTCCCGGGTACAGACTCTGGGACACATTTGGTGCTCAATGAATATTTATCTGATCAATGAGGGTTGACGGATGAGTGCGTGAATGACTTTGAGAACAAAAAAAAAAAAATCACACAGAGGAAACCCTCTTTCCCCTCTATCTAACTAGAAGGACGGTGCCCAGCTAAGTTGAGGAGTCAAGGAAATTTTAGCATTTTCATATTTTTTAAAAAATTTTTAATTAATATTGAGTTTCCTCAAAAAATTAAAATGAGAATGGCCACACGATCTAGCAAAACCACTTCTGGATGTATTTCCCAAGGAATGAAAACAGAATATCAGAGAGATAGCTGCACCCCCATGTTCATTGCAATGCTATTCACAATAGCCAAGACATGGAAACAACCTAAGTGTTCATCAGCAGATGAATGGTTAAAGAAGATGTACACACACACACACACGTGCACACACACACACACAGACACACACAAGGGAGTATTATTCAGGCATGAGAAAGAAGGAAATTCTGTCATTTGTGACAACACGGGTAGACCCTAAAGGCGTTATGCTAAGTGAAATAAACCAGACAAAGGAGGACGGATAGGGTGTGGGGTCACTTACACAGGAAGTCTGAAAAAAAGTCAGATTCATAGAAACAGAGAGTACAAAAGTGGTTGCCAGGGGCTGGAGGGCAGGGAAGTACGGAGAACTCAGTGGAAAAGCACAGACTTGTCATAAACTTTCGGCTGCAAGATGAATAAGGTCTGAGGATCTGATGTAAACGTGGGACTCTAGTTGACAGCATTGTGCTGTGCAATTGAAATTTGCTAAGAAAATCAAACCTAAATGTCTCACCACTGTCCCCCTGCTGCTGCTGCTAAGTCGCTTCACTTGTGTCCGACTCTGTGCGACCCCATAGACAGCGGCCCACCAGGCTCCCCTGTCCCTGGGATTCTCCAGGCAAGAACACTGGAGTGGGTTGCCATTTCCTTCTCCAATGCAGGAAAGTGAAAAGGGAAAGTGAAGTCGCTCAGTCGTGTCCGACTCTTCGAGACCCCATGGTCTGCAGCCTACACCTCCCCATAAAATAGATGATATGTGAGGTGAGGGATCTGTTAGTTAATTAGATGGGGGAAGTCCTTCCAAAATTTATAATGTATATCAAATCAGTACAACATACATTTTAAATATCTTACAACTTTATATGTCAATTATATTTCAACAAAACTGGAAAGAATTTAAAAAACACACAGTATTACAGTTTCCCTGGTAGTCCAGTGGTTACAACTCCATGCTTCCAGAGCAGGTGGCACCAGTTCGATCCCCGGGCAGGAAACTGAGGTCCCACGTGCCGCTGAGGCATGGCCAAAACATTAAAAGAAGAAAAACATATAGTATTGATTCAAATACTACATTGTCAACAGTCATCAGTTAGTAGCATACAACATACAATCATACAAGCTGTAAGTTTTCCTTCACATGGACATGAATACAAGTTAGGTAATGAAACCAAATATCCCAAACCTTTAAAATACGTACATCTTAAGGATCAACTTAGTTTAAGGAACTCAGTACCGACAGGTTGACCACACAGAAATGACAAAGGTAAGAGGAGTTCAAACATTCATAATTCCAGCTTTCCGCCATCATGGGCTTCAAGCCTATAAAAATAACGGAACTTCCTTCAGAATTAAATAATAACAACTGGACTTAGTACAGTCAGAGAAGAATCAGGCAGCTAGGGCCTGAGGACCCAAATGTTACCAGATTGGATGTATCTTTGTGAAACCTCAGAGGTGTAATTTAAAAATTACTGGGTTAATTTGCTTTTCTAGAGCAAATGGCCCCTGAAAATGAAGGTGTAATTTATCATCCAGGCAGGAGGATGAAAAGTTCCTGGTGGGTAGCCAGGCCTTGTCTGGTCTCATAAATTCTGGTGTTCTGAGATTTCCGCCGTCCTTGGGGAGTTTATGGACACGGTAGATTTCCATGTTATCACCTTTCATTTCCAGTTCTGGCAACATAGACCTTTTTATTAAAAAGAAATCAAAAGAAACATAAAACCAGTAAACAGCAATAAAAACTCAGAAAGAATGCAGACATAGAATCTGATGCTGCTGGTCATTAAATTCTAAAGGCTTCCTTCTTTTCCCCTATACTCAGGAGACCACCACCCTCATGCTCCTTCCCATCCCTACCCCTTCTAAACTAGCCTTCACTCATCTACACTCAGGAGCAAATGATGGTGAGCAAAGACATTTCTCTTTCTTTTTTTTAATTATTATTATTTTTAAATTTTATTTATTTATTTATTTATTTTTTAAACTTTACATAATTGTATTAGTTTTGCCAAATATCAAAATGAATCCGCCACAGGTATACATGTGTTCCCCATCCTGAACCCTCCTCCCTCCTCCCTCCCCATACCATCCCTCTGGGTCGTCCCAGTGCACTAGCCCCAAGCATCCAGTATCGTGCGTCGAACCTGGACTGGCATCTCGTTTCATACATGATATTTTACATGTTTCAATGCCATTCTCCCAAATCATGTCTTGATGATTTAAGAGAACTAAGCTTTAAGATAGGACTGTGAGTTCTGATGGCGAGCTATCCAGTCTAGTGAGAAAATAGACAATGCATTTTGGGGCCCATGGATTTTTACAGAAACCTTTCTGGTATCACGGGAGAGCAAGTTTTGCAAACCAACCCAAATATAAGGGTCTTCAGTTCAGTTCAGTTCAGTAGCTTAGTCGTGTCCGACTCTTTGCGACCCCATGAACTGTAGCACGCCAGGCCTCCCTGTCAATCACCAGCTCCCAGAGTTTACCCAAACTCATGTCCATCGAGTCGGTGATGCCATCCAGCCCTCTTATCCTCTGTTGTCCCCTTCTCCTCCTGCCCCAATCCCTCCCAGCATCAGCGTCTTTTCCAATGAGTCAACTCTTTGCATGAGGTGGCCAAAGAATTGGAGTTTCAGCTTCAGCATCAGTCCTTCCAATGAACACCCAGGACTGATGTCCTTTAGAATGGACTGGTTGGATCTCCTTGCAATCCAAGGGACTCTCATGAATCTTCTCCAACACTATAGTTCAAAAGCATCAATTCTTTGGCACTCAGCTTTCTTCACAGTTCAACTTTCACATCCATACATGACCACTGGAAAAACCACAGACTTGATTAGAAGGACCTTTGTTGGCAAAGTAACGTCTCTGCTTTTGAATGTGCTATCTAGGTTGGCTATAACTTTCCTTCCAAGGAGTAAGCGTTTTTTAATTTTACGGCTGCAATCACCATCTGCAGTGATTTTGGAGCCTCCCAAAATAAAGTCTGACGCTCTTTCCATTCTTTCCCCATCTATTTCCCATGAACTGATGGGACCAGATGCCATGATCTTCGTTTTCTGAATGTTGAGCTTTAGGCCAACTTTTTCCCTCTCCTCTTTCACTTTCATCAAGAGGCTTTTGAGTTCCTCTTCACTTTGTGCCATAAGGGTGGTGTCATCTGCATATCTGAGGTTATTGATATTTCTCCCAGCAATCTTGATTACAGCCTGTGCTTCTTCCAGCCCAGCGTTTCAAATGATGTACTTTGCATATAAGTTAAATAAGCAGGGTGACAATATACAGCCTTGACGTACTCCTTTTCCTATTTGGAACCAGTCTGTTGTTCCATGTCCAGTTCTAACTGTTGCTTCCTGACCTGCATATAGGTTTCTCAAGAGGCAGGTCAGGTGGTCTGGTATTCCCATCTCTTTCAGAATTTTCCACAGTTTATTGTGATCCACACAGTCAAAGGCTTTGGCATAGTCAATAAAGCAGAAATAGATGTTTTTCTGGAACTTTCTTGCTTTTTCGATGATCCAGTGGATGTTGACAATTTGATCTCTGGTTCCTCTGCCTTTTCTAAAACCAGCTTGAACACCTGGAAGTTCACAGTTCATGTACTGCTGAAGCCTGGCTTGGAGAATTTTGAGGATTACTTTACTAGCGTGTCAGTGAGTGCAATTGTGCCATCGTTTGAGCATTCTTTGGCATTGCCTTTCTTTGGATATTACTCAGCTGTTAAAAATAATGCATTTGAATCAGTTCTAATGAGGTGGATGAAACTGGATCCTATTATACAGAGCGAAGTAAGCCAGAAAGAAAAACACCAATACAGTATACTAACGTGTATATATGGAATTTAGAAAGATGATAATAATGACCCTATATGCAAGACAGCAAAAGAGACACAGCTATAACTCTGTGGGACTCTGTGGGACTCTGTGAGAGGAGGCAAGGGTGGGATGATTTGAGAGAATAACACTGCTACTGCTAAGTCGCTTCAGTCTTGTCCGACTCTGTGCGACCCCATAGACGGCAGCCCACCAGGCTCCCCCGTCCCTGGGATTCCCAGGCAAGAACACTGGAATGTGTTGCCATTTCCTTCTCCAATGCATGAAAGTGAAAAGTGAAAGTGAAGTCGCTCAGTTGTGTCCTACTCTTAGCAACCCCATGGACTACAGCCTACCAGGTTCCTCCATCCATGGAATTTTCCAGGCAAGAGTACTGGAGTGGGGTGCCATTGCCTTCTCCGGCTGTAGAAACTAACACCTTTTAGAGCAACTATATTAAAAAAAAAAACAAAAAAACAAAACTAATTTTTTAAAAAGAAGAGGGAAATGGATGTCATCCTAGGTTGGTACCTAAGATGGGCAGATTTAGAAAAGGGAACACAGAGGGAGTCAGAGGAGAAGAGGGGCCAGCAGGAAGGTTAGAAGAGGCTGGAGCTGCAGAGATGAAGTCAGAAGGAGTTTGGAAAAGAGGAGACTGCTCATAAAAAAATGTGCTTTAAAGAAAATTTATTAATCAAGCATTTATTAAGGACCTGCTATTAAAGCTCACCGACCAACGCCCTTCTGGAACACATCCTGAGTCAAAGTGAGACTGAGTTAACTTGCAGCAAAAGATAATTTACCCTGAGGTGCTGTGGGGAGCTTCTGTGGGATTTGTGTTAATGGTGGATGGTTCTACAATTGGTTTAAAGAAACGGGCTAATCTGGGGGGAATGTTGTCCAAACTGGGGTATCTGAATAATTTTCCTGTGTGAGATGGGAAGGTTAAAACAGGGCTTGATGTATTGTTGGTGGTCAGGAGGGGGCCCTAGCTAACTGTTGAGGATGCCAAGTGGCCTTGACCGTGTCCTGATTATGTGCTGTGAGTGTTTACACTCAGTGGGGAATTCATGGTCTAGCTGTCAGGAGGCCCATTCTTCACTGTCCAAGTCCTAGAATGTGGAGCTTTATGCTGGAGTTGCAAGCCTGGACAGCAAGGCTCTGGCCCCTGAGGGTGTCAAAGTCAGCTTGCAGCTTCAAGGCCAATCTCATGGGATGCAGGGAGGACATCTTAGTATCTTATAAACCGAGCAAACTTTATTTTGAATTTTGTTCTTTAAGAAGTACACACACACACACATACACACACACACACACACACACACACACGGAACTTCTCTGGTGGTGCAGGGGATCAGAATCCAACTGCCAATGCAGGGGGCATGGCATGGTTTCAGTCCCTGGTCTGGGAAGATTCCACCTGCCGGGGAGCTCCTGAGCCCACGCTCTAGAGCCTGCACACAGCAACCACTGAAGACTGTGTGCCTGGAACCTGTGCTCCACAGCAAGAGAAGCCACGTCAACGAGAAGCCTTCACACTGCGACAGAGTACGGCTCCCATTCACCACAACCAGAGGAAGCCCTGCCAGAGCAACAAAAGCCCAGCGCAGCCCAGAGTAAAGAAATACATAAATAAACAGGAAAATCCTGTGATTCTTTACTTTTAAAAAGGTACACACACAGGCATCTAGAATGATATGGGGAAGCAACAGAGATAAAAACGGTCCCAAATGGTGTGAACAAGCATCAGTCTCACAGCTGAAAAGTGGAATGAAAAGAGTCAATTACCCAGAAAAGGCCCATGAAGAGAGAATAGACAACTAACTGGATAAAAAATTAAAAAGAGTTTCATTAATGGTTAGAACAATCTTTAGATTGTTTTAGAAACTATTAAAAGGAAAAAAATCCAAGCTGTGTTTCTTTAATGCACTTCACACCATTAACTTTACATAAAGAGCAGTAGCATCAAGAAATAAATGAAACAATTCAACTGGCATTGAGTGCAGGATAATTCCAGAGAATCACCACTTAGAACAAAAACCCTAGATGCTTTAGCATTTTGGCCATTTCAACAATTTTAACCAAAAGAAGAAACAGTAAAGTAAAGTAACTTGCCTTGCTTTTGTAGGTTAAGCAGGTGCAGCTGCTGGATGTTTTCATCTTCTTTAGTAAAAGTGATTTCAACTTACTTTTTGCTCTCTACTTCTTGATATTTGGAATACATATATATTTTTTAAAAAGTATATTATTGAAGATTAGTTGATTTATAACATGTTAAAATTTCTATTATCTTTGCATGAAAAGTTCCCTTGGTATCTCTAATTTTCTTGAAGAGATCTCTAGACTTTCCCATTCTATTGTTTTCCTCTATTTCTTTAAACTGATCATTGAGGAAGGCTTTCTTCTCTCTCCTTGCTATTTTTTGGAACTCCACATTCAAGTGGATATATCTTTCCTTTTCTCCTTTGCCTTTTGCTTCTCTTCTTTTCATAGCTGTTTGTAAGGCCTCAATTTGGAAAACTCAGCAGTGGCCACAGGACTGGAAAAGGTCAGTTTTCATTCCAATCCCAAGGAAAGGCAATGCCAAAGAATGTTCAAACTACCACACAATTGCACTCATCTCACATGCTAGCAAAGTAATGCTCAAAATTCTCCAAGCCAGGCTTCAACAGTACGTGAACCATGAACTTCCAGATGTTCAAGCTGGATTTAGAAAAGGCAGAGGAACCAGAAGTCAAATTGCCAACATCTGTTGGGTGATCAAAAAAGCAAGAGAGTTCAGAAAAACATCTATTTCTGCTTTATTGACTATGCCAAAGCCTTTGACTGTGTGGATCACAATAAACTGTGGGAAATTCTTCAAGAGATGGGAATACCAGACCACCTGACCTGCTTCTCAAGAAATCTGTATGCAGGTCAGGAAGCAACAGTTATAACTACATGGAACAATGGACTGGTTCCAAATGGGCAAAGGAGTACGTCAAGGCTGTATATTGTCACCCTGCTTGTTTAACTTCTATGCAGAGTACATCATGAGAAACGCTGGGCTGGAGGAAGCACAAGCTGGAATCAAGATTGCCGGGAGAAATATCAATAACCTCAGCTATGCAGATGACAGCACCCTTATGGCAGAAAGTGAAGAAGAACTAAAGAGCCTCTTGATGAAAGTGAAAGTGGAGAGTGAAAAAGTTGGCCTAAAGCTCAACATTCAGAAAACTAAGATCATGGCCTCCAGTCCCATCACTTCATGGGAAATAGATGGGGAAAGAGTGGAAACAGTGTCAGACTTTATTTTTCTGGGCTCCAAAATCACTGCAGATGGTGATTGCAGCCATGAAAGTAAAAGATGCTTGCCCCTTGGAAAAAAAAACTATGACCAACCTAGACAGCATATTAAAAAGCAGAGATGTTACTCTTCCAACAAAGGTCCATCTAGCCAAGGCTATGGTTTTTCCTGTAGTCATGTATGGATGTGAGAGTTGGACTCTAAAGAAAGCTGAGCCGAAGAATTGATGCTTTTGAACTGTGGTGTTGGAGAAGACTCTTGAGAGTTACTTGGACTGCAAGGAGATCCAACCAGTCCATCCTAAAGGAAATCAGTCATGAATATTCATTGGAAGGACTGATGCTGAAGCTGAAACTCTAATAATTTGGCCACCTGATGTAAAGAACTGACTCAGTTGAAAAGGCCCTGATGCTGGGAAAGATTGAAGGCAGGAGGAGAAGGGGATGACAGAGGATGAGATGGTTGGATGGCATCACCGACTCAATGGACATTAGTCTGAGTAAACTCTGGGAGTTGGTGATGGACAGGGAGGCCTGGCGTGCTGTAGTCCGTGGGGTTGGAAAGAGTCGGACACGACTGAGTGACTGAACTGAACTGAATGTATTTATATACACACATATATATATATGTGTGTGAGAAGGCAATGGCACTCCACTCCAGTACTCTTGCCTGGAAAATCCCATGGACAGAGGGGCCTGGTAGGCTGCAGTCCATAGGGTCACTGAGGGTCGGACACGACTGAGCGACTTCACTTTCACTTTTCAGTTTCATGCACTGGAGAAGGAAATGGCAACCCACTCCAGTGTTCTTGCCTGGAGAATCCCAGGGACGGGGGAGCCTGGTGGGCTGCCATCTATGGGGTCGCACAGAGTCGGACATGACTGAAGTGACTTAGCAGCATATATATTATGTATGTTCCTTCTTGTATTCTTTTCCCTTATAATTTAGCACAGGATATTGAAAATATTTCCCTATCCTATGCACTGGGACCTTGTTGTTTACCCCCTCTACATATAATACTTTGCGTCTGCTAATCCCAAACTCCTAATCCATCCTTGCCCCATTCTCCCTCCTCCTCGGGAATCACAAATTTGTTCTGTATGTCTGTAAGCCCATTTCTGTCTTGTAGATAAGTTCATTTGCGTCATATTCTAGACATCACATGAAAGTGATATCATATGGTATCTGTCTTTGTCTTTCTGACTTCACTTAGTATGATAATCTCCAAGTTCATCCATGTTGCTGCAAATAGCATCATTTCATTCATTTTATGAGTAATATTCCTTTGTACGTGTAAACTACATCTTATTCACGCATTCATCTGTTGACGGGCATTTAGGTTGCTTCCATGTCTTGGCCATTGTAAGTGGTGCTACAATGAACATTGGGATGCATGTATCTTTTTGAATTAGAGTTTCTCCTGATAAATGCCCAGGAGTGGGATCCCTGGATCATATGGTAGCTCTATTTTTAGTTTTTTTGAGAAACCTCCAATAGAGGTCATACCAGTTTACATGGAATATGGATTTCCCATAGAGGTTGCACCAGCTTACATGGAATATGGATTTCATAATGGAACTTTTGCTCCTGGATGTGACACTGATTCTAAAAGTTCCAGGTCCAGAAAGAGAGCCCCTCTTGTTCCATTTGGTGCTGTGACGTAAAGCCTGCAATGAGATTCAGGTGCAGGAGTGGGCGAGGCAGGGCTCAGTCAAATTCCAGAGGAAGTAAGGTCCTTTCTAAGGAGTAGAAGCTGAGCTTACCCATGCTGAAAGTGGGTGCTACAGGCAGAAGCCGAAGGGAAGAGAGAAACACAGAGAAAGAAAGAGGAGATAAACAGGATGAAAATAAAGAGAGGTGGTCAGAAGAGAAAGAAGGAAGTAGAAAAGAGTGAACTAAAATTAAAATGAGTACCTTCAATGTGCCAGCCACTTTGCTATCCACTTCAGACCCGTTAAGCCCATTTATTCCCACAGAACCCCATACATTAGATGTTACTGCTTATAATTTAGGAGGCTTCTCTGGTGGCTCAGTCAATAAAGAATCTGCCTCACTGCAGGAGACCCGGATTTGATCCCTGGGTTGGGAAAATCCTCTAGAGAAGGGAATGGCTACCACACTCCAGTATTCTTACCTGGAGAACTCTATGGACAGAGGAACCTGGTGGGCTACAGTCCGTAGGGTCGCAAGAGAGTCAGACACAACTGAAGCGCCTTAGCATGTATGTATACTTTGAGGAAACAGAGAAGAGGCTGACTGACTGTCTCAGTAGGACTGAGAGCTGTTGGAGGCTGCAGTCTGTATTGTCTGAGGCTTTGGATTCATGCTTTAATTATTTTTCCTCAACAGTCAGATTCCAAAAGAAACCAAATAGGTAACATAAAGGTGTCATTTGGACTGGGGGTTAGGAACGGTGGCCAGAGAATGTTTGCCCCAGTTAAAAATTAAGTATTGTGTTGGCGTTGGGAAACCATTCTGAGTGCCCACTGGTGAACTTTTCGTCTTTTTCCTGTCATTTTTGCTCTCAGTACTCTCCCTCCCTACAGTCCTCCCAACTCTGATTCCCTCTTTGTTCACCTCTCCTGCCTCTCAGCTCCAGAGATTCTTTCTTAATTTAATTTCTTCCCTTTAATCCACCAGGATTCCTGGGTCAGTTAAAATTCTATCACTTTCCTTTTTAACTTTGCTAACATAAATAATAGATTTTAACTTGTTCCAGTAGAAAAACAGTCCACTTAGAGTCTGGATGATAGAAGCCCTCTCAGGAATGTTCAAATCTACCTTGGGAAAATTTAAGGCTGGAGCTCACATGCTTTCCCAGGTTCACACAGGTTTCCCAAGGTCTTGATTTGTGACGAACAGCCTAGTGTTAAAGCTCAGCGTTCCCTTCTTTCTGGAGAACTGTTGTTTCCTCTGTCTTTTATTCAAATAACAGAAAATCCCTGCTTCTTCACTCATAACCATTAATAAAAGGAATTCAGGTAGTAAATATATAGGTGAAGGTGATAATATATCATATTTATATAAAGCTTCACTGTTTAAAATGATCTCATTTGCTCATCACAACAAACTTAGGAAATGGGGATAAAAGATATTATTTCTACTTTCCAGATGGGCAAATGAAGAGTCAGAGGATTTGTTTTATTTTCCTAAATTAGACCCCACAAAAGTTGAGATGAGAAATCCAGTCTCGGATCCTTAATTGAATACCCTTTTTAACATGCCACTGTTTTCTCTTTCTCATAAAGAAATCAATATTTATGGCCAGCTAATGTTGCTTTATTTGCTTCTTTTTCTCCTAATTTTCTATCTGCTAATGTGTTTTAGGATCACATTAACTACTCAGTTTCATTAGTGCTGTGTCCTCATCTCTCATGAACCCCTGATGCAAGTATGTGAACTAGCCCAGGCTACTTAGGTAGAGGAAGAGAGATTATACTAATCTGAGGCAGTCCTAGACCAGACTTCCATCAGGCAACTCCCAGATATGTGAGAGAGCCTGACCAAGATCAACAGAGGGGCCTCCTTGAGCTATAACTGCCTGCAGAAGGCAAGGTTACAAGTACACTCCGCTAACATGGAGACCTGTAAGCAATAATAAATGTTTATTACTTTAAGATATTGAATTTGGGGTTGGTTGTTATGCCGCAGTAGCTAAATGATGTAAAACCTTATCTTGGGTACTAGTGACACAGATCTGACATAGACCAACCACCACAGTTTCTGCAAACCTCTCAGTTGGTTTTAAAAGATAATATATTTGGAATCTGACTTCCAAATAAAAAACTTATAAAAAAATTTTTTAAGTTGCAAGACCACTTGCCTGTCTGATTGACTAATGGTATATTTCTGTGTATAGAAATAATTTGAAGATGTGTTCAAGGTAGGCCAACTGACTGAATATTATTAAACATAAAACCTACCGGGCTGTTAATATTTTGATGAATAGTTCATTGTTTTAAAAATACCTAGTCATTTCACTAAAACAACTTTTAATCCTCTGTCCCATACATTTCAGATTTCTTTATAAGGAATCCAAATGAATCCAGAACATAGAGTGGAATAAGAGTTATTATACTAAGCTGTACATTTTCAGTGGGAGCCGTATTGCCCACAAAGGAAAGAAAATTGGTTCTTTGGGGGCAAAAACCTTAGATCTTACAATGGCATGTGGCCTTCTGAAAAGCCCTAGTGCATACGAATATATAGTATATCCATGATATTAGACTTGGGGAGGAGAGGGATTATCTAGTATAAAAAAGTCTAAAAAGTCTCCTTAGGGGAGGTGATTAAAAAAAAGTTGCGAAACATTGTTCTAAGCAGAAGTCGGCCCCAAATTGTAATGGGCAATAATTTTTTCATCATATTCTCTTACATCGTTTATTTTCCTCTTAATTTATAGCCTTTAATGATGCTTCTGGTTTCTGTTTTCCATTTTCACTCAAAATGAAATCCATTTCTCTTCATTTCTGGAATAGCTTCCAGAGTAGAATCCTTGCTAATATTTTCACCATCACCATCATTAATTATTTACTTTTTATAAGGAACCACTAGCAAACACTCTCTCTGGATAAATATATTCCATCTGCTACAGAGTTCTCCAGCCTTGTTTCCATGGAGTCCCTGTAGATGCAAGTCCCTTACACCTGGCTGGTTTAGCAGCAAGTGTGAGAGAAAACAGCTGAATTGATGTACCCAGACAAGGTGGTAAGAGACTCTTTTCATACTGTGGTCTCCTGAGAGGCAAGGGTTTCTGCTAGAGTAACCCTCTGGCCTCTCTCCATCCCCTCCCCCTTAGCCCTTAAGGAGCAGAGACTCAACTAATATGTGAGGCTGAAAGAAACTGAGAATGCTTGGCTCAAGTCTTGCCCTGCAGGATCAGCTTGCCAGCAAAGAGCGTTCATCCCCATCTGTTCCTTAGGCAAGGTTTTCAGGAACATCCCCCAGTGGGGAGGATAGTGTTTCCCCAAGTACCAGTACCTCATATGTTCCAAAGGAGCCATATTGGCAGCAGAGAGAAGGTACTTTCTTGAACTAGCCTTTTTCAGTCATAAAAGTTTTCCTTTGATCTTTGATGCCTGTGTCTATCAGTTGGCTCCAGGCTTGGATGGGTACAAATATGGGTGCAAGAGACTTGTTTCCTTAAATCTGCACATGGATTTCCCTTAGATGAAGCTTTTCTAAAGTTGAGATAACCTTCTTAAGTTCAACTTCTTTACACAGCCCTTCAGTTAGACCTAGAATGGCTGGATTCCATAACTTATGCCTCCTACATGGCTAACCCCACCTCCTGTGTATGAAACACACAAACCACAGAGTACATGAGGATCGCCACAAATGGGTCAAGCGTGGCAATCTTAGGTTAAATACCTCTGTAGAGCTCATGCTCGAGAGGGAGTCCAGATCCTTAAAGGGGAAAGTTCAGTACTCTCTTCTTTTATCCGAAAACGATTCCTTCACATACTTATTCAGCAAATACACATGCTGCACACATCACAAGCACTGTGCATTTGCTACCCTGCCCTCTTGCTGCAAGAGATGCATGTAAGACACATTTCTAAATTGTGAGACCTAAACAGACTTGCTCCAAGACTTCTGCTTTAATGGAAAAAAGTGTAAACCTGGTTGGCATTTCTTTCTTTTCCTGACTTAATTGTGGACCTGGAAGCACAGCAGCCTTCCCGCACCATGAATTTAATAACAATGAGGGCGAGACGAGATCAATCATGCGCTGAGCATGTTGAAGCAGGAAGACAGAAAGAGCCAGAACTCCTCTTGGCAGTTGAAATGATAGGAGTCAAAGCCACCAAGTACCTTCCTCCAGATTCCTTTTTACTCTGTGGGGGCAATAAATCATATTTATTAAGTCTCTGCTAGTCAGGCCTTTTGTCACTAGCAGTCAAATGTTTTCCTGATATATGACAGACAACAGTGGATCTGCTTCCTACTCTGAAGTTGCTCATAGTCTAGAGTGACCTCAACAGAAGTGAAAAACATTATGATAAAGGTAAATACAGTTCAGTTCAGTTCAGTTGCTCAGTCGTGTCCGACTCTTTGTGACCCCATGAATCGCAGCATACCAGGCCTCCCTGTCCATCACCAACTCCCGGAGTTCACTGAGACTCACGTCCATCAAGTCAGTGATGCCATCCAGCCATCTCATCCTCTGTCGTCCCCTTCCCCTCCTGCCCCCAATCCCTCCCAGCATCAGAGTCTTTTCCAATGAGTCAACTCTTCGCATGAGGTGGCCAAAGTTTCAGCTTTAGCATCATTCCTTCCAAAGAAATCCCAGGGCTGATCTCCTTCAGAATGGACTGGTTGGATCTCCTTGCAGTCCAAGGGACTTTCAAGAGTCTTCTCCAACACCACAATTCAAAAGCATCAATTCTTTGGCGCTCAGCTTTCTTCACACTCCAACTCTCACATCCATACATGACCACTGGAAAAATACAGGTAAATACAGGAAGACAGCAAATAGAAAATGGGCCCTAATTTAGTCAAGAGTGGAATTTTTGGAATAGTTAAATCTAGGATAAAACCTGGAAAAGCAGAGACATTACTTTACTGACTAAGGTCTGTTTGGTCAAAGCTATAGATTTTCCAGGAGTCAGCATCACTGACTCGATGGACATGAGTCTGAGTAAACTCTGGGAGTTGGTGATGGACAGGGAGGCCTGGCGTGCTGCAGTCCATGGGGTTGGAAAGAGTCGGACAGGACTGAGTGGCTGAACAACATAGGGTTAAGTGTTCTAGAGCAACAAGTACAAGCAATTGCAACAGGACAGTAGAGTTAGAAGAGAGGAAGGAGCAAAGCCAGATGAGGACGAAGAGAGAGCCAAGGGCAGGGCGTGAATCAGATCAAACCTGCCCAACCCACACCTGTTCTATGCCGAACGGCAGAACCGTGTGGTAGCCATGCTGCATTGTAGACAAGAGATTATGTCCAATCATTGTTTATTTCCTACTGGTCTCCTTTTCATCAAGAAACATATCTCCTTACATGTACTGAAAAAGTTGGGGATGATTCAATATACAAATTTCATAAGCTTTCCTTAATCTTAGCTGGGGGCAATTCAGAAGCCAAGCTTTGTCTCAGATGTTTAACAATAAATATTCTATTCAATATTCTCTTTTAAAGAAAACGTGTTTTGGACCCAAATCTGTGCCCCATCTTCCTTGAATTCTCCAAACTCTTTATGCTTTCATGGCCTGGTTCTTCTGTTGCCTTTAGTGATAGCTGAGTGAAATGAGGGGACTTGTGGAAAGTACTCGTAGGTGGCCATTCTTGTCTGAGAGGAGAGAAGGAGGAATCACAGAGTGGCCTAGTGAGCTGAGCCAAACAGTCCTCAGCTAGGGGGTGTCTGGGATGAGCTCTTCGACTTGATGATTCTTCTTCCAGGAGTTGCCATTTCATCGACTGCAAGTTTTACCTTCTACCTGCCCATGATTACTTAACAAACCTCAAACCTTGGTGGCTTAAAACAACCACTATTTATTTAACTCATTATAAAAGTTCAGTTCTTGGTTCAAGTTTGGCTTATTCTGGTTGGCTCTGCTCATGCATTTATGGATAGCTACTGGGCTGTGACCGCTGCATTTTTGATGACTGTGGTTGTTAACAGCTGGACCACTGAGGTCTCTCACCCTCCAACCTGGTTTACATGATGTCTCAGGTTCCAAAGCAACAAAGAAGAAAACACTGATGTGTAAACATGTTTTAAGTCTCTGCTTGTGTTATGCTTGCTACCTGTCCAAGGTCATATTCCTCCTCTTAATGAGAGGAGCAAGGGATAACAGAGACACATTGGAAAGAATACAGATAATAGGAGGGACTTAACTAGTGGCCATCTTTGGCAAGAAGACCACTACAGCTACACATTAAAATCAACTGGGTCCATGCCTGATTCCTGGGCAGGACACCAAACCAATTATATCAGAATGTTCTGGGAGTAGAACCTGGGATCAATGCTAATTTATTTATTTATTGCCAGTGGTCTAGAGCTCTATCTCCAGCTCTGGGGCACCAGTTTACAGAAGAGTTGGGCCTCCCAAGAAACTATTGTTCAGTAAGGATATATGATTTTTGTTTAATTATGAAAAAAATCAAAGCATAGTTGACTTACAATGTTGTGTTAGTTTCAGGTGTACAGCACAGTGATTCATCCATACGTACTTCAGATTCTTTTCTTTTATAGGTTATTACAAAATACTGAGTACAGTTCCTGTGCTACACAGTAGGTCCTTGTTGGCTATCTATTTTATATATAGGAGTGTGTGTGTGTTAATTGTCATTGTTCAGTCAGTAAGTTGTGTCCTACTCTTTGTGATCCCATGGTATCAAACTCCTAATTTATTCATCCCACTTTTCCCCTTTGGTAACCATAAGTTTCTTTTCTACGGGTCTATTTCTGTTTTGTAAATACATTCATTCATATCAGGTTTTAGATTCCACATATAAGTGATATCACACAATATCTGTCTTTCTCTGATTTGTATCACTTGGTATGATAATCTCTAAGTCCATCCATGTAGCTGTTAATGGCATTATTCCATTTTTTTTATTGTTGAGATGTGGTTATTGTTGTTCAGTTGCTTACTCATGTACGACTCTTTGCAACCCCATGGACTGCAGCATGCCAGGCTTCCCTGACCATCACCACGTCCCAGAGTTTGCTCAAACTCATGTCCATTGAGTTGATGATATCATCCAATCATCTCATCCTCTGTTGCCCCCCTCTCCTCCTGCCCTCAATCTTTCCCAGCCTCAGAGTCTTTTCCAAAGAGTCAGCTCTGGGCATCAGGTGGCCAAAGTATTGGAACTTCAGCTTCAGTATCAGTCCTTCCAGTGAATATTCAGCATTGATTTCCTTTAGGATGGACTAGTTGGATCTCCTTGCTGTTCCAAGGGATTCTTAAGAGTCTTCTCCTACACCACAGTTCAAAAGCATCAATTCTTCAGTGAATTGAAGAAAGAAAGAATTCACTGAAGAAAGAATTGTGGTCCAGCTTTCACATCTGTACATGACTACTGGAAAAACCATAGCTTTGACTGTACAGACCTTTGTCGGCAAAGTAATGTCTCTACTTTTTAATACACTATCTAGGTTTGTCACAGCTTTATTCCAAGGAGCAAGCACCTTTTAATTTCAAGAGGGCAGCCACCACCTGCAATGATTTTGGAGCCCAAGAGAATAAAATCTGTCACTGTTTCCATTTTTCCCCCATCTATTTGCCATGAAGTTATGGGACCAGATGCCATGATTTTAGTATTTTGAATGTTGAGTTTTAAGCCAGCTTTTTAACTTTACTCTTTCACTTTCATCAAGAGGCTCTTTAGTTCTTCTGTACTTTCTGCCACTAGGGTGGAGTCATCTGCATATCTGAGGCTATTGATATTTCTCCCAGGAATCTTGATTCCAGCTTGTGCTTCATCCAGCCCAGCATTTCTCATGATGTACTCTGCATATAAGTTAAATAAGCAGGGTGACAATACACAGGCTTGGCATATTCCTTTCCCAATTTGGAACCAGTCTGTTTCTCCATGTCTAGTTCTAACTGTTGCTTCTTGACCTGCATACAAGTTTCTCAGGAGGCAGGTAAGTTGGTCTGGTATTCCTACTTCTTTAAGAATTTTCCACAGTTTGTTGTGATCTATACAATTGGCAATTTGACTTCTGGTTGTTCTGCTTTTTCCAAATCCAACTTGTAAATCTGGAAGTTCTTAGTTCACATACTGTTGAGGCCTAACTTGAAGGATTTTAAGCATTACTTTGCAAACATGTGAAATAAATGCAATTTTGTGCTAAGTAGTTTGAGCATTCTTTGGCATTGCCTTTCTTTGGAATTGGAATGAAAACTGACCTTTTCCAGTCCTGTGGCCACTGCTGAGTTTCCCAAATTTGCTGACATATTGAGTGCAGTACTTTAACAGCATCATCGTTTAGGATTTGAAATAGCTCATCCAGAATTCCATCACCTCCAGTAGCTTTGTTCATAGTAATGGTTCCTAAGGCCCACTTGACTTTACACTCCAGGATGTCTGGCTCTGGGTGAGTGATCACACTATCATGGCTGGGAAGTATTCCACTGTATATATGTACCACATCTTCTTTATCCATTCATCTGTCAATGGACATTTAGATTGGATCCATGCCTTGGATATTGTAAACAGTGCTACTATGAACACAGGGGTACATGTATCTTTTTGAATTATATTTTTGTCCAGATATATGCCCAGGAGTGGGATTGTAGGATCATATGGCAACTCTATTTTTAGTTTTTAAAGGAACCTCCCTGCTATTTTTCATAGAGGCTGTACCAATTTACATTCCCACCAACACTGTAGGAAGTTCCTTTGAGAAACTTATTTTACAGTTGGCAGATTCTTCAATGGGGCTTCCCAGGTGGCTCAATGGTAAATAATCCACCTGCCAATGCAGGAGACTCAGGTTTAATCCCTGGGGCAGGAAGATCCCCTGCAGAGGGAAATGACAACCCACTCTAGTATTCTTGCCTGGGAAATCCCATGGACAGAGGAGCCTGGCAGCCTCCAGTCCGTGAAGTCACAAAAACGTCAGACAGGACTCAGTGACTAAACAACAACAAAACTCTTCAGTAGTTCAGGACTTTTTGATATGCAAACACTGTTTTGGTCCAGCTGATTGGGCATGTCAATCCAGTTAAAATTGGCCCCTGTAGATCAGATTTCCTCAAACTTTGGTGTGTATCAGAATCATATGGAAGGCTTGTTAAAACACAAATTGCTGAACCCCATCCCCAGAGATCCTTGATAAATAGTTCTGGAGTGAGGTCCAAGAATGTGCCTTGGAAGTTCTCAGATGCTGCTGCTGCTAATTGGACAGGACATTTTGAGAAACCACACATGTAGACATACAGTGTTACTAGTTGCTCAGTCATGTCTGACCCTTTGTGACCCCATGAACTGTAGCCTGCCAGGCTCCTCTGTCCAGGAAATTCTCCAGGACAGACTATTGAAGTGGGTAGCTGTTCCCTTCTCTAGGGGATCTTCCCAACCCAGAGATTGAACCCGGGTCTCCTGAATTGCAGGCAGATTCTTTACCATCTGAGCCACCAGGGAAGCCCTGGCCTTAGCTAAATAGCATGTAACCAAGGTGGTCTCATTGTCCTGTGAAAGGACTGTGATTATTACTGTGAGTTGAAGTGACTTTTGCAGGAGTTCTAAAAATCTTTTACTCCAGGACATTCAGATACAGCCAGAGAATAAGTCACTCTGTCATAGGTTAGCAGGTCCTTTGCTGGGATAAGACTGTGCCAATTCCTGAGGCTTTTCGTGGGTCTCTCTAGAGCATTCACTTGACTAACAATCCAGTTCTATACTTTCCCTCCCAGCTTTCTATTAAATAATGAGAAAAGATGAGGATTTAGAGTAGCTGCAGCAAAGCAGTCTGAAATCTCCAGTCCCAACAATGAAAGTCTGAGACATTACAGAGAACTTATTCATCCAGTTAACAGTGTTCAATCTGAACCCTCAACAGGTCTCAAATGAATCCCTGCGGAGCCCATGAACTTAACCCGATACCAACAGAGAGTTAGTAATAATAAGGGAAAACCACTCGCTTTTTGCGAGATAAGAGCCAATGCGTTTTAAGTGCAGCATTTGCAGCCCATGCCTTGAGCATAAGGAACAAAACACTCTGACTTTTCCTGATAATTGCAATGGAGAATGAAAGGACTCTTATCAGCACTGGCCAGAAAATTATTTTCTATTCTTTTATGTAATCACCCACCTATGGATAAAGTCCACACGCCATCTAAGTATTCCCACCCAATTCTAGGTAACGCGACTTCAAGTGTTTGTTATGCACACAGTTCACTCTCCGTGGGAATCTCAAAAGCAGAAGGATGGTTTTACTTAACATATAAGCCATTGCTTGATACTCATAGCAACATTACGAGCTTTGCCAGAGCTCGACACAAGTCTAACCCCAATCTAACCAGTGTGAGCCTTGGTCCCTGAACTGTTACCGATCTACCCTTGGCCCCCCAGTAATTTTTGAAGCTTGAGGCTCCTTTTCTTTATGCCAGTGCCCCTGAATATCCTGGGTATTTTTTCTCTCTGTGATCATTCAGGACACACTTTACCTTAGACTCCTTTTTTTTTTTTTAAAGATTGAAGTATAGTTAATTTCGATGTTGTGTTAGTTCGAAGTGTACAGCAAAGTGATTTGTATTTTATCTATATATATTCTTTTTCAAATTATTTTCCATTATAAGCTATTACAGGATATTGAGTACAGCTCCCTGTGCTATACAGTTGGTCCTTATTGTTTACCTATTTTATATATAGTATCGTGCATCTTTTGATTCAAAATTCCTAATTTATGTCCCCTCCTCCCTGTTATCCCCTTTGGTAATGAAGGTCTGTTTTCTATGTCTGTGAATCTAAATTTCTTTTTTGTGAATAAATTCACTTGTATCATTTCTTTAGATTCCATATATAAGTGAGGTATGATATTTGTCTTTCTCTTTCTAACCTAACTTGATAATCTCTAGGTCAATCCATGTTGCTGCAAACAACATTATTCCATTCTTTTTGTGGCTGAGTAATATTCCATTATATATACACCACATCTTCTTTACCATTTATCTGTTGATGGGCATTTAGATTGCTTCCATGTTCTGGCTATTGTAAATAGTGCTGTTATGAACACTGGGGGTGTGTGAATTTTTTTGAATTAGAATTTTCTCCAGATATATGCCCAGGAGTGAGATTGCAGGATTATGCAGCAACTCCATTTTTAGTATTTTGAGGAAATTCCATACTGCCTGTTCTCCATAGTGGTTGCACCAACTAACATTCCCATCAGCAGTGTAGGGGGTTTCTTTTTTTCTCCACACCTTCTCCAGCATTTATTATCTATAGAATTTTTGTGATGGCCATTCTGACTGGTGTCAGGTGATACCTCATTGTAATTTTGATATGCATTTCTCTAATAATTAGTGATGCTGAGCATCTTTCCATGTGCCTGTTGACAGTCTATGTGTCTTTTTTGGAGATATGTCTATTTAGGTCTTCTGCCCATTTTTTGATTTTATATATATATATATATATTTGGTCAAGACACACTTTCTCCTAAACTTTTTTGAGGCTAAGCCCCTATAGCAGAGATGTTTTGGCCTCAAACAACATGGTTATTTCCATTTTACCATGAGTTCTCTCCCCTTCCATGTGCATATAGGAATACCACAGGGGCACCAGTTCAGGTGCATACAACAAGAATTATTGTTAGGGAAATAACAATCTCCAAGTCTACATTAATAACATCAATTTCTGCTCAGGTCCCCGGTCAGGAGGGCTCCCCTAGGACTCAGAAGCTTGCTTTTGCTCCTCCCACCAGCATGTTTATATATTCCTGCAGCCCTCCTTGGGCCGCTGCATCTGCTTTATTTCTGGAGTCTGTTTACCAGCTGTATTAAGTGGGACAAAATACGTCAATTCATTCCCAAGTATTTCAGGTTTGGACAAAAGCAGGAAAGACCAAGTTTCCTGGCACAGAAACCTCAGCAAGGCTGGGCTTAGCCTCCTTCACTTTCCTTCCATTCCTGCAGCACTGTCCCCTTCCTCCACCCTTTTTCTTCTATATCAATTCTGTTTTTTTCCCCCTTTGTAATAATCTCAAATACTTGCCTATTTCTTAGTTGTGAGGTTTCAGTCTAGGCAGGGTTAAAGTTATTCTCTTCATACTCACACTGGCTCACAAACCTCTTAGGGGGTGTGTTGTGCCAGCGATGGTAATGGAGTACAGTGGAGCGTGCCTGGGGTTTAGACCACCTGCTCCTTCTGACTATCACATCTAATCCCTGGGCCAATGCACCAGAAATCTCATGATGGTAGTTTCTTTAAAAAAATCAGTCAAATAAAATGTGTGTAACTCAGGAATTAAGCCAATTGATAATATTAACATTACTGTACACCCTCAGTAAGTGGCTTTGGATGAAATGACCACTGGTCTGGAGACTACATACACAAATACGCTGTGGGTAAATAAATAAACACCACCAGCCACATGAACATGTTTATCTCAAGCTGACCAACTTGGAGTTATTTTGAGTTTTATAGGAACCACACTGCATAGAACAAAACAAAATGTGGAGATTGAGGAAATTGTTTCAAATGGACTTTCTAGTTCAAAATTTAGTCAATGTCTCAAAAGTAAAAAAGAGTAGATTCAATAATTTGCAAGATCTAATTACCATATCTTTCTTTCTAGGATTTCAAATTTCGTATTTTTTCTCTTTGTTCAAAGCAAACTCAGATGAGACCAGTTTGAATGTTTGATTAAAAAGTTTACTAATCTTTTAAAATATGTTTAATCTGCTAATATTTGTTTATTACCTGGAAATTTAGTTCATTTACATTTATTGTCATTACTAATGTATTTGAACTCACTTATTAAATTTCATTTTGCTGTTCATCCTTGACCTATTTTTAAAACTGATTTTTTTGTTCTCTTTTCTTACTTTGTTTTGAAATAAGGTTCACCCAATTCTAACCTTTTCTCTGTACTAATTTTCTCTTTACTAAACAAATAATTAGTTTTTTTTTTTTTTTTAGAAAATACCCTGGAAATTTTAATATCACCGTTTAACCTTATAATAGCCTAAAATGAATATCAGTACATTTATCTGCTTCCTGAACAATACAATACTTTTAAGACACTTTAATCATCCACTCAAGTTATATGTTTCGTTGCTCAGGATATTGGGTCTATCTTGAATTTGTGTTTTTTATTATTGTTTACATTGTGAATATTTGTTTGGCTTTTGTATCATTTATTCATTTTTCTGGTTCACAGTCCCCTCTCATACCTTAGCTCTGCCTTTCTGGAATCATCTGTTTTCTTCTTAGAGCACATTCTTTAGGCAATCTTCAGAGTGGAATTGCTGTGAGCAAGCCCACTCATTTGTGTATGACTTTCTTTCTCTCTCTCATGAGGTACGCCATGAGTGATATAATGAAAATGTGTCGTTTAAAGTATAATGTCTAAACTAATACCCACCCAGGTTAAACTTTGTCAGTTTCTGTCTGCCTATATTTGCCCTTGTTATTGAGAGAATTTTTTTATTGAGTATAGAATTCAAGGTTGACCAATATCTTCTCTCTTAGAAGTTATTATCATCACACTTGTTTCTGTCTTCTGATATTTTTCAGAAGAAATCGGCTGTCTAAGTTTTATTTCTTTGTTGGAAATTTGTCTTTCCTTTGTGGTTGCTTTTTAGATCTTTTATTTTGTGCTTACTAAAATACATCAAAGTATATAGAATTTATTGCACTTAATGAGATTGGATCAATTTTGGAAGATGATGGCCATGATATCTTGATGGGTCACATTTTGCCTCTCCTGGCCCTCACCCACTTGATTTGCTCCTTCTGAAACTCAGTAGACATGTGCTGGAACTTCTCAGTCTACCACCCATATCTCTGAGCCTTTCATTCACAATTTCCATCTTTTGTTCTGTGAGTTGTATTTTAGATAATTTTATTAGATCTAGCTGATGCCTCAATGTTTAATCTATCCATTAGACTTCAGGTAATTTTCCAAATTTTCCTAATAAAAAATCTCTTGTTCCATTGTCATTATTTCAACATCCTTTTGGATTTTTAAAAATAACATTAAAACTTCTTTCCTATTCCATATTGGTTAAAATAAACATCTGCTGTGTTTGTCAATCTTATTCTGGTGACCCCTTATCCTGCTTTGTCCTTTATCCATCCATTAAAACCAAAGATCCAAGATTTTGCTCCCTCCAATAATTAAAGACTTCTTCACTTGCTTTACAGATCTACTTGGTAAACTTCAGCAGGGGAAGAGCAAGAAGCTGGAGTGGAGAGAAAGGACTGTCTCCTTAGACAGACCTTGTCTGATGTCCCTGCCACATGCAGCCGGAAAGCATGGTGTCTATAATAACTAAACTGAGCAATGAAGAAGTGAGAGGACCATCTGTGTCTGCATTTAAACAGGTTGTTAAAGAGAGAAAATACAGACGAGGCTTTGGGGACACAGTAACTTGGCCCACTAGTGAAATGGGCCCAGTAAAGATTAATATATGCCCAGCTGGATTAACCAGCTTTCTCTTTGGGGGAGAAACAAAGGAGAGAGGGAAAATATTGGCAGAAGTCCCCTCCTGAAAATGGCCTGTAGAAGAGACTTCCGGTTTCCCACATCAACAGTCTTTTGGCTCAGCTCTGATTTCAGCTGCAGCTGGTGTGGAGAGTTTTGTGTGAGCTCAGCCACCTTGCTGACAACACTGCATCTGAAACAAGTCGTGACTTCAGCTCTTTGCTTTGGAACCTTGTCTGAAGCCTCAGGAAGCTGCTGAGCCTTCGAGCAAGATGGTAACACTCAGCACACAGGGAGGTACAGCTGGTGGACAATCTGGCTATTTCTTTGGGAAGCTCCTAGATATGATTTTTGGGTCTTTTCTCCTGGGCTGCTGATATTCCCTGAAGACTATCTTCTACTCTCCTGCCATCTGGTAGCTAAAGTGGGAAGAAGGCAAAGTTCTCCATATTGAATACATGTTTATATCATTTCCTGTTTTCCACTAGGGAATCAGCCACGGTGATTACAAAAAATTTTCATGTCCTCATAAATGTTCACAAGACTCACCCATGGACAGAACAGTCAATGAACATTTTCTAAATGGAAGTTACAGTGTTCATCTCTGTGATTCCACGCATAATGGCCCTGGTTTTCCACAGCTGGCTATTTCTTTTGAGCTTAGCTCATCCACTGGAAAAATGTAACACATTTATTATAATCATGGTAGAGGGAAAAAAAATTTAAATGAAACCTAGATGTGTGAAAATAGCTTGATGACATTTCTCTAGCATCAAAACTAATTATTGATTGTGCTTATATTTTAAGAACTTTTTTTTATTTTGAAAAATTCAAATCTTCAAGAAATAGTGAACTTGCATATCAGTTCAGTTCAGTTCAGTCGCTCAGTCACGTCTGACTCTTTGCAACCCCATGGACTGCAACACACCAGGCCTCCCTGTCCATCATCAACTCCTAGAGTTTACTCAAACTCATGTCCATTGAGTTGGTGATGCCATCCAACCATCTCATCTTCTGTCATCCCCTTCTCCTACCACCTTCGATCTTTCCCAGCATCAGGGTCTTTTCAAATGAGTCAGTTCTTCACATCAGGTGGCCAAAGTATTGGAGTTTCAGCTTCAGCATCAGTCCTTCCAGTGAATATTCAGGACTGATTTCCTTTAGGATGGACTGGTTTGATCTCCTTGCAGTTCAAGAGACTCTTCAAGAGTCTTCTCCAATACCACAGTTCAAAAGCATCAATTCTTCGGTACTCAGCTTTCTTTATAGTCCAACTCTCACATCCATACATGACTACAGGAAAAATCATAGCTTTGACTAGATGGACCTTTGTCGACAAAGTAATGTATGCTTTTTAATATGCTGTCTAGGTTGGTCATAACTTTTCTTCCAAGGAGCAAGCGTCTTTTAATTTCATGGCTGCAGTCACCATCTGCAGTGATTTTGGTGCCCCCCAAAATAAAGACAGCCACTGTTTCCATCACTTCCCCAACTATTGACCATGAAGTGATGGGACCAGATACCATGATCTTAGTTTTCTGAATGTTGAATTTTAAGCCAAGTTTTTCACTCTTCTCTTTCACTTTCATCAAGAGGCTCTTTAGTTCTTCTTCGCTTTCTGCCATAAGGGTGGTGTCATCTGCGTAGCTAAGGTTATTGAATTTCTCCTGGAAATCTTGATTCTAGCTTGTGCTTCTTCCAGCTCAGCGTTTCTCATGATGTACTCTGCATAGAAGTTAAATAAGCAGGGTGACAATATACAGCCTTGATTTACTCCTTTTCTTATTTGGAACCAGTCTGTTGTTCCATGTCCAGTTCTAACTGTTGCTTCCTGACCTGCATACAGATTTCTCAACAGGCAGATCAGGTGGTCTGGTATTCCCATCTCCTTCAGAATTTCCCACAGTTTATTGTGGTTCACACAGTCGAAGGCTTTGGCATAGTCAATAAATAAGAAGTAGATGTTTTCTGGAACTCTCTTGCTTTTTCAATGATCAATTTGATCTCTGGTTCCTCTGCCTTTTCAAAATCCAGCTTGAACATCTGGAAGTTCATAGTTCACATACTGTTGAAGCTTGGAGAATTTTGAGTATTGCTTTTCTAGCGTGTGAGATGAGTGTAGTTGTGTGGTAGTCTGAGCATTCTTTGGCATTACCTTTCTTTGGGATTGGAATGAAAACTGACCTTTTCCACTCAGCCACTGCTGAGTTTTCCAAATTTGCTGGCATATTGAGTGCAGCACTTTCAGAGCAGCATCTTTTAGGATTTGAAATAGCTCAACTGGAATTCCATCACCTCCACTAGCTTTGTTCGTAGTGATGCTTTCTAAGGCCCACTTGACTTTGCATTCCAGGATGTCTGGCTCTAGGTTGATGATCACATGTTCGTGATTATCTGGGTCATAAATATCTTTTTTGTACAGTTCTTCTGTGTATTCTTGCCACCTCTTCTTAATATCTTCTGCTTCTGTTAGTTCTATACAATTTCTGTCCTTTATTTTGCCCATCTTTACATGAAAAGTTCCCTTGGTATCTCTAATTTTCTTCAAGAGATTTCTAGACTTTCCCATTCTATTGTTTTCCTCTATTTTTTTTCACTGATCACTGAGGAAGACCTTCTTATCTCTCCTTGCTATTCTTTGGAACTTTGCATTCAAATGGGTATATCTTTCCTTTTCTCATTTGCCTTTCACTTCTCTTCTATTCACAGCTGTTTGTAAGGCCTCCTCAGACAACCATTTTGCCTTTTTGCATTTCTTTTTCTTGGGGATGGTCTTGATCCCTGCCTCCTGTACAATGTCTTAAACCTCTGTCCATAATTCTTCAGGCACTCGGTCTATCAGATCTAATCCTTTGAATCTATTTGTCACTTGCCCTGTATAATCATAAGGGATTTGATTCAGGTCGTACGTAAATGGTCTAATTGTTTTCCCTACTTTCTTCAATTGAAGTCTGAATTTGGCAATAAGGAATTCATGATGTGAGCCACAGTCAGCTCCCGGGCTTGTCCTTGTTGACTATATAGAGCCTCTCCATCTTTGGCTGCAAAGAATATAATCAATCTGATTTCTGTGCTGACCATCTGGTGATGTCCATGTGTAGAGTCTTCTCTTGTGTTGTTGGAAGAGGGTGTTTGCTATGATCAGTGCATTCTCTTGACAAAACTCTATTAGCCTTTGGCCTGCTTCATTCTGTACTCCAAGGCCAAATTTGCCTGTTACTCCAGGTGTTTCTTGACTTCCTACTTTTGCATTCCAGTCCTCTATAATGAAAAGGACATCTTTTGGGGGTGTTAGTTCTAGAAGGTCTTGTAGGTCTTGATAGAACCGTTAACTTCAGCTTCTTCAGCGTTACTGTTCAGGACATAGACTTCAATTACCGTGATATTGAATGGTTTGCCTTGGAAATGAACAGAGATCATTCTGTCGTTTTTGAGATCACACCCAAGTACTGCATTTCGGAGTCTTTTGTTGACTGCGATGGCTACTGCATTTCTTCTAAGGGATTCCTGCCCACAGTAGTAGATATAATGGTCATCTGTATTAAATTCACCCATTCCAGTCCATTTTAGTTCGCTGATTCCTAAACTGTAGCTGTTCACTCTCACGCGGAAGTGGAAGTGGAAGCATTTGACCACTTCCATTTTGCCTTGTTTCATGGACCTAGTGTTGTAGCCACGCGTTCCGGGAAACAAACTCACTCAGAAGGACAATGCAGATGGTGGAGTGCAGTTTATTACACCGGTGGGCCCAAGGCAGAGTCTCCTCTTAGCCAAGGACCCTGACCACACTTGTAAAAATCTTTTATACCCCATGTGTATGTGTCTGAACCCACCACTCCAAATTCCTTGAGACTTACATAAACCAAGGAAAATACAATCCCAATAACCCCATGATTCACGTGGCTATGTGCTCAAACAGTCAAACAATTAGCCAATAATCAATAAACCTGAGGTTACACTCCAATAGATACAGAAAAATTTATGGCCTGTCTGGAGGAAGGGGTGATTAGTGTATGTTTTCTCTCAGGTGATGAGTAACCTAGATATGATCTTCAAGCTTCCTGGGTCTGGAGGGGGTCTTATCCTTCTGTTGTTGTTTTCATAAGCACTAAACACAGGATTCAGAGTCCATTGGAAAGGTGGCTGAGCATGATCAGCATGAACAGGCCCAAGATGGAGCCCAGGCCCTATGAATTCCTTCTTCACTAGCATTCCAGGTTCCTATGCAGTGTTGCTCTTTACAGCATTGGACTTTACTTCCATTACCAGTCACATCCACAACTGGGTGTTGCTTTCGCTTTGGCTCTGTCACTTCATTCTTTCTGGAGTTATTTCTGCAATGATTTCAGTAGCATATTGGACACCTACTGACCTGGGGAATTCATCTTTTAGTGTCCTATCTTTTTGCCTTTTCCTACTGTTCATGGGGTTCTCAAGGCAAGAGTACTGAAGTGGTTTGCCATTCTCTTCTCCAATGGACCACATTTTGTCAGAACTGTCCACCATGCCCCATCCGTCTTGGGTGGCCCTACATGGCATGACTCATAGTTTCAGTGAGTTAGACAAGGGTGTGGTCCATCTAATCAGATTGGTTAGTTTCCTGTGATTGTGGTTTTCAGTCTGTTTTCCCTCTGATGGAGAAGGATAAGAGGCTTATGGAAGCTTCCTGATGCAAGAGACTGACTGAGGGGAAAATTGGGTCTTGTTCTGATGGGTGTGGCCATGTTCAATAAATCTTTAATCCATTGTGTTCCCTCCCTGTTATCTACCTGGGGCCAAACTATGGTGGATGTAATGAAGATAATGGCAACCTCCTTTGAAAGGTCCCATGCATGAACTGCTACAGTCTGTGCCCCCAGCCCTGTATCAGGCCACCACTGACCCATGCCTCCGCTGGAGACTCCTAGATATTCACGGGCATGTCTGGGTCAGTCTGCTGTGGGGGTCAGTGCTCCTTTCTCCTGGGTCCTGGTGTGCACAAGGTTTGTGCCCACCAAGAGTTTGTTTCCCAGTCCTGTGTACGCTGTATGGTACAGCTCTGGCAGCTCTATGGTGGGGTTAATGGCGACCTCCTCCAAGAGGCTTTAAGCTTCTTTATACCCAGGTCTGCCGCACCCAGAGCCCCTGCCCCTGTGGGAGTCCACTGCTGACCCATATCTCCACAGGAGGCACTCAAACACAGTTCTGTCTCAGTCTCTGTGGGGTCTCTGGGTCCTGGTGTGCACAAGATTCGTTTGAGCCCTCTGAGTATCTCTGGCAGGTATGAGGTTTGATTCTAAAGGCGATTTGCCCCTCCTATCATCTTGCTGGGGCTTCTCCTTTGTTTCTGAACGTGGGGTATCTCCTCACAGTCACTTGAGCATGACACTGCCGCCGCTCCAGCACCTACCATATGAGGAACTTCCATATATCCTTCACTTAAACACTTAAATTCATCAGTTAACTTTTTGCCACATTTACTTTTCCTTTCTTTCTCTTTTTCTGTCTGTTCCTCTTTCTGTCTTCTCTGTTTGTTTATATATATGTATGTCTATATGCATACATACACATATGTATTTTATGAACCACTTGAGAGTAAGTTGTTAACATTACCTTCTTTCCTAAATACTTTTGCTAGTATTTGCCCAGACAAGTGTGTTCACTTACATAACCATAGTACAATGATCAAAATCAGAAAATACAGCATTGACATAAGATTATTATCTCATGTAGAATATATATTCAAATTTTGCTGATGGTCTTGATGTCTTTAATAGCAATATTTTCCTCTTACAGTGTCTACTATAGTATCAGGTATTTTATTTAATTGTTGTATCTTTTTAGTCTCTTTTAATCTGGAAAAGATCATCAACCTTTTTTTGTCTCTCAAGACATTGAAATTTTTGAAGCACACAGGCCAATTTTGTATATAATCTGCTGACATTAAAAAATAGTTTTAAAAATAGCTGATTTGAGAATGAGTAGTACTTCAAATCCATAGGCACAGTTGTAGTTTCTTTAGAATATGTCAGTTTGTGGTTTGAATTTTGCCAAGTTCCTCATCCTTTTGCCTTTAAATTGTACTGTATGGAGACACACACATGCGCGTGCGCGCACACACACACATACACACACACACACATGTTTCAATTAGGAGAAAATAAATGAACTCAGGGCTTTGAGACATTCCCTAATATAACTGCATAATTGGGGTCAGTGCTGTGGTGCCCCACAAAGCTGTGGTAGGAATCACTGGCTTATTGTGAAACACAGGACATATAGATCTGAACATATCTGGCAGATCAACAATCTCAAAAACCTTTAAGTCACACATCTGGAAATAAAACTTAAGGTAATATATAAAATTAAGATTGTGTCAAGAAAAGGCATACTAAAACCAAAAAAAAAAAAAGTTTACTTGTCTACTTAGAGAATAAGACTGGTGATCCTATACAGTTCACATGAACAATGATATATGGTAACCTACTTTTTATATGATTTCCCTTTAGAACTAAAATCCCAGTTATGATGAAGAAAAAGGATATTGCTTATTAGAAGGACATTTCAACATCCAAGCACAGAAGACAAGCTACATCTCCAGCAGCCCAGCTCCCCGAGCTTTGCCAACCAGTACATTTCAGTAGAACTAAAGCTCAGTCCTTGTGATACCTTTGAGGAACAATTGCCAGAGGATTTCCTCTTGAGGAATTTGATTTTCATACCAAAGCGAAAGACAAATATGAAACCAAAGTGGATAAGAAAGACAAAGAGCTGCCAGTGGTGCTTAATCTCTGGACTCCTACAGGTTAATGGACTGGCAAGCAGAAACAGGTAAGTGATATTGATTCTAAAAGCCTCCAAGTGTGGAGTTTTCTGGTTTGTTCTGTGTTCTGTGTAAGTAGAGATAATGTGATTAGAAGGAATCAAGCATTCATTCAGTCCTGTCTTTGAATCATATCACGCTCCAAAGTAATTTTTCAGACAGTGGTTTTGAACATTTTAGACATCTCTATCCTACCACTCCATACATTGTACTCTCTTAATTACGTTATATCAACTGCATTATAATTATGTCTAACTTCAGGACATTTCTGCTTTGTTTTAAAACTATATTGATTACTCAAAACTCTGTACTGAGTGGCTCAGAATTTGTTCCAACTGCTTGTACTAATGTCAGCAACTGAATTAAGCAAGTGTCTGTCGGATTCGGGGAAATAGAAACTCTCTCAATAAACTGCAAGGCATTCCAGATCAAAGGAGTGAAGGGAACTGCTGTTCATAGCCCTTTCTCAAGAAATACTATTATTCAATTTGACCTGAAGCCATAAGAAGATGCTGTATAATATATGTTTATAGAGTGTGTAGTTTAACATGAGGTAGCATTATAAAACAGGAGAAGGCAATGGCAACCCACTCCAGTACTCTTGCCTGGAAAATCCCATGGACGGAGGAACCCAGTAGGCTGCAGTCCATGGGGTCGCACTGAGTCGGACACGACTGAAGCGACTTAGCAGCAGTAGCAGCAGCAGCATCATAAAAAGGAAATTACAAAGTTGTATTCAGCTTGATGTTCTTATTAATGTTTGTTACCTTTCTTTTTCTGTTGAGTTGGTTCTCTACTAGGAAGATAGCATTGGTCTTTTTCTATTTTTGATTTAAATGAAAAATAGTGAAAACATTCACAGCAATTTAACATTTTTTATTTGTGACTCTTACCTGCAGAGACAGTGCACTAAAGTAAGAGACTTTGGTCACATAAGTGAATAATTCATTCGATTACCTCATGCCTATCCTTCCCTTTACAATTTTAATGAAATTGTAGAAACAAAATGACTTTTGATCCAATGGATTTAGTGCCTTTGAGAGAACTAAAAATACAAGTTATCTATAAAATATTTTTGGTTTGTTTGAATGGAAGGATAAAGACAAGGGTGGAACTCAAATTGCCTTCTTTTCTTGAGAGGCTAGGAGATGAAACTCAGAAACACTGAAGGGTTTTAGATATATTGCAAAGACAACATCAATAACAGAAACTCCACAGCCTCCCTTTTTCCCCATGAAATGTTCTTGTTTTATTTTTGGAGCCACTTTTCTCCTGTTCTAGCAGCAGAATATAACTCACAATAAGCTTTTCATTCAGGTTGAAAACTGAAGGTTTAGGAAAGTGTTCATGCACTAAACCCAGAAGACCATCATGCTGGAAAGGGTATGTGATCCCCAAGTTAGGAGTAGGAAAAAGCGTTGGAGGAATGGGGACGTTGAAAAGATGTTTTCAAACCTTTTAAACGTCTGTTACAACTAGGAAGTATCTTAGTTTGGGGCTCAGTTCAGTTAGTTAAAATGCTTTCTTCCTTGTTAATTCTCTTTCTTCTTTTCTCACTAACCTCTCCTGTCTTCCATTCCCGCTACATGATGGTATATTGACAACATTAAAGAGAGTACACACACACACACACACAAAAGAACACACTGGTGAACAAGATGAGCCTATTGTGGCTGAAACCCAGTGGGAAATAATCAAAAATGAGAGTAAAGACCTGACCTGGAGACCCATTATCCCACAGGTCAGGGGCCAGCGAGCTACAGTCCATGGGCCAAATCCTGCCCTTGGTTTTTTTGTAAGTAAAGGTTTACTGGAATATAGCTGTACCCATTTGTTTACATATAATCTATGGGTGCTTCCAGGGAACAATGGCAGAGGAGTAGTAGTGACAGAGACCATACGGCCGGCCATGCCTAAAATATTTATTATCTGGCCCATTACAGAAAGCATTTGCTGACCCCAGCTAAAAGCCAAATGTTATTTTCCAAAGGGTGGTTCCAGACCAGCAGACCCAGCATCTACTGAATCTAGTAATTTGACAGAATGCAAAATTTCCAGCCCCCTCACAGACCTACGGAATAAAAGTGTCTGGAGTTAGGGCCCACAGTCTGTGTTTTAAACCCTCTGGGTAATTTTGATGCACTTTAAGACCCCCTGGGTCAGAACATCTCAACCAGATGTTGCTAATGAGTTGCAGGTGTGCCAAAGATATTAGGCTAGGGGCCATGTGGCTGGCATCATGTGGGACTCCAAAGGATCACAATCTGGGCAGGACATAATTAAAATTGTATTTTACAAGTTAATTTGGGCAGATCGATGATGATTTTCATACTGAATGAATTTCCTGTCACTCTCAGAGACTATTTTATAATAACAAAAAATAACATTTTGTAACATTTTATGTGTAAAAGTAGTTCAGGGGGGGTCTCAAAAGGAATTTTTGACTTGAAAATGTTCCTGCACAAGTGGAAGGCACATGTTTATGTGTGTGTTTGTGGATTTAATACCTTTTTATTCAAGAAAGAGAAATATCTTTAAGGTGGATTCAGTAGAGGGATATATGTTTATTTTTTAAATATCCTCAGTGCAACCCTGTTATATCATACTTTGTTGTTCAGTTACTAAGTCACGTCTGACTCTCTGCAACCCCATAGATTGCAGCATGCCAGGCTTCCCTGTCTTTTACTATCTCCCAAAGTTTGCTCAAACTCATGTTCATTGAGTCAGTGATGTCATCACACCACACTTTAAATAAACATTACCTATGACAATCTGGACAAGATAAATTAGTCCAGGGTTGCAAGATATTCAGTAAGCAATTTACTTGGAATAGTAGTCTTCTTACTTGCACCTGAATAGGATTCCACTGACAATAATTCACTGCAAGTCATATTTTCAGAACACTTTTGTTGCTTTCAGCAAAGCACACCTATAAGCTAGCATTCATAACTGGCAAGTGCACCATTGAATGTAAACTCAGTTCAGTTCAGTTGTTCAGTCATGTCCAACTGCGACCCCATGAATTGCAGCACACCAGTCCTCCCTGTCCATTACCAACTCCTGGAGTTCACCCAAACTCATGTGCATTAAGTTGGTGAGGCCATCCAGCCATGTCATCCTCTGTCATCCCCTTCTCCTCCTACCCCCAATCCCTCCCAGCATCAGGGTCTTTTCCAATGAGTCAACTCTTTGCATGAGGTGGCCAAAGTATTGGAGTTTCAGCCTCAGCATCAGTCCTTCCAATGAACACCCAGGACTGGTCTGCTTTAGGATGGACTGGTTGGATCTCCTTGCAGTCCAAGGGACTCTCAAGAGTCTTCTCCAACACCACAGTTCAAAAGCATCAATTCTTTGGCACTCAGCCTTCTTCACAGTCCAATTCTCACATCCATACACGACCACTGGAAAAACCATAGCCTTGACTAGACAGACCTTTCTTGGCAAAGTAATGTCTCGGCTTTTGAATATGCTATCTAGGTTGATCATAACTTTCCTTCCAAGAAGTAAGAACCTTTTAATTTCATGGCTGCAGTCACCATCTGCAGTGATTTTGGAGCCCCCCAAAAATAAAGTCTGACACTGTTTCCACTGTTTCCCCATCTATTTCCCATGAAGTGATGGGACCAGATGCCATGATGTTAGTTTTCTGAATGTTGAGCTTTAAGCCAACTTTTTCACTCTCCTCTTTCATTTTCATCAAGAGGATTTTTAGTTCCTCTTCACTTTCTGCCATAAGGATGGTGTCATCTGCCTATCTGAGGTGATTGATATTTCTCCCGGCAATCTTGATTCCAGCTTGTGCTTCTTCCAGCCCAGCGTTTCTCATGATGTACTCTGCATAGACGTTAAATAAGCAGGGTGACAATATACAGCCTTGAGGTACTCCTTTTCCTATTTGGAACCAGTTTGTTGTTCCATGTCCAGTTCTAACTGTTGCTTCCTGACCTGCATATAGGTTTCTCAAGAGGCCGGTCAGGTGGTCTGGTATTCCCATCTCTTTCAGAATTTTCCACAGTTTCTTGTGATCCACACAGTCAAAGGCTTTGGCATAGTCAATAAAGCAGAAATAGATGTTTTTCTGGAACTCTCTTGCTTTTTCCATGATCCAGCGGATGTTGGCAATTTGATCTCTGGTTCTTCCGCCTTTTCAAAAACCAGCTTGAACATCTGGAAGTGCACGGTTCACATACTGCTGAAGCCTGGCTTGGAGAATTTTGAGTATTACTTTACTAGCACGTGAGATGAGTGCAACTGTGCGGTAGTTTGAGCATTCTTTGGCATGGCCTTTCTTTGGGATTGGAATGAAAACTGACCTTTTCCAGTCCTGTGGCCACTGCTGAGTTTTCCAAATTTGCTGGCATATTGAGTGCAGCACCTTCACAGCATCATCTTTCAGGATTTGAAATAGCTCAACCGGAATTCCATAACCTCCACTAGCTTTGTTCATAGTGATGCTTTCTAAGTAAGGCCCACTTGACTTCTCATTCCAGGATGTCTGGCTCTAGGTGAGTGATCACACCATCGTGCTTATCTGGGTCGTGAAGATCTTTTTTGTACAGTTCTTCTGTGTATTCTCACCACCTCTTCTGAATGTAAACTAGCGAGTAGTAAAAGTGCTCATCCATCATAAGGATGGAGAATGTGGACTCTTCAGTCATGTAGAACAGGGCCACAGGAAAACATTGGACTTGGGAACTGGGTCTATAGCTTACCCACGCTGGGTCTTCATGTTTCTTTCTGCAAATCTCTGTCCTGGAATTTAGGCCTGCTCTAGGACCCTCAGAACTATCTCAGGAGAAGTCAGGTTATTTGGATCAACGATGCTCTGAGAACCCCTGGTGGCTTTTGAGTGTCTGGGAATTTCTGCAGTGTTCAGGGTCTTGCCCAATGGGTGCCTCTGGGTCCAGTTTGGCCTAAAACAACATTTGGGTCGGCACACCCTGCAAATCCTATCCCCACTCACCAAGTACACACACACACAACATGGAAACATGAGGGCGTGTAGCCCCCTAATGCCTGTGGGGTGTGAGATGGAGCCATAGACTCTCCAGAAGAGAAACTGCTCAGGACCACTTCAGACACTTCATGGTCAGGCTAAGATAATGGTGTTTAAACCTCATTTCTCCATACCTAACTATGAGGGCCTTTGTGAGCATTAACCCCTACAATTTCGTCTTACAAATCCAAAGTTGAGCACAGAATGCAAATGTTCAGAATAGAAATGCTCCCCACCAAAATATATCAAGAATTATGGACATTACATGTCATGCCCGTTCCAACATGTAGCTAAATCTCTACAGTTCACTTAAACTCATGTTTCTATCATTCCCCCAAATAAAATAATATATAAATAATTAACAAGCTATCTGCTATTCCAAACTAACCAAATTTATGTGATTGAGCTTTGCTTGTCTTTTTGGCTTTATTTTATTTTTTCTATAAATGTAAATGTGCATATTAAAGAAGAAATTCTGCTTTAATTAGGCAGAAAATTATAGAAAATTGCATAAGACGAGAGTTAGCAACTTACAGCATGTTGTCCAAATCCAGCCAGCCCCTGATCTCTAAGTAAACTTTCACTGGAACACAGTCATGCTTATTGATTTACATATTTTCTAGGATAGCTTTTTTAGCATTGGGTTGGTCAAAAATTTCATTCTGGTTTTCTGTAAGATCTTATAGTAGCTATTCTTGAGTATTTTCTGGACATGCCAGGCTGTGAGTAATCTTATTTTTGTTTCAGCTACTTGGGCACCAATGCATTGGTTAGGGTGGGGGGCCCAGGAGTGTTGTGTTTCTCAAAGGATAAATCCAGGTTCTTTATACCCGATTTATCCTGAGATGGTTGCCACTGGGGGATCTTGGTAAAACTTGTCATTGCCTTCTGATAAATTTATCTCAAATCCAATTGCAACTCCTTAAATGGTGTGTCCAACAATGTCATAGAGTGTTGAAATGGACTTTGGAATAGGCAAGGCTCTTTCTCTCCCCTTCTCTTGAAAGCTCTTCTGTATTTATACACTCCTTATATTTTCTTCATAGTACCAAGAAATGCCTTCAGACAGGGTCTTCAGTGTGCTCATGTGGAAAGAGGCCAGATGGATATCTTGAAGTCACCGTTTGTCACTAAGATGGCTGTCTTGGTATTTCATGGCATTTAAAAATACTTATTTATTGTTAACTGTGCTGCACCTCCGCTGCTGCACAGGCTGTCTCTAGTTGTGGTGAGCGGGGGCTCTTTTCCAGTTGCAGTGCCTGGGCTTCTCCGTGCAGTGGCTTGTCTTGTTACGGAGCGTGGGCTCCAGGGTGTGTGAGCGTCAGCAGTTGCTGCGTGTGGGCTTAGTAGTTGCGGCTCCCAAGCTCTAGAGCTCAGGCTCAGTAGCTGTGGCTCACGGGCTCAGCTGCTCCTCGGTATGTGGGATCTTCCTGGTCAGGGATTCAACCCCTGTCTCCTGCACTGGCAGGTGGATTCTTCACCACAGAGCCACCAGAGAAGCCCTCATGGCATTTTTATATTTTGATTTTTCTTTTCTGATTCAGGGAAAGTCAGCTATAGGATTTCAGTATGATGCTTTCTATGGTTCAACAGGTATTAGGATGGGTCTGAGAGTATGCATCTAACAAGCTCCCAGGGAATGTGCTACCGCTGGTCCATGGACCACACTCAGTACCACAGTTACCTGGTCACTTTTAGAGGCAGGAGAGCATTTTCTCATTTGCTGCTTTCTAGGATCAGGTCTTTCAGAGAAGGAGATGGCACCCCACTCCAGTACTCTTGCCTGGAGAATCCCAGGGATGGCGGAGCCTGGCGGGCTGCCGTCTATGGGTTTGTACAGAGTTGGACATGACTGAAGCGACTTAGCAGCAGCAGCAGCAGGATCAGGTCTTTACTATACATCATTTGTGAAAACATCTATTACTCACGTGAGTTCTCACAGTGAGTCTAACGAAGGCTTAATGTTAAATAAATTGTGACTATTCAAAACCAAATAGGTTAGAAATCTTTGGAAAGGACTGGAGAAGGTGATGAATGGGGAACAGAGACGAACACGCTTCAACTGCTGTTCATCACTAACCTTTGGACTTTTTCCGTACATTTTTCTCATTTAAGTCTTCCAAAAAGGCTCCGAGGTAAGCATTATGGTCCCCATTTTATAATAATAAGGAGCCAAATCACAAGCTCATAACCATCCAAAGCAAAATGTGGGGAATTCTACAGGAAAAATGACCTCATTTCTTTAAAAAAAAAAATAGCATGAAAAAAGGAGGAGGAGCAGGAACTGTCACAGATAAAGGCTTAAAAGAAACAAAGCAAACAAAATCAAGATTTTGTTTGGAACCTGATTTTACCAAAAGCAAGCAAAACAAACCCCACAAAACCCAGGAATAGACACATTTGAGACACTGGTAAAATGGATTGGGGACTGAATATTAGCTATTAAGAAATTCATTAGGTGTGGTACTGTTGTTACAATTATGTTATAAAATAGAGCTCTTATCTGTCAGAGGTTGATTGGCAAAATTATATCTTGTCTGGATGGGCTTTAAAATATTCTACCAAAATATAATAAATTAAAAGATAAAAATGAGTGTAAACAAGAATAAAAGAAAGAATCAACAGTGGCAGAATATTGATTGATTTTACTTTTTAAAGCTATTTTGAAGCAATTTTGGATTTAAAGAAAAGTTGTGCTATTTTTAAACACAGGGTCCTGAATATATATTGCCTAACTTCCCCTAATGTAAACATCTTATGTAACTGTGCTACTATTGCTGCTGCTGCTGCTAAGTCGCTTCAGTCGTGTCCGACTCTGTGCGACCCCATAGACAGCAGCCCACCAGTCTCCCCCATCCCTGGGATTCTCCAGGCAAGAACACTGGAGTGGGTTGCCATTTCCTTCTCCAATGCATGAAAGTGAAAAGTGGAAGTGAAGTCTCTCAGTCGTGTCCAACTCTTTGCGACCCCATGGTCTGCAGCCTACCAGGCTCCTCCGCCCATGGGATTTTCCAGGCAAGAGTACTGGAGTGGGGTGCCATCGCCTTCTCTGGAGTTGTGTCTACTTTTCTCAATTCTAAACCCTCAGAAGAAGTTACAGTTGCTGATTCCTGGTTTTCACTGTTCCAAAGGAAAGAAATAATTTACTAACACTAGGTGATTTGAATTACTTGAAAACCCCACAGTTTTATACTAAGGAACTGACATGTAAGTTCTTTGAGTAGCTTGGCACGATTCTTGACCTAGAGATGAGAGGCTACTAGAAGAGAGAGATGTGCAAATTTAAAAATGACAATACAATGAGGTTAATGCTGCAGTGGAAGTACATATAAGGTTCATAGGTATGATACGGAAGGAAATGTCACCCAGAGTGGTTGACATGAATCCTTCATTGTGTCTCAAAGCATCCATTTTAACCACTAGGCTGTTGAATTTTAGGGTGGAGGGTGGATCTGGTTACTTACCAGGAATGTTGGGTGGAGGACGTGTGTATACATACCTTCTGCTCTTCTGGTTAACCTGTGTGTAACCAGAAGTCTGGAAGTCACAATGTTTAGAGTAATTAAATGAGTAAAACACAGCTGGATTTATCATAGAACAATGGAAGAGCCACACTTTCCCCCTATAATATGCACAAGTAATGCCAGAAAAGTGCTACACAAATGAAGTCAGAATTTTAAATGGTCATGTCTATTTGCCATTAGCCATCTGGAACATATAATAAGAGGAAATCCATTAGAAGGAAACATTCAAATATACTTGGCTTTCAAAAGTTGGAAGAACAGCAGAACCAGTTCCTATTTGGACTGGAGTTTGTTTATTTTGCTTATTTGAAATCAGAGCCAAAGGCCCTAATAGTTTTGACTAACTCTAAGTGTTTCTTTGTTTCTGTATATTTGGGCTGGACCAGTATCTGCAAATGAGACTTTGCAGATGGCAGATGACTTTCCTGTCTACTTTCAAGGACCTTCAAAATTTCTGGGAAATCGTTGCTGAAGTCAGGTCTTCTCCAAAAAGCTGCCTCTGCATCATGAGAAGAAAAAGCATTATTTAATTCATAACCATTTACAGAGTCCCTGCTGTGCACGTAGGATCATTGTTGTGCTGTGGAAAAGAGGTGTGAGGTGTCAGCATGGGTAGAAATAAATGTGAAAAGAGTAAACCTTACCCTCAAAAAGTCTATGCTCCACTAGGGGAGATGAGTATATGCCTGAGTCCCTTCACTTTGCCAAGGGAAAGTGGGAGAGAAGGGCAACCCAGTAGCTGAACGGTATTGCAGAGGGTGCACATTTCCCCCGCCTCCCAGGAACACGGTTGAGCACCGAGAGCCTTCCTCATCCGAGTCATATCACCACCAGGCCAGGCAGGGGCCCCATCATGCATTTTATCCCTTCAGGGTTGGAAGCGATAGGAGAGCCTTAGGACTTATGGCCTTGGACAGATGTTTGCCTTTGACACTGGGAGGATGTCCATGGTGTCTCTGCTGGAAATTGTAGAGCTGGGATTAAAAATCCAAATCTGGTTGACTTAAAGTCTCATAGCTCAGGTCCTGGCACTGATACAAATCAGTAAGGCACTTATTCTCTGACCCCAGATTTTTCATTGGCAAATTAAGAGACTTGAAATCAGTAGTTTGAAACTTTTTTTTAAAAAAGACAATATAATACTTCGTTCAGATAAAATATTACTCAAGCCCAGGATGGAAAACAGATCAAAATAAACTACTTAGACTGAAGCCTGGATGAGAACCAGAGCCCTGATCTCCATCTCATTCTGTAGGAGTTCTGTGTGTTCTATTGTGTTATTTTTCAGAAAAGACTCCCTCTCCTCTACCCGTCCCATGGGAGAGTATACTTTACCACTCCACTGATGTTGAACTTGCTTACAAAGCGAGGACTTGCTTTGGCCAATGAAGTAGAAGTAGACATGCCATCCCTCACATTCAAAAGGAGCTTCCACAATCGAGATGGCTTTGTATCTTGCACTCCTGGACTCTGTTGTGAGAAAAGTATGCCCCAGGCAGTAAGTGCTCTCTAAGCCTGGAAGGAAAGACAGGTGGAGCAGACATGAGTTTTACTCTTAGTCTGGAGCAGAACCTGCATGACCAAACTGCAAACCCACGAGTAAGATATAAAGGTTTGCTTTTGAAGGGCATTGAGATTTAGGGATGCTTGTTACACTGCCTAATTACAGCAAAGGGCAACTAATATAAGGTTCTTAAACATAGTCTCAGAACCTGTGTCACTCAGATTATAGATCTAACTGATGGAGAAAAGTAACAATCTAAAATACTAAGCAAAAAACACAACAATGATAACAACAAAACCCCACATTTATTCCACTGATAGTGTCCTTACCAGATAATAAAGTAGTTTTTGCTGCTTAGATGCCTAGTGTTGCTCTATTTCCATGTTTTATTTACCAGATACTACCTACTTTATCATGTAGTACCTACTCTGGGAGCTGCCCCCAACTCAGGTGGATGCACCATACTTTGTAATGCATCACCTGGAGTTTTTCTTCTTTATGGCTCACCCTAAAAATACACTATATGCTTCCTCAGGGCAAAGTTCAGCCTGGAGTATAGAGAGTCAAATAACAATGAGAATAGATAATATTTACTGAGCACTTGCTGCAGAAATACACTATTTCCAGAATGTTACGCTAACTCATTTAACCTTTTCAAGCATTTTATTATGCGTTTTTTTGGTAAATGAGGAATGAGGCTCAGAGAAGGTAAGGAACTTTCTGGAGGTCAAGCAGCCAGGAGATGGCTAAAACAGGTTTCAAATCAGGCAGAATGCCTAGCATGGCTTCTGAGTCAAGCTCTTCATCTTACCAGGGGTTCCTCATCTGGCATCCACAGACCCCTGAGTCCGTGAATAGAATCCAAGGGGGCCTTTTTATAGGAACGGGGAAAATTCTGTCTTTTAATACTTTTAACTGAATTGTAGCACTTCCTTCAATTGTGAATGTAGGCTGCAAACCACAGCCATGTTTTCAGAATCTGGAACTTTGTCACAAGGACGCATCATAGATATATATTTTTTTACATAGCAGTTGTGGCTGCTCTCTCGAAACACTGCTTACATTCTCCACTAGTAATTAGCAGTTTCAGTAGCTATCACACCTATCACTCCATGCTGTTTTTCAAATATTTTAACTGTTTAAAGAAACTGTTTTTCTTTGTAATCCTTTGTTTTAAATTTACACATTTAAAAAGCATTCCTTTTTACATTTTTAGTTTATATTGAGTATATTTGATTAACAATATTGTGTTAGTTTCAAATGTATAGTAAAGTGATTCAGTTATACCTATACATGAATCTATTCTTTTTCAAATGCTTTTCCCATGTAGGTTATTACAGAATATTGAAAAGAGTTCCCTGTGCCATATAGTAGGTTGTTGTTGGTTATCTATTTTAATATTCTGAATGAAGCACTGAAACATGCTGCACCATAACGAAACCTCAAAATCATCATATTAAATGAAAGAATCTAGCCACAGAGAACCAGGTATTATATGATTCCATTTATATGAAATGCCCCAAAGTAGGCAAATCCATAGAGACCGAAAGCAAATCAGTGCTTGCCAGAGGCTAGAGGAAGGGAGACGGAAGCGACTGCTGAAGAATATGGGGCTTCACCTGGGGATGAAGAAAAATGCTCCAAAATTAGATTCTGGTGATGGTTGCACTCTGTAATTATATTGAAAACAACTGAATTGTGCATTTTAAACACATGAGCTTTATAGCGCAGAAATTATATCGCAATAGAATTGTGAAAACAACAGCACATTATTCTGAGAAGGGGATCACAGGCTTCTGCAGAATCCGGTTGGGTCCCTCCGCAGATTCTGGTGGGAATGCAAAGTCAGAATCCCAGCCTGCGGCTGTGCCTGACGAATATGCAGGGGCGTTCCGAGTTAAATTTTCTAAAAAGTGCTAGCTATCATGAATTTAAGTAATTGGATTGACACTATGAAATAAACCATTGACAGGATGATGTGAACACCAGGGGAAAGCTCCCAGGTCACTTTAAGAGGACCGGGGTCTAGTGTCCAACGGATCAAATATCCGTTGCTCTTTTATCGGGGCATCAAATTTCCTTTCACTTCTTGAGTTAAGACCCTGCTTCCCAGGAAGCCCCAGGGGCAGGAAACAGTGACTTCCTTTCCTTTCCTTTCCTGCCTCCCCCTACCCCAAGGAGTTGCTTCTGCCGCTTCACTGGCAGAGCGGACTCCTGTGGCTTGTTTCCTAGGGATCGGCACTGAGCCCTGAATTAAAGAGTTGTTTTCATGGTGGCTTTGCTGCCGGCAGCTCCGAGATGGGGCCTCTGCCCCTCTGAGAAGACCTCGATGCCCACTGCGACACCGTCCAGGCCGAGTGGCCGCCTCCTCTCCCGCATCGGCTCCTCCCGAGCCTGCAGCAGCTCTGGGGCATTTTCTACCCTTCTGAACAGCTTCTCGTCTCGAGCACCTGCTCCGCTCTTGGGCTAGAAGTGTTTCCTCCACCTCAGAAGGGTGCTCAGCCTGGCTAGGCTCAGCTTGGACCAGCCAGGGCCTTAACGAGCCCCAGAAACAGTCAGCAATAAATTGAGGACAGGAGTTGGTAGATAAACAGCCCATTTTCTTCAGTCCCCAGGGAGATTACTCTGCAGTGTATTCCCAGAAGGAGTGAGCCTCAGATGTCCAAGCAGTAATCTGCTCATAAATACATTTTTTAAACCAGCTTTCCTTCCTTCCCTGTCTTACTTTGTCACTCCCTCCCCCTAAATTGTGCTTGTTAAGATCATCTCCAAAAAAAAACCTCTTTGCACCGAAGATCCTATCTCAGGGTTTGACTGAGGGGGGACTCAGCTTAGGCAGAGGGGCCCACTGAGCAGCAAACTCAAGGTCAAGCAGATTCTCTGGGATGTCGGCTCCTTGAACCATGAACACTGCCATCACTCAGATGTTTGAGGAGCTGCTATTTTGAATTGCCTTCAGATTCCACGAAATATTGTATTCAGAACTGCACACATTTTCACATATTGAACATAAAGCAAATTGTGTTTCCTTTTTGAAAATTGTTTTAAACTACCAGAAGTTAATTCTGGCCAAGTCAAAAAAGCAAGGTTGGCTCAAGTAAGGTGATGGAATTCTCCTTGTATGCATCACAAATGGCTCTCAGGGGGAGGAAGTGTTATCCAGTTCATACCAGCCATGAAAGGTAAGGCCAACCCAAATGTCGCCCACGTGACAAATGGATAAGCAAATGTGGTCTATTCTTACAAGAACTAAATATTATTCAGTCCTAAAAAGGATACTGACAGCAGTATCCTTTTCAGGACTGAACTGATACTACAACTGGGATGAACTTTGAAAAAGTTAAGGGAAAAAAGTCAGACACAAAAGATCACATCCTGTATGATTCAATTTGTGTAAAACATCCCAAAGAGATAAATCCATAGAGAAAGAAAGCAGATTAGTGACTTCCAGGAGGTGGGTGGAGTGGAAACAGGGGGAGTGACTGATTAATGGATATGAGGTTTCCTTTTAGGTTAATGAAAATTTCTTGGAAACAGATTGAGGGTCATGATTATATAATACTGTGATTGTATTCATACTAAATGCCACTGAATTGCACACTCTAAAACGGTTAATAGTTAATTCTATGTTATATGACTTTCCCCTCAATTTTAAAAAGGCGTGCATTACAAATCTTATTACTCAGTGGTAATGTAGGATACTGCAGGTTGGGCTCATATTTTGACGATTTAGCAACCTTTTTGCGGACCAGCTATGCTGCAGGAGGGATGGTCTGGACCAGGCCTGGGAGGCAGGCCTTCTTCTATGGAGAAATCAGGGGGGCTCTTCAGGGGTTGGGGGCAGTGATTACTCACTTCTCAGTAGAAGTATCTCAAGGTCTTGGCAACTAGACAGTTCTAAGTTTCACTGGCTGAGCCCCCTTCTCCCAGGGGACTACTGAGAGCCTGACATCTGTATTTGTTGAGTGGAATCTTCTATTTTTTTAATTGAAGTATAGCTGAAGTACAATATCACATAAGTTACAGGTGTAAAATAAAAGTCATACTCCATAAGCTATTATAAAGTATTGGCTATATGTGGAATCTAAAAGATGCAGCAAACTAGAAACAAAAAGAAGCAGACTCACAGATTTAGAGAACAAATCCGTGGTTACCAGTGGGAAGAGGGGAGAGGGAAAGGGACAGGGGCAATATAGGAACAGGGGATTTAAAAGTACAAATTATTATGTCCAGAATAAGCTACAAGGATGTATTCCATAGCCCAGCAGGGTCTTGTACTGAGAATAATTCCTTCTTCTAGCCCACGGTCCACAATGAGGGCGTGGCTACAGCCTGGCTGTGTCTGCGGAGGGGCGGGGCTCACACCAGCGGTCCTGCCAGCATCTCACCCGTGGCCACCAGTCCCTGATGCCAGAAGGGCAGGCACTCTGCAGCAGGATGCTAACCTCCTCCCTGAGCCCAGCCCTGCTTGCAGGCTGGGGAGTCCATGCTTTGAAGCCGGGTAGAAGCACAGGCAGGAGGCTGGCTCTACAGCTGTGCTACTCTAAAAGTGTTCCGGGACCAATAAGTTTGGTATCACCTGGGAGCGTGACAGAAATGCAGAAACCTGGGATACACTCTCGCCCTGCTGAGTCAGGACCCCTGAGTGATGTCTATGCACATTACAATCTCAGAAGTTCAGCTTTAGCAAGCAATCCCTTAGGTCACTTACTGTTTTGTCTCAAATTTTAGGCTTCTGTCTCCCGCACTTGCTGATCTCTTATGGCTGTAGTTTGGAATGGACACGTCTTTATATCTCTTTAGATGCTGTCCAGGGGTTTTCTGGAAAGAACCAAAAGCAGTTCTAGGAAACCCATACTCTCTTTAAAATGTCTTGTTTCATCTTAGAAATTCATATGAATGTTGCACTTTATTCCATGTATATTGATGTTTACCTGAACCTAAAACTGGTTGCTTTTTACCTACAAAATTTTTGAATGAAACTGGAGGCTTTAAGAAGTTGTAGTATATTTTTATTCATGATGGCTTTGTATCCCCAGCATCATGTGAATGCTGCAGTCTGCAGAGCAATGTAAAGTGACTCAGGAAGTTTGTGATTCAACAGGGAAACCACTGCATTTCAGGCTGTATATTAGGGTAAATATAAAGATGCAGATATACGATTAGACTTTGAATTTTTAACTTTGTGCAGTGACCACAAATAGCTGTGAAAAGAAGAGAAGCGAAAAGCAAAGGAGAAAAGAAAAGATATAAGCATCTGAATGCAGAGTTCCAAAGAATAGCAAGAAGAGATAAGAAAGCCTTACTCAGCGATCAATGCAAAGAAATAGAGGAAAACAACAGAATGGGAAAGACTAGAGATCTCTTCAAGAAAATTAGAGCTACCAAAGGAACATTTCATGCAAAGATGGGCTTGATAAAGGACAGAAATGGTATAGACCTAACAGAAGCAGAAGATATTAAGAAGAGGTGGCAAGAATACACAGAAGAACTGTACAAAAAAGATCTTCATGACCAAGATAATCACGATGGTGTGATCACTCACCAAGAGCCAGACATCCTGGAATGTGAAGTCAAGTGGGCCTTAGAAAGCATCACTATGAACAAAGCTAGTGGAGGTGATGGAATTCCAGTTGAGCTATTTCAAATCCTGAAAGATGATGCTGTGAAAGTGCTGCACTCAATATGCCAGCAAATTTGGAAAACTCAGCAGTGGCCACAGGACTGGAAAAGGTCAGTTTTCATTCCAATCCCAAAGAAAGGCCATGCCAAAGAATGCTCAAACTACCGCACAATTGCACTCATCTCACACGTTAGTAAAATAATGCTCAAAATTCTCCAAGCCGGGCTTCAGCAATACGTAAACCGTGAGCTTGCTGATGTTCAAGCTGGTTTTAGAAAAGGCAGAGGAACCAGAAACCAAATTGCCAACATCCGCTGGATCATGGAAAAAGCAAGAGAGTTCCAGAAAAACATCTATTCCTGCTTTATTGACTATGCCAAAGCCTTTGACTGTGTGGATCACAAGAAACTGTGGAAAATTCTTCAAGAGATGGGAATACCAGACCACCTGACCGGCCTCTTGAGAAACCTATATGCAGGTCAGGAAGCAACAGAACTGGACATGGAACAACAGACTGGTTCCAAATAGGAAAAGGAGTACGTCAAGGCTGTATATTGTCACCCTGCTTATTTAACTTTTATGCAGAGTACATCATGAGAAACGCTGGACTGGAAGAAGCACAAGCTGGAATCAAGATTGCCGGGAGAAATATCAATAACCTCAGATATGCAGATGACACCACCCTTATGGCAGAAAGTGAAGAGGAACTAAAAAGCCTCTTGATGAAAGTGAAAGTGGAGAGTGACAAAGTTGGCTTAAAGCTCAACATTCAGAAAACGAAGATCATGGCATCTGGTCCCATCAGTTCATGGGAAATAGATGGGGAAAGAGTGGAAACAGTGTCAGACTTTATTTTTGGGGGGCTCCAAAATCACTGCAGATGGTGTTTGCAGTCATGAAATTAAAAGACGCTTACTCCTTGGAAGAAAAGTTAAGACCCACCTAGATAGCATATTCAAAAGCAGAGACATTACTTTGCCAACAAAGGTCCGTCTACCCAAGGCTATGGTTTTTCCAGTGGTCATGTATGGATGTGAGAGTTGGACTGTGAAGAAAGCTGAGCGCAGAAGAATTGATGCTTTTGAACTGTGGTGTTGGAGAAGACTTTGGAGAGTCCCTTGGACTGCAAGGAGATCCAACCAGTCCATTCTGAAGGAGATCAGCCCTGGGATTTCTTTGGAAGGAATGATGCTAAAGCTGAAACTCCAGTACTTTGGCCACCTGATGCAAAGAGTTGACTCATTGGAAAGGACTCTGATGCTGGGAGGGATTGGGAGCAGGAAGAGAAAGGGACGACAGAGGATGAGATGGCTGGATGGCATCACTGACTTGATGGACGTGAGTCTGAGTGAACTCTGGGAGTTGGTGATGGACAGGGAGGCCTGGCGTGCTGCGATTCATGGGGTCACAAAGAGTCGGACACAACTGAGTGACTGAACTGTACTGAACTGAGTGACCACAAAATAGAAACAAAGATTTATGTGAGGCATTCAACTAAAGCAGGAGGGATTTAGAATAGCTCCATAAAAGATTTCTAGACTCAGTGACTGTCTTAAGTTGGGTTCCCTAGAAGCTGAGCCTGAGATAAGGATTTGGGTGGACAGAGCAGCCTGGCAGGCTACCGTCCATGGAGTCACAAAGAACTGGACATGACTGAGTGACTGAGCACACACACACACGCGGGCACACGTGATTTATTAAGGGGCCTCTTGGAAGATGGGGAGTGAAGGAAGCAGGACGAGGTTGGGAGCTGAGCAAGGATGTGTCCTTAGGGAGAGTCTTGGCCTGATTCACAGGGAGCTCGGGTGCATGGGTGGTGTCACAGAGCTGTCTCACCTTGAGATGAGCGCATTTGGTACCTAAGGCTCAGTCAGCCATCAATGATGACTGAGGGGCTAATACCTCTGGGTGATGTGGTCCCTGTTCACCCCAGGGCAATTCACTGGAGAAACAAATCTTTGTGAGCAGCGAATCCTCTTAGCAGCCAGTAAGGACATCTGGTTGTGCAAAGCAGCCCTCATTACAGACTGACATAGGAGTATTCAACACTGGTATTCCCATAATGCCATTCTTTCACTTAGAGACTCCTTCCTGTTTGATTTAATCCCTTCAATTTACCCTGATGCCATTTTCTTTTCCAAAGTGTTGCTGGATACCACTAGTGTGGAGAGCCACTGGTTTCTGCTCTTGAAAACAAAATTCCCAGTGGATCCTGGTTATTCCCACCCAGTGCCTTGCTTACTTGTCATCGCATTCAGGTGAAGTTCCTGGGGTGGCTCCCTTCCTTCCCACTTTTGATTTCAATGTGGTCCTGCCCTGGTAACACCCATCAGTTCAGGGGAGATTTTTCCTGAGCACAGAGTCCCAAGGAAATAACAAAAGGACAGCCCTGGCCTTATCGTTCCAGCTGATTATTTAAACAGCTGCCAGAGAGCTGCAGCTGCCTTGGCAAGAGTCCCCATGAGGAAGCGAGTCAGTCTACATGAGCAAGTTACTGCAGTCACCCCGAAGGGAGGCACCCCTGAGTATCCTTCAGACTCAGAGAAGGCAAGGATCAGGCTATGCAAAATCTGGAAGTGGTTTAATCAGGCATGAATTAATCAGGATTCTTGTGTCAAAATAATCTGGAGGCAGGCGCCTTCTTTTTCTTTACGCACTCCTTTTTCATGCTGTTTTCCTCTCTGCAGCCTTTCCCCTCTCCCCAGACTGAGACTGGTTGGCCATGGGCCATGAAAGGAACCTGCAGTAGTCTAAACAGGCCCTAGCAGTTCAGAAATAATTTCTGAGAACTTACAATAAAAATGATTCCTGATGCAACAATTTTATTTCTTATTGTTCTAAGAATGCACTGTAAGTAATAAAAAATATGTCTGTTATGTATGTAGATATCCTTTCTGGAAAGAGCAGTCTTTAAAAAAAAATTATAGTGTGTTCCAGATTCTTTGCTATGTTGACGGATAACACTTGACCAGAGAGTTCTTTTTCTGTGGAGTCACTCATGAGATTACTGCTTCAGAATATATTTTGGGACGTCTCATATTTTACATTGGTGTAGGGTCTCCATAAAAACAAAACCAATTGGAAATGATAGGTGATAGATAGATACGTACTGCTGCTGCTAAGTTGCTTCAGTTGTGACCGACTCTGTGCGACCCTGTAGACGGCAGCCCACCAGGCTCCCCCGTCCCTGGGATTCTCCAGGCAAGAACACTGGAGTGGGTTGCCATTTCCTTCTCCAATGCATGAAAGTGAAAAGTGAAAGTGAAGTCGCTCAGTCGTGTCCGACTCCTAGCAACCCCATGAACTGCAGCCTACCTGGCTCCTCCGTCCATGGGATTTTCCAGGCAAGAGGACTGGAGTGGGTTGCCATTGCCTTCTCCGAGATAGATACATGGGGAGGTACTATATGGAATTTTCTTATGATTATGTTGGCTGAAAATTTCAAGGTCTGCAATAGACCCAAGAGGGCTAAAGGTACAGCTCCAGTCTGAGTCTGAGGGCCTGAGAATCAGGAGAAACCATGGTGTTTTGATGTGACTTCAAGTCCAAAGGCAGGAAAATAACTTTTCAATTTGAAGACAGGGAAAAAAGAAATTTTTCTAACCCAGCCTTTTATTCTATTCAGGTCAACCCACATTGGGGAGGGTAATTAGCTTTCTCAGTCTACCAATTGAAATGCTAATCTCATCCAGAAACACCCTCACAGACACATCCTGAATAATGTTGGATCTAGTATCTGGGCATCCCATGGTCTAGTCATGTTGACACATAACATTAACCATCACACATCTATTCTAATCTCCCTTGGGTTCTAGTACCACAGGTCTGATCCTAATCACCTCTGTCTCTATGGACATGAAAATCTAGCTCTTGGGGCCACAGTTTGTTCATCCGTGAAATGAAAAGTCTGAATAAGACAATTTATGAAATTCTGACTATATGATTAAATATTATTTCATGAAATTCATAAAATGCAGTAATAATCATATTTGATCTTTCTTTGGGATAGAAGAGTCAGACCTTGATTTATATGTGGAATTGTGCATATTTTATAAAAGAAAGTCTGGACCTGTGGTGGCAGAGAAAGTGAGTTGCCTATCAATAACTGTAATTTTAACCCAAGGGAAAGCCTGTATTCCCAACCTTCTCTTAAAAGTTATGGAAGGCCAAAATATATAAGTGGGAACTGTTGGGTGGGATCTGGAAATATTCCTTTAGAAATTTTTGCACCCTACTTTCTTTTTCCCTCTTCCTCCTGCTCCTTGCCTGGAATAGAGATGAAATATTTGGAGCTCCAGCAGCCATTTTGAACCATAAAGACATCTCAAGGTTGGAAAACATATACTAAGGACGGAAGAGCAAAACAAATAGAAAGAACCTAGGTTTCCCCTGACACCATGGAGCCTTCAGATTAGCTCAGCATAGCCACTTCTGAACTTCATTATATGTTGGGATGTTATTTTGAAAGTCCTTAAAGGAACTGAATTCACTGAATTGGTACCAGAGAGAGCCTAGCTTTTGATTTTCTTGGAACAGTATTTTTCAAACTTCAGCAGGCATTAGAGAGATTGTTAAAACATGGATTACTGGTATACCTCTAGAGACTCTGATTAAGTAGGTCTGAGGTGGAGTCAGATAATTCACACTTTAATGAGTTCCCAGGTGATGCTGATGGTGCTGGCTCGGGGACCACACTTTGAGAACCATTGTCTCAGAACATCTCTAATTCATTTGAACGGGAAGAAAGAAACCTCTGCCTCTTGGCAAAATGGTATCACAACCTAGATTATAGGGTGTCAGCAAAATTTAAATTTAACTGCCAAACACCTGACGAATGGTGTCCTGGGAAGTTTTCATTTAAATGAACAGGAGAGGATGGTCTTGGGGTCTTTCTCTGAGAGCAAAATACTGAGAGGCCAGAGTTGACATCATTCGGCTTTGAAGTTCATGGGCAGAGAGGTGGCTCCACAGAAGGCTGTGTGTCACCATTTTCAGTGTGTGGCCTTGTTGTTTCCTCTTACCCCAAACAAATGTCCATCAATGCTGATAATAGTCTCAAACATTCTTTATTGACACCAAGATCCTGAGGGACATGTTTTTTTAGGTGAATTTAAACTAGTGTTTTGGAAAGTCACCTCAGGAAGCCCTCCATTCTGAGGGAATGTCACTTTCCCAAGTCTCCTTGGGGCAACCTGTATCTCTGTGAGTCCTTTGCCAGGCTAACATCACATCTGCATTCATCATGAGCAACTTTCATGGGGATATTGGCCAGAAAGTCCTGGGCTTTGTGGTCTTGAGTTTGTGTTCAGGTCTTTAAGGAGAAAGGAAATGCGGGCAGAGGTGGTTCAGGTCTTAGGAACCCCCAGTCCCTCTAGCCCATCTGCTTCTTTATCTCCTCTTCAGACTTTTCATTTTCAGGCAGAACTAATCCCACCAGGTCAGAGCTCTGTGTACTTACCAATCTGCTTCTACTTTTTCTTTTTGGCTACTTGGCATAGACCAAGTGCTCAATAAAAGTCTGTGAAATAAACTGGCTACAAATGTGCAAGGGTTTACTATTGTGATTATGTAACTGTTACTCACTTAACATCATTGTATCATGACTGGTCAACAAAAAAATTATAGAATTCTATATCATGAAAACTACTATTTAATAGAAAACCCTGTAATCGTTTTTAAAAATCCAGATGCATATCAGAATTATCTTGAAATTTTTTTGAAAAATACAAGTGCCCAGGTATTGCTTTTTTTTTTGGTTAGAGTTCCAGATATGTTTCTAATGAGCAGGCATGTTTAAAAACAACTGGACTATATAAGGGTCTTTTATCTAGTTTATTTCACTTTTTCTATTTCATATTCAGTGCTCCCATTTAATTTAGTTTATATTTTCCAATTTCTCCATTTCTTCTTTTTTTTTTTTGATGTTCTTTCTCAAGCCTTTATCAAGTGTAGAAGAAAAGCTTTCATATACATACATATATATATATATAACATATACAATATATATTTTAGAAAACATGAATTTTTGTCTAACTAAAAAATTTATGATATTTTTATTCCACTTGCTTGACTTAGTATGACTAGAATGCTAGATTTCTAATTTTAAAAGATAGATAAGCAACAAGCAGCAAGGTTTATTATATAGCACAAAGAAATAGTATCTTGCAATAACCTATAATGAAAAATAATTTCAAAAATAATGTATATATTATATATATATGTATAACTGAATTGCACACAAAAATTATTCTACTTTTTGAAATTTAGTAATGTTTCTCTATTTGCCAGTTTTTCTAAATGTGCTATAGACATCTAATAACAACATATGAGACACAAAATACTAAATATATTTATGTAGAATATAAGATCAATATGTTAATTAAATATAAATCTATTATGTTTAAATTATTAATGACATCATTCAAGATCTCCTATTCTTATTTTTTTTGCACTTGATAAAATACTCTCAGAGAAATGTTAATATGTCTCACTATGGTTATATATTTTTTCTTTTCTCTTATATGTCTTCTGATTTTTATTTAATGTATCTTTGCTGTTAAGGTGTCTAATGGTTTATGATGTCTATCTTTTTTGTGAGTTGTACCTTTATCATCAAAAATATTCATCTTTCTTTTGTTTAAAATAAATAATTTTTTTTAAAAAAGAAAAATTGTGCGAAGAGTTTGACTCAACTCTGACAGCTCAGGTCAAACAACTGGTGGCGCTTTTATGTCCATCTTTCCTTCCTCCATCCCTCCTTCCTTCCCTCTGCATGGGGTTCTATTGGAGCTCCAAGTCAGTACTCCACCGAGATATAATGTACCTGCAATGAAGTGGACGGGTCTTCACGAACAGTTTGATGGTGGTGTAACCTTCACCTGGGTCAAGAGAAGAACACGTCTCTCATCCCAGAGAGACCCCTGGTTCCATTTTCAGTCACTTACTACTTTTGAACTTTGTATAAATATCTGGCTTATTTAACATAGTGGTTTTTTTTTTTTTTTTTTTTTATTGAAGGATAATTGCTTTACAGAATTTTGTTGTTTTCTGCCAAACCTCAGCATGAATCAGCCATAGGTATACATACATCCCCTCTCTTTTGAACCTCCCTCTCAGCTCCCTTCCCATCCCACCCCTCTAGGTTGATACAGAGCCCCTGTTTGAGTTTCTTGAGACACAGCAAATTCCCATTGACGATTTTACATGGACAGGGAGGCCTGGCGTGCTGCGATTCATGGGGTCGCAAAGAGTCGGACACGACTGAGCGACTGAACTGAACTGAACTGAACTGATTTTACATATGGTAATGTAAGTGTCCATGTTACTCTTTTCATACGTCTCACCCTCTCCTCCCCTCTCCCCATGTCCATAAGCCTATTCTCCATGTCTGTTTCTCCATCGCTGCCTGTAAATAAATTCTTCAGAACCATTTTTCTAAATTCCGAGTATGTGTATTAGAATACGATATTTATCTTTCTCTTTCTGACTCACTTCACTCTGTATAATAGGTTCTAGGTTCATCCCCCTCATCAGACCTGACTCAAATGCATTCCATTTTATGTCTGAGTAATATTCCACTGTGTATATGTGTTGAGACTCAGATGGCACCTTTCTTAATCTTTAAAATCGAATGACCTGATCTTGAGCCCCTACGGTATCGGGCTGCTGGACAGTCCTCTGAGTTAGTAGGAAGGCCCTCCCCTACATGACCCCTAAAGATCACAGCAAACCTGGGCTGGGGGATGGGTGGTCTCAGGCATCTGCTGGGGCCCCGTGCCTCCTCCGTCCATGGCTGGCCCACCGTGTAAGCCGGCCCAGAGCCTGGAAACCCAGCACCCTGGGCTTGCAGGCAATGAGAGAGCTCTTGAGGCCCCAGGGCGTCAGGTGCCCTTGTAGCTGCCGGGGAGGCCTGTCCCGTCGCAGGGCTCTGTCTGGGATCCCTCTGTCTGGGATCCCGTGCAGGGCTCAGACCTGGCGCCCTCTGCCAAGGCCTCTGCCGCCTTGTCTCAGGAATCTCCTTCTTCCCCTTTTCCCAGTCATAGGAATCTGCCTCCGTGTCCTCATCCCTTACTTTCCCCTTACTTTTACAAAAGCCAGGAATGAGATTGCTTTCTCCCAGCAGTTTCTCTGTAGCCCAGCCTGGGCCTGAGACACACAGATCGTGTCTGATGGTTCTCCTGAGGCTGGTTCTTCTGGGCTCCGCTAGTCTGCTCTCCGTCCTCTCAGCAAAATCGCCAATCCCCAATAAATTGCTCATTTTTGTGAATTATTAAAATCACTCTTTGCAAGCTATTTAATTCCAGTTTCTTCACAGTCACCTGGCAAGAAAAGAAAAAAATAAATCATGCAACTCAAAACTGCACTTAAATACCTGCTCAGTCTGTGGCAGAACCACAGAATGTTTGTGAGACGCGCCACCATGCTGACTAGTCTTACCTCAAATTCAAGGCCACAAATACCAAATGGCCTGAAATGCTTTAACACGTCCTAAGAATGTTCAACGTCCTGGCCTCCCTAATGACCATTCACACCTCTTTGCCTCTCCTCAAGCTTCCCACTCAGTTACTTCCCCAGCCCCAACACACACACCTTTCCACCTGCTTTGTTGAGAACATCCTTCAGATTCCTATGAGAAATCAGAGTTTACTAGGCTGTCATCCCTCTGAAGGCTCTGAGGGAGAAGGCTTCCCTGCTCCTTCCAGCGTCTGGGGGCCTCAGCTGTTTGCTGGCTGGTGGCAGCATCACCCCAAACTCTGCCTCTTGTGTGTCCTCGTCTCTTCCCCTTTTCTTCCAAGGACAACGGCCACACATTCCGTGGACTCACTGACACCTATATGATCTCATCTTAACCAACTACATCTGCAAAACCCTGTTTCCGTGTAAGTTCACATTCACAGGAATCAAGAGTGGACTTGAATGTAGCATGATTCAACCCAAAGTACCACCTCTCTCCCTCCTGCTCTTGTGCAAGGCCTCTGTTCCCCTCTGTGGACAGTGGTTCATTGTGTCCCCTCCTTGAACTCAGCCTCCTTACTCAGTCCATGCTTGACCAGCATTCCTTGGAGACTGCTCCTGTCAAGGTCACCACTGACTTGGTATCTTGATGCATGATAGAAGACACTAAATTCACATCTTCTTTGATGAATGAATGAGTTATTCTTTCACAATGAACAGAAGAAAAAATATTAAAAAAAAATAACCCAGGCACAGATAGGTGTAATACCACTATCCAAATGAAAGATTCTTAACTGGAATGCAGTGCACAAATCACTTCACAGTATGCAGTGGCTCTGGGCAGTCCCAGACAACTTATTGATCTAGTGAAGTTTATTGGCTTGACTAGGGCTGTGTCTGGGTATTTGAATGCCCTCATTCTTCTACCTTGAGTATGGACTCTCACAAGCTGATTATTTATCTCCATTTCTATTACAGGAAAAAAGTGAAGGTTAATTCTACCTGGAAAACACTCAGCCTCCTGATGGGTCTCCTGAGGTGACATCTTTTCAAATTCTACCTGGAAATCTTACTGTGGTCCTAGGGGGAAATAATTCTTTAAGCCCTGGACATAAATCAATTTTCCTCATTCTGAAGTGGTGTCTTCAGACGAATGCCAATCTCAAGTGAGACACCAAGGCAGATACAGATGAGGTTATTGTAGGTAAGACTGATTGGACTTGATAGGGAACATTGACCTCCCTAACTACTCCATCTGTTTAAACCATTTTTTACACATTCAGAAAGTCTCTAAAATGACTGATCCTTGTTTCGACCAAAGGATGTCTCATTCCCAGGGAGACATTTCTGTAGACATCATAAATGGTGTAAAGGGCTTGTCTTTTCATTTATAATGAATAGGTTTTTGAAATCTGCTATTAATGTAGCTCCTTTAAAGACTTCAAAGGGAAGGAAATTCAAATCATGATAAAGTACAAAAATTTGTGTTTCAATGACTATGACTCTTTATCTTTTCATGAATTAAAAAATAAAATTATATCACAATATCCTTCCTTCAAAATATTTTCTTTCTTTTTGTTAAAACATAAATAATCCATATCACAAGAAAGGATGAATAAATAGAAGGAAAGAAAATTAATGTCACTGATACACATACCAGCTAGTACCATCATCAGATGTTCATAGTATTAAGTATAAAGGGAGGAAATTTTTCTATATGGTATTACTTTCCCTCATGGCTCTAAAATAACTATGATTACTGATTATTCAGGAAGAATCTGGGAAGCTACAGGAATGACTGTTTAAAATGCTATACCAAGCAGCAAATGATGAACTGAGTTTTCCAGGCTCTAGTGGTGGATAATGTGTTTATGGAGTTATGGACAATTTTTCATGAAGGAAATGCTAAGATGTAACTTCAAAGACACAGAAGCTCTATTAAAATTTTCAGTGCTAATCCTGGAACAGTCAACCTAAGTCCTTTTTGGTTATCATAAGTATCCAGTGGCCTTGAATGCCTTGCTGGAATTCTAATGCTGCTGATTATTGTAATTTGTTAGAGACTTGATGCAGAGAGTGATCTGAAATCAGGGAAGAAATGATGGAGTTTCTGCTTCACAGATCACTCATGAAAAGAAACACAAGTAGTGCAGAAAATGTTGATAGATTTTGTCCCAGTAAATGCTTCATCTCTATTTTTTCTCTACAGAATTACAGGTCATTACCAGCAACAATCCATGTGACTGAATCTTCAATAGAAACACTTGGTCTGATAGCCCATGCTATTTTATGGGACAATTTTTCCAAGTGACATAAAGTAATTAAGAGTTATCATAAAAATCAATCTAGTCAATCCCACTTCTTCTAAACTCAGAACAATATTCATGACAACTTGTTACTAAACTATGTCATCAGCCATCAGAAGCAGGTTCTTATAGATTTGGAATTAGCAAACAATTTCTGGTGAAGAGCCTGATTGTAAGTTTCTGGGCTGTATGATTTCTCTCTCAACTACTCAAATCTACTTTTATAGCCCCAAAGCAGCTGTGGATTATACATAAATGAGAGAATGATGCTCTACTCCAATACAACTTTACAAAAATCAGGTGGCCTGTAAACCTTAGACCATCATTGCAAAGTCTTTCAGAGTTCTCCAAGCAAGTGGCCAATCTTGGTTATTTCTTAGCGGAGGCAGTGAGTTAGAGAATATCAAGATTGGAGAAGCCAAAGGTAAAATTTTTGGAAAATACCTACTCTGCAAAAAAATCCCCCAAATCCTGTACCCCCAAAAAAGAGAAAAAGAAAAGCCTACCTAAATTGTTTGTTAGCTTTACTTGGAAAATGATGGTTTACAAATTTTCTTAGGTCAATAAATAATTTTTCTCAAATGAAAATCTATCAAAATCTCAGTATATAAAAGAGATTAAAAAGAAGTACCTCTATTTGAAAGGGGAGATCTAATTGCTCTTCTCCTTTGCCCTTTCAGCAACCTTTAAATATATTTCTGGAAAGTTCTGGAATATCTTGACTAAAATTTAAAATGCTACAGGGTAATAGAAAAGACACATTTGCCTCTAATTAAGTTTATAAGATTCAGCAAATAAAAATACAGGATGTCCAATTAAACTTGAATTTCAGATCAACAAGTTGCACTTTTGTTAGTATAAGTACGTGATATGCCATATATGGAACATCAGTTCAGTTCAGTTCAGTCACTCAGTTATGTCCAATTCTTTGTGAGCCCATGAATTGCAGCACACCAGGCCTCCCTGTCCATCACCAACTCCTGGAGTTCACTCAAACTCAAGTCCATCGAGTTGGTGATGCCATCCAGCCATCTCATCCTCTGTCGTCCCCTTCTCCTCCTGCCCCAATCTCTCCCAGCATCAGAGTCTTTTCCAATGAGTCAACTCTTTGCATCAGGTGGCCAAAGTATTGGAGTTTCAGCCTCAGCATCAGTCCTTCCAAAGAACACCCAGGACTGATCTCCTTTAGAATGGACTGGTTGGTTGGATCTCCTTGCAGTCCAAGGGACTCTCAAGAGTTTTCTCCAACACCACAGTTCAAAACCATCAATTCTTCAGTGCTCAGCTTTCTTCACAGTCCAACTCTCACATCCATACTTGACTACTGGAAAAACCATAGCCTTGACTAGACAGACCTTTGTTGGCAAAGTAATGTCTCTGCTTTTGAATATGCTGTCTAGGTTGGTCATAACTTTTCTTCCAAGGAGTAAGTGTCTTTTAATTTCATGGCTGCAATCACCATCTGCAGTGAATTTGGAGCCCCCCAAAATAAAGTCATATATATACTAAAAAATTGTTTGTCATTGATCTAAAATTCAAATTTAACTGGATATCCTGCAATGAAACAAGGCTATATCTTCTTCTTCTTCATTTTTTAATTTAAATAGTAAAAGATGTTTGTCAGTTTTTACAATCAATAGCCAGACAAAAAAATAAAAGAAATATTACAGTTGCAAGCCATAATAGGAACATGATTAACTTAACATAAAATAATTACATACAACTTGGGAGGTTAAACAGACTGATGTGGTAGAGTGGAAATGCATACATGCACATGTTTTCATCTGCCCAGCCAGTCTATGTCTTTGGTTGGTGCATTTAGTCCATTTACATTTAAGGTAATTATCTATATGTATGATTCTATTATTGTTTTCTTAATTGTTTTGGGTTTATTTTCTGTAGGTCTTTTCCTTCTCTTGTGTTCTCTGCCTAGAGAAGTTCCTTTAGTATTTTTTGTAAAGCTGGTTTGGTGTTGCTGAATTCTCTTAAATTTTGCTTGTCTGGAAAGCTTTTGATTTCTCCATCAAATCTGAAGGAGAGTCTTGTTGGGTAGAGTAGTCTTGGTTGTAGGTTCTTCCCTTTCATCACTTGGAATATATCATGCCATTCCCTTCGGGCTTGTAGAGTTTCTGTTGAGAAATCAGCTGATAGCATGATGGGAGTTCCTTTGTATGTTATTTGTTGTTTTTCCCTTGTAGCTTTCAATATTTTATCTTTGTCTTTAATTTTTGTCATTTTGATTACTATGTGTCTGGGTGTGTTCCTCCTTGGGTTTATTCTGCCTGGGACTCTGTGCTTCCTGGACTTGGTTGACTGTTTCCTTTCCCATGTTAGGGAAGTTTTCAGCTCTTATCTCTTCAAATATTTTCTCAGGTACTTTCTCTCTCCCTTTACCTTCTGGGACCCCAATAATGTGAATGTTGGTTCATTTAATGTTGTCCCAGAGGTCTCTTAGGCTGTCTTCATTTCTTTTCATTCTTTTTCCTATATTTTTCCTGAGGCAGTGATTTCCACCATTCTGTCCTCCAGATTATTTGTCTGTTCTGCCTCAGTTATTCTGCTATGGATTCCTTCTAGTGTATTATTCATCTCTGTTTGTTTTTTCTTTAGTTCTTCTAGGTCGTTGGTAAACATTTCTTGCTTTGTCTCCATTGTTTTCCCAAGATTCTGGATCATCTTCACTATCATTATTCTGAATTCTTTTTCTGGAAGGTTGCCTGTTTCCACTTCATTTAGTTGTTTTTCTGGAGTTTTATCCTCTCCCTTCATCTAGGACATAACTTTCTGCTTTTTCGTTGTGATTAACTCTCTGTAATATGCTTTTTGTTTTAGCAGCTGTGGGACTGTGCTTCTTCTTGCTTCTGTCTGCCCTCTGATGGATGAGGCTAAGAGGCTTGTGCCAGCTTCCTGATGGGAAGAACTGGTGATGGGGAAAAACTAGGTCTTGCTCTGGTGGGCAGGCCTTGCTCACTAAACCTTTAATCCAGTTATCTGCTGATGGGTGGGGTTGTGCTCCCTCCTGGTGGTTGTTCAGCCTGAGGTGACCCAGCCCTGGGGTCTATGGGCTCTATGGTAGGGTTAATGGGGAACTCCAAGTGGATTTACACCAAGGGGGGCCTTCCTGGCATGATGCTGCCAGTGCCCCTGTCCCTGCATTGAGCCCCTGGTGGCCCACACCACCATAGAAGACCCTTTAGTTCAGGGTTTTAGTTTAGCTTAGCAGGAAGTTTTAGTTCAGTCTCTTGTGGGGTCACTGCTTCTTTCCTCTGGGTCTTGGTGTGCACAAGATTTTGTTTGTGCCCTCCAAGACTGGAGTCTGTTTCCCCCAGTCATATGGAAGTCCTGTAATCAAATCCCTCTGTCCTTCAAGGTCAGTTTCCCTAGGGATTCCCAGTCCCTTCTTTGGATCCTCAGGCTGGGAAACCTGACATGGGGTTCAGAACCTTCACAACAGTGGCAGAACTTCTTTGGTATTATTGTTCTCCAGTCTATGGGGCATCCACCTGATGGGTGTGGGACCTGATTTTACCCTGGTTGCACCTCTCCTACCATCTCTCTACAGCATCTTCTTTGTTTTCAGACATGAGGTATCTTTTTTTTAAGTGGGTTCCAGCATCCTCCCAGCTTCCCTTGTGGCTCAGCTGGTAAAGAATCTGCCTGCAATGCAGAGGACCTGGGTTTGATCCCTGAGTTGGAAGATCCTCTGGGGAAAGGAAAGGCTACCCACTCTGGTATTCTGGCCTGGAGAATTCCATGGACTGTATAGTCCAGGGGTCGCAAAGAGTCGACACGACTGTGTGACTTTCATTTTCACTGTCAGCATCCTCCTGTCAATGGTCTTCAACAGCCAGTTGCAATTTCAGTGTTCTCACAGGAGAAGATGAACGTTATGTCCTTCTACTTTGCCATCTTGAATTGGAAGCCTCTACCTCTTTATTGAGCCTGTCTGTGCCTTAATCTGTAATGAGATGAAAATCCTCATATGTAAAATGGGAAATGATAGTACTTACGTAACAGGATTTTTTTTTTTTTTTTGAATTTAAAGAAGTTATATTTGAAAGCACATAGAAAAGTTCCTGGCATGTAGTAAGTGTGATATACCTACCTATTAACCATCATTAGTTATGTAATTTGCCAATTAACTATTAATAGTAGTGATATTGGCTATAAGTAGTTGTAACAGTCCTGACTGATGTAACTGTTATGAACTGTTTTCCCTCAAAATTCACATGTTGAATCCCTAAAAACCCCTTGTGACTCTACATAGAGACAGGAGATTTCGAAAGGTAATTAAGGTTAAATGAAGTTATAAGAATGAGATCCTAATGCAATATGACTGCTGTGTTTATCCTTATAAAAAGAGGGAGAAACACCGAGGATATATGCACATAGAGAAAAGACCACATGAGAACAAGGCAAGGAGTGGCCGTTTACAAACTCAGGAAAGGCGCCTCAAGAGAAACCAAACCTACCTGCACTTTGGTCTTGGGCTTCCAGCCTCCAGATCTGTGAGGAAATAGTCTGTTATTTCAACCACCTAATCTGAGGCACTTTGCTATGGAATTGAATCTTTTGCAAACTAGTACAGTAATCATACATATGATTTCAGAAATTTTTTCCATTGGCTATTACAGAAATAGAGATATTTAAAATATAAGCAAAAAATAATATTTTAATAAACTGTTCTGGGGATTCCTTTCATTAAACACACTTTGATATACATCTCATTTTTGTGCTAAAAAAAGTCTCATTCTCCTTTGAAATTTGTTATTCATTTTAAGTTCATTTCTGTAACTGTCCCTTATTTTAAAATGGTCCAATAGATGAAAATTAAGTGTCTTGAGGAAGTGACGTTAGTTAGTTGCTCAGTCATGTCCAACTCCTTGTGATCCCATGGACTGTAGACTGCCAGGCTCCTCTGGTCCAACGAATTCTCCAGGCAAGAATACTGGAGTGGGCTGCCATTTCCCTCTCAGGGGATCTTCCCTAGCCAGGGATTGAACCTGGGTCTCCTGCATTGCAGGCAGATTCTTGACCATTTGAGCCACCAGGGAAGCCTTTGAGGAAGTGAGGTTTTAGCCAAAAGGAATACAATTCTAGTCCAGAGATAAATGGATTAAAATTCTGCTGCTTTAAATTTTCTTTTCTTCTTCTTTCTCCTCTTCTGTCACTAAGACTCATGAACTAGATAAGGAGTAGGCGTTTACTTTTAGTTGTTTTTTTTTTTTTTTTTTAATGTGTGTGTGCTATTCATTATTCCAAATAGACCAGGCAGTTAAATATAAAATTCATCAATATTCAGTGTAAACTGCCCATGACAGCATCTTGGAATCAGTTCTCAGTGTTCTTGAGACTGTTCTTGTACTTTATTTCACATCAAGTTAACTTACCAGTAAATCCCTTTTATTGTTTTGTAAACTCTTTGAGGCCTAAGTAATCTCTCATGTCCTGCAAAAATATAGATTCACTTTCTTCCATTAAAAGACACTCATGATATCCAGGATTTACTTCAAAATAATGAGGGACTGAGGGGAATGAAACAAGATTAGTGGTGAGATGGTTTTTTTAGCTACATGATAGGTACATTGGAAATTGTTATGACATTCTCTCCGCTTTTGGATATGTTCAAAATTTTCCACATTGTGGTAAGTTTCCAATGCTTCACTCCCTCTAAGTAACAGAATCACATGTGCACACGTGTATGCCCTTTTCTATTTGTGCTGTTCCTCCCACTCTCCGGGGCATAGTGTATGTCCCCACTCCCCGGATACTGGCCTCAATCCAAAGACATTCTTTGGCCAATGAAATATGAGTAGACTTGACATGGAATATCCAAATGTTTTAAATGAGCCTGTGTGTTTTGCCTTGGCTTCTTACACTTGCACTCTTCACCTTCAGAAAAGTGTGTCCTGGGTACCTGTTGTTCCTGTAGCCTAAGTCCTGGAGAGAATGTAGAGCAGACTCCAACTTCACTCAATATGAGGTCTAGCCCAGCCTAATCCAGTCCCAAATGACTAAAGCACAGTCACCCACCAGACCTGGGATAGTAAAACAAATGTTTGTTTTTTCAAGCTGCTGAGATGTTTAAATTGTTTGTTATGGAGTGTTTTCATCAGAGAAACCTGACTAATACACACAAATGATTTTTCTAAATAAAGAAAAAACACTTTAAAAGCTATATTCCGTGTTAAGAATTGTATGCTCCTGAAAGAATTCATTTAATTAAACTTGATTTAAGTTATTTAGTTGTTTTCCTATCTAGAATTCATCAATGTCCATTTAGCAAATTTGAGACCAGGTAACTGATTTTACCATTGGTCCTAAGGGTCTTGCCCTTTCGTAGTAATTGCGAGAAGTGACAGAGGACCTTTTCTGTTTCTGCTCTAAGGCCAGAGACCCACCAAACTCTGTTTAAGGACAGGATGAATGTGATGAGGATTCTTACCAGAATCCAAGGGCAGGAATCTGGCTTAGCTGATCTGTGGGGGAACAAGAATTGACGCTGAAACCAAGGTAAAAGCAGAGGGGCCACATCTGATTGTGAAAGCTGGGTACTCAGGGATCCTTGCATATCTTGTCTATTACACATTTTGTATTTATCATGATAATTTTCTGGCAGATGACATTAAAAGTGCCTTGTCCTATATTATAAAACATTTCTGTAAATGAAAGCAAAGTGTCTTGAGGAAATGAAACATTTCTGAAATTTGCAAAAGGCACATATGCGCCTGAAATGGTTTTGATAACTTGATTTCTCTCCCGATTTCTTCGATCAACTGACTTTCTCAGGTTATTTAGTACGTTTGCTGCTGCTGCTGCTGCTAAGTCGCTTCTGTCGTGTCGACTCTGTGCGACCCCATAGACGGCAGCCCACCAGGCTCCCCCGTCCCTGGGACTCTCCAGGCAAGAACACTGGAGTGGGTTGCCATTTCCTTCTCCAGTATGTTTAGTTTTTCCTAATTTCAACTTGTGCTTGGTGCATTGTATTAGATGAAAGTTAATGGTCTTTGAGGGAAGGATCACATTTTTTTCCACTTTACCATCAGTGTTTTAATTAGGGTTTTCCCCCAAAGGCAGAGTGTAACAAGTAGTTGATTTGGAAGGATACCCCAGGAAAGTATAAGGAAAGAAGTCAGGAAGTAAAACAGAAAAAGGAGAGAAGCCAATAAGAGGCAGCCAATGAGAAGGTGGCTTCAGGACTCAGTTCCCTGGGGGCCCTCTGTGACCAGGCATGACCTATGCCTCAGATTACCTTGTGTGATGGCCGATTTTATGTTTCAGCTTGACTAGTTTTCCCATATGGCTCATTGGTAAAGAGTCCGCCTGCCAAGGTTGGAAAGATCCCCCAGAGAAGGAAATGGCAACCCACTGCAGAATTCTTGCCCTGGGACATCCCATGCCCAGAGGAACCTGGTAGGCCACAGTCCATGGGGTCACAAAGAGTCAGACACAACCTGGCGGCTGCACATACATGCACAAACGCACAGGGGGCCCAGCTGGGTGGGCCTATTGCTGGTCATGTCCATGAGAGTGTTTCTGGAAAGAACTAGCATTGAAGTCAGTAGACTGAATAAAGCAGATTGCCCTCCCAGTGTGGGTGAGCCTCATCCAATTCATTGACAAGAACAAAAGGGTAGAGGAAGGGCAAATTTGTTCTGTCTGCCTAACAACTGATCTGGAGCACTGGTCTTCATCTGCCCTTAATCTGGGACTTACATATTCAGTTCTCCTGGTTCTCAAGCCTTGAGTTTGGGGCTGGAGTTCAACCACTGGCTCTCCTGGCTCTCTACCTTGCTAATCATTTTAGCCAATTCCTTGTAATAACTCACATATTTTGGGTTGTCCAAAGAGTTCATTTGGGATTTCTGTAATGTTATATATATCAGATCAGATCAGATCAGTCGTTCAGTCGTGTCCGGCTCTTTGCGACCCCATGAATCGCAGCATGCCAGGCCTCCCTGTCCATCACCAACTCCCGGGGGTCACTGAGACTCACGTCTATTGAGTCAGTATTGCCATCCAGCCATCTCATCCTCTGTCGTCCCCTTCTCCTCTTGCCCCCAATCCCTCTCAGCATCAGAGTTTTTTCCAATGAGTCAACTCTTTGCATGAGGTGGTCAAAGTACTGGAGTTTCAGCCTTAGCATCATTCCTTCCAAAGAAATCCCAGGGCTGAGCTCCTTCACAATGGACTGGTTGGATCTCCTTGCAGTCCAAGGGACTCTCAAGAGTCTTCTCCAACACCACAGTTCAAAAGCATCAATTCTTCAGTGCTCAGCTTTCTTCACAGTCCAACTCTCACATCCATACATGACCACTGGAAAAACCATAGCCTTGACTAGACGGACCTTTGTTGGCAAAGTAATGTCTCTGCTTTTGAATATGCTATCTAGGTTGGTCATAACTTTCCTTCCAAGGAGTAAGCATCTTTTAATTTCATGGCTGCGGTCACCATCTGCAGTGATTTTGGAGCCCCCCAAAAATAAAGTCTGACACTGTTTCCACTCTTTCCCCATCTATTTCCTATGAAGTGATGGGACCCGATGCCATGATCTTTGTTTTCTGAATGTTGAGCTTTAAGCCAACTTTTTCACTCTCCACTTTCACTTTCATCAAGAGGCTTTTTAGTTCCTCTTCACCTTCTGCCATAAGGGTGGTGTCATCTGCATATCTGAGGTTATTGATATTTCTCCAAGCAATCTTGATTCCGGCTTGTGTTTCTTCCAGTCCAGCGTTTCTCATGATGTACTCTGCATATAAGTTAAATAAACAGGGTGACAATATACAGCCTTGATGTACTCCTTTTCCTATTTGGAACCAGTCGGTTGTTCCATGTCCAGTTCTAACTGTTGCTTCCTGACCTGCATACAAATTTCTCAGGAGGCAGATCAGGTGGTCTGGTATTCCCATCTCTTTCAGAATTTTCCACAGTTTATTGTGATCCAGACAGTCAAAGGCTTTGGCATAGTCAATAAAGCAGAAATAGATGTTTTTCTGGAACTCTCTTGCTTTTTCCATGATCCAGCGGATGTTGACAATTTGATCTCTGGTTCCTCTGCCTTTTCTAAAACCAGCTTGAACATCAGGAAGTTCACGGTTCACATATTGCTGAAGCCTGGCTTGGAGAATTTTGAGCATTACTTCACTAGCATGTGAGATGAGTGCAATTGTGCGGTAGTTTGAGCATTCTTTGGCATGGCCCTTCTTTGGGATTGGAATGAAAACTGACCTTTTCCAGTCCTGTGGCCACTGCTGAGTTTTCCAAATTTGCTGGCATATTGAGTGCAGCACTTTCACAGCATCATCTTTCAGGATTTGGAAGCACTCAACTGGAATTCCATCACCTCCACTAGCTTTGTTCATAGTGATGCTTTCTAAGGCCCACTTGACTTCACATTCCAGGATGTCTGGCTCTAGGTCAGTGATCACACCATCGTGATTATCTGGGTCGTGAAGATCTTTTTTGTATAGTTCTTCTGTGTATTCTTGCCATCTCTTCTTAATATCTTCTGCTTCTGTTAGGTCTATACCATTTCTGTCCTTTATCGAGCCAATCTTTGCATGAAATGTTCCTTTGGTATCTCTGATTTTCTTGAAGAGATCTCTAGTCTTTCCCATTCTGTTGTTTTCCTCTATTTCTTTGCATTGATCGCTGAAGAAGGCTTTCTTATCTCTTCTTGCTATTCTTTGGAACTCTGCATTCAGATGTTTATATCTTTTCTTTTCTCCTTTGCTTTTCGCTTCTCTTCTTTTCACAGCTATTTGTAAGGCCTCCCCAGACAGCCATTTTGCTTTTGTGCATTTCTTTTCCATGGGGATGGTCTTCATCCCCATCTCCTGTACAATATCATGAACCTCATTCCATAGTTCATCAGGCACTCTGTCTATCAGATCTAGGCCCTTAAATCTATTTCTCACTTCCACTGTATAATCATAAGGGATTTGATTTAGGTCATACCTGAATGGTCTAGTGGTTTTCCCTACTTTCTTCAATTTAAGTCTGAATTTGGCAATAAGGAGTTCATGGTCTGAACCACAGTCAACTCCTGGTCTTGTTTTTGCTGACTGTATAGTGCTTCTCCATCTTTGGCTGCAAAGAATATAATCCATCTGATTTCAGTGTTGGCCATCTGGTGATGGTCATGTATAGAGTCTTCTCTTGTGTTGTTGGAAGAGGGTGTTTGTTATGATCAGTGCATTTTCTTGGCAAAACTCTATTAGTCTTTGCCCTGCTTCATTCCGTATTCCAAGGCCAAATTTGCCTGTTACTCCAGGTGTTTCTTTTTTTTTTTTTTCCCAGGTGTTTCTTGACTTCCTACTTTTGCATTCCAGTCCCCTATAATGAAAAGGACATCTTTTTTGAGTGTTAGTTCTAAATGGTTTTGTAGGTCTTCATAGTACTGTTCAACTTCAGCTTCGTCAGCGTTACTGGTTGGGGCATCGACTTGCATTACTGTGATATTGAATGGTTTGCCTTGGAAATGAACAGAGATCATTCTGTCGTTTTTGAGATTGCATCCAAGTACTGCATTTCGGACTCTTTTGTTGACCATGATGGCTACTCCATTTCTTCTGAGGGATTCCTGCCCACAGTAGTAGATATAATGGTCATCTGAGTTAAATTCACCCATTCCAGTCCATTTCAGTTCACTGATTCCTAGAATGTTGACATTCACTCTTGCCATCTCTTGTTTGACCACTTCCAATTTGCCTTAATTCATGGACCTGCCATTCCAGGTTCCTATGCAATATTGCTCTTTACAGCATCGGACCTTGCTTCTACCACCAGTTACATCCACAGCTGGGTATTCTTTTTGCTTTGGCTCCATCCCTTCATTCTTTCTGGAGTTATTTCTCCACTGATCTCCAGTAGCATATTGGGCACCTACTGACCTGGGGAGTTTCTCTTTCAGTTTCCTATCATTTTGCCTTTTCATACTGTTCATGGGGTTCTCAAGGCAAGAATACTGAAGTGGTTTGCCATTCTCTTCTCCAGTGGACCACATTATGTCAGTAACCCAGTATGTATAAGCCATATCTCTGTATATTAGTACTATCTTATTGGATTTCTGTCTCTGGAAAACCCTGAATAATATACCCCAAAGAAATAAAGAAGCTAGGGTGTTTCCCTACTGACTTCTGTCTTTCATTAGCTGAGGGCTACTCCTGGTGGCATTAAATCCCCAACTTCTGCGCTACATTGCAGGTAGGCTGAGGCAGCTTCTGAGGCTCTGGCAAAAGGCCTCAAACAGTGAAAAGGCGAGAAGCAGATGCTTCAGGTTGGGAGCTGAAGGAGCAATCAGAAACTGTCTTCACCACAGCTGCGGATGACTCAGGGGTGGGCTGAGGGGCAAGGTAGGGGCCATACAGCTGCTGTGATCATTATTTAATTATACCCAGAATTGGTATAAGGAAGGAAAATGTTTTTGCGCTCAATGTATCAAATGAATTAATATTGAGGCTTTATAGTCAACCACCTGCAAAGGATATCTCAAGCCCTCAGGGAGAGGGATGAAGAACTGAAAGGTAAAAAAAATCCAATGACAGCACTCCATCTCCATGGCCCCCTTCTCCCTCCTGTGTATCCCTCTGCTTGGAAGGAACGAAGACGCCAAGGGCAGGTCCATGTAGTGGAGGTGTGGCTGGGAGGATCCACACCCCGCCTGCCATCTGTCTTGTCTGATGGTGGGCCAAATTTATGCTATCTTACAGTAAGTACATGGATGTTTTTGGCGGTGCTGAGTCTTCATTGTTGCACGTGGGCTTTCTCTAGCGGCGGTGGGGGCTGCTTCCTAGCTGCAGCATGCAGGTTTCTGGTGGAGGTGGCTTCTCTTGCGGTGCACGGCTCTAGGGTACGTGGGCTGAGTGGTCGTTAGAGCATAGGCTCAGGAGTTGTGGCCTGTGCGCTTAGCTGCTCCAGAGCATGTGGGGACTTTCTGGACCAGGGACTGAATCCACGTCTCCTGCATTGGCAAGTAGACTCTTAACCACTAGACCACCAGGAAGTCCAGTGTGTGGACTTTTGTCTTATTCTCCCTCAGTTTTAAAGTTCCTTAGCATCTGCAACCGGAGAAGACAATGGCACCCCACTCCAGTACTCTTGCCTGGAAAATCCCATGGATGGAGGAGCCTGGTAGGCTGCAGTCCATGGGGTTGCTAAGAATCGGGCACGACTGAGCGACTTCACTTTCATGCATTGGAGAAGGAAATGGCAACCCACTCCAGTATTCTTGCCTGGAGAATCCCAGGGATGGCAGAGCCTCGTGGGCTGCCGTCTATGGGGTCGCACAGAGTTGGACACAACAGAAGCGACTTAGCAGTAGCAATAGCAGTAGCATCTGCAACTGCCTTAATATTTTCTTGAAAGAGCTCTCTGGACATGTTGATATTTGTCAAAATCTTTCCCACAGAAAAATACAATGTATCCAGAGAAACAAGAAAGTGAGCACAGGATTGTCTAGACTATTATTTATTTATTTTAATTGGAGGCTAATTACTTTACAATATTGTGGTGGTTTTTGCCATATATTGACATGAATCAGCCATGGGTGTACCTGTGTCCCCCATCCTGAACCCCCTCCCCCCTCCCTCCCCATCCCATCCCTCAGGGTCATCCCAGTGCACTGGCTTTGAGTGCCCTGTTTCATGCATGGAACTTGGACTGGTCATCTATTTCACATATGATGATATACATGTTTCAATGCCATTCTCTCAAATCATCCCACCCTCGCCTTCTCCCAGAGTCCAAAAGTCTGTTCTTTATAGCTGTGTCTCTTTTTCTCTCTTGCATATAGGGTCATCGTTACCATCTTTCTAAATTCCATATATATGTGTTAATATACTGTATTGGTGTTTTTCTTTCTGACTTCACTCTGTATAATAGGCTCCAATTTCATCCACCTCATTAGAACTGATTCAAATGTATTCTTTTTAATAGCTGAGCAATATTCCATTCTGTATAGGTACCACAAGTTTCTTATCCATTTGTCTGCTGATGGACATCTAGGTTGCTTCCATGTCCTGGCTATTATAAACAGTGCTACAATGGACATTGGGGTACATGTGTCTCTTTCAATTCTGGTTTCCTCAGTGCGTATGCCCAGCAGTGGGATTGCTGGGTCATATGGCAGTTCTATTTCCAGTTTTTTAAGGAATCTCCACACTGTTCTCCATAGTGGCTATACTAGTTTGCATTCCCACCAATAATGTAAGAGGGTTCCCTTTTCTCCGCACCCTCTCCAGCATTTATTGTTTGTAGACTTTTTGATAGCAGCCATCTACCAGTATGAGATGGTACCTTATTGTGGTTTTGATTTGCATTTCTTTCATAATGAGTGATGTTGAGCATCTTTTCATGTGTTTGTTAGCCATCTGTATGTCTTCTTTGGAGAAATGTCTATTTAGTTATTTGGCCCATTTTTTGATTGGGTTGTTTGTTTTTCTGGTATTGAGCTACATGAGCTGCTTGTATATTTTGGAGATTAATTCTTTGTCAGTTGCTTTGTTTACTATTATGTTCTCCCATTCTGAAAGCTGTTTTTTCACCTTGCTTATAGTTTCCTTCGTTGTACAAAAGGTTTTAAGTTTAATTAGGTCCCATTCATTTATTTTTGCTTTTATTTTCATTACTCTGGGAGGTGGGTCATAGAGGATCCTGCTGTGATTTATGTCAGAGAGGGTTTTGCCTGTGTTTTCCTCTAGGGGTTTTATAGTTTCTGATCTTACATTTAGATCTTTAATCTATTTTTGAGTTTATTTTTGTGTATGATGTTAGTGTTCTAGTTTCATTGTTTTACAGGTGGTTGACCAGTTTTCCCAGCACTGCTTGTTTAAGAGATCATCTTTTTTTCATGGTATATTCTTGCCTCCTTTGTCAAAGATAAGGTGTCCATAGGTGCATGGATTTATCTCTGGGCTTTCTATTTTGTTCCATTCATCTATATTTCTATCTTTGTGTCAGTACCATAGTGTTTAGATGACTGTAGCTCTGTAGTATAGCCTGAAGTCAGGCAGGTTGATTCCTCCAGTTCCATTCTTTTTTCTCAGGATTGCTTTGGCTGTTTGAGGTTTTTTGTATTTTCACATAAATTGTGAAATTATTTGTTCTAGTTCCTTGAAAAATACCATGAGAAGACTGCAGAAGGGTAATGTTGATTGGATTTCTTCACACACAGGAAGGATAGAATCAAAACATCACGGGAGGTTTAGTCAATGGTATGGTTTCTCTGGGCTCACATCATGATATTCCACCAACCCATGTGCTGCTCTGGATCAGGATGGATGCAATGAGCTGGATGGTCTTGGGAGACAGAGGCAGGAGGCCTCTCTGTGAGCCTGTCAGTGGGGACATTTTCCTCCAGAAATCACACCCCACAATTCATGGAGGAAACTGATTTTACTGTGGAGATGATATAGAAAGCTAACTCACAGTGACAGGTTCTGAAGTGGGCATCTTTGACCATTTGACCCAAACTGTCTAGAAGGCATGCAGGTGGTTATAATTCCACCAGAGAGTCTATCATAACCTACATAGATGCATGTAGCTTCTTCTTTGTCTTAGGCTGGGTTTCCTTCAAGCATACCCTGAGATAAGGATTTGTGTGCAGTGATTTTTTTTTTTTTTCTTCAAAAGGCAACTTGCCCAGGAGAAACAAGAAATGGTGCATGACAGGGAAGGAGCTAGAGAGGATGTGGTTTCCAGTGAGGCTCCAGCCTCAGGCTGATCCAGTGAGGTGGCTCTGGAGCATAGAATACACACGCCTCAGAGTTTGTCCCCAGCAGAAGGAAGGGAGCTGGCTTTTACATTACATACAACTCAGTCTCAGACTGACGGTCACAGGAGACAAGGAGAGAGGTGAACACGCTGAGTCTGAGGCACTTAGAACTCTTGAGAAATGGGGACAAAGCAGCTCTAGTGGCCTGAAGAATATCTACAAATAGAGCCATGGTGTAGGCCATTTGAACCACTCCTGGAGGTTCAAAGGGCAGAATGTGAGGTCTATGTGGTCAGGAAAAAAGACAACTTAGGTCAGTAGTTCCATTCTCATGTGTGAGTCATTCAAAAATGATTTCAGTTCTTCCCTCTTCCCTCTATCTGCCTTTGCACTAACTCCCTTCCATCAAATTTACTTCCCCAACTCTTGGTTCTAGGCTGGTCTTTTGACTTTCTTTGGCCTATAGCATGCAGTGAAAGTAATGTGCTAGTTCCAACCAATGTTTCAAAAGGTCTTATACTTGTCTGCTGTCTCCCAGAGCTGAATCAAGCTGCCTTATGAATAAGCCCAGGTTATCCTGCTGGAGGATGAGGAGCACACGATTTATTTGCTCCTATCAACCCAGCTAATAATTAGCCAACCCAGAGCTATATGAGTGAGAGCATCTTAGACAAGCCAGACCCTGAAGACATGATTTGCCAGCTGATTAGCACCAGTCTATAGATGCCTAAGCCAAGCCTTAACTTCAGAAGAGCTACCTAGCTGAGCCCAGCCCAGGTGCCAACTCCTAAAATTGGGAGATAAAATGCTTGCCATTTTAAGCCAGGAAGTTTTGCATGGTCTATTGCATAATAGACAACTGGTAGAATTAGCTCATTACTGACCAGGGATTTTTGCAGAAACTAACATCTGTGGTCAGTAATTTGTTATGTAAGTGGATGTTGAAATGTTTCTAATCATTAATGTTTGGGTAACAAAAGACATATTAATATCAATTCAGTTCAGTTCAGTCACTCAGTCATGTCTGACTCTTTGTGACCCCATGAATCACAGCAGGCCAGACCTTGTCCATCACCAACTCCCAGAGTTCACCCAAACTCATGTGCATTGAGTTGGTGATGCTATCCAGCCATCTCATCCTCTGTCGTCCCCTTTTCCTCCTGTCCCCAATCCCTCCCAGCATCAGGGTCTTTTCCAATGAGTCAACTCTTCCCATGAGGTGGCCAAAGTATTGGAGTTTCAGCCTCAGCATCAGTCCTTCCAATGAACACCCAGGACTGGTCTCCTTTAGGATGGACTGGTTGGATCTCCTTGCAGTCCAAGGGACCCTTCAAGAGTCTTCTCCAATACCACAGTTCAAAACCATCAAGTCTTCGGCGCTCAGCTTTCTTCACAGTCCAACTCTCACATCCATGACCACTGGAATAACCATAGCCTTGACTAGATGGACCTTTGTTGGCAAAGTAATATCTCTGCCTTTTAATATGCTATCTAGGTTGGTCATAACTTTCTTTCCAAGGAGTGAGCGTCTTTTAATTTCATGACTGCAGTCACCACCTGCAGTGATTTTGGAGCCCCCCAAAATAAAGTCTGACACTGTTTCCACTGTTTCCCCATCTATTTGCCATGAAGTGATGGGACCAGATGCCATGAACTTCGTTTTCTGAATGTTGAGCTTTAAGCCAACTTTTTCACTCTCCTCTTTCACTTTCATCAAGAGGCTTTTTAGTTCCTCTTCACTTTCTGCCATAAGGGTGGTGTCATCTGAGGTTATTGATATTTTTCCCGGCAATCTTGATTCCAGCTTGTGCTTCTTCCAGCCCAGAGTTTCTCACAATGTACTCTGCATATAAGTTAAATAAGCAGAGTGACAATATATGGCCTTGACGTACTCCTTTTCCTATTTGGAACCAGTCTGTTGTTCCATGTCCAGTTCTAGCTGTTGCTTCCTGAATTGCATATAGGTTTCTCAAGAGGCAGGTCAGATGGTCTGGCATTCCCATTTTATCTCTGGTCAATAATGTGTTAAGAAACGAAAGCTTTCTGAAAAGAATTTTCCTCTCTATGGTGCTTCCTTTGCTGTTTTCCATTAGTAGAATTCAGAGATAGTCTGAGAACACTTTCTTGACCCCCAGATTAAGAAAGCAGTGGAATAGACCTGGGTAAAGTGGGATGTGAAATTTCCCTGCTATGTCAGGTGTTACAAAGAAGGCAAATGGTATGAATAATCATAGCCAACAAATTGGACAGCCTAGAAGAAATTAAACAACAACAAAAAACATGCCATTATAAACATGCCATTTACTGAGACTGGATCAGAAAGAAATAGAAAATCTGAATAGATCAACTACTGGTAAAGAGATTATTTCAGTAGTCAAAAATCTCCCAACAGAAAAAAAGCTAAACATTTAAAGAAGAATTAGCACTAATCCTTCTCAAACTCTTCCAAAAAACCAAAGAGGAGGGAACACTCCCAAACTCTTTACAAGGACAGCATTATCAACATATGTAAATGATACTACTGGGGAGAAAAAAGAAAACACTATAAGCCAATATCCCTGCTGTATAAGGTGCAAAAATTCTCAGTAAAATACTAGCAAACTGAATCCAGCAGCTCATTAAGAGGATCACTCACCATGATGAAATGAGATTTATCCAGGGATGCAAGAATGGTTCAACACAGACAAATCAGTCAATATAATACATCAAATTAATAAAATGAAAGAAGAGAACCATACGATCATTTCAGTAGATGGAGAAAACATTTGAAAAAAATTCAACATCCATTTATGATAAGAACTCTTAACAAATTTAAGGCATAGAGGGAACATTTTTCAATATAAGCCACACATGACAAGCTATACATGACAAGAGCACACATGCATACATGACAAGGGCCATACATGAGAAGCTAACAGCTAACATCAATGATGTTAGCATTTCATCAATGATGAAAGGCTGAACGCTTTCCCTTCAAGATAAGGAACAAGACAAGGATACTCACTCTCCCCTATCCTATTCAACATAGGGCTAGAAGTCCTAGCTAAGGCAATCAGGCAGGGAAAAGATATAAAAGATATCAGAATTGGAAAAGAAGAAGTAAAATTGTCTCTATTTATGTAAGACATAATTTTATACATAGAAAATCCTAGACTCAACCAAAACAAAAAACTGTAGATCTGATTAATGAATTCAAATTTTCTGAAAAGAAAGAAATCAATCCCATTTACAATAGCATACAAAAATACTTATGAATAAAATTAAGGAGGTGGAAGATCTCTACTCTGAACACTGTAAGACACTGATGAAAGAAATAAAAGACAGACAAATAAATGGAAAGGTAGCCTATATTCAGGGGCTAGAAGAATTAATATTGTTAAAATGTCAATTTGACCAAAAGCCATCTATGGATTCAATGCAATTCCTATCATTATTCCAAAGGCTTTTTTTTTTTTTTACAGAAATAGAAAACACTCTTCTAAAATTTATATGGAGCCACAAAAGCCACTATAAAGACATAAAAATACTGAGAAAGATCAAATCAAGAGGTATTAGACTTCCTGATTTCATGCTATACTATAAAGCTATAGTCAGACAGTATGGTACTGGCATAAAAGCAGAAAAATAGACTGAGGAATCAAGAGACTAAAGTAAACCTAAGCATATAAGGGCAATGAATTTTTGACAAGAGAATCAAGAACACAATGAAGAAAAGACAGTCCCTTCAATAAATGGTGCTTGGATAAATGAATATTCATATGTAAAGGGATAAAACTAGATCCATACCTTACACCACTAAAAAAAATTAACTCACAGTATATTATACACTTAAATGTAAAACCTTAAACTATACAACTCCTGGAAGAAAACAGGTATAAAACTCCTTGACAAGGGAATTGGCATTGATTTTTTTTGATATGACACATAATGCACAAGCAATGAACTAAAAAATGGACAACTGGGTCTACATTGACTAAACTAAAAAGCTTCTTCACATCAAAAGAAACCATCAATGAAGTGAAAAGACAATCTACAAAATTGGAAGAAAAATTTGCAAACCATATATCTGATATGGAACTCACATTTAAAATACATAAAGAGCTCATAAAACTAAATAGCAAACCCCCCAAATAGCTCAATTTAAAAAAGGCTAAAGAATGTGAACAGAGTTGTCTTCAAAGAGGATGTAAGAAAGACCAACAGGTAACATGAAAAGAAGCTTAGTTTTACCAGTCATTAGGGAAATGAGATTAAAACCATAATGAGATATCACATCATGCCTGTTAGAATGGCCATTTACAAAAAAACAAGAGAGAACAAACTCTAGCACAGGTGTAGAGAAAAGGGAACCCTTGAAAAATATTGGTGGGATTGTAAATTGGTACAGCCTCTGTGGAAAACAGTATGGAAGATCCTCAAAAATTAAAAATAGAACTTCCATATGAGCCAGCAATTCTGCTTCTGGAACTATATCCAAAGGAAATAAAAACACTAACTCAAAAAGACGTTGCAAACCCATGCTCATTGCAGCATTATAATGGCAACACACGAAAACAACCCAAGTGTTAACTGATGGATGAATGAATAAGGAAATGGTAGTAAGTACTGTTTAGCCATAAATTAATGACTAAAATTAATTACATTAATAAAATCAAATTATTTTAATAATGATTATTAAAATTAATAACACTATTAAATAATACTATTTAATAAAATTAAATACTATGTAGCCATAGAAACGAAGCACATTTTCCCCTTTGTGACAACGTGGATGGACTTTGAAAGCATTGTGCTATGTGAAATGTCAGACAGAGAAAGACAAACGCTATTTATTCCACTTATATGTGGAAATTTAACAATAGCAAATCAAACTCATAGTAGAAGAGATCAGATTTGTGGCTCCCAGAGTCAAAGGGTGGGGGAGGGGAAACTGTAGGAAGGTGGTCAAACGTTACAGACTTCCAGTTTTAAGACAAAAATGTACTAAGGATGCAGTGTACAAAAAGATAACTATAGCTAACACTGCTGCAGGACAGATACGTAAGAAAAATTGTTGAGGTTAAATCTTACAGTGGTGGTCATCAATTACTTTTCAGTAAAACTTGAAAAAAAAAGCATATATTAAAAAAAAGAAAAAGAAGACAGTGGGGAAGGAGGCCCAAGAGGAGGAAGCAGATGACACAGTGTTAACAAAGGCAACTAATTCCTAGGTCAGGTCAAGCCAAACCAGAAGCCAAAGGGTGAAATCAGGGCACGATGTCTAAAGGCACAGATCCAAACACGAGTTCTTCCTGAGCAAATGTTTCCCAAGGACTGTCTCTAGAGCTCACCTGTGTGCTGCCTCCTGTAGCTGCTCATTCTGCTTCCTCTGAATTGAACTGATTTTTCAAGACCCTGTATTAGCAATAATTCTTTCAGGTCTTCCTTCTGAGCCCGCTGCTTTCTGTCTACCTGTAGATAAATATGTGAAAGTAACATCTAGAGATTATCATGCTAAGTGGAGTAAATGAGACAGAGATGAATACCACATTGTATCACTTCTATGTGGAATCTAAAACAGAATGATACAAATAAACTTATTTACAGAACAGAAACAGACTCGCACTTCAAAAACAAACATTGTTACTAAAGGGGAAAGGTAGTGGGAATGGATAAATAAGGAGTTTGGGATTAACAAATACACACTACAGGGCACCCCACTCCAGTACTCTTGCCTGGGAAATCCCATGGACGGAGGAGCCTGGTGGGCTGCAGTCCATGGGGTCACTAGGAGTCGGACATGACTGAGCGACTTCCCTTTCACTTTTCACTTTCATGCATTGGAGAAGGAAATGGCAACCCACTCCCCTGTTCTTGCCTAGAGAATCCCAGGGATGGGGAGCCTGGTGGGCTGCTGTCTATGGGGTCGCACAGAGTTGGACATGACTGAAGTGACTTAGCAGTAGCAGCATATGTAAAATAGATAATCAACAGGCACCTACTGTATATCCCAGGGAACTGTACTCAATATTCTGTATATGAGTATATTCCCTACTTGGGAGAAGAATCCAAAAAAGTGGATGTATGTATATGCATAACTGAATCATTTTGCTATACACCTGAAAATAACACAATACTGTAAATCAACTATACTTCAATATAAAATAAAAATTAAACTAAAAAAGAAAGTGAGGCTATACAGACACGCTCTACACAGCAACTTTTCAAGAAACTCTCTAATTAGGATATTTAATCAAGCCACTTGATGGATCTTGTGTGCAGGTGGCAGGGCCAGCAGAGACATAGGCATCAATCTCCATTATGAGGCAGGAGACTCGCTGCCAGCCAGGTGGAAGGAGAGTTGCACTCTGACAGTGCACACACAGTGCCCAGGTGAGGTGTTCTTAAAACTGGTTCATTATTTTGTGGTCTAGGCTCTGTTTTAAATTTGAGAATAGTTTACTAAATTATTCAGAATGTACCATAGGCAGAAGTGCCAAGTTCTTTTGCAGTCATTGATGGATTTGGCTTCTGGCTCCCAACTCAGGGATCCTGAGGCTTCCTACTGTTTAAAATCTCCAATGATGAAAGAAATTGCTCTGCCAAATACATGCACACTCTGAATGCCACCTGTTCTAAAATCCCCATGTCAAATTGCTAAAATGGTGCTTTACCCAAAACCAGTGGTTACCAATAAAGATTCCACCTAGTTTTGGGAATCAAGTAAGTTAAGGGATGAGAAAACAGAGAAGTCCAAAGTGCTGGGGGGAAAATGTCCTTGTATGGGATTTGCTGTCCAGAGGGGTCCTACCTTTTAGCCAAACTGATTTGCCAGTAGTGGAAGTTCAAGTGCCTGGAAATAGGGTGGGCCTACAATTCTTCAGATTGTGCCTTATACCTGAATGTGCTGGTTCCATCCTTGCTTATGGCTGAGCCTGTTCTCCTCAGGGCTTAAAAGCCCCCCAGAATGCTGGTTATCTCCAGAGGAGACAAGCCAACAGCTAGACTAGCAGGTGCTGGTTCATCCACAGGTCTTGCATGAGGACACCATTTGAATCTGGCAAACATTTTTAAAGAACACGCTCTGTGCCAGATATTATTCAGAGCTATTTGGGCTTAAAAGTCAGGGATGGCTCTCAAAGATCTCTCCTTTCTGGGTCAATGTAGGCTGTAACTAAATCTGATGGAATAAAAATGAGTCAGATAATGTCTCATCAGACTGTAGGTGAGAGAGAGATGAAATAGATGCAAACACCAGACAAGATGTGGGGCATCACCCTCTTTTCTGACCCCAGCCAATACTCTCAACTTCAGACCCCCTGGCAGTGCCCACCCAGCTCTTCCCAGGCTCTCTTTGGGGCCTGGGTTGGATGACAAATTTAGGTTAGTGTCTCTGACAACTAGAGAAATAAGAATTCATCTTCTGAGGTTTTGCTTAACCTTTCATGGCCACTGCTTGAACACCCTGCAAAAGCCCATTCTCCTAGCAGATGCCCCATTTACGATTTACAGTGACAGTTACTGCCAAAATGAATGGAACTATAGTTCATCCTCTGAAGTTCAGTACTGAAGTCTTAGCCACCATGATGAAGACTAGCCTGCCCCCACAAATCTTATTCACTAGATCTTCTTTCTTACACGCCAGTTATCCTTGGCGAGAGTGACCAAGGGTCGGGAATGGCTGGGAAAACCCGAGTAAGTTCAGGGTGATGCTGAGCCTGCTGTGTATTTGTGACAGCAGTTGGAATTTGTTCCCTATCGGATCCCTCAGCCCAGATGCTAATAAGTAGTAGTATCTTCTCACTGCTTTTCATCGCCTCTGCCTTTCTCCTTGTTCCGTGGCAAAATAGGGCACGCAGAGGGAGGCTGCAGCAAGAGACTTACACAATTCAGAGCTTTGGAGAAGAGCTGGTGGAGTTACATGCCTCGGTCCTAATTATTTTCCCCTTGGGCCCCAATTACATGTCAGGAGCTTTCAGTCTTTCCACACGTTTATCATCTTCAAATTCCCAAGGATTATAGAAGCCGAAAAGCCCGATCCCAAAGCTTAACATTGTTTCCAGTGCCAGCAGGAGGCTTAAGGGATTAGATCATGTGGAGCTGGGAGAGGACAGTTTCTGTCTTAAGTGGGTAAATAACTGCCTTAAATAACAGGGCTGCCTTGCTGGAAAATCTCCCTTTTCTCATCGTTGTCAGAGGTGCCACAGCATTACAGTTTCTTACAGTGACTCTGTGATCTTTGGACACAGGGCAAAGGCTGTGAGGGGTCAAAATGATGAATGCTTTACACAGGTCTGGCTGCTTGACATGAGTGTTTCACAGGTCCTAACTTTTTTTTTTTAAAAGAAGACAGTTGAAACTTTTATTAAATAGAAATTTCATTGCATTACAAATGATGAATTAGATAAAGGAGAATTCCAGAAGATATTGAACCATGATTTTCCTTAGTTTCCTTTCCTTAATCCCAGCATTTACCCTTTTTTCAAGGGGTCCTAACTTCCTTATTTTATTTTGATATGCTCCTGGAGAATTTGGGAAAAGTTGGGCTACCTCCCCTGAGTATATTTTTAGTGTGGGGATCATAGATATTTTCTATGAAATAGCACAGGTCTAAAACAAAGTTTTACTTGGATAATATTATCTTCTGTTTATTGAATTCTTATTTAGGGCCAGGGAATATTTTTAGGTGCTCTGGTCAGGAGCCCAGTGTAAAGCACAGCATACACTCAGAAGTAGTGATTGAAAGGTGTTTAATGAGGGGAAATATTTGGGTAAAGTAACAGTGGATATTGTCCTGCTAGCAATAGTCATTATCACTGATTGGCCTGAAGGAGGTGGAGTTTTAAAGTTCCTCGGAAAGGACCACCAGACAGGAGAACAGGGGTATTTCCTTGGCTGTCCGGTCTCCTGGAATGCCTTCCTACTGGGCAAATCCAACCAGAATCCAGGGGCCAAGTGAGCCGGATGGTTCAGTCCTTACAGACCAGTGTCTTGGGGCACAGAGTTGGGCTAGGCAGGATCTCATATTCACTTTATTGTTATCATCACTATTTTATAGGGAAACAGGTTAAATAACTGGCCTATAATCGCCCAGGTAGATAGTGATAGAAACTGGGATTCTAATCCCAGAGAGTCTCCTTCTAGACTCTGAACTGCTTGTTACCATGTTATACTGCCACTGGGGGCCTCTGGGCACAAAACGCTGAGAGAATCCCAGAGTTTCTCTAGATCAGTGCTGTTCTGCTTACCACTCTTAGCAAACGTGGGTTCATCTGTGAGACCACCAGCCCCTGCACCACCCCTGCGCCACCACCCCCCCCCCCGCCCCCGCCCCAGCTGACTATCTGTTCCAGGAAATGTCCTTTTATTCACAGCTGAATTTCTAGTACAGAACCATAGTAGACACCTACTCATCATTGTTTCTAAGGAATGAATGAATTTATGGAGAAACTGCCTTTGGGCCAGGTTCTATCCTGAGTGTCACCTCGTTCCTTTCTGGAGAATGTCTTTCAGCAACCTCCTCTGTTGACTTGCCTCCAGGAATCATCTGTTTTTTCAAGTAGAAAATTTTCATGTCAGTTCTCCAGCCTGGATGGGCAGAAGTTTGGAGTTTCAGGCCACAGCCACGAGTGGCTGAATGAGGGGGTTGCAGAGGCGCTGTGCCAACTTCAGCTGCTCTCTCCCTCTCAGGGATGGATGGGTCAACTTCTCCTCCTGCCTCCTCTGGCATGGAGAGCATGAATGCTTTACAGAGGATCTCAGGGTTCAGTCTGCTGCAGTCTTGGTTTTCTCCCTCTTTCTTTCCAGTTTCCCTGTCTTTCCCTCAAATATGCAGCTGAAAAGTAATACTCTCTGACTAAGGCTAGACCATATCTGGTCTCTATTTCTCCCATTTTTTCAAACTGAGAAAAGCCCAGTGTGCTGAGCAATTGGATTTAATTAACCAATACTCAAAGGAGATTGGTGGATGTACTTGTGGAAGGAAGCTGGCCAGGGCAGCACGGGGAGTTTCCAGGGGATGATTTACCCACCATCGACAAGAACGCTTGAAGACATAGACGCTAAATCGCTCATTTCCAATGGCATCTTGTATTGGAAAAAGAAAAAATCAGTAATATGCTTCCCTCTCCCACCTAGAGATTTCAGGTACACACTGCATTATTGATGGTTTTCTGTGTTCTCAGACAGGAGAATACCTTGGCCTTTGTTTTGGGAGAAACACTTCAATTTCCAAGATAGTGTAGTGGAGCGGAAAAGTATGTGTGTGTGTGTGGTGTGTGCAGCAGGAGAAATTCTAAGATACCTCTTGGTCCATTTCTGTGTTTCTGGGCCAGTCCACATCATCCATGACTGATCTCTCTCTCTCTTTTTCTTTTTTGGTAAATAAATTGTTCTAAAGAAATTTTTAAAAAAAAACAAAACAAAAACAAAACACAAGCACGACGAACTGGCTTTTTGGAGCTGTTGTTTAATCAACTTAATATATTTAAAATCTAATTTTTTAGACTCTAAAAATAATTTTTATACTTTTTCTAATGAAATTTTCTAATACACACAAACTACAATGCATAGTACAATGAACTCCTATATACCCACCACCAGATTCAACGATTATCAAGATTTTGCCACACTTGCTTCATCTATTTCTTTTCTTTTTTCTTAAGTTTTATTATAGATTTATTCCAGTATTCGTTCCTGGAGAATTCCATGGAGAGAGGAGCCTGGTAGACTATAGTTCATGAGGTCACATAGAATTGGACATGACTGAGTGACTAACACTTGTATGTACTTGTATGAATTTATTATGAAGCAAGTATCAGAAATGTCCATTTGTGCCTACACACTGCAGTATAAACTGTAGTACTATGTACTATATATATGCATCCATAAAAATTACGGCCACTGATTTCCACAGGATTAATGTCAGCTAATAATAAAAATAATAAACACCATTACATTATTGAGGAGTTATGATCTAGAAACTATGTATTGCTTCAGTCAGTGCATGTTTGTGACGAGAGGCTGGAATTTCTTAGGACTAATTTTAAAAGCAGCATCTGTGCATCATTATCTCCCTGAACCAAGGGCAAAAGTATCTGGTTGAAACCCAAAGGCGTGAAAGCAGGAAATGCAAAGTTGTCAGGAATAGAGGTTTCTCAGAGCCATCATGTTTCTCTGACAAATCTATAGCAAGAGAAATCTGGTCCCTCTGCTTTTGTTCTGTCTTATCAAATTTTGCATGTATCCACTACTCCTATACAGTCCTCAGAACTTGAGGGTATGTGGTGAGGGAGTTGTTATAACAACTTCAGTCTGAAGCTCAGTTTTTAACAATGTGTTGCTGATTATACCATTCCTGAGATTCACTGGTCTTGATGCTCAAGTTCCAAAGCTCCGGTTTTATGGGGTCATCTGTCTCTGGGTACAGTTGTTTTCTTTCCCTGTCTTGTGTCTCTGACACTGGAGGATTCCAAAGGCAGGGCTCTGCACTTAGTGTTTAGCATGCATAGTGAAGCACAGGAGATGCTTTGTCTCCCTGGTTTCTATGGCTTATTCATGAGAGGATGTGGATGCTTGAAGGACCGAGATGAGTGTGCGGCTTGGAGACAAGGGGAATGGTTCAAGAGTGCTCCATCCAGCAGGAAGAGACTGCTTTCATTCTCTCCACATAAATATCTTGCGACATGTCTGTTCATTATCCTCAGTCTACAAACCAGTTTCTTCTACCTTAGCTTGTGGCCAAACAGGGTGACTCAATCTAAGTGCCTCAAATGAACGAACTAGAATTTCTGTTCCATTTTCAGTAATTTAGGAGGAAGGGTATGGTTGGCCCAGGACAGATTTGGCATTTGGTGTTCGTGCTTTATGCCGTTGATTGTGGCCAGAGCAGAGAAGGTTGAGAGACCTTCCCTGGCTACCTTGGGAGCTGGGGGACAGTTCTCAGAGAAAGGACTTTGGGATGGGCAAGCACACCTAGAAGGGATTTCTCGTCTCTAATTTAATCACCCTAGCATCTCACAAGGAAGATAATTTTATTCCCATTTTACAAAATAGTTTCACTGAGGCTCAGAGAATTGCCAGGACTACATGTGTAGAGGGTGTGAATGAAGCTGTCCATGATGTCAAAGCTCACAGTCTTGCCAAACCCTGGTCTATATGATTCTCAATTTTTAATCTATTAATTCAATAATTGTTCCCTCAAGTCTGGAGGGCTGAGTACATTTTAAAAATAACCTCTATCCTATTAGAAAAGAGGAGTGACTATTTCTGTATTTCAATATGGGAGTCACAGAATCATTTTAACTATTAGGGTTCAGCAGAAAGGTTAGGAATATATTCCCTACAGATGGAACCCCAAGAATGATGAAAGTAACATTTTATCAAGGAATCAACCAACTTTTTTTGAAGGGCGAGGTAGTAGATATTTTAGATTTTGGGGGCCATAGGGTCTCCATTACAACTACTCAACACTATCGTTTTAGCAGAAAATCACTGAAGTGTAAAAGCTTCATGTTACAAAGATAGTATGTGGGTGCATGGGAATCACTGTGTTCCAAGAAAACTTTGTGGGCACTGAAACTTGAATTTCATATAATCATCACATTACATAGTACCATTCTTCTTTTGATTTAAAAAAAAAAATAAAGTAGAAACTATTCCTAGTTCAGAAATCAAACAAAAACAGGTGGCAGGTTACATTTGGTTAGGGGGCTATAGTTTGCTAACCCATGGTTTAAATTATTCTTATCCTAATATTAGTTTATGTATACAATAAACATTGAGAAGACACCAGCTATATAATAGGCATTGTGGTGGGCACTGCATACATGATGAAAATAGATTTAGACTTTGCTTTTCTGGAACTCACCATTAGTGGGAATGCAATATTAGTCAAATAATCATGTCAAAATTTTTAAAAAATTCAACAGTGATAAAGGCCATTAAAGAAAAGACTGAGGAACTTGAGTATGTATTACAAGGGTAGGTGATCTAATTCAAGGGAGTCAGAGAAAGCCCTTATGTATTTAAGGTAATGTTTCTTTCTATCCCATGGGCTCCTCAACTGAAACTAACATTGCTAATTCCTCTACCGCACCCCCCCCCCCCCCCCCCCCCCCCGCATCACACGGTGCCATTGGCTCTGGGACAAATGGTTTATCTACTACGATTGTATCCAGATAGTCTTATCCACATTTGCAGCTACTTGGATTTTCACTGAGATAAGCTATCTTTTCATTTGTTTCCACTGTTCAGTTCAGTTCAGTCGCTCATTGGTGTCCGACTCTTTGCGGCCCTGTGAACTGCAGCACACAAGGCCTCCCTGTCTATCACCAACTCCCAGAGTCCACCCAAACCCATGTCCATTGAGTCAGTGATGCCATCCAACCATCTCATCCTCTGTCATCCCCTTCTCCTCCTACCCTCAATCTTTCCCAGCATCAGTGTCTTTTCCAGTGAGTCAGCTCTTTGCATCAGGTGGCCAAAGTATTGGAGTTTGAGCTTCAACATCAGTCCTTTCAATGAACACCAGAACTGATCTCCTTTACGATGGACTGGTTGGATCTCCTTGCAGTCCAAGGGACTCTCAAGAGTCTTCTCCAACACCACAGTTCAAAATCATCAGTTCTTCAGTGCTCAGCTTTCTTTATAGTTCAACTCTCGCATCCATACATGACCACTGGAAAAACCCATAGCCTTGACTTGATGGACCTTTGTTGGCAAAGTAAGGTCTCTGCTTTCGAATATGCTGTCTAGGTTGGTCATAACTTTCCTTCCAAGGAGTAAGCGTCTTTTAATTTCATGGCTGCAATCACCATCTGCAGTGATTTTGGAGCCCAGAAAAATAAAGTCTGACACTGTTTCCACTGTTTCCCCATCTATTTGCCATGAAGTGATGGGACCGGATGCCACTGTAGTTTATTTCATTTCTAACCAGCTGCTTTTTAATTTGTCCAGGATTATATTGAATTCTAGTCTTGTCCCTTGAGCCTTTTGGAACTCCATCTAGTTTCATCTTGCTTGCTGTTTTAATCCTTATTAATTCTCAATTCCTTCAGCTAGGCAATTGATAAAGATATTCTGCATCCAGAGTAAAATATTCTTCCCTCTTGGGTGCATAGTTCCAGTGCACAACCTAAGGATTGCTTATTCCATTTTCTTTGCTCAGAAAGGTAGCAAATAATTCACTTAGTTGGCACTAGTACAATGCCCAGCTTAAACAAATGGGTCAGAATATCCCAGGATACAGTGCAGGGAAGTAAGATATCCTCATGTTCAAAGTATCTAGGGGCTTAATGACTTGGTCACTGAAATGACTGATACTCATGTAAACTCTGAATTCACAGAACTGTAGCTATAAACATTGGATGTAGGGTCAGAAAACATAAGTTGAGATTTTAACCCTGCAACTTAACAGCTAGGGGACTGTGAGCCCTTCTAGGTTTTAGTTTCTTCAAATGGAGCAGTTAGATAACAATGCTTATTCTACATTATCAGATCAAGGATCTATTTTCATTACAGGGGAGCATCTTGTTGCTTCTTTGATGATAAATATTGAAGAAATTTTGTTAGTTGTTTTGCATTTCTGTGACTACTTGTTACATTCTAGATGAAGACCCCAGGGAACTTCAGTATAAGGAAGGAATCAGTTACATTTAATATAGTTATTGTTTTGGTCACATAGCATGACCAAAATGATTAGAAATTCATTGTTGTTCCTCCCCTCAAAAAGTGGGGTTTAATCCCCTCCCCTCTAGCTTGGGTGGGGTTGTGTCTCATGTGTAACCAACAGAATGCAGCAGTAGTGACACTGCACATCTGAGTCAGCGTCAGTTCTCCTGGGTTCTCAGGGAACACTCAAGCCAAGAAAATGGGTTCTTGCCAGAGCGCGACCTGGAGTGGGACTGGGCAGCTGCTCCTTTCGTCTGCCCTGTCCCACAGTGGCCGGAACGGCCCCTCTTCTTCACTCACCCACACTGGGGAACATTTGCTGAAAAATCCAAAGCTGCCAGTGCTGTGCTCACAGGAGCATTGCTGCTGTGTTCACCTGTCTTGAGGCTACTGTAAAAGAAGGACTGAAACCCAGAGGCAAGGAGGTTTAATCCAAAACTTTAGAGAATCAGAGAATTCCTGACTCCAGAGACCATTAATAAACGAGAGATCACCCAAAAGTCTCCATACCTACACTGAAATCAAGCTCCACAGAAGAGCCAACAAGTTCCAGTGCAAGAAACACCATGCTAATTTTCCAGAAAAACAGGAACACAACTCTGAACATTAAAAGACAGGCTGCCCAAAGCCATGCGAAGACCATAGACACCCCCAAACACTACTGGACACTTCATTGCACTCCAGAGAGAAGAGATCCAGGTCCACCCACCAGAATGTAAACACAAGTGACCCCAACCAGGAAATCTTCACAAGCCACTGGTCCAACCCCACTCACAGGAAGTAGACTCCACAATTAAGAGGAGCCATGAACTTCCAGCCTGCAGAAAGGGCACTGCAAACACAACAATTTAAACAAAATGAAAAGGCAGAGAAATATATATCAGATGAAGAAACATGATAAAAAAAACCCCACCAAACCACATAAAAGGAGAGGAGATAGGGAGTCTACATGAAAAAGAATTCAAAATAATGACATTAAAGATGATCCAAAATCTTGAAAGCAAAATGGAGTTACAGATAGACTAGAGATAAGAATTGAGAAGATGCAAGAAATGTTTAACAAGGACCTAGAAGAAATAAAGAAGGGTCAGTCAATAATGAACAATGTAATAACTGAGATTAAAAGCACTCCGGAGGGAACCAACACTAGAATAACTGAGGTGGAAGATAGAATGGTAGAAATAATTGAATCAGAGAGGAAAATAGAAAAAAGAATTAAAAGAAATGAGGACAACCTCAGAGACCTCTGGGACAATGTTAAATACCCCAACATTCTAATCATAGGTGCCCCAGAAGAAGAAGACAAAAAGAAAGGGCATGAGAAAATATTTGAGATAATAGTCAAAAACTTCCCTAAAATGGGGAAGGAAATAGCCACTCAAGTCCAATAAACCCAGAGAGTCCCAAACAGGATAAACCCAAGGCAAAACACCCCAAGACACATACTAATTAAACTGACAAAATTAAACACAAAGAGCAAATATTAAAAGCAACAAGGGAAAGTAACAAATAACACACAAGGGGGTCCCCATAAGGATAACAGTTGACCTTTCAATAGAAACTCTTTAGGCCAGAAGGGAATGGCAGGACATACCATGAAAGAGAAAAACCTACAACCGAGATTACTCAACCCAGCAAGGATCTCATTCAGATATGAAGAAGAAATCAAAAGCTTTACAGATGAGCAAAAGCTGAGAGAATTCAACCTCAACAAACCAGCTCTTCAACAAATGCTAAAGGATCTTCTCTAGATGGGAAATATAGAAAAGGTTTATAAAAACAAACCCAAAACAACAAAGTAAATGGTAACAGGATCATACCTATCTGTAATTACCTTAAATGTAAATGGGTTAACTACTCTAACCAAAGGACAAAGACTGGCCAAATGGATACATAAACAAGACTCTTATATATGCTGTTTACAAGAGACCCACCTCAAACATAGGAACACATACAGACTGAAAGTGAGGGTCTGGAAAAAGATATTTCATGCAAATGGGGACCAAAAGAAAGCAGGAGTAGCAATACTCACATCAGATAAAATAGACTTTGAAATAAAGACAATTATAAGAGACAAAGAAGGACAGTACATGATGATCAAAGGATCAATCCAAGAAGATATAACAATTATAAATATGTATGCACCCAACATAGGAGCACCTCAACACATAAGGCAAATGCTAACAAGTATGAAAGGGAAAACTAACAATAACACAATAATAGTGGGGGACTTTAATACCCCACTCACACCTATGGATACATCAACCAAACATAAAACTAGCAAGGAAACACAAGCTTTAATGATACAATGGATCAGTTAGATCTAACTGATATCTACAGGGTGTTTCACCCCAAAACAGTGGATTTCACATTTTTTCTCAAGTGCACAAGAACATTCTCCAGGATAGATCATATCTTGGGCCATAAATCTAGCCTTGGTAAATTTTTAAAAATCAAAATAATTTCAAGCATCTTTTCTGATCACAGAGGCAAGATTAGATGTTGACTACAGGGGAAAAAAAAAACAAAACTATAAACAACACAAACATATGGAAGCTAAACAGCACACTCTTGAAAAACCAACAGATCACAGAATAAATCAAAAAGGAAATCAAAATGTACATAGAAATAAACAAAAATTAAAACACAACCCCAAATCTATGGGATTTAGTAAAAGTCGTGCTAAGAGGGAGATTCATGGCAATGTAAGCCTACCTCAAGAAATAAGACAAACATCAAATAAACAACATAACTTTACACCTAAAGCAACTAGAAAAACAAGAACAGAAGAACTCCAAAGTTAGTAGAAGGAAAGAAATAATAAAAATTAGAGCAGAAATAAATGAAAAGAGAAACGAAGGAGACTATAGCAAAGACCAACAAAACTAAAAGCTGGCTCTTTGAGAAGATAAATAAAACAGAGAAATCATTAGCCAGACTCATCAAGAAAAAAAGGGAGAAGAATCAAATCAATAAAATTAGAAATGAAAATGGAGAAATCATAACAGACAACACAGAAATACAAAGGATCATAAGAGACTACTATGAGCAATTATACACGAATAAAATGGACAACTTGGAAGAAATGGACAGATTCCTAGAAAAGTATAACCTTCCAAAACTGAACCAGGAATAAATAGAAAATCTTAACAGACCAATCACAAGCATGGAAATTTAAACTGTAATAAAAAATCTTCCAACAAACAGAAGTCTAGGACCAGATGGCTTCACAGGTGAATTCTACCAAAAATTTAGAGAAGAGCTAATGCCTATCCTACTCAAACTCTTCCAGAAAATTGCCAAGGAAGGTAAACTCCCAAACTCATTCTATAAGGCCACCATCACCCTAATACCAAAACCAGACCAAAATGCCACAAAAAAAAAAAAAAAAGAAAGAAAGAAAAGAAAGAAAAGAAAAGTACTGGCCAATAACACTGATGAATATAGATAGAAAAATCCTCAATAAAATTCAAGCAAACAGAATCCAACAATATATTAAAAAGATCATGATCAAGTGGACTTTATTCCAGAGATTAAGGATTCTTCAATATTCTCAAATCAATCAACTTGATACACCATATTAACAAATTGAAGGATAAAAACCATATGATTATCTCAATAGATGCAGAGAAAGATTTTGAAAAAATTCAACACCCACTTATGATAAAAACTCTGCAGATAGTAGGTATAGAAGGACCATACCTAACACAATAAAAGCCATATATGACAAACCCACAGCAATTTTTCAATGGTGAAAAATTGAAAGCATTTCCTCTAAAATCAGGAACAAGACAAAGGTGCTCACTCTCACCACTACTATTCAACATAGTTTTGGAAGTACTAGCCACAGCAATCAGAGAAGAAAAATAAATAAAAGGAATCCAGATTGGAAAAGAAGTAAAACACTCACTATTTTTAGATGACATGATCCTCTACATAGAAAACCCTAAAGATACCACCAGAAAATTACCAGAGCTAATCAATGAATATAGCAAAGTTTCAAGACATAAAATTAAGACACAGAAATCCCTTGCATTGCTATACATGAACAATGAAAAAACAGAAAGAGAAATTAAGGAAACAATCCCATTCACCACTGCAATGAGAAGAATAAAATATTCTGGAATAGATTTACCTAAAGAAACAAAAGACCTATATATAGAAAACTATAAAGCACTGTAAAGACTTTTTTTGTAAAACTACAAAGACTTCCCTGGTGGCTCAGATGGTAAAGCATCTGCCTACAATGCAGGAGACCCAGGTTCAATCCCTGGGTCAGGAAGATACCCTGGAGAAGGAAATGGCAACCCACTCCAGTATTCTTGCCTGGAAAATCCCATGGATGGAGGAGCCTGGTTGGCTACTGTCCATGGGGTCGCAAAGAGCTGGACACGACTGAGCGACTTCACTATCTATCTATAAAGCACTGATAAAGAAAATAAAAGATGACACAAATAGATGGAGACATATACCATGTTCATGGATTGGAAGAATCAATATAGTGAAAATGAGTATACTACTCAAAGCCATCTATAGATTCAGTGCAACCCCTATCAAGCTAGCAATGGTAATTTTCACAGAACTATAACAAATAATCTCACAATTTGTATGGAAACACAAAAAAAACTCAAATAGCCAAAGCCATCTTGAGAAAGAAGAATGGAACTGGAGGAATCAGACTTCCTGACTTCAGGCTATACTACAAAGGTACAGTCATCAAGACAGTATGGTCCTGGCACAAAGACAGGAATATAGATGAATGGAACAAAATAGAAGCCCAGAGATAAATCCATGCACCTATGGGCACCTTATCTTTGACAAAGGAGGCAAAAATAGACAATAAAGAAAAGACAATCTCTTAAACAAGTGGTGCTGGCAAAACAGGTCAACCACTTGTAAAAGAATGAAACTAGAACACCTTCTAACATTATACACAAAAATAAACTCAAAATGGATTAAAGATCTACATGTAAGGCCAGAAACTGTAAAACTCTTAGAAGCAAACATAGGCAAAACACTCTGACATAAATCACAGCAAGATCATCTATGACCCACCCCCCCAGAGTAATGAAAATAAAAACAAAGAGAAACAAATGGGATGTAATTGAACTTAAAAGCTTTGCACAATGAAGCAAACTATAAGCAGGGTGAAAAGGGAGCTTTAAGATTGGGAGAAAATAATAGCAAACGAAGCAACTGACAAAGAATTAATCTCCAAAATGTACAAGAAGCTCATGCAGCTCAATACCAGAAAAACAAACAACCTAATCAAAAAGTAGGCCAAAGAATTAAACAGACATTTCTCCAAAGAAGACATACAGATGGCTAATAAACACATGAAAAGATGCTCATCATCACTCATTATTAGAGAAATGCAAATCAAAACCACAATGAAGTATTATCTCATGATGGTCAGAATGCCTGCCATCAAAAAGTCTATAAACAATAAATGCTGGAGAGGGTGTGGTGAAAAGGGAACCCTCTTGCATTGATTGTGGGGATGCAAACTGGTACAGCCACTATGGAGAACAGTATGGAGATTCCTTAAAAAACTGGAAATAGAACTGCCATATGTCCAGCAATCCCACTGCTGAGTATACACTCTGAGGAAACCAGAATTGAAAGAGACGTGTGTACCCCAATGTTCATCGCAGCACTGTTTACAATATCTAGGACAGGGAAGCAACTGAGATGTCCATCAGCAGATGAATGTATAAGAAAGCTGTAGTACCTATACATAATGGAATATTACTCAGCTATTAAAAGAATGCATTTGAATCAGTTCTAATGAGGTGGATGAAACTGGAGCCTATTATACACAATGAAGTAAGTCAGAAAGAGAAACACCAATGCAGTATATTACACATATATATGGAATTTAGAAAGATGGTAATGAAGATCCTATACGAAAGGCAGCAAAAGAGACACAGATGTAAAGAACAGACGTTGGACTATGTGGGAGAAGGCGAGGGTGGGATGATTTGAGACAATAGCATTAAATCATGAATATTACTATATGTAAAATAGATGACCAGTGTAAGTTCAATGTATGAAGCAGTGCACTCAAAGCCAATTCTCTGGGACTACCCAGATGGATGGGATGGGGAGGGAGGTCAGAGAGGGGTTCAGGATGGGGAGACACATGTGTACCCATGGGTGATTCATGCCCATGTATGGCAAAAATCACTATAATATTATAAAGAAATCATCCTCAAATTAAAATAAATTAATTAATTAAAAAAAGAAAGAAAATCAAGAAAACAGAGTAAGTCCCCTGCATATCAATGACTTCAATTCCAAGAGCACATTCCTAAGTCCAACAAAGTTAGCCTAAGTACCCAATTAACACAATTTTCTATATAGTACTGTAATGACTTATAATACTTTTCATACAAACATATAAAAAACAAATACAAAAAATAAAGATAATATTTTTAATCTTACAGTACAGTACCTTGGAAAGTACAGTAATCCAGTACAACAGCTGGCATACAGGGGCTGGCACTGATTGAACAGGCAAGAAGAGTTGCTGACTGGAGGTGGGAGAGAAGGTGGGAGACGACAGAGCTAACAGACCATCAGCAATAGGAGGCAGAGGGCGAGCTGCCCTTTTACTCATGCCTGACATTGATGGCATAGATTCTGGTTCCTTGCTGGGTTCAATTCTATCTACTCTCTTGAAAAAATGTCCCAGTGATGTCTGGGTAGTAGATCTTTTTTTCTCATCATAGATGACATGGTACCACTGGATTGCACTCTGAACAACTGCTGCAAACTTCATGTACCCTTTTACGTTTGGGTCCTAAGCCTCAAAAACCAACAGTGCCTCCTCAAATAAAGAAAATCCCATCGCTATTTCCTGCATATTGAATCTCCTCAGTTACTTCTTCTTCCTCTTGTCTCTGTCCTTTCTCTGGGGTCCAATTCCATCAAATCTTCACTAGTAACCTCGTCTTCCACAGCAAGGAGTTCAATGAGGTTGTCCTCTTGCATATCTAGCTCCAGCTTATGTAATTGGACATGCAAACACACACTCGCATCTTTGTAAGTTCTCAACTTGAAGGTTTTTATGTAGGAGACTTACTGTACCCAGAGACTGTCATGCTGAGGAGGCATGTGTAAATGCTTTGGTTACCAGCCCTAGCTGAGCCTGGCTGACAGCATGTCCCACTGGCCAGCCATTTGAGTGAAGCATCTTGGATATCCAGCCCAGCTGAACTTTCAGATGACTGTAACCCAGGTATCACCTGATTGCAACTGTCTGAGAGACCCTAAGAAATAACTGCCCAGCTGAGCTATTCCTGAATTCCTGATCCACAAAACCAAAAACAAAAAAACTAAAGCTGCTATGTTTTTAACAGGGGGGTAACCTGGTATGTAGCAATACCGCCAGCAGTAAAAACCAAAAACGCAGTAACAATACTAGATGGATATGATTGTAACCAACCAAGATGGTTGGTAAAGATGCTGGAAGTGATGGTGAAATAACATAGCTTTAAAATGTTACATTTACACTTACTGATTGTGACTCATTTTTGTCACCAGGATAAACTCAAACAAAAAGCATGACAGAAGTACTGGGTTGAGGGCCAAGCCTTGGTGGCCTCCCATCCCCACTAGGGTGTTAGAGATAACATTTTATTCACAGTATTGACTTCTTTGAGCTTATAAATGTCATGACTGCTTCATACTGTCAAGCAAGGACTGGTTTTGCTTCCATGAATTATCTATGAAACATAGACCACGTTTGAACCTTAGTAACCACTTTAAAATGTGATGTTTGCCTACAAAACAAAAGAAAACTGCAATAGATGTGAAGGAAGAAGAGGATTCCAATTTCAAAAACATCTGTGTAGACTCCGTTTTTGTAAAATGGTTTTAATCTGGTTGAATTTAAAGATGACATATGACAAAACTCAAGATGCAATTTTTTTCAAAAGTATATGGGGAGTATCTGAGAGTTCATTCATTACCTGAGACCTGATTCATTACCTGAGATCTCTACAAGGGTCATTAAGTGTGTTGTTTGATTTTTGTTGTTTATTGAAATATAACATTTATATATATATATATATATATAAAAATTTACTAAATATGGTTCAGTGATTTTTTTTTACTGCTCAACACTCCTAGGAAATCAGAGCCCAAGTATGAAAACAGAACACTGCCATTTCCCTAGGAGTCTGTCTGTATCTTCCTCCAGTTTCTGCCTGTTCTAACCTTTAACACAATAAATTAATTTGTTTTGTTTTTGAACATCATATAAAAATGTCATAAATTATGTATTGTTTTTTCTGGGTTTCTTTTACTCAGTATTATGTTTGTGAAATTTGTACATGTGGTCAGATGCAACTGAATTTTGTTAATTCTCATTGCAGTATGGTACACCAGTATGCCAATATATAATACCATAATTTACTTACCCATTCTATTGATGGCCTCAATGGGTTTATAATATTTTATTCAGCTTAATGAAGAATTTTCTGCTTTAGCTGGAGTAAGTCAACTGAAGATCTTAAATATCCAATGTGATAGTTTTTGGAATATGGGCTCACTATGATCTTATTGTTGATCTCCCACCATGGAGAATTTCTGAATGGCAACCATTGTCTTTGATAATTTTTTTTAATGGCAAAAGATGCAGAGCTGACTCTTTGTGTGCCATGTTAATGATCTTCGTTGAGTCACGGAAATCCTCTGGACCTAGCATCCATTAGCATACAGCTCTAAAAATGTCTATGCTTTCTGTTGAGGGTAAGTTTATGGCAAGAAAAAAATTGAACTAAGGAAATCATTGATCTCATAAGGCTTCACAGGACCAACCAAATCAAAGTTCTGATTGCAGTTTACAGTGTTAGTGGACTCATGAAGAACAAGTTAATGTTAGCTTCAGAAGCCATGCTGTGAGGTAACTCTCTTTATGTGAAAATATCAAATGACACTACCTTCATATTAGGAAATAGAATCCATGCAATTCACACCTGTTAGAAAAAAGCAAGCTCAATAACACTTTCCAACAGCAATGATGATTGTGATAAGCAAAGGAGATCTTTTGGGATCAACAAGGGTATAGGACGGAAACAGGCTGTGATGTCTCCCTACACCTTAGACCCCTATCTGACTAGTTGACTCTTCTTTTGTATAAAACTAGGAAACATTGTGTCAAACCTAAAGATTCTCTTTACTCAGACTCCTTAAGTCACAACTTTATGCAATGCTATTTTAGGAAGGATTCTACCTCTACACCCTCTAATTAATCTAGCATTAATTCTGCATGTTTACAATGTGAATCCATTTTTCCTAAAGTTAGTTTCTTAAAACCTAGACATTGCTTTTTGGCTTGGTTCATTTTGTGGTTTGCTGGGGGTGATTTTTTATTAACTGAGGGAATATTAACTGCTATTTCAAATAAGCCACAAATATCAGTGGTTCAGACAATAGACATTTATTTCTCGCCCACACAGTAGTACAATGCAAGTATCCTTGGTCAGCAGATAGCCTTGAAGGTGACATCCAGGAGTCCCATTCTGTGCTTCTCCCTCCCCAGAGAGGAAGACATTTAGAGACCTTTGCAATTTAGATAGCAAACAAAGAGAGAAAAATAGAGAAGATAATTGATTCTGGAAAGGACATACATCACCTCCATCCACAGGGAACTAATCATCTGGCCCTGGTGAGATGCAGAGGACTCTGGGAAATATAGTCTGTTTGTGGGCAGCTGCTTTTCAGTTAAGTAGGGAGCACAAATTTTGGTGGAGAGCTATCCATCTCTTCTATAGAAAGGATGGGATAGTACATTTTACCTTATTTTATAAGGAAAAATTATAAAAGCCAACGTGGGTTTTAAGTAAAGTATAAGATCTAAGACTTCAAAATTGGGTGTGCAAGTTGGGGTTTGACAGAAAACAACAAAATTCTGTAAAGCAGTTATCCTATAATTTAAAAATAAATAAATAAATAAAAATTGGGTGTGCAAAACTATATAATTTTACCTTTTATAATTCAGAATAACTTACATTTTGAAGCTCTATGCCTCTAGTATAGCACAGTCATTTAATTTGGGGTGGGGGGCAGCTATCCAAGGTATGCCTTTTCCAAAATTATTTGGAAAAATTCTAGCATTCTAGAATTCTAGAGGGCAGGGAGCAGGCAGGAATATTATCATTGATTCATCTGTTGACATAGGTCTTTGAGAAATATTCTCTATAGTAGAAAGTTTAGCTCTTCTCAGAGCATGGGAATTTTCATGGGTTTTCCCACAAATGAATCTCTTAGAAAAGAAATACTGAAGGGATGGCGTTCTGTTCCTGTTTGTGCTCAGATCCCAGAATGCTCTCAAGCACTAATCTCCTAATCCTAATTCCAAATAGAGGAATTTAGTTAGAAATTTTAGCAAGAGAAATCCTTCTTCTTTCTTGTTTCTGGCCAAAATGTTCTATGTAAACTGAGATCCTCTCTTTTTTCCTGAAGTTTAGATTGTTCTTCAAACTTGCCAACTATATTACTGCCTCTGGACCTTTGCACTTTCCATCAATAATGGATATCCAGAACTTAAAAACAGTATTTGGGACCTAGTCATCAGTCATTAATTTGTGAGGAATGACTTACTTTCAAGACAGATCATACAATTCCCATTTTACAGAAATAAATTCTATGACTTCATAACGCTAAGAAATCTTCAAAAAAAATTTCTAAAACTGGTAAATGAAAGGTCCAGAATTTTTTTAATTGAAGGATAATTGCTTTACAGAATTTTGTGGTTTTCTGTCATACATCAGCAAGAATCATCCATAGATGCAACTGTGTCCCCTCCCTCCTGAGTCTCCCTCCCATCTCCCTCCCCACCCCACCCTTCTAGATTGTCACAGAGCACATGTTAGGTTCCCTGAATTATATAGAAAATTCCCATTAGCTATCTATTTTACATATGGTATTGTAAATTTCCATGTTACTCTCTCCATACATCTCAGCCTCCTCCCCTCCCTCTGTGTCCATAGGTCGGTTCTCTATGTCTGTTTCTCCATTGCTGCCTTGAAAATAAATTCATCAGTGTCATCTTTTTAGATTCCATATATATGTGTCAGTATATGATATTTATATTTCTCTTTCTGACTTACTTCACTCTGTATAATAGGTTCTAGGTTCATTGACCTCTTTAGAACTGACTCAAATGTGTTCCTTTTTATGGCTGCGTAATATTCCACTGTGTATATGTACCACAGCTTCTTTATCCATTCATCTGTTGATGGACATCTAGGTTGCTTCCATGTTCTAGCTATTGTAAATAGTGCTGCAATGAACATTGAGATACATGGGTCTTTTTCAATTGACGTTTCCTCAGGGCATATGCCTAGGAGTGGGATTCCTGGGTCATATGGTGGTTTTATTCCTAACTTTTTAAGGAATCTCCGTACTGTCTTCCATAGTGGCTGTATAAATTTACATTCCCACCAGCAGTGCAAAAGGGTTCCCTTTTCTCCACACCCTCTCCAGCATTTATTGTTTGTAGACTTTTTGATGATGGCCATTCTGACTAGGGTGAGGTGATATCTCATTGTGGTTTTATTTGCATTTCTCCAATAATAATGAATGATGTTGAGCATCTTTTCATGTGTTTATTAGCCATCTGTATATCTTCTTTGGAGACATGTCTTTTTAGGTCCTTTTCTCACTTTTTGATTGGGTTGTTTGTTGGGCTGTTTGTTTTTCTGGTATTGAGCTGTATGAGCTGCTTGTATATTTTGGAAATTAATTATTTGTCAGTTGTTTCATTTGCTATTATTTTCTCCCATTCTGAGGTTTATCTTTTCACCTTGTTTGTAGTTTCCTTTGCTGTGCAAAAGCTTAGGTTCCACTTTATTTTTGTTTTTATTTCCATTACTCTAGGAGGTGGGTCATGGAAGATCTTGCTTTGATTTATGTCATCAAGTGTTCTGCCTATGCTTTCCTCTGAGCTTTCTATAGTTTTTGGTCTTACATTTAGGTCTTTAATCCATTTTGAGTTTATCTTTGTGTATGGCATTAGGAAATGTTTCATTTCATTCTAATTTCATTCTTTTGCACATAGCTATCCAGTTTTCCCAGCACCACTTATTGAAGAGGCTAACTTTGTCCATTGTATATTCTTGCCTCCTTTGTCAAAAATAAGGTACCCAGAGGCACGTGGGTTTATCTCTGGTTTCTTTATCTTGTTCCATTGGTCTATATTTCTGTTTTTATGCCAATACCCTACTGTCTTGATGACTGTAGCTTTATAGTATAGTCTGAAGTCAGGAAGGTTGTTTCCTCCAGCCCCATTCTTCTTTCTCAAGACTGCTTTGGCTATTCAGGGTCTTTTGCATTTCAATATGAATTGTGAAATTTTTTGTTCTAGTTCTGTGAAAAATGCCATTGGTAATTTGATAGGGGTCATATTGAATCTGTAGATTGTATTTGGTAGTATAGTCATTTTCACAATATTGATTCTTCCTACCCAGGAACATGGAATATCTTTCCATTTGTTTATGTCATCTTTGATTTCTTTCATCAGTGTCTTATAATTTTCCATATACAAGTCTTTTGTCTCCTTAAGTTTATTCCTAGATATATAATTCTTTTTGTTGCAATGGTGAATGGGATTGATTCCTTAATTTCACTTTCTGATTTTTCATTGTTATTTTATATGAATGCAAGTGATTTCTGTGTATTGACCTTGCTGAATTCACTGATTAGCTCTAGCAATTTTCTGGTAGTTTCTTTTGGGTTTTCTATGTATAGTATCATGTCATCTGCAAACAGTGAGAGTTTTACTTCTTCTTTTCAGATCTGAATTTCTTTTATTTCTTTTTCTTCTGTAATTGCCATAGCTAGGACTTCCAAAACTATGTTGAATAATAGTGATGAGAGTGGACACCCTTGTCTTGTTCCTGATCTTAGAGGGAATGCTTTTAATTTTTCACTGTTAAGAATAATGTTTGCTGTGGTCTTATCATTTATGGCCTTTACTATATTGAAGTAGGTTCCTTCTATGCCCATTTTTTGAAGATTTTTTTTATTATAAATTGGTGCTGAATTTTTCAAAGGCTTTTCTGCATATAATCATATGGTTTTTATCTTTCAATTTATTATATGGTGTATCACATTGATTGATTGATTGAGTATATTGAAGAATCCTTGCACCCCTGGAATAAATCTGACTTGATCAGCTTTTTAATGAAATCTGTTTGCTAGAATTTTGTTGAGGATTTTTTCATCTATGTTCATCAGTTGGAATTTTCTTTTTGTATGTGTTATTTTTGCCTGGTTTTGGTATCAGGGTGATTGTGGCCTCATAGAATGAGTTTGGAAGTGTTCCTTCCTCTGCAATTTTTGGAAGAGTTTCAGAAAAATAGGCATTAACTCTTCTCTAAATGTTTGCTAGAATTACCTGTGAAGTCATCTGACCCTGGGCTTTTGTTTTTCGGGAGATTTTTGATCACAGTTTCTATTTTGGTGTTTGTAATTGAGTTGTTTATGATTTCTATTTAGTTCTGGTTCAGTCTTGGGAGGTTGAACTTTTCTAAGAATCTGTCCGTTTCCTCTAGGTTGTCCATTTTGTTAGTATATAGTTGCTCATAATATTCTCTTATGATCCTTTGGATGTCTGTGTTGTCTGTTGTAACCTCTCCTTTTTCATTTCTAATTTTGTTAATTTGACTTTTCTCCCTTTTTCCCTTGATGAGTCTGGTTAGTGGTATGTCAAGCTTGTTTATCTTCTCAAATAACCGGCTTTTAGTTTTATTAATCTTTGCTCATGTTTCCTTCATTTCTTTTTCACTTATTTCTGCTCTGATGTTTATAATTTCTTTCCTTCTGCTGACTTTGGGACTTTCTTGTTCTTCTTTTCCAAGCTGCTTTAGATGTAGTTAAGTTGTCTATTCAATGCTTTTCCTGTTTCTTGAGGTATGATTGTATCACTATAAACTTCCCTCTTAGAACTGCTTTTGCTGAATTCCATAGACTTTTGGTTGTTGTATTTTCATTGACATTTGTTTCTAGGAATCTTTTGATTTCCCTTCTTATTTTTTCAGTAACATCTTTGTTATTTAGTAATGTATTGTTTAATCTCCATGACTTAGTGTTTCTCAATTTTTTTTTTTTTCCTCCCTGTAGTTGATATCTAGTCTCATAGCTTTGTGGTCAGAGAAGATACTTGAAACAGTTTCAATTTTCTTAAATTTAATGAGGCTTAACTTGTGGCCCAAAATGTGGCCTATCTTGGAGAAAGTTCTATGTGCACTTGAGAGGAAAGTGTGCTCTGCATTTGGATGGAAAGTCCTGAAGATATCAATTAGATCCATTTGGACTAATGTTTCATATAAGGTTTGTGTTTCCTTATTGATTCTGTTTTGATGATCTGTCCACTGGTGAAACTGGAGTGTTAAAGTCCCCCACCATTATTGGGTTAGTGTCAATTTCCTCTCTTATGCCTGTTAGTGTTTGCCTTATGTATTGAGGTGCTGCTATGTTGCGTGCATAAATATTTACAATTGTTATGTCTTCTCCTTGGATTGATTCCTTGATTATGCAGTGTCCTTTGTCTCATAATATTCTTTATTTTAAAGTCTATTTTGTCTGAAATAAGGATTGCCTCTCTGGCTTTCCTTTGGTTTCCTTTCACGTGGAATGTATTTTTCCATCCTTTTACTTTCCATCTGTATGAGTGTCTAGATCTGAAGTGGGTCTCTTGTAGGAAGTATATATATGGGTCTTGTTTTTGTATCCATTCCAGTCAGCTTGTATCTTTTGGTTGGTGCATTTAATCCATTTACATTTATTGATACATACACTCCTATTGGCATTTTCTTGGTGATTGTATTAACTGTGTTAAATGTTTCTTGCATTTTCTTCGGTCTATTTTCAAGTCTTTAGAACATCTTTACTATCATTATTCTGAGTTCTCTTTCAGGTAGATCGCTTATTTGCTCTTGTGAGTTTCTACCTTGTTCTTTCATTTGTGCTATATTTCTCTGTCTTTTCACCATTTTTCTAATTTGCTCCATTTGAGGTGTCCTTTATCCAGGCTTTAGGGTTATAGTCCTTCTTCCTTTTGATTTTTGCCCTTGGAGGGAATGGTTGGTTGAATGGTTTGTGTTGATTTCTTGTTGGGGTGGAGAAGGACATGGCAACCCACTCCAGTGTTATTGCCTGGAGAATCCCAGGGACGGGGCAGCCTGGTGGGCTGCCGTCTGTGGAGTCGCACAGAGTCAGACACGACTGAAGCGACTTAGCAGCAGCGGCAGCTGGTTGGGGTGGCTTGTGCCCATGTTCTCATTTCTGGGAGCTTAACCTGTCCCCCCTGGAGGCCTGGGGTCTTCTGCTGTTGCCTAGAGGTTGCTTTGTAGGAGTCGTTCCATATCTTGATGAATTTTTGACCTATTTGCGGGTAAGCTGGTGATCTCCCTGTCTTACTCCTCCACAACCTTCTTCTGCCTCTAGCTTCCACCTTTTAAAGGCAGCCACCACCAGGGCCAGCGTGATGATAATGGAGAATCAGGAGACCCACAATGCCTTCTTTCTGTAGTTCTGGGCTTTGTGAGGTTTTAGCTGAGTGCTGCTTTCTAGTAAGCTGATCTTGCTTCTGTCTTCAGGTATTTGCAGACACATCCACACACTAGCTTCTTACTCCCTCCTGAGAGTTCTAGAATTTTAACCTGGACAGTCGATCTGCATTCACATGTATTTAAAAAATATGTATAATATGTTTCTTTCTCCCAATTCATCTGCAGTGCCTTAGAGAGATTCCTGGACTTGGAATATGAAAAGTCTTTGTCTTAGTATATTTGCAATTTGGGGGAAATCACTTAGTCTTACTATGTCTCAGTTTCCTCATCTGCAGATTAGAAATAATGATGCATGTCTTACTGATGACTGGAAGGTTTAAATGGTTGTTCGTGCATGCATGCTCAGTTGTGTCCAACTCTTTTTGACCCCATGAACTGTAGCCCACCTGGCTCCTCCATTCATGGGATTTTTTAGGCAAGAATACTGGAGGGGTTGCCATTACCTCTTCCAGGTGGTGAGTTAAGGCAATTATGTCAGGTGTCTGTGGTTGCAACAATATATCAGTGACAACCACACAGACAACCACACAGCCACAGTGGCATACAACAGTAAACCGATTGCTTACATGTATGGGGTCAGCCGGGGTTCAGGTGAGCAACTCTGCTCTTGACTGGACTCATTTATGTATCTGGGGTTAGGCTGGCTGTCAGCTGATCTAGGCTGGCCTTGGCTGGAATGATTGAGTAATTTGGTTCTGTTCCATTTATATCTCATCCTAGCAGGTTAGCCTGAAAATGTCATTATGGTGAGAACAAGGGCACAGAGGGTAACAGAAACAAGAAAATGTTCTTGAGCCAAGGCTCAGAAGTAGCACAACATTGCTTCTACTACATTCTGCTAACTGAAGCATGTCATACAGCCTAGTCCAGGCTTAAAGACTGGGGATATTGACTCTACTTCTTTAGCATAGGGAATAGAATGGCAATTCACAAGGCCGAGGGCTTACTTATAGAGAGCAAAAACAATTGGGCCGTTAACACAACATTTTCTGTAGTGATCAATGAAGTTTAGTTCAATCTGAGGGGCATTTGGGCACACTAAAAAACTTGGAATCTGTGGGACAGTCATTCTGGAATCACTTTCATTAACTCATTTAGCTTCTTCCTTTTCCATTCCATAGCGTGAATTTCTAGCTACCTTCTGAAAGGGGAAAAGAGGATAGACACCTCTCAGTGGAAAAAGGCCCACTCATCTAACTGGAGACTGCCCCTTACTGCGAGAAAATCCACAGTGAGTAAATTACCAATGTCTATCTCACTCTGTCATCTCTCCCAGTGAAAGAAAAGTCACTGTCTTGTTTCTAAATGAACTTAAAGCATTTCTATATTCAGAGGGCCAGGCAGAAATTCCATCAGTATAGTATCTAGGACAGTTAAGAAGCTCCTTCCTGTACTGTCTCAGGGTCTAGTGAGCATGCCCTGGGTATTCTAGTGGACTTGCTCACTTCCTGACCCTTCTCTACTATGCTGGCTCTGAAGACATTATGAGGTTAGGTGAGCTCCAAGATCATGGGATAATGGAAGAAGCAATAGGCACTTCTACTCTGGACTCCTGTTTCTTCTCTTACAGAGTATCTGAAGTAAAACACACCCCACCTTACAAGACTTATTTCCTTCTGAAATCTCCATCTGGTCTATCTGTAATCCTTATAGTAACATAATTATGACTTTTTTCCCCTCAGTGAACAAATTGCCCTGACGCTGTTTGCTGAAACAGAATTTGTCTCCTACCTGTTTTGGGCTTCATTGTTAAGTTTTTGTTACACTTCACCTGACTTTTCTAATTGTTTTGAGGTCTGTAGGTGAGTAGTGTTGATTTACAGGGTTGCTAAAAGTAATCAATAAGCAATCAGTAATAATAGAAAAGAGTTTTATCTGAGCCAAACTGAGGACTGTAACCTAGAAGCCACATTATCCCCAGATTACTCTGAGAAACTGCTCCAGAGAAGCATGGTTTTCAGTACAGTTTTGTATCTTGTCAGAGCAAAGAACATTAAAATTGATGCAGCTACTGTGAAGATCAGTATGGAGGTTCCTTAAAAATTAAAAATAGAACTACCATGACCTAGCAACCCCACTACTGATACCCAGAGAAAACCATAATTCAAACAGATACATGCACACCAGTGTTCACAGCAGCATTATTTACAATAGCCAGGACAATGGAAGCAACCAAAGCATCCATCAACAGAGGAATGGATAAAGAGGATGGGGAACATATATATACACAATGGAAAACTATGCAGCCATTAAAGTGAGAATTGCTCAGTTGTGTCTGACTCTTTGTGACCCCACAAACTATATAGTCCATGGAATTCTCCAGACAGAATACTGGAGTGGATAGCCTTTCCCTTCCCCAGGGGATCTTCCCAACTCAGGGACTGAACACAGGTCTCCTGCATTGCAGGTGCATTCTTTACCTGCTGAGCCATTTAAGGGAAGCCCAGTGTAGCCATTAAAAAGGAACAAAATTGGGCCATTTGTGTAGACATGGATGGACTTAGAGACTGTCATACAGAGTGAAGTAAGTTAGAAAGAGAAAAACAAATATTGTATATTAATGCATATATGTGCAATCTAGAAAAAATGGTATTGATGATCTTATTTGAAGAACAGAAATAGAGACACAGATGCAGAGAACAAATGTATGAAAATCAGGGAGAAAGAGGGAGTGGGAGCAATTATATTGGAACTCTCTCTCTCACACACACACGCACACACATTTATGGGTGTGCTCAGCTGCTTCAGTCATGTCTGACTCTTTGTGACCCTATGTACTGAAGCCTACCAGGCTCCTCTGTCCATGGGATTCTCCAATCAAGAATCCTGGAGTGGATTGCCATGCCCTCCTCCAGGGGATCTTTGAGACCCAGGGATTGAACCTGAGCCACTGAACCATATCTCCAGGGGATATATATATCCAGGAGAAGGAAATGGCTACCCACTCTTGTATTCCTGCCTGGGGAATCCCATAGACAGAGGAGACTGTTGGGCTCCAGAGGACTGGTGGACTACAGTCTATGGGGTTGCAAAAAGTCAGACATGACTGATCATTTTTCTCTTCTTTGATACTATGAATAAAATAGAAAACTAGTGAGTACCTTCTGTACAGCTCAGGGAACTCAGTGCTTTGTAGTGACCTAAATGGGAAGAAAAGTCAAAAATGATAGGTATTTGTATATGAATCCCTGATTCACTTTGCTGTACAGTAGAAACTAACTCAAGATTGTAAAGCAACTGTACTCCAATAAAAATTAGTTTTCAAAAAGAACAAAGAACATTAAATAAATCAAGGATATATTCCTTTAAGATTAAAAAAAAAAAAAACTGAAAAACCAGACTAGCCACATATATACAGAGAGTCAGTATGGCCTTGGCACCTGAGAAGGGAGTCTTATTATCAAAGAAGTGCCAGAAATTCTTCCCAGGAAGATAGGCATTTAATCTTTATTTTTAACATGGACATTATTTGCTTCTGGTCAATGTGCCCTTTTGTTTAATAGTTAAAGAAGGTGTGCAATATATGTTTGCTAGGCCACAAACCAGAGAAGGCAATGGCACCCCACTCCAGTACTCTTGCCTGGAAAATCCCATGGACTGAGGAGCCTGGTGGGCTGCAGTCCATGGGGTCACTAAGAGTTGGACACGACTGAGCGACTTCACTTTCAATTTTCACTTTCATGCACTGGAGAAGGAAATGGCAACCCACTCCAGTGTTCTTGCCTGGAGAATCCCAGGGATGGGGGAGCCTGGTGGGCTGCTGTCTATGGGGTCACACAGAGTCGGACACGACTGAAGCGACTTAGCAGCAGCACCAGGCCACAAACAGATTGTTCTAGTCAGTATAAAATTCAGTTAACTCGTGTGCAAGCCAAAATGACTTCACCATACTTCAATGGATGAGAATTTCTTTTAACAATAACCCACTCCCTAAATCCCTTTCTGTACAGCAAGACTTCAATAGGTTAACTTCATCTTTTTTTCCCATACATACTCCACCCATGTTATATATAAAACTATATTTTTATGAACCTGCTTTGTTGACTATATAATAATGAGCAATTTCCCTCTCCAATAAATTTCTGTCTATAATGTCCTAACACAACATCCCTTTGCACATTTAACCAAGTGTTTTGTTGAGCACCTAGATATTTTTTGGTTTGTCATGTTCATAAATGAAGAAGAAAGTTCTGAATGTCATATTTCTGCAACCAGTTCTTACAGATGAGTTATTGTCATTGCATTCGATGTTTCCACTGTGTAGGGGATAGAGTTTAAAAGCTATTAAACCAGACACCTGGTTATAATCCCAGAGCTTTGATTTATCCTAACGGAGCCAGCCTAAAGTTCTCTACACAGGGAAGTCTGAAAACCTATATTCACAGGAAAAGTTGAGTGGGAACTCTCCAGCCTCCTTCTATTCATCAGCATTTTCAATAATTGTGCCTCGCCCCCACTCCTCACTAGTGTTATGGAAGAGGGAAGACAGATATCCTATGCCCATCTTAGAGAAGGGGGTTCTGAAAATGTGAGTGCTTGGTCCAAGTCACACTCCTCAGAAATCGTGGGATCTGTCCTCCAGCTCAGACTTTTTGACACTCAGCCTGCTGTTTTCCACTGCAGTGTGTTACAGGGACTTATTTGCAATAATAATTGTTGTAACAGGTAACTTAAGAGTCGGACACAACTGAGCAACTGAACTGAACTGAACTGAACTGTTATTAGACTTGTATTATATGCAAGACTGTGTTCTCAGTGCTTTATATGTTTTAACTCCCTGAATATTCAAAACCATCATATGTGGTAGATGTTATTATTGTTGTTGTTATTTGCTGAGGTAGTGACTGGGAGAGATTAAACAGTTTTTCAAGATCACATGGTAGATAGTAATAGAACTGCAATTCAAACTCAATTAAGAGATCAAGCTCTTAGCCTCTGTAACCCATGGATAAATATTGACTGTTAAATATAATTCAGGGTTACCATGAGGTTAGCCTGGAGCCTCACCTATCAATATTATTGCCATGCTAAATCCCAGGAAATTCCTCCTCATCTTCTTTTTCCTTTTCATAATTCTCCTGTGAACACACACACACACACAATTGGAATGTTGCTTGAGCTAACTCGAGATCACAGAAGAATGTCCTTATCATCAAAACAAAGTAATCCCTTTTGGTAATCCTTCTATCCCCCTACAAATCCCTTCTGGGCCAAATCTCCTTCAATCTTATTGCCTTCAGCTATAAATGATAAATTAATTGTTCATCTGTATTTTATTTCTTCTTGTTTAAAATATTACTTATTGTTTTCGTCTGATTATAAAAGTAGTATACACTTACTGAAAAAAATATGGGAAACAGAAAAGTATAGGCAATAAAGTAAAACCATCCAAAATCTCTCTGTATCTGAGAGATAACACCTGTTAATATTTTTTTCCTATCTTCTTCTGCACATCCTCCATAGAACTAGATCATACTGTAGTATTATTTCATGCTGGCTTTTTTCACTTAATGTATCATGAACATTCCCATGTTTTATTAAGTACAGTGTGGCTTCTAACAACTGCATGATATCCCATCGTATTAATTAATATAGTAATTTAATTAATACACATTGATGAGCATCATTTTACACACATCTGTGTCTTATTCCTGATAATTTTTTTAGGAATGATTCCTAGAAGTAAAATTGCTGGTTCTAAAGTGCACACTTTCAGGTTCTCAGTGTACCAGCTGTCAAATTCTTCTCTAGAAACAGGTACATGTTTCCATATGGATTTAAAATGGTGCCTGGATCCTTTTTGAGCCTGTCTCTAAAGGACCAGAGCTCCTTTGTACTTTCTAGATCTACATCTGGCCAATCCAACCCCCTGGGATGACATTTGTGGTCACTATGGGGCCACATACACCCAGATCCCCACAGTCAGATAGACTCATCTCTGCTCATAAGGTTTTTATTGATCCCATTTCAAAATGACAAAAGGACTAGCCCACCAGACACTTCTGTTCATGGGATTTTCCAGGCAAGAATACTGGAGGGAGTTGCCATTTCCGTCTCCAGACAAGTTCAGAAATACCTACAGACTTAGTAGGTAGAACTAGAACATGCATCATCAAAACTCTGCTAAAATAAAAGCTGAAAGTAAAGGTTTCAAAGTAAATGAAACCCCAATCTTAACTGGTGTCTGTTCACTGAAATATTTATCAATATGTTAGATGCTGGACAGAAAGACACAGTGCCTGTCTTCAAGGAGGTAACGGTCTAAAAGTGGGCTCAAAGAACTAGACCCATGCAGAGAGTAAACCAGGGCGTTTACAATAAGCAGAATAGTGTCCAGGACTTCTCCTGTTGTCTTTGAATGGCAGATGGTAGGAGGTGAATACTGCATAGACACTGAAGAGCTGCCAGACACATCTCACAGGGTCAGGACCAACTTTGCTTCAACTATCTTCTCATCCCTTCCTTATTGCAGCCTAAACGGTCTTAGTGGAATTTATTGGAGACACCAGGATTGAGTTTTCGGTGGAAAACTACTCCCTTCTATGAGATGTGGGAAGGAGATACTCTTTCCTCCCCATAGCCAGGTGAGAAGGGCCTACGAGGCTTGTTACCTGGAAGCAAGAGGGACTTCCTCGCTGTGCCTGACAGCTCCATGCATGTGTAGTTCTGATCATTGACACTTCGCACAAGTGAAGGTAATTGTCAAGACATGGAGGGGAAGTAGAGCAGCCCTGCCTCCACTTTGGGCACAGAGAAGGTTTTAAGTTTTTGAATTTGGGTCATTTACCCAATGCGGGCCTGGTCTGGCGCTGTCTTTCCATTACTCTGAATACTCGGGTGGCAGAGGGACCACAGCAGAAGGAGATTGTGAAGTGCACTGTGGGAGCTGGAGATGGGGAGATGAAAGGGTGTTTGATGAGCTCGCCTGGAAGCAGAGCCTCTTCCTGCCAGGGATCTGTGCCCTAGCAACAACTTCAAGGATGCCCCACCAGGAGTCGGCATTTGGACCACTAACCCATCAGGGCAGGATCACAGCAGCATCTGTGAAGATACCCTCTCTGCCGTGGGTGTCTGGCTCATTGGCCATCCTGTCAGTCATTCTAAATGAGCAAGAATGACTCATCTAAGTGACATATTTCTATGCTTATGCAAAGCTGTGTCTGGAGACACTGTCCTGGCTGTAAATATGCAGACAAAAGTAGCGTTTGGTTCCTCAGAGGAGCTTGCCTGAAGAGGCAAATATGAGATCAGGTCATGAAACGCACACATTTTTCTTCCTCACAGCCAGTAACCTCAGGGTCAAGTCCTTGACGAAGGATGGTGATTACCCATCTGCTGTATCCAGGAATTTCAGCCTTTGCGCTTTCAAAGGGGCTTCAGCTATTTGACAGTTTGCTTAATTTTTCAAACTGCCTCAGGCTACTTTGTAAGTGTTGAGGCAAATTTCAGTTGTGTGTGTGTATATCCCAGTGTAGGACGTGAAGATTTACACACGGACCGGGTACCTTAGATCAATACCAAAGCGAGTGTGCTCTCATAATAAACAAATGACTACAGCTGGAGTGTAAGCTGACTAATCAGCAAGCATAGGTCAATGTTCAAGAAATCAACCCCAGTTTATTCTTGTTCTTATATATACGTTTATGTTCTAAGGTCTCTGCAGTTAGGCAAAGCCCTAATTTGTAATGCCTATTTCAGCTATAAGCAGAAAAATTACCACCTGAAGTCAGTTAGGGAATCTCAGTAAACATTTATTTCTGTGATTTAAAAAGATAACCAAAGCTAATTTATTTTAAAGCACAAGAGCAATAAAGCATTTTCCAAACTTATTATGGACGTCTGCTGTGGGCTTGACCCGGAGGATACAGGGGGAACAGAGTGGATGTGGTTTTGCCCTCAGAGAGCTCACAGTCTGGCAGAGCGTTTGCTTGCAGCGCTGATGGTCATTCCGGTAACTATTAATTCTTTCCCCATAATCACTATTTTGTTTCAATAATTCATGAATAAGTTGCCACAAAATGTGGCAGTCTAAAACAGTCACTTAATTTTTGCTCACCATCTTGTGGCTCAGAAATTGGGAAGGGTTCTCCTGGGGCTTCTCATATGGTTGAAGTCAAATATCTGGGGCAAGAGTCATCCGATGGCCTGACTGATGTTTGATGCCTGATGGGTCTGAGGTCCATGGGGGCTCACGTGACTGTCAGCCAGAAGCTCATCTCGGCTGATGATGGGCACAGCTCCATATGGCCTTTCCAGCATGGTAGTCTCAGAGAAGTTGTGTTTCTTGTATAGTAACTCTCTTTCCCAGAACAAGTGCCCTAAGAGAGGCAACAGAAGCTAGATAACCTTTCCTGACTCAGCTTTTGGAAGTGGTATTCTTTTGATTTCAATCAAGTCACCATAGTTGGCTCAGATTCAAGTGGAGGAGACATAGAGCTCACCTTTTGATGGGAAGGGTCCCAAAGAATTTTGGGTCATGTTTTAAAACCACCACAATCATAATCTGAAAGAGAGATTTTTCAGGTGGTAAACGGTCTCCCAAAGTTTATATGACTGTTTAGGGAACCTATTATAGCAGAGAAGGCTGAGACCATACTCAGACAGGACTGGAATTTGAATCTACACCAAGACAGCCTCCTCCACTCTCTCTCCCTCTACAGTTTCTGCAAAACTAATTGAAGCAATTATTTCTCTACTTATTCCATTTGATATCAAGCTTCTTAATAGCTATTTTGGGAGAGAAGCCTACGCTGTCACAACCAGTACTGGCACTGATACTTGTAGCATTTTGGCAAAGGGGAAATTTTACCCTGCTGAAACAAGAGCTTTCTTGTTCAGATTTGCCAATCAAAACCCAAATGAGCATATTTATTCTTTGAACTAGTATAAAATTAAGAGCAGAGAAGTTAACAGTTATTAAGGACAGCAGGTGTCATATGCTTGTCATATTACACAAAACACCCCTGAGGTATATTCACCAAGTCAATCTATTTTTACCTATAACCTTTTTTACTTTCTAAGCGTAACTTTCTCACATCCACCTGATGCCTTCCACTCTGGAAGGACTTTCCTAGGAAATAAGACATTCTCTGATGAAATTTTGAGGGTTCAGTTTTTTATTTAAGAAAATCTTTTATTACTAATATAACATTTTGACCTCATTGGGGGTAGAGATATTATTTAATATTATAGTATGTTCCCTACATATGAACAAGTTCTGTTCTGAGAGCACGTTTGTAAGTCCATTAAGTACAGAAAAGTCAGCCTAGGTACCCAGCTAACACATCAGCCATATAGCAGTGTATAGTAATAGGCTTATATGTTTCACACAAATGATACACAACAACACAATCAGCCATATAGCAGTGTATAGTAATAGGCTTATATGTTTCACACAAATGATACACAACAACACAATCAGCCATATAGCAGTGTATAGTAATAGGCTTATATGTTTCACACAAATGATACACAACAACACAATCAGCCATATAGCAGTGTATAGTAATAGGCTTATATGTTTCACACAAATGATACACAACAACACAATCAGCCATATAGCAGTGTATAGTAATAGGCTTATATGTTTCACACAAATGATACACAACAACACAATCAGCCATATAGCAGTGTATAGTAATAGGCTTATATGTTTCACACAAATGATACACAACAACACAATCAGCCATATAGCAGTGTATAGTAATAGGCTTATATGTTTCACACAAATGATACACAACAACACAATCAGCCATATAGCAGTGTATAGTAATAGGCTTATATGTTTCACACAAATGATACACAACAACACAATCAGCCATATAGCAGTGTATAGTAATAGGCTTATATGTTTCACGCAAATGATACACAACAAACACAAAAGATAAAGAAAACATTTCAAAGTTTACATTACAGTACCTTAAAACCCAGCTGGCATTCAGGGGCTGGCATTGAGGAGGGAGAGGAGGTGTGGAGATGCACAGCTAAAGGAACGTCAGCAGTAGGAGGTGGAGAGAGAGCTGCAATTTCACTCACAGCTGACATGATTGGACACGCGCATGCCATTCACATCTTTGTAAGTTTACAGCCTGAAGGTTTGTATGTAGGGGACTTACAGGATACCACGTTTGCCACAGTCTCAGCAAGTAAGAAACCTCTTTAGGCTCCTCTCTCCTTCCTGAATTGTCTAGAATTCCAGTGCAGATGGGTCACTAGCTCAGGTCAAAGGGTCAGCATTATTTCCCATGACCAAGCAGAGAGGGGTCCAGAAGACTTGGTCAGTTTAAGGCTTTTATCTGCTATCATGTGGTGTCATTGCTAAACACAGCTCTTTGAACACTGCCCACTAATGTAGGATGGTGGTCTCAATCTTATAGGTGTTGGCATCATGCACCAGGTTAGTCTCTGAAAATCAGTTTTGTTTAGTGTTTATGCATGTATGTGCATGCTGAGTTGCTTCGGTCGTGTCCAATTCTTTGTGATCCTATGAACTGTAGCTCACCAGTCTCCATCTTCAAATATTATCACATTAGGGATTAGAGCTTCAGCGTGATTTTCAGGGGAACACTACTGGATTATGATAGGCTTCCCAGGTGGCTCAGTGGGTAAAGAATCTGCCTGCAATGCAAGAGACGCAAGAGGTGCATGTTCAGTCCTTGGGTCAGGAAGATCGCCGAACAGAGTTCCCTGTGTCATACAGTAGGTCCTCGTTAGTTATCTATTTGTACACAGTAGTGTATACATGTCAGTCCCAGTTTCCCAGCTCATCCTGCCTCCTCTTCCCCCTTGATGTTCATACATTTGTTCCCTATACCTGTGTCTCTGCTTCTGCTTTGCAAACAGGCTCATCTCTATCATTTTTCTAGATTCCACATATGTGCATTAGTATACAAAATTTGTTTTTCCTTCTGACTTACTTCACTTTGTTTGACAGTCTCTAGGTCCATCCATGGAGAAGGCAATGGCACCCCACTCCAGTACTCTTGCCTGGAAAATCCCATGGACGGAGGAGCATGGTGGGCAGCAGTCCATGGGGTCGCAAAGAGTCGGACATGACTGAGTGACTTCACTTTCACTTTTCACTTTCATGCAGTGGAGAAGGAAATGTCAACCCACTCCAGTGTTCTTGCCTGGAGAATCCCAGGGATGGGGGAGCCTGGTGGGCGGCAGCTGTGGACAAAACTGAAGCGACTTAGCAGCAGCAGCAGCAGGTCCATCCACATCTCTCTTTACTTACTTAGATGGTCTTACAAAATATCACCACAATGCCAAGGAGTTTGGGTTTAGAAGATTTCCAAATACAGCCAGGCACAGAGCTAAACACCTACCTGCCTTTCACCAACTTCTAGATCTTAGTTACCACCATATTAGGAGTGTTTTGAAGAATTTGGTTTCCTTCTCTCTTGATAAACCCTGGTCAAGATCACCCTAGACTATTACAGAATCTTACTGACTTAGAACTTCCAAAGACACAGGCCATCTCTAGATAGTTTGTCTTCTAGAATACTTCTTGGTTTCCAGTGGAATCTTCCCAACTTTTCTAAGACAAACACAGTACAAACCAAAGGACTGAGGAAAGGGCAAACTCTGGCCAAAAGGAAATAAGGATAATAGTGATGACAACAGTAATAAACAATACACTTTATGTGTTTACTATGTGCTAGGAAGCAACAGTTAGAACTGGACCTGGAACAACAGACTGGTTCCAAAGAGGGAAAAGAGTACGTCAAGGCTGTATACTGTCACCCTGCTTATTTAACTTATATGCAGAGTACATTATGAGAAACATTGGTCTGGAAGAACCACAAGCTGGAATCAAGATTGCCGGGAGAAATATCAATAACCTCAGATATGCAGATGATACCACCCTTATGGCAGAAAGTGAAAAGGAACTAAAAAGCCTCTTGATGAAAGTGAAAGTGGAGAGTGAAAAAGTTGGCTTAAAGCTCAACATTCAGGAAACTAAAATCATGGCATCTGGTCCCATCACTTCATGGGAAATAGATGGGGAAAGAGTGGAAACAGTGTCAGACTTTATTTTTCGGGGCTCCAAAATCACTGCAGATGGTGACTGCAGCCATGAAATTAAAAGACGCTTACTCCTTGGAAGAAAGTTATGACCAACCTAGATAGCATATTCAAAAGCAGAGACATTACTTTGCCCACAAATGTCCATCAAGTCAAGGCTATGATTTTTCCAGTGGTCATGTATGGATGTGAAAGTTAGACTGTGAAGAAAGCTGAGCACCGAAGAATTGATGCTTTTGAACTGTGGTGTTGGAGAAGACTCTTGAGAGTCCCTTGGACTGCAAGGAGATCCAACCAGTCCATTCTGAAGGAGATCAGCCCTGGGATTTCTTTGGAAGGAATGATGCTAAAGCTGAAACTCCAGTACTTTGGCCACCTCATGCAAAGAGTTGACTCATTGGAAAAGACTCTGATGCTGGGAGGGATTGGGGGCAAGAGGAGAAGGGGATGACAGAGGATGAGATGGCTGGATGGCATCACCAACTCGATGGACATGAGTTTGGGTGAACTCCGGGAGTAGGTGATGGACAGGGAGGCCTGGTGTGCTGTGATTCATGGGGTCGCAAAGAGTCAGACACAACTGAGTGACTGAACTGAACTGAACTGAGGCATTGTTCTAAGTGCTTTATATTTCTAACCCATTATATTTTCACAGTGATTTCTTATCTTAATAGATGAAGAAACTGAAACATAAGCAGGGCAGCAGCTTCTCCATGTGACATTGTTAGGAGTGTCACCAGGACATGGACCTACTAGGTATTTTGGCTCCAGAGTTCAGGTTTTTACCTGGACTAAGCTGAATGGCATCCTTTAACAGTGGGCAAAGTTTGATCCATGGACCCGCATCACCAGTAGGACCCGGGAGCTTGTTAGAGATGAGGAATCTCAGGCCCTTCCAAAAGCTGTTGATTCAGACCCTGAATTTTAACCCCAGGTGACTTTGATTTTGAACGTGCACAGCAGTAAATGGCAGCTTGTAGCAAGCAGCAGTGAGCAGTAGCTGGAAGTACTTTCCCAGACCAGGAGTCCTAACCACTGGACCAGAGGGGCCGGCAGTGAGGGCTAGTGTCCCTAGTCCTTGCCTGCCTAGTCAAGAATGAATTCAGGTGAGGACATACAAGGTAAAGAGTAAAGAAAGCTTTTGAAAAGTGCATGCAGAAAGGTGCGTGGGCAGGCTGAGAGAGAGTCACACCTTTGGGAAGTTTAAATTCTTTAAAAGGGGCAGTTTTCTGGGACTTGTCTTCCCTCAGGTCCATTGTCTTGCTTTGTCCCCTTCCCTGGTTAATTTGCCTTAGGACCCTCCCTTGGGGTGTGCACACCACTTAGCCAAGATGGATCTTGAAGTGAAGGCTTCTGGAAGGAGCAAGACTGCTTATGGCCTGGAATTATCCTCTGACTTTTGACTCCAAGGAACCTTTCTGCATACATGTTGTGTCTCTCTTATCCTAGAAAAGGGGAAGTGGAGATCCCTTAATCCTTTGCTCAAATAGAGTTTTGCCTCTCTTTGTCCTTGCCATAATTATTTTCTTGAGATGCTTACAAGGGACAAAGACTGGCTATTTACCCTGTTTCTGCTGTTACTTCCATTTCAGAGGGCAAACCGGAGACTGGTTGTAAACTCCTCAACAGGAACCCACCTCTCTCTTGTCTCAGGAAATGCAAAGAGGAGGCTAGCTGATTGCAAATGTCCTACCTGGAGCCCCTCTCTCTCCTTTGGGGGCACATTCATGTTGGAGGAGTGCTGCTCCAGAGTGGTATATGTCTGCTCACCTTAACTTTGCATAACTTAGAGTCATCCTAAACTCCTTTCCTTCTGTCATACCTGGCATCCAAGCCATTAGCAAATTCTGGCAACTGTTACTTAAAATACATTCAGAATCTAATACTTTCACCTCCCCCACTGCTATCACCCTGTTCTCAAGCTCCATCTCTTCTCCCTGGATTTGTCAGTAGACTCCTTACCTACTTCTGTCTTTCTGTTTGTGTCCCAACCAGCAGCCAGCCTATGAAGAGAGGGTGTTGCTCTACTTAGAACCATCATAGTTTCCTAGCCTACTCAGATCGAAACCCACAAGGCACTGCATAATGGCCGTTTGCTTTCTCCTCTGTGACCTCAGCACTTTACTCCTGCTCACTCTGCTCCATTCACACTGACTTCCTTACCCTTTAAGTATGGTAACAAACCACTCTGAAGTTCCCTTTTCACATTCCCTGGAATCACCTTTCCTGCCTCTATCTGCACAGCTTGTTCCTCAGGGCTCCCGGGGCAGCCTTCCTCAGCTGCTTTGCATCAAGTAGCCAGACTCCCCCCATCCTAGCTTTCCTGTCCTCCTTTCTCTGTTTGCCTTTCCTCTACTGCACTTTACCAGCATCTGAATACTTTTACACTTCACATTTTTATTTATTGCCTCTTAGCTACACTGTAATATAAGGTCCATTCACTGCTATGAATGGTCCTGCGCACAGTAGGTGCTTAGGCACCTACTGTGAATGCGGTAATGAGTGAATGAAGGAGGAGATACTTAAGTACTGAAGTGAGAGTTAAAGATCAGTAGGAAATGGCAGTTCCTATTTAAAATTTTTTTAAAAAGTCATCCTTAGACCCTCCATAGGCTAAAATAGCAGATTTTGCTTTAGAGTATATTGTTGGCCCCATGGAAATAGCAGGCAATAATGAACAATTAAAAGTTCTTTTTGAGGCCAAATGAAGCAATGAAACAACTCTAAGTTTCTGCCTCCTAACCTAGATGGCTGAGAAGGTAGTACAGGGGTTTGGTTTGGTTTTTTAAAATTCAGCTCATCTAGGGAATGCACTGATGGGTGGGGCTGTGGTGGTTTCATCTGGAACAGGCCAAGCAGCTGGTTGCTGGTTGACTGGCTGTCAGCTAGTCTTGGGTTCAGAATGTGCCAGAGACTATGTTGCAGCCTTCACGTGGTTTCCTTGTTTAGTCCTCATCACAGTTCGGTGGGGAGTACGCACTCTCTATGTTAAAGATGAGTTAGCAGAGGGCATTGTGCATCCTGAGTCCCGTGGTTCTAAGAGTCAGGATTCCCGCTTCTGCAGAGCATTTCCCCTGGGCTCTTATTCAAGTCTTGCGATGCTCTGTGGGTGCTGGGGGCACGTGCGTTCCTTAACACCTGGTTGAAGATGAGACACCAAAGGTTCCTAAAACTTTAGAGACTGGGCTCAGATTTGGCACTGTATCAGGTGAGTCCTACTATCTCACCTCCTCTCTCCACATTCTACACCGTAACAAGGAGGTGGCTAGATACTACTGGCAATTCTACGCTTCCAACAAAGAAGTAAATTCCAGCCACTCCCCAGAAGTATTGAATGCAAGGTATTTGTTACTTTGGAGAATTTAAAATGACCGTGAGATCTCCAGTGCAAATGAATCCACTCACCTGGGGTTGGACTTAGCATAGCCAAATTTGCTAGTTTAAGAGGCACAGAAATCTGAATATCTCCTTTTTTTCCCGAAACTTGGCCTCTATTCACTGGTGCTGAATAGAAACGTGGAGACAGTTTTGGGTGAAGTAGAAAAGAGTGGCTTTTCTTGCTTTGCCCTACAAAGAGGGCCACAGTGGGCTAATGTCCCCAAGACTGTGTGGCCCATCTGGAGGGGGTAGTGAGTTTTACAGTGTTCAGGGAGCAGGGTGTGGTTCAGGGAGCTCATGGACAATTCTAGGATTAGTTGGCTTCAAGCTAAAGTTTCAGGCATTATCAATCTCCTGGTTCCAACCAGTCTTGGGTCAATGTTCTTGTGGTCAGCAGTGTTCATCCAGAGGTTTGCTTCCTGTGAAAACAACTTAGGAATGTGTGTCCGGCCTTTATCTATATTGTTCCGGAAACTGAGAATTTGGTGGTTTGGCTATGTGGCAGAATTATGATCTAAACTATTAGCAGTTTCCCAGCCCAAGAGCTATTTTCTACATCTTCAAATTTCCCAGCCATTAACTCTCGAGTCAATCTTTTACTTAAATGTACACGGTTTCACTGTCTCCCTGTGGACAGGACCAGGGCTACATTGCTGGAAGGATGGAACGTCCCTGTGTGGTCCAGCTCCTATGGCGGTGCCCGGAAGCAGTTTCCCAGAATGCAGCGCTCACTCCCAGGGGTTGGCAAAGTAATCCCAGGAGGCCAAGCCCAGCTGTACCCATGCCTTTAAGGAGGGTTTAGGGCTGCTCTCTGCTACAAAGGGAAAGTTGAACACTTGTGACAGAGATCATAAAGCCCACAAAACTGAAAATATTTGCTGTTTTTAGAAAAATGTCCTACCTTCCCTTCAAACCTCAAAATGTCCTAGTAGATAGGACAGTGGCCACCTGGCTCCTCCTCCAAGGCTCTGTGCCCTCCATAGGGTCTGCCCAGGGATCACTGCATGCTTACAGCTTTGATTGTGAGAAGTCCTATCTCCTGCCTTCATGTCATCTCAGTATTCAGATTATGCTGGAGGACACACGCTTGCGGTGCAGAAGCTGTTCTTGCTGGGTCATTGTAGGGGAGGGTATTTGGTGCAGGGGGAAGGGTTTTGCTTCCATATTAGCCCCAGTGTGACTCCAGAGTATTAAAGCAACAGTGGCCCACCTCTCAGCTGGGGAAACAGTGCAGGCAGCTCTCGGCCAAGCTGACTGAGGCTCCTTGGGTTCAACCCAGAGTTGGAGAGATGGGCCAGAATGCATGGAGGGCTCCCTGGGTTATTCAGGAACAGGGTTGGGGCTGGGTTGTGTACTGAATTTCTCAAGTGAAGGCTGATCTCATCCTTGCTGGCAAAGCTGGCATAATTCTGGGTCAGAAATTATGGTGGTACCTAATTCTCTGTTGCCCAGCTTCAAGCTAGAGCTTGTGTTTCTCAGGGCAAGAAATACATGGGAGAGAGTATAATTCAAGTTAGAGATGATGGATGAATTTTAAGAATTTAACAAAATTCTATTCAACCTCCTGTATTCATATGACCATTTCTTTAGGGACAGAGTTCAGATTTAATCAGATTCTTAAAGATATCAATGACCAAAAACCAGTTAAGTTTGTAAGATTCTGTTTTTTTCCATAGAACCCATTGGATATGTTTTGTTGCTTCCTATATAAAATTCCTTAAGAATCAGTAACATAACCACAGAATCATATGGAACTTCTGAAAGTGATTTATCAGGCATTAGTTGAGTGTGTACTGAATGCTGTTCATGGTATGCGTGTTTCAGTCAGTTTGGGCTACTATAACATAGTACCACACCAGATGGCTTATAAACAACAAAAAAGCATTTCTTATAGTTTTGGAGGCTGGAAGTCTGAGATCAGGATGCAAGCTTAGTTGAGTTCTGATGGGAACTCTCTTCTGGGTTTTAGAAACTATTTCCTTCTCACTGTATCCTCACATGGCTGAAAAAAAGCAAGCTAGTTCTGTGGCCTGTTCTTATAGAGGCACTTATTCCATTTGTGAGGACTCTACCCTTGTGACCTCTTCATCTCCTAAAGACCCTGCTGCCAAAAACCGTCACACAGGAAGTTAGAGTTCACATATGGAAGGGGGGCAGTATCTGCTACATGATTTTGTGAGGTTCAGGGCAAAATGAAAGTGTGGGAGCCTGTATAAAAGTTATTAAGAATTTTAAGATAGTGTCAGCAGTGTACAAAACCAAGCCTGGGCTTTGTGTGCCTACATGGGCTGAACAAAGTTTGAGCAAAGAATGCTCAAACTACCACACAATTGCACTCATTTCACATGCTAGTAAAGTAATGCTTAAATTTCTCAAAGCCAGGCTTCAGCAATATGTGAACTGTGAACTTTCTGATGTTCAAGCTGGTTTTAGAAAAGGCAGAGAAACCAGAGATCAAATTGCCAACATCCGCTGGATCATGGAAAAAGCAAGAGAGTTCCAGAAAAACATCTATTTCTGCTTTATTGACTATGCCAAAGCCTTTGACTGTCTGGATCACATTAAACTGTGGAAAATTCTGAAAGAGATGGGAATACCAGACTACCTGATCTGCCTCTTGAGAAATTTGTATGCAGGTCAGGAAGCAACAGTTAGAACTGGACATGGAACAACAGACTGGTTCCAAATAGGAAAAGGAGTACGTCAAGGCTGTATATTGTCACCCTGTTTATTTAACTTATATGCAGAGTACATCATGAGAAATGCTGGACTGGAAGAAGCACAAGCTGGAATCAAGATTGCCGGGAGAAATATCAATAACCTCAGATATGCAGATGACACCACCCTTATGGCAGAAAGTGAAGAGGAACTAAAAAGCCTCTTGATGAAGGTGAAAGTGGACAGTGAAAAAGTTGGCTTAAAGCTCAACATTCAGAAAACGAAGATCATGGCATCGGGTCCCATCACTTCATGGGAAATAGATGGGGAAACAGTGGAAACAGTGTCAGACTTTATTTTGGGGGGGCTCCAAAATCACTGCCGATCGTGACTGCAGTCATGAAATTAAAAGACGCTTACTCCTTGGAAGGAAAGTTATGACCAACCTAGATAGCATATTCAAAAGCAGAGACATTACTTTGCCAACAAAGGTCCATCAAGTCAAGGCTATGGGTTTTTCCAGTGGTCATGTATGGATGTGAGAGTTGGACTGTGAAGAAGGCTGAGCACCGAAGAATTGATGCTTTTGAACTGTGGTGTTGAAGAAGACTCTTGAGAGTCCCTTGGACTGGAAGGAGATCCAACCAATCCATTCTAAAGGAGATTAGCCCTGGGATTTCTTTGGAAGGAATGATGCTAAAGCTGAAACTCCAGTACTTTGGCCACCTCATGTGAATAGTTGACTCATTGGAAAAGATTCAGATGCTGGGAGGGATTGGGGGCAGGAGGAGAAGGGGATGGCAGAGGATGAGATGGCTGGATGGCATCACTGACTCGATGGACATGAGTCTGAGTGAACTCTGGGAGTTGGCGATGGACAGGGAGGCCTGGTGTGCTGCGATACATGGGGTCACAAAGAGTCGGACACGACTGAGTGACTGATCTGATCTGATCTGATGGGCTGAACACCCATGAAACCACACTAAAGGAGGGAGATCTCACTGGATGGATTTTCTTATGGAAATAGGAAGAAAGAGAAGGCACTGGAGTAGCTGAAATGAGGGAATGGGTGGAAATTTGGAATTGTCCTTCAGGGGACTTGGAGATCATACTGACTATGGACTTGAAAAAGAGTTACTGGGCAGAGATAAAGGCCCAGCATTTGTCAGAGAACCTGAGTTTGTAAGAATATGGTTGTGACTTTTCACTATTGGATTTCAGAAGATTAGTTATAGGGCTTTAAACAACCTGAATAGTAGGACTGAGGCTTTTCTAGGTATATGTTATTGAAGATCAAAGGAACAAAAGAATAAAAGTTAGTAATCAGACTAGTAGGAATTACTAAATCCCTGAGGATGGGTCAGGGGAATTACCATGCATAGAAGGTATTCATATAATGCCTGAGAGTTGAACAGCCTGTGGGTCAAGGTCTTAAAAAAAGATAAATAAGTGTAGAAAAATGATGAAAAGGAAGGAAAATTGAAAGATTGTGGACTGAGATGGTGTCACTGGGATTTTAGATTGTAGGTGTGGAGTTCTGAGTTTGATTAAGTCCAGGATCCAATTCTGTTGACTTGAGGCTGCTTGAAATGATAATGACTTGACTCACAGAACATCAAACTTCAAAAAATGTAAATCTTAGGATCTAATTGAGACGAGTTATTCTCCTACACGGAAGGAGCGTCCTTAACTACGTACAGCAAATTGGGTGTTGATAGATGCTGCTGCATATGGTGTGACAGATGGGAAAATCGGGGAATGTGTTCTTCCCTTGTCACAGACGTGTTTTCTCTTGGCTTTGCTCCTTTATGGGCACAGTTGTGCTTCTCACAGTTCTCATCTCCTCCCCTGTCAGCTGCAGAGAAAGGATGTGCCAGAGGGGATTGAGGAAGCTGGCTGGCATGTCACTGTCCAGGGAACCACAATACCATTTCCACTCTGATTTTGTAAATACATTTTTCAAAAAAGTGCTACAGACCATGAGTTTACACACACTGGAGTCCATATATTAGGCCCTGAGGTCCCCTTCCCATTAAAACTCCTCCATAAGGCTAATGTTTCTCCTTGATTCTAACAGTGAAAATTAGTCTCTCCTGTTTTGTATTTCATAAGAAAAATTCTGCAATATGTACACTTCTGTATTTGACTTCTTATGCTCAACGTTGCATTTGTGAGACTTACCTATGTTGTTACATTGACTGGTTTATCCATTCTCATTGCTGTATAATATCTCCTTGTATAAATACACAACTTATTTGTCCATTCTACTATAGGACACTTGAATTGTTTCTAGCTTGAGGCTACTAAGAAGAGAGTGGTTTCTTGTATGTCTTCTGTGAATTCTATTTACATTTCTTCCACCCTCTTCTTCTTTTGCCTTGAATCTTTCCCAGCATCAGGGTCTTTTTCTTTGCATCAGGTGGCCAAAATATTGGAGCCTTAGCTTCCAGCAACAGTCCTTCAAATGAATATTTAGAGTTTATTTCCTTTAGGATTGACTGGTTTGATCTCCTTGCAGTCCAAGGGACTCTCAAGAGTCTTCTCCAACACCACACTTCAACAGCATCAGTTCTTCGACACTCAGCTTTTTTATGATGGTCCAACTTTTATATCTATACATGACTACTGGAAAATCCATAGCTTTGATTATACAGATATGAATTTGAGCAAACTCTGGGAGATAGTGGAAGACAGAGGAGCTTGGCATGCTACAGTTCATGAGGCTGCAAATAGTTGGATATGACTTAGCAACTAATGTAACTTTTACATTTCTATTGTGTCTGTACTTAAAGTTGGCATTGCTGGTTCCCAAATATACCTACATATTCAGTTTTACTCAATAATGTCAAATAGGTTTCAAAAATGATTGAGCTAATTTTCATTTTCATGGCACTGTAGGAGAGTCTCAGTTTCCCCACACCTTTGACAACGTTGGTCTTATTTGTCTATTTAAACTTTAGTCAGCCTTTTCAGTTGTCCGATATCACATTGTATTCCTTCCTATTTACCTGGTATGGGCCCAGGACTATGCTGGATTCTGAGGGATGCTCCCAATTTTTCAGGACCTCTCTACTTGCAAATGAAGGGAACTCAACTTGAACTGCTGTAAATAAACACAGAAATAGATTTTTTTTGTTTTTGTCTGAACTAAGGTATGGGAAGGAGGCTGAAGTGGAGACTTGGACAGTGTCAGGACCCTTGGTCTTTCATCTCTGCCTTTATCTGAGTTTGCAACTCTAGTTTAAATAGTGTATGTATCTTGGGGGCATTTGGGGGCAACAGAATGACAAAATAAATGTAATTTAAAAAAAGTCTGGTAGTGGTGTGTTGAACTGGGAATATGGAGACAGGAGGCTAAGGGGCTGGAGAATAGCCAGCCCCTGGATGTGGATATTTGGAAGACATTGCAAATATCAAGTATCTGAAGACCTTGACAACTGAATGGTTTGTCATGATGAAAGTGGAGAAATTAGTCAAATTAGTTATGAGGGTAGAGTGATGCTTGGTTTATAAGCATAAGCCTAAAATTAATAGCATCCATTTCTAATGATGAATCACTTATTCAGGACACAAAATTCAGTTGAGCACAGATCACAGCTTCTTCTGTCCTAATAAATATAGGATGTTGAGGGTTTGATCCATTGCTGTGTAATATATAACCCCAACATTGGTGGCTTAAAACAACTGTAAAGATTTTCTGGTTATCTCTCATGATTCTGAGGGCTCAGAGGGCTCAGCCTGGCAGGGTAGCTCATGGAGCTGCGGTCATGATGTCAGGGATGCTGATGTCCTCTGAAGACTTCCTTGGGCTTATGTCTGGTGGTCAGAGACTGGGAGCTCAGTTGACAATGTCAGCCGAGACACCTACACATGATCTTCCCTTGTGGCATGGACTTCCTCACAGCCTGGTAGATGGATTCCAAAAGCAAGTTTCCCAACAGACCAAGGCAGAAGTAAGTGCTTTACTTATGATACAGTCTCAGAAGTCTTACAGTGTTACTCCTTTCTGTTCTGTTGGTAAAGGCAATCACAAAACATCTGTCCAGGTTCAAGGGGAAAGGAAACAGCCTCATGACTTGATGGAATGGATGCCACCATCACATTGTAAGCAGAACATATGGGATGGGATTTGGTGGCCATCTTTGAAAAATAACAATTCAAAGGTGGAGGTAATTCCTATTTCTTCTCTTTTTTCGGTGTATTTCTAAGAATTGATAAGAACATGAACCAGAATGAGGGCAAAATGAATGGACAACAAAAGGAGAGATCAGAAGTATGAATTGTTGCTATAAAGATTTAACCAGATTTAAGATTCCGGACTGATACAGCTTTCTACCTCAGTGAAAGAAAAGTAAACTCAGAATGATGAAACTGTTGAGGTGAAGCAGGTCATTAGGGAATATCTAGCACATTCCTTCAACTCCAGACAAAACCAAGTGCAGCACATTCCAAGGAGAGATTTAAAAATCACCCTGTCTGGAATGTACCCATACATGGAGATTCTATAGAATTTTTTGATTGTGTGTTACAGGTTTATTAAAGAATTTGAAATCTTTAAATTTTTTTTAATGCTATCAGTGTTTATATTTCCCTCACCATTACATCTCATGGTATCATTGCAACCTAGGTCTAAATCTGAAATATGCAAACAGATTCTGTCAATATCCATGGGGTGAAAAATCTGCTCTAAACCAAAATGTAGCTTTTCATTCTCTTAAATGTTCCTCTTTCCTTTCCAGAAATATCTTACTGTTGCAGGAAGGGGAACCTCTTCCAGGGCTGGAGAATGGGCTCTTGTCTAATGCTTGGGGATGAATTGTCTGAGGAGACATGCATGTTGACAAAGATGCTTTATTGAGAAGGGGCTCCCCAGGCAGAAAGCACCAGGGTGAGGGAACCCAGGAGAACTGTTCCACCACATGGCTTGCAGTCTCAGGTTTTACAGTAAGGGGTTAGTTTCTGGGTTGTCTCTGCCGATCATTCTGACCCAGGGCCCTTCCTGGTGGCTCACGCATTGCTCAGCCAAAAGGGATTCCAGCCAGTAGGATTCTGAGAGTTTGGTAAGACATGCGGTGTCTCCTTTTGATGTTTTCTGAATTCCTCCAGTTGGTGTGGCTTGTTAATTTCGTGTTCTTTTCCAGGACCGCCTGTTGTAAAATAACTCACGCCAGTGGTTTCTATGGTGCCCAGCCAGGGTGGGCGGATTCAGTGTTTCCTCTAACAGGAACGCTAGATATTCCAAGATCTGCTAACTATACAGCCACCACAATAATTGAGGCTGAAGACTTACTTTAAGAGGAGAATCTATGTCCAAATAAAACTATTTGCAAAGAAACTGTCTTTAATCTAGAAAACTGATTATTGCCAAGATACTCACTCATCCTCATCCTCTGGATAGTAGCCTCATTCTGTGGGGTTTGCCAAGCTGTCCAGCTGCCTCCTTTCCCATGTCTGTCTCCCTCCATCTGTCTCCTCTTCTTCACCTATGTGACCGTAAGACCCTGGGCTCCATACAACATGGTTTGAAAGTCATGGGTTCCCTAGAATTCTGAGCAGATGGGTAAGAATGATTAGCAGGGAACTTTTGAAGTACTCTCCACATGGCATTATCACTATCATCATCACTATCGTGATCATCTTTAGAAACACTAAAAACCTAAACCTGCATGTTCATAAGCTCCGTGCAAGGTCAAATAGAGAGGAAGTAAACAATTACCTCATTTGAAGAAAAAACAGCCCAGGCTGACAAGGCACAAAAAACAAAGCATGGGGGAAATAATTTCCCAAATTCAGAGTTAATATTAACATCTTTAATCTATTCTATCCAAAGAACTTAATATCCCCAGTCAACAGTTCTAAGAGAGGGGAATGGGTCTGGGAGTGACCAGCCTTGCATTGATTTCAAATCCAAGAAGAGAGATGCAAGATCTGTGCGGGGCTATGGGAGTCTCCTCTTTGTTAGAAGTCCAACTTCCTTTTCTTAGGCCTAAGCTAACTCTCCGGGTATAGTGGGGCAGTCCATCACAGAGTCCTGTAAACTTCCCTGCAACCATGGCCTGCAGCCCAAAATATTGTTAAAAGGCAGATCCTGATTGAGTAGGTCTGGGGTAGAGACAACATCCCATATTTATAATAAGCCCCTAGATGATGTCCAAAGACCACACCTGGGGACAAAGTGTTTAGAGAGACATCCTTAGAGTGTTTGAATGCGTTGATTTACCAGGTTACAACTACCTGAACAAGAAAGGGAGTACTTGGAAATTTCTGGCTCATCAATTGGAAACAGTGACAAATTCCATCTACTTTCTGATACTTACTGGTGGCTAGACAAGGTTAATTACTAGTTATAAGTACTGATTAAAAAAAAATGAAAGAGGTTCTGTATATACTCCTGCATTACAGGCAGATTCTTTGCCGTCTGAGGCAAAGCCTGACTCTATGCATACATGTATATATATAAAGAATATACTATATAATATTTAACATACTAAAGCAAACACACATATATGTGTAAATATAAAACTGACTCCATCCATCAAGAATTTGCCATTTAGGAATCTAGAGAGATGGTACTGACAAACCTTTATGTAGGCCGCTGTGGAGACACAGGCATGGAGAACAGACTTACGGACTCTGGGGAGTGGGGGAAGGAGAGGGTGGGCTGTGTGGAGAGAGTAACATGGACACATATACACTACCATATGCAAACTGGATAGCCAATGGAAATCTGCTGTGTGATTCAGGGAACTCCAACTGGGGCTCTGTAACAACCTAGACGGGTGGGATGGGGAGGGGGAGGGAGGTTCAGGAGGGAGGGGACATTTGTATACCTATGGCTGATTCATGTTGAGGTTTGGCAGAAATCAACACAATAATGTGGAGCATTTATCCTTCAATTAAAAATAAATTAATTTTAAAAAGAATGTGCCATTTATACTTTCCTGTTAAACTAATGTAGAACAAGTTTCACAGTGGCCTTTGAAAAGAAAGACAATGCAAACTGATTGCATCACTTTAGTCCCTTTGTTTATGACATCAGCAAGAATGGATTGGGTATCTATTGTGTCTCAAGCATTGGAAGCCAAGTAAGATAATGTCCTTACCTCTGGGGCGGGGGATGGTGATTCAGAGTCTTGTGTAAGAGACAGATACCCGTTTCTAGGCAGTGTGGTAATTTTATAACACTGAAGTTCTCTCTCCATATGTCTGAGAAGACATTTCTGTTTACAAACTTGTTATTGAAACTTTCAACAAAGCAGGTGCAAAATGAGAAAGAATTCTTATCCTGGAAAGCATATGGCTGCAACAGATGACTGTTTTCTTAGTACAGGAAACTGTCTAACAGTGAGAAAACGTCAGAAGCTTAAGTGAATGAAACGGAATCACAAATTCTTGACAACCTGCCAGATTGACTCTTCTGTGAAAACTAATGTTTGTTGTTTTGAAATGATGTACTTTCTCTTTTTTTGAGGCCCTCTACTCAATATGTGAGTTTAGTCTATGGCCAGTAGCTAAGCTTTCTCTCTTCTTGGTAGGTAATGACTTCTATGAAAAGCCCTGAGAGCAATTATGGATCGTGTCCACATAATAACTTCTTTCCTCTAAGAAGATTAAGTTGCGGCCTTTCTCTAATATCCTCAGATCAGTGACCAGAAAGTTTATCAAACTCTCCAGAACTGTGGCCAGCTCCTACAGAACTTCTGTGAGAGTAATTTAAAAATACAGGCATAGAGTTATGAAAACGACATCCCTTTTGCTGTGGTTATGACTCAAGGTTTCATTTTATCCTTTAGCACCCCTTCATTGGGTCCACAGATTCCATATGCTCATGCAGCTGTCCCGATTTCCTCAATTCAGAAAACCTCCTCTTGGGTTTGACACCAAGTTGGATAAATGGCAATCTATTCTAAAATCCAGATATCTTGGTTAATGCTCTCCAAGGACCAGACATTTCAGGCATGGTTTTGATAGTCATATAAAGGAGGGAAAGACAAACTGAAGCTCAATGAAGTTTACAAGGGCCACCAACAGAGCAAACCTCCGAGTGGGACTGAGCGGGTATATGGAGAGATTCAGACAGCTCCTTGGAATTTGCCCTTCTGTCAGTGATGATCCAGGGAGTCTGACTCATCCCCCATCATCTTTTTAAACTCTAACTGTACTCCTAGGACATGGGGAAGAACTCTCAACAATGGATGTCCTGCCTATAGAAGTTGTGTGTGCATGCTTAGTTGCTGAGTCCTATCTGACTCTTTGTGACCCCATGGATTATAGTCCCCCAGGCTCCTTTGTCCATGGGATTTTCCATGGAGGAATACTGGAGTGGGTTGCCACTTGCTCCTCCAGGGGATCTTCCCAGCCCAGAGGCTGAACCTGTGTCTCATGCGTCTTCTGCATTGGCAGGCAGATTCTTTACCACCGAGACACTGGGAAGCCCTTTTCTCAGGGAGCTTTGATATTTCTTAAGTGTCAGGAAGAAAGTGAGGGAGCAAGTTCAAGAAATGATTTATCTAGGTAATATTTCCCACCTGGACTGTCTCAGGATTAGCACAGGTTTATAGAGTGCCCACTTGTCTCCAGATTTCACGTTCACTATATCATTTAATTTTTTGTTACTTTTTAATGATAGATCCACTTTTGTTTATTTACTTATTTAAAATTGTTGGTCATGCCCTACAGCATGTGGGATCTTAGTTCCCCGACCAGGAATCCTTGCCCCTGCACTGGAAGGTGGAGTATTAACCCCTGGACCACTGGGGAAGTCCGTGTATCATTTAATCTCGGCCATGATACTGTGAGGTAGGAACTTTTATCCATTTTGTAGTTGAGGAAACAAGTTAACAAAAACAAAGGAACCTGTACAAATTCAAACAGCTAGTTAAGTGATGGGACTGAGTTTTGACCCAAGATCTTCAGGTTGAATTTTTATTTTGTTAATCACAAATATGGCTTAAAATTTTAAAAAATTTTATATTGGGGTATAGTTGACTTACACTGTTGTGTTAGTTTCAGGGGTACATACAGCAGAGTCATTTAGTTATACATATACATACAATACGGAGAAGGCAATGGCTCCCCACTCCAGTACTCTTGCCGGGAAATCCCATGGACAGAGGAGCCTGGTAGGCTACAGTCCATGGGGTCACGAAGAGTTGGACATGACTGAGTGACTTCACTTTCACTTTTCAGTTTCATGCATTGGAGAAGGAAATGGCAACCCACTCCAGTGTTCTTGCCTGGAGAATCCCAGGGACAGAGGAGCCTGGTGGGCTGCCATCTATGGGGTTGCAAAGTCGGACACAACTGAAGCGACTTAGCAGCATACATACAATATTCTTTTTCAGATTCTTTTCCCATGTAGGTTATGATAAAGTATTGAGTAGAGTTCCCTGTGCTATGTAGTAGGTCCTTGTTGATTATCTATTTCATGTAACACAGTGTGACTTTAAATATGATGCTTGACCAAAGGGGCTTAGGGCCCAGTGTAAAAAAGAACACTGGTCTGAGGCGTGGAAATTGACTAGAGCAAGTGTGCCCAGGACATACATTTCACGGATAATGTATCCATTGCCTCTGTACCTCCCAAGAAATCTCCTGTTTGTCCACTTAGGTTCTAGGCCTTGTGTGTGTGTGGTTTTTGGAGAAATAGAAAGAACTGGAAGAAACACATATGGTTAAATAGTTGCTGGGATATTTAGGACTTCAAGAAGCTGATGATGGGGAGAAAACTGTCTCATGTGATAATATTTACCTCTACCTTGACGCTTTTGCATTTTCTTGGATTCATTTAATTTTTTCTAAAAAAATTAGGGACTTGTGTTTCTTTGGAATGTGATCACGCACATTGATTGATAGCTGGCCATGGTCGTCCAGTTATCTCTGGGATCTACAGTGAATAGAGAGTCGCTGAGGAGATGGGTCCTGTCTGTCAATCCACTCTGACTAATATTTGCTTCAAGGTTTTATTGTGCAGCTTGGTTCCAGGGTTCGCTATGAAACATTAGGGCATCTCGGGGGGCAGGGCACTTCCGCTCAGGCTTGAATTCACAATCAGTTCACCTTGCTCCACAATTTCCTCAGAAAAACATGTTTGAAAGGAGTTTGTGTCCGATCCCCTAGTCCCTTGACTCTGTCTTAGAGAAATGACACCATGAAAGTGGCTGACTTTTCTCCTTAGAATGCACAATGACAGTAGAATAAGCAAGCAACATTCATATCAAAGAACCTACTTTCAGATTTCTTCCATTAGGAGGACATCTCTTGATGTGCTTAAGAAGTTCTCCTGCACAGATTACATCTGTGAAACTGGCCAAGGATCACGTTCTGTGCAGAACAGGCTGCCTGGGAACAGAGACCAAGACAAAAGGAGGATGAAGACCTCAGAGGCAGGGACAGATGGGATGGGAAAACCTTATGGAAACTGCTCGTAAGTAATTACTTGAACATCTCATCTGAGGCATTTGAATGTCCTCACCAAGGTCATTAGCTGTGTATGGAGCAAAGTCTTATTTTTAAAGTTTGACGCAGTCCGAGGAATGCTTTGTTCCTAATTTAGAGCACTTGTACTGGGAGCTTCCAAGCCCCCGGCGTCCACTGCCACCCACCGCGTGCTTTGCAGTGGGCCAGAGTCCGCTGGTGGTGAAGTCCCAGAGTTCGTCAGCCCCACAGGGAGCAAGCAAAGCCTGGGAGAGAGCTTATTTTGGGGAATTATTTAGAAAGAAAATGAGCTTTTGAAAAAGACCTCTTGGGTATTAGAATTTGGATTCTATTTCAGTAAGTATTCACTTCTCTCCCCTTTCTATTGTGGGCAGAGGATTCTTTTTTGCTCTTTTAATTTTGGGATTGGCCACGTAACTTACTTGGCTTATAACATGTTTGCAGGTAGGAGGCAGACAGAGGTCTTAACTGAACTTGTGCAGTTCAGCATGGCTCTTTCACCCTGGTGATTTTTCAGAAGAGCTTCTTTTGGGTAGCTGCCTCTCCTATGGAGAGCAAATTTGAAATCAATGCATAGTCTGGTGGACCCACAGCCTAATGCAGAACCATCCAGCTGAATCCAGCCCAGATCTGTGATCTGTTAGGATGTTTATTACATAGCATTATGATGACGGTAGATGACTAATACATGGAGTTAATAATTTCTATTTTTTTTTTTTCTGTGTGGGGATGGATGTTTATGTAGACTACTATGATAGAGTTAAAACTCCTTTCACACAAGGTATGGAAGGGAGCTTCAATTAGCTTCAATTTAGAATTCTGAGACCAAAGAAAGCAGAGGCTTGTGACACAGCAAGCCACACTCTAACACAAACATCAGTTGCCCTGAAGTGAGTCCACAGACAGCCAGGTTTAGCAGACACTGAACGGCAGTGTCAGAGCATTTAAGTTAATTTGGTCCATAAGCCTGAAAAATTCATCGAACCCCTCTGGCCCATACAGACTACTTTAAAAACTGTCTAAAGTGTGAACTTAAGTTGAAAATTTTAAAAAGTCAAATTTAAGTTGAAAATTTAACTTAAGTCAAATTTAAGTTGAAAATTTAACTTAAATTTTAAAATCTCTAGCATCTCTTAGAAAAAATCAGAATGCCAGAAAATGGTGAGCTCACATTTCTTGCCGATAACAAATGTGAGAGCTGAGTCGTTCCCCTTAGTTATGCTTTTCGGCTTGTGAAGTCCCTGCTGTGTTCTGTTACTCATTTTCAGCTGTCTAGTGTGATTCAGCTGCTTGTCTCATCCTTAAGGACCGGGCATTGGGAATTGTGTAATCTCTTAACTCAACAACCCTCTCTTCCTTTTAAGGAAATCTACAGAGGTAAAGAAAGACCCCCTGTTTAGCTCAGAGGAGATTCTCAGTAGGGTGACCCTACATCAGTTTTGCCCAGGATAGTCCAGGTTGATATCTATTGTTCTGGGTTAGTTTATCAATTTGCATGAAAGGCTATGGAGGCCCATCTGGCAGGTGACACTGGCTTTTAGTACCTCAGATGCATCTCACATGCCTGTTCATTCAGTCTTTTGTTCACAGCATGATGGTCTCTGGTTGTTCAAAGTCTTACATGGCGCTCAAGGCAGAGGCTGTAACCCCTAGCTGGCACTGGCTTCGGTAGTGGCATGCAATTACTATCATCTCATTCTATTGGTCAGGATATCACCCAGATTCAGGGAACGGAACTTAGATACCACCCAGTGCTGAATGAGTAGGCAGTTAGTGACCAGAGCCAAATCTGTTATTCCACTCAATGTGCATTCTTTCATTCCAAGAAGCCCTATGTGTCTCCATTCTCCATTTCACTTTTGATTTTTCCACTTGCATTACACTATTACACATATTATATTATTAATGTATGAGCACCTGTGTATTCTAAGAGAAGTAAGCCAAGAATGGTCTTCTAAAGGTCTTAAAAAATATTGGAATTATGTGCAAAAGTTGTTTGCACATAATTTGGACAGTCAGAGCTCTCTGTTACAGACATAGTTCAAGAATTTATTAAAGGGTTTAGATAGCTCATCACATCCCTAAAAGGGTCTGAGAACGAGGCTTGGAAACTACACAGCTAGGAACAACTCCAACGTTATAGCTCAGACTGCTCTGGGGAAGAACTCCTGCCTCTGCTCTTGGATGAACTCACGACACCTCACCAGCTGCCACGGAGCACAGTGCCAGGACCTCCACCCATGCTGTTTCTGAAAGCTCACCATCTTGGCCTTTATCCTAGCCAGAATGAATCTGGACATCCCTGCTTCCAAATGCCTTGTACATTTGTACCTGAATGGTTGGTCCTAGGCCATGTGTCTGTACCATGGTTGCATCTATGGGAAGTGAATTTCTAGCATCTCTTCTGGGGATATGCAGATTCATAAGGTGGAAAAATCCTCAAGCACAAAAACAGTGTTTATAAGGTACTGAGGAGGCAAAAATCACAAAAAAGTCCACCATATGAATGTGTACATGCATGGACTTTTCTGAATCAAGGTTTCCTAGTTTTCATGATATCTTCAGAGAGCATCCTAATCCTTACCTAATAAGAATCACTGTTATATGGACTTCCCTTGCAGAGACACAAATCTGTGTGTTTGTGTCCATTTGTGTACATGAATCCTTTATACTTTTTAGAATTGAAGATTGTGAGGTTCAATTTTCTACCTCTGTCTACTCCAATACCATAACTCATTAGTAAAAGCCAGATGGATACAAGAGTGGTATTTTTGTTTATTGCTAAACTTTGCCAACAAAGGTTCATCTAGTCAAGGCTATGGTTTTTCCTGTGGTCATGTATAGATGTGAGAGTTGGACTGTGAAGAAGGCTGAGTGCCAAAGAATTGATGCTTTTGAACTGTGGTTTTGGAGAAGACTCTTGAGAGTCCCCTGGACTGCAAGGAGATCCAGCCAGTCCATTCTGAAGCAGATCAGCCCTGGGATTTCTTTGGAAGTAATGATGCTAAAGCTGAAACTCCAGTACTTTGGCCACCCCATGAGAAGAGTTGACTCATTGGAAAAGACCCTGATGCTGGGAGGGATTGGGGGCAGGATGAGAAGGGGACGACAGAGGATGAGATGGCTGGATCGTATCACTGAGTCAAAGGACATGAATCTGGGTGAACTCCGGGAGTTGGTGATGGACAGGGAGGCCTGGCGTGCTGCGATTCATGGGGTCGCAAAGAGTCGGACACGACTGATCGACTGATCTGATCTGATCTGAAACCTGTTTTGTGTCCTCCTGTGGGATAATGGTAAAATATAAAGTTCACTAAAGCCTTGATTAACAAGAATGCTTATTTTAATAGATTTTTTGTTTAACTTTTACTTTGAGAACAGAATGGCAATATCAAAAGAAAACAAAAATAACAGACTGCTTCCAATAAGGATTTGTTCTAAAAATACCCTTTCTGGGGTGAGAGTAGCTTAGAATAAGACCACATTCAGCTCAGGTTTCTACAATTTCCAATACTTGATGCATAAGCAGATTCCTAGGAGGTGATTTAACTCCCTATTTAAAAAAAACAATTAAAAAAAAAAAACAATTTCCTACTATTTAAAAAAAAACAACTTTTCTCACTATTTTCTTGCTATTTAGGCAAAATGTAGAGTAAAACATTTTGGGAGATTCCAGACAATAGAACTTAGATTCCAGAACATTAGAACTTAAAGAAACCACAAGTCTGAGACTTAGAGAGGGTGAAGTATTTTACAAGATTAGCAAGCTATGGCAGAGACTGAACTGAAACTGAAGACTTCTTATTCCCAATGTGGTATCCTCTCCTCTAAAACACCTTAGGAAGGTTTGTAACAAATATTTTGTATCAGTTAGTTACTGCTGTGTAACAAACCACCTAAAAATTTAGCAGCTGAAAACAAAACCATTTATTCATGTTTACAAGTATGCAGGTTGGCTGAGTGGTTCTGCTGCATTGGGCTTTCTCTGCCTCTTTAACTGGGCTCACTACAGGTCCATGTTCAGTGGTTGGTTGGCTCGGTGGCTTAGCCAGGTTCGGTTGGGCTCTATCACACATTATCTGATATAATGTCACATCTGGTGCTTCAGCTGGGAAAATGAGGTCACCTCTGCTTCATGAGGTTCTATTCTTCTGCAGGCTACACAGACCTTTTCTCATGGTGATCTCAGGGTTCCAAAAGGTAGAATCTAGTCTGTGAAATGGATTATTGGAATCATCCTTCTCCATTATCCAAAGCCCCTCTTAAAGCCCACCCAGATTCATGGTTGAAGATGAGACATCACCCCATTGAGGGCAGAATCTATTAAGTCACAATACCAAAACATAGAGAAGCTGTAAAAAAATTAGTGCCATTTGTTTTCAATCAATTTGTGTGTGTGTTTATCACTCAGTCATGTCAGACTGAGACCCATGAACTGTAGCCCACCAGGCTCCTCTGTCCATGGAATTCTCCAGGCAAGAGTACTGGAATGGGTTGTATTCCCTTCTCCAGGGGATCTTCCCCACCCAGGGACTGAACCTGTCTCTCTTGCACTGCAGGCAGATTCTTTACCATCTGAGCCACCTGGGAAGCCCTTTAATCAATCTACCATAACTTAATTAATTCATTCAAACTTTACTGTCTTTTGTAATACTTTATTGATTGTGTCTGGCCTAGTGCTACAATAAGCATTAGGGATATAATAAAGTCAATCCTCTACTTATTTCCTAGTCAAAAATATCATATAACCAAATCATTTTTTTTTTTAGGTAATTTGGTAACTCAGGATCAGTTTTGTTTGTTTGTTTTTAAATCACTGTCCTGAAAGTCTTTAGTCCTTAAATTTGATATTATACCTTCTATTAAAAATCATGCAAAAAGTTCAAGAGTAAAATAGTGTACATAAATTAAAATTGACTTTAGTGAGACTAATTGACTTCTCAGAGGTGCAGCCAACAGGGAACTGTCAGGCTAGATGAGTTTTTACACATCTAAGGGAGAAATTGGAGCCCTAAATGCTAAATTTAGCTTCCAGGGATATCATAGGTACATTTGACAATCTGAAGGTCTTTAGATTATATGGAGAGTTTTTACCATTTCTATTTGATATTTCATATGTAATTGCTATTTCAGGTGAGATGTATGAGGGAGACTGTAGAACGACAAATGAGCCACTTAACTTTTAGACTCCAATTGACTAATACTAACTGGTTATTGGTAGCAATATTTTCATGTTATCCAGATGTAGGACCTGGTCTAGGCAGAACTGAGGATGTCCTTTAGGCAAATAGCTTAAGATTTTCAAAATATACCCAAGAGAAACTGAGTAACTCTCCTGTAGAGAACAACTAAAATGTTAAAGTAGAAACCAAAATATTTGCTTACAGGTAATGAGGAGATTGGGAAATGAAGAAATTTGGAAAGGAGTACGTCAAGGCTATATATTGTCATCCTGCTTATTTAGCTTATATGCAGAGTACATCATGAGAAATGCCAGGCTGGAAGAAGCACAAGCTGGAATCAAGATTGCTGGGAAAAATACCAATAACCTCACATATGCAGATGACACCACTCTTATGGCAGAAAGTGAAGAACTAAAGAGGCTCTTGATGAAAGTGAAAGAGGAGAGTGAAAAAGTTGGCTTAAAACTCAACATTCAAAAAACTAAGATCATGGCATTCAGTCCCATAACTTCATGGCAAATGGATGGGGAAACAGTGACAGACTTTATTTTTTGGGCTCCAAAATAACTGCAGATGGTGACTGCAGCCATGAAATCAAAAGACATTTGCCCCTTGGAATAAAAGCTATGACCAACCTAGACAGCATATTAAAAAGCAGAGACATTACTTTGCGACAAAAGTCCATCTAGTCAGCTATGGTTCTCCAGTAGTCATATATGGATGTGAGAGTTGGACTATAAAGAAAGCTGAGTGCAGAAGATTTGATGCTTTAGAATTGTGGTGTTGGAGAAGACAGTCCCTTGGACTGTGAGGAGATCAAGCTGGTCAATCCTAAAGGAAATCAGTCCTGAATATTCATTGGAAGGGCTGATGCTGAAGCTGAGGCTCCAATACTTTGGCCACCTGACGGGAAGAACTGGCTCATTGGAAAAAACCCCGATGCTGGGAAAGATTGAAGGCAGGAGAAGGGGACGACAGAGGATGAGATGGTTGGATGGCATCACCGACTTGATGGACATAACTTTGAGTAAGCTCCGGGAGTTGATGATGTACAGGGGAACCTGGTTTTCTGCAGTCTATGGGGTTGCAAAGAGTCGGACACAACTGAGCAACTGAACTGAACTATTTGGAGCCAAGGGAGGTAGCAAATAAGACAAATAGCAAAAAGCATAATATTATAACCTTAGAATTAGAATCTAGCACATAATAAGAATAATTCAATATATTGAATGTTTTTACTATGAAAAGAATATATTCTTTTATTATTTCTGTTCACACCTGTTGTCTTAACTTTCAGCAATAAAATTAAATAAATTTGATTCCTTAATCAGAACAAATTGCTTTACACATTATTTACATTTTGCCAAAGTCTACAGCTTTGGAATAGAAAAAGCAAAGTATAGTATCAAGCATATTCAAGAGAAAATTCAGGTGTGGCCAGGTCTGGGTCTGCCCTTTGCTGTAGGTAACTGGGGAACCACTTAGGGAAGCAACTCTTGGAGGATCAAAAGGCATTAAATGCCATTTGATGCTGAAGACCCTCTGTCCTGGTCTGGGTGAGTGTGAGTGCAAATGCATATGTGAGGCACTCTCACAATAAAAGGGAATTAAACCTTCCCTTTTTATCTTTACTGGGATACAGCCTTACAATATGATTCATTTTTAGGAGATAACCTTAAAGATATACTTTTCTGGAAACAATTATAATCAAGAAAAAAGCTGAGCTTCCAATCCAATTGAGTCTGGGGCAGAACTGGTTCCTGGGAACATGGTAGGTGTTTATTAAATTGTGTTAACTGAATGTTTGGAAAATATTGGTACTGGAGTATTTAAAGCCTCTCCCAGTATAAGAATAATTCTATTTTTGCTCACTTCACTTATGAGTCTTTTTGGGGCTGAATTAAGCAAGACCGGAGCATTCAAGAAGGATAGGATGATTTACATTGGTAAGGTTAAAGGATAATTCAGAAGGTTAAAGAAAATAGGATAAATCCAGAGATGAAGGTATGGGGGAGAGAAGGCAAGAGCTTGAAATTTGGAGAGAAATACTTTTTCAATTTGAATTTATATACATATACATGTATGCATGTAGTTATTTATTTAATTTTTTAAGCAGTGCCATCCTGCCTGCAGGATTTTAGTTCCCTAACCAGAGTTTGAACTCTGGCCATAGCACTGAAAACACTGAGTCCTAACCACAAGACAACCAGGGAACTTCCAAAGATCCTTTATACCTGATAATCATATACAGAGAGACAAAAAGAAATGGGAAAAACAGTTTTAAGAGACTTTGTAGCATGTTATGAACCAAATCCTATTTTGGTATGTTTTATAGATATTTCACAACAAATTTATTTCCTTTGCAGCTATTTTTTGGATCTTGGACTGTTGCTGCTTTGAATGCAGTGCTCTCTGGAGATTGAGCTTTCTAGCAATTTTAAATAAATGAAATGTACAATTGTCGGTTCTTATGAAGTAGAAATTTCTTTGAAATAAAGTGAAAGAAAGGAAATTATGATATCTTATTGATTCTAGAACACACTTTTACGTTTTTAAAAATTGCTAACATTTTTAATTGAAGTCTCATTGATTTACAGTGTTATACTGCTTTCAGGTATGCAGCACAGTGATCCAGTATTTTTATAGATTGCTGCTGCTGCTAAGTCGCTTCAGTCATGTCCGAATCTGTGTGGACACAGCCCACCAAGCTCCCCCATCCCTGGGATTCTCCAGGCAAGAACACTGGAGTGGGTTGCCATTTCCTTCTCCAATGCATGAAAGTGAAAAGTGAAAGTGAAGTCGCTCAGTCGTGTCTGACTCTTAGCGACCCCATGGACTGCAGCCCACCAGGCTCCTCCATCCATGGGATTTTCTAGGCAAGGGTACTGGAGTAGGGTGCCACTGCCTTCAAAAGTTATTACAGAGAACAAGATGGTGGAGGAGTAGGTGGACGTGGAGTACATCTCTCTCCACGGATGCATCAAGAACACACCTTTAGACACAGAAGTTAATGCAGAACACCAGCTGAAAGTGGACAGGAGTACCTGACCAGCAGAAAAGAATATATAGAACCATGGAAAACTTGGTAGGATGAAGGAACTAGGGGGAAAAACAGGAGTGTTAGTAGGACTGGATAGGCCCTCAGTGGGGAAGGGGGCAGGGAACTGAAGCAGAGGTCCGATCCGCACATCAGGGCAGTTGTCTAAGTCAGAGGAGAAGTCATTTAAGGCTGAGAGTGAAACAGCTGATCTGTGGCAGCCTAAATGGAATGAGAATCAGATAGTCCTTGCTGCAGCCATATATACCCCAGACAGGGATGCAGGTCCTGTGCAAGGTGCAGTGGCTGGGAGCTGGAGTTTGGGGATTGTGGAGCGATCCCAGGAAAGGGTTGCTGTTGACTGTGGAGAGATGGATCAAAGGGATGTGAGGGAGGAGACTGTGGTGGGAAATGCCTGTGGAGGAAAGCCAGGCAGCCATGGAAGCAAGGAAATACTGCTGAGTTACATGTAGAGGGTAGAGCCATCACCATAGCCTCTCTCTCCACACATGCCAGCATCGGCAGCTGAACAATAGAGAGACTGGCCCTTCAAACACCTGATGCACAGAACCACAGAGCAGGACCCCACCCTGGGTGCCCCTTTAAGTGACTGATGCATTGATCCGAAGGGTAGGACCCCACCCAGGGGGGCAAGCCACTATATTCCTGATGGACTGAACAACAGAGAAGGACTCCAGGCAAGGGAGCCCTCTAAGTGCCCGAACTGGCAGAGCTATGGAAAAAGACTGGCCAAAGAGGCCTTCTGATGGCCAGCTACAAGAGGCTTGAAAAAAGACTCTGATAGGGCTGTAACTCCTGTGGTGGAGGCAGTCTGTGTCCCTGCACACTTGGCACCACCAGGGTCCCTGCAAGCCAAGCAGCTGCACCACCTTCACACTCAAATCTCACTGGGGCAGAGGTGCCACAGGCGGAAAAAAAGTCTGTGTCTTTGTGAAGGGTTGCTTCAGACGTGTCCAACTCTTTGCAACCCTGTAGACTGTGGCCTGCCTGGCTTCTCTGTCAGGGGGGTTCTCCAGGCAAGAATACTGGAGCGTATTGGTCAATACTGGCTGTCATGTCCTTCTAGAGCACTATATTTCCTGCTGCCCTCGCCGCCAACTCTCTTGAGTACCTGGTGCTGCCAGAACCCCTGTCACCCAAGCAGCTGCACCACCTCCACACGTAGACCTCAGATGGGCAAACCCAAGTCCTCCAGGGCAGCTTCAGGAGCAAACCTCATTGGATGATCCACATGCAGAGGTGGAAATAAAACCACAATTGAAACCCAGGGGCAGTGTGGCTAAGGAAGAAGACCCAAAACCTTCCCACCAGCTGTATAAACTGCATATTAAAACCACATGATCACCTAGGCAGACTCTGTGTCTATGGAGTATATAAAAGGGCATTGAGACAAAAGAAAATTTAGACAAAAGAAAACACACTAATTCTGATAGCTGTGGACATTGGAGGCCAGAACACACAGGAGTAGGACCAGATTAGAATCTGAGCTGCCCCCACAGCAGGCAGAGATCAGCACAGTGTTGCAGGGCATCCTATGGAGGTGAGGTGGACTGTGACTCCCAGAGAGGGACTCTGACAGCGGTGACTCAAGAAAAACATTATTCTGATGTTTTGACTTGTTCTGTAGATTGTTTTGGATTTTTTTTCCTTCTCCCCCCTTTCCCCACTCCCCGCGTTGTAGTTGTCGATTTTATTGGCACTATGAAATCTAACTAAGCTTTTGAGCTTTTTTCCCCCTCAGTCGCATTTTATTATTGTTGCTATAAACCTCTGCCTCTACGTTGGGCTTTTGCAGTTCTGTGGAGTTTTGTCTTTTTTTAATCTTAATTTTTTAAATCTATGATTATTTTTCCTGCATTTATTCCTTTGTTTGCTTTTACTGCTGTTCTTTTCCTCTTGCAGTTAAACTTTAATGTATATAAATCTTCTTTATCTACCTCTATTTAACTTTGCATATCTATTCTTTCTTTCCTTTTCTCTCAACGTATTTGTTACTTTTGTTTTCATTGCTTTGTTCTCCACTTGGCACCTTGCTCTAGTTTCTTTTTCCAGTTTGTGCCTTAGTGAGTTTTGTTCTTAACTGGTAAATATAATTTTTTATTTCCTTTGTTTACTGGGTCAATCTACTGTACTTTATTTTTGTTGGACTGTTTTGACTTTGCTTATGAGTGTATATGTATATGTGTATATTCCATTATTTTAATTATTATTTGCCTGATTTTGTAACTGCCATTTATCTGGGGTTCATCTTTGGTTTATCATTTTTGGGTATTTGTTTTAATCTCACTTAATGCCATAACAAACCACTTGTGGAATCTTTGTTCCTGACCAGAGATCAAACCCTGAGCCTTTGGAGTGGGAGCACTGACTCCAAGACCCTAGACAGCCAGAATAGTAACCTTAGGGAGTACTGAATAGTGAGAACTCACACAGAGACAAGACCCAGCATTGCCCAATGACAAGTAGTACCCTGTGCAGGACACCTCATCTAAAGAACAAACAAAACAAAAATACAAACCAAATCATCAGGAGACAGGATTACCACCTCACTCAGCCTTGCCCATCAGAGGAAAAACAAACAAACAAATGAACAAACAAAAACTCAGCACAAATCTCACCCTATACAAAGCTTACACAAACCACTGGACCAATCTTAAAAGGGCAGAAGTCAAAAGGAAGAAAGAATTAAACCTTGATGCCTGGGAAAAGGAGACCTAAAACACAATAAGTTAAAAAACAATGAAAAGGCAGAGAAATACTACACAAATGAAGGAACAAACTAGAAACACAGAAGTCCAAATAAATGAAGAGGAAATAAACAAACTAACTGAAAAATAATTCAGAATAATCATAGTAAAGATGATCAAAACCCTTGAAAACAGAATGGAGAAAATGCAAGAATTAATTAACAAAGATCTAGAAGAATTAAAGAATAAACATACAAACAACACAATTACTGAAATTAAAAATACTCTAGAAGGAATCAATAGCAGAATATCTGAAGCAGAATAATGAATCAGTGAGCTGCAAGATAAAACGGTTGAAATAACTTCTGAAGAGCAGAATAAAGTAAAAAGAATGAGAAGAACTGAGGATAGTCTCAGAGACCTCTGGGACAATATAACATGCAGCAACATTCAAATTATAGGGGTCCCAGGAAAAGAAGAGAAAAAGAAAGACTATGAGAAATTTTTTGGAGAAATTATAGTTTAAAACTTCCTTAACATGGAAAAGGAAAGAGTCAATCAAGTCCAAGAGGCACAAAGAGTCCCATACAGGATAAATCCAAGAAGAAACATGCCAAGACACATACTAATCAAACTAACAAAGACTAAGCACAAAGAAAGAACATTAAAAGCAGAAAGGGAGAAGCAACAAGTAACATACAAGGGAAACCCCATACGTTTAACAACTGATCTTTCAGCAGAAACTCTGCAGGCCAGAAGGGAATGGTAGGATATATTTAAAGTACTGACAGGGAAAAACATACAACCAAGATTACCTTACCCAGCAAGGATCTCATTCAAAATTGATGGAGAAATAAAAAGCTTTTCAGACAAGCAAAAGTTAAGAGAATTCAGTACCACCAAACCAGCGTTACAAGAAATGTTAAAGGGACTTATATAGATAAGAAATACAAGAGAAGAAAAAAGATCTACAAAATCAATCCCAAACAATTAAGAAAATGGCAATAGAAACATATTTATCAATAATTACTTTAAATGTAAGTGGATTAAATGCTTCAACCAAAAGACATAGACTGGCTGAATGGGTACTAAAACAAGATCCATATATATGCTGTCTACAAAAAACTCACTTTAGACCTAAAGACACATATAGATTGAAAGTGAGAGGATGGGACAATATATTCCATGCAAATGGGAAGCAAAAGAAATCTGGAGTACTACTACTACTACTAAGTCACTTCAGTCGTGTCCGACTCTGTGCTACCCCATAGACGGCAGACCACCAGGCTCCCCTGTCCCTGGGATTCTCCAGGCAAGAACACTGGAGTGGGTTGCCATTTCCTTCTCCAATGCATGAAAGGAAAAGTCAAAGTGAAGTCACTCAGTCATGTCCAACCCTCAGCGACCCCATGAACTGCAGCCTCCCAGGCTCCTCCATCCATGGGATTTTCCAGGCAAGAGTACTGGAGTGGGGTGCCATTGCCTTCTCCAAAATCTGGAGTAGCAATCCTCATATCAGATAAAATAGACCTTAAAATGAAGAATATTAAAAGTAATAAGGAAGGACACTACATAATGATCAAGGGATCAATCCAAGAGGAAGACATAACAATTGTAAATATCTATGCACCCAACATAGGAGCAACTCAATACATAAGACAAACCTAACAAACATAAAAGGAGAAATTGAAAGTAACACAATAATAGTAGGAGACTAACACCTTACTCACACCAATGGACAGATCACCAAAACAGAAAATTAATAAGGAAACACAAGTCTTACATGATATATTAGATGGGATGGAAGTAATATCTTCAGGACATTCCATCCAATTGCAGAAGAACACACCTTCTTCTCAAATGCACATGGAACATTCTCCAGGATAGACCACATCTTGGGTCACAAATCAAACTTCAGTAAATTTAAGAAAACTGAACATCTTCTCCAACCACAACGCTATGAACTAGATGTCAATTACAAGGAAAAAACTGTAAGAAACACAAACACATGGAGATTAAACAATACATTTCTAAATAACCAACAGGTTACTGAAGAAATCGAAAGGGAAATAAAACATTTTCTAGAAACAAACAACAATGAAAACATGACAACTCAAAGCCTGTGGGATGCAGCAAAAGCAGTTCTAAGAGGGAAGTTTATAGCAATACAATCTTAACTCAAGAAACAAGAAAAACATCTAATAGACAACCTAACTTTACACCTAAAACAACTGGAAAAAGAAGAACAAAAAAGCCCCCAAATTTAGTAGAAGGAAACAAATCAGAGCACAAATAAATGAAAAAGAAATGAAAGAAACAGTAGTAAAGATTAATAAAACTAAAGACTGGTTCTTTGAGAAGATAAATATAATTGACAAACTTTAGCCAGACTCATCAAGAAAAAAAGAGAGAAGAATCAAATGACCAAAATTAGAAATGAAAAAGAAGAGGTTACAAAAGACAATGCAGAACTATAAAGAATTATAAGAGACTATTATGAACAACTATATGGCAGTAAAATGGATAACCTGAAAGAAATGGCCAGATTCTTAGAAAAGCTCAATCTTCCAAGACTGAACCAGGAAGAAATAGAAATTATGAACAACCCAATTACAAGCACTGAAACTGAAGTTGTGATTTAAAAAATCTCCCCAAAAAACAAAAGCCCAGGACAAGATGACTTCACAGGAGAATTCTATCAAACATTTAGAGAAGAGCTAACCTCTATCATTCTAAAACTCTTTCAAAAAATTGTAGAGGATGGAACACTTCCAAACTCATTCTATAAGACAACCATCACCCTGATACCAAAACCAAAGACAACACAAAAAAAGAAAACTACTGGCCAATATCACTGATGAAAATAGATTCAAAAATCCTCAACAAAATTTTAGCAAACAGAATTCAACAGCACATTAAAACTCTCATACACCATCATCAAATTGGGTTTATTCCAGAGATGCAAGAATTCTTCAATTACACACAAATCAATCCATGTGATACACCACATTAGCAAATTGAAAGATAAAAGCCATATGATAACCTCAACAGATAAAGAAAAAACCTTTGACAAAATTCAGCACCCATTTATGATTAAAACTCTTCAAAAAATGGGCATAGAAGGAACCTACCTCAACACAGTAAAGGCCGTATATGATAAGCCTACAGTAAACATTATTCTCAATGGTGAAACAGTGAAAGCATTCCCCCTAAGATCAGGAACTAGACAAGGGTGTCCACTTTCACTACTATTATTCAACATAGTTCTGGAAGTCTTAGTTACAACAATCAGAGAAGAAAAAGAAATAAAAGGAATCCACATCAGAAAAGAAGAAGTAAAGCTCTTATTGTTTGCAGATGACATGATACTGTACATAGAAAACCCTAAAGATAATATAAGAAAATTATTAGAGCTAATCATTGAATTTAGCAAAGTTGTGGGATACAAAATCAATACACAGAAATCACTTGCATTTCTATATACTAATAATGAAAAATCAGAAAGAGAAATTAAGCAATCGATCCCATTCACCACTGCAACAAAAAGAATTAAATATCTAGGAATAAACTTACTGAAGGAGGCAAATTGTACACAGAAAACTGTAAGACACTAATGAAAGAAATCAAAGATGATATAAACAGATGGAGAGATGTTTCATGTTCCTTAGTAGGAAGAATCAATATTGTGAAAATGACTATACTACCAAATGCAATCTACAGATTCAATGCAATCCCTATCAAATTGCCAATGACATTTTTCACAGAACTAAAACAAAAAATTTCACAATTCATATTGATTCACAAAAGACCCCGAATAGCCAAAGAAATCTTGAGAAAGAAGAATGGAGCTGGAGGAAACAACCTTCCTGACTTCAGACTATACTATAAAGCTACACTCATCAAGACAGAATGGTACTGGCACAAAATCAGAAATGTAGACCAATGGAACAAGATAGAAAGCCCAGAAATAAACCCATGCACCCATGGGTACCTTATTTTTGACAAAGGAGGCAAGAATACACAATGGGCCAAAGACAGCCTCTTTGATAAATGGTGCTGGGAAAACTGGACAGCTACATGTAAAAGAATGAAATTAGAACTCTTCTAACACCTACACAAAGATAAACTCAAAACAGATTGAAGACCTAAATGTAAGACCAAAAACTATAAAATTCTTAGAGGAAAATATAGGCAGAACAGTCGATGACATAAATCGAAACAAGATCCTCTATGATCCACCTCCTAAAAGAATGGAAATAAAAACAAAAGTAAGGAAGTGGGGCCTGATTAAACTTAAAAGCTTTTGCACAACAAAGGAAACTATTAGCAAGGTGAAAAGACAACCCTCAGAATGGGAGAAAATAATAGCAAATGAAGCAACTGACAAAGGATTAATTTCCAAACTATAGAAGCAGCTCATACAACTCAATACCAGAAAAACAACCCAATCAAAAAGTGGGGAAAAGACCTAAACAAACATTTCTCTAAAGAAGACATACAGATGGCTAACAAACCCATGAAAAGATGCTCAGCACTGCTCATTATTAGAGAAATGCAAATCAAAACTACCATGAAATATCACCTCACACTGGTCAGAATGGCCATCATCAAAATGTCTATAAACAATAAATGCTGGAGAGGGTGTGGAGAAAAGGGAATGCTCTTGACTGTTGGTGGGAATGTAAATCGATACAGCCACTATGGAAGACAGTATGGAGATTCCTTAACAAACTAGGAATAAAACCACCATATGACATAACAATCCCATTCCTAGGCAAATACCCTGAAGAAACCAAAACTGAAAAAGACACATTATCCCATTGTTCATTGCAGCACTATTTACAATAGCTAGAACATGGAAGCAACCTAGATGTCCATTGACAGATAAATGGATAAAGAAGTTGTGGTACATATACACAACGGAATATTACTCAGCCATAAAAAAGAACACATTTGAGTCAGTTCTAATGAGGTGGATGAACCTAGAATCTATTATACAGAGTGAAGTAAGTCAGAAAGAGAAAGATAAATATCATATTCTAATACATATATATGGAATCTAGAAAAATGGTTCTGAAGAATTTATTCACAGGGCAGCAATGGAGAAACAGACATAGAGAATAGACTTATGAACATGGGGAGAGGAGAGGAGAGGGTGAGATGTATGGAAAGAGTAACATGGACACTTACATTACCATATATAAAATAGATAGCCAATGGGAATTTGCTGTATGGCTCAGGAAACTCAAACAGGGGCTCTGAATCAACCTAGAGGGGTGGGATGGGAGGGAGATGGGAGGAAGGTTCAAAAGGGAGGGTTCATACGTATACCTATGGCTGATTCATGCTGAGGTTTGACAGAAAATAAAATTCTGTAAAGCAACTATCCTTCAATAAAAAATAAATTCTTAAAAAAGTTATTACAAAGTAATGAAGATAATTCTCTGCACTGTACAATATATCCTTGTTGGTTACCTATCTCTATACATAGTAGTTTCTATCTCCTTGTCCCATAGCCCTATCTAGCCCCTCCTCCCTTTCCTCTCCCCACTGGTAACCACTAGTTTGGTTTCAATGTCTTTGAGTCTGTTTCTTTTATGCTATACGCATTTGCTTATTTTTAGATTCCAAGAATAAGTGATATCATAGAATATTTGCCTTCCTCTGTCTGACTTACTTCACTAGGCATAATATTCTCCAGGTCCATCCGACTGTTGCAGACAGGAGCATTTCATTTTTTCTATGACTGAATAATATGCCGTATCTTCTTTTCCCATTCATCTGTTGAGAGGACTTAGGTTGCTTCTGTATCTTGGCTATTGTAAATAAGGATGTTATGAACATTGGAGAGCATGCGTTTTTTTGAATTAGTGGTTTTTGTTTTGTTCTGGTTATATACCCAGGAGTAAAAATGCTTGAACATATGGAAGATTATATGATAGAGATCATATCGTAGATCATAAGGTGGAAAAGCTCTATACATTAGGCAAAAACAAGATCTGGAGCTACCTGTGGCTTAGATCATCAGTGCCTGATCACAAAATTCAAGCTTAAATTGAAGAAAGTATGGAAACCACTAGGCCATTCAGGTATGACTTAAATCCCTTATAGTCATAAGGGATTATACATTATACACTGGAGGTGATGAATAGATTCAAGGGATTAGATCTGGTAGACAGAGTGCTCGAAGAACTTTGGACAGAAGTTTGTAGCATTGTACAGGAGGCAGTAACCAAAACACTCCCAAAGAAAAAGAAATACAAGAAGACAAAGTGGTTGTCTAAGGAGGCCTCACAAATAGTTGAGAAAAGAAGAGAAGTGACAGGCAAAGGAGAAAGGGAAAGATACACCCAAGAAAAAGCAGAGGTCCAGAGAATAGCAAGGAGAGATAAGAAAGCCTTCTTAAGTGAACAATGCAAAGAAATAGAGGAAAACAATAGAATGGGAAAGACGGGAGAGTTCTTCAAGAAAATTGGAGATACTGAGGGAAAATTTCATGCAAAGATGGGCACAGTAAAGGACAGAAGTGAAAGCCACTCAGTTGTGTCTGACTCTTTGTGGCCCCATGGACTGTAATTCTCTAGGCCAGAATACTGGAGTGGGTAGCCTCTCCCTTCTCCAGGGGATCTTCCCAACCCATGGATCAAACCCAGGTCTCCCACGTTGGAGAAGACTCTTGAGAGTCCCTTTCACTGCAAGGATATCAAACCAGTCCATTCTAAAGGAAATAAGTCCTGAATATTCATTGGAAGGACTGATACTGAAGTTGAAACTCCAATATTTTGGCCACCTGATGTGAAGAACTGACTCATTGGAAAAGACCCTGATGCTGGGAAAGATTGAAGGCATGAGGAGAAGGGGACAACAGACAATGAGATGGTTGGATGGTATCATCGAGTTGATGGACATGAGTTTGCTCTGGGAGTTGGTGATGGACAGGGAAGCCAGGCGTGCTGCCCTCCATGGGGTCACAAAGAGTTAGACATGACTGAGCGACTGAACTCAAAGGGCAGAAATGGCAGGGACCTAACAGAAGCAGAAGAGATTAAGAAGAGGTGTCAAGAAGAACTGTACAAAAAAGGTCTTAATAACCCAGAGAACCATGATGGTGTGGTCACTCACCTAGAGCCAGACAGCCTGGAGTGTGAAATCAAGTGGGCCTTAGGAAGCATTACTGTGAACAAAGCTAGTGGAGGTGATAGAATTCCAGTTGGGCTATATAAAATCTTAAAAGATGATGTTGTTAAAATGCTGCAACATGATAGCAAATTTGGAAACTTCAGCAATGGCCACAGGACTGGAAAAGGTCAGTGTTTATTCTAAACCCAAAGAAAGGCAATGCCAAAACGTTCGAAATGTTTGAACCACTGTACAATTGTGCTCATCTTACATGCTAGCAAGGTAATGCTCAAAATCCTTCAAGTTGGGCTTCAGCAGTATGTGAACTGAGAAATTCCAGATGTACAAGTTGGATTTAGAAAAGGCAGAGAAGCCAGAGATCAAATTGCCAACATCCATTGGATCATAGAAAAATCAAGGGGATTCCAGAAAAACATCTACTTCTGCTTCATTGACTACACTAAAACCTTTGACTGTGTGGATCACAACAAACTGTGCAAAATTTCTTAAAGAGGTGAATACTAGACAACCTTACCTGCCTCCTGAGAACCTGTATGTGGCTCAAGAAGCAACAATTATAACCAATGCTCAGTGGGTAATGAATCTGCCTACAATTCAGGAGACACAGAGATGCAGGTTTGTACCCTGGATGGGGAAGATTCCCTGGAGGAGGAAATGGCAACCAACTCCAGTATTCTTGCCTGGAAAATCCCATGGACAGAGGAGACTGGCGAGTTATAGTCCACGGGGTCACAAAAATTGGACATGATGAAACAAAACAATGGAATAATGGACTCATTCAAAATTGAAATAGGAGTATGTCAAGGCTATATATTGTCACCTTGCTTATTTCACTTCTATGTAGAGGACATCATGTGAAATGCTGGGCTGGATGAATCCCAAGCTGGAATCAAGATTGCCAGAGGAAATAACAACCTCAGAAATGCAGATATGAAAGAGCCTCTTGATGAGGGTGAAAGAAGACAGTGAAAAAGAAGGCTTAAAACTCAACATTCAAAAAACTAAGATGATGATATCTTGTCATCAAGATATCATGATGGCATCTTGCCATACTTCATGGCAAATAAAAGGGGAAAAAGTGGAAAGAGTGACTGGTTTTATTTTATTGGGCTCCAAATCACGGCAGATGGTGACTGTGACCATGAAATTAAAAGCCACTTGCTCTTTGGAAAGAAAGTGAAAGTTGCTCAGTCTTGTCCGACTCTTTGCAACCCCATGGACTGTATAGTCCATGGAATTCTCCAGGCCAGAATACTGGAGGTATTTCCCTTCTCCAGGGGATCTTCCCAACCCAGGGATCGAACCCAGGTCTCCTACATTGCAGGAAGATACTTTACCAGCTGAGCCACAAGGGAAACCCAAGAATACTCTAGTGGGTAGCCTAGCCCTTCTCCAGCGGATCTTCCTGACCCAGGAATTGAACTGGGGTCTCCTGCATTGCAGGTGGATTCTTTACCAGCTAAGCTATGAGGGAAGCCCAGAAAGCTATGACCAATTTTGCTTGCTGTTGTTCAGTGTCTCAGTCGTGTCTGACTCTGTAACCCCATGGACTGCAGCACGCCAGGTTTCCCTGTCCTTCACCATCTCCCAGAGTTTGCCCAAACTCATGTCCATTGAGTCAGTGATACCATCAACCATCTCATCCTCTGTTGTCCCCTTCTCCTCCTGCTTTCAATCTTTCCCAGAATCAGGGTCTTTTCCAGAGTCAGCTCTTCTCAACAGGTGGCCAAAGTATTGAAGCTTCAGCTTCAGCATCAGTCCTTTCAGTGAATATTCAGGGTTGATTTCCTTTAGGATTGACTGGTTTGATCTCCTTGAAGTCCAAGGGACTCTCAAAAGTCTTATCCAGCATCGCAGTTGAAAAGCATTAGTTTTTTGGCACACAGCCTTCTTTATGGTCCAACTCTCACATCCGTACATGACTACTGGAAAGATCATAGCTTTGACTATATGGACCTTTGTTGCAAAGTACTGTCTCCGCTTTTTAATACGCTGTTAAAGTTTGTCACAGCTTTTCTTCCAAGGAGCAGGGTCTTTTAATTTCATAGCTGCAGTCACCATCCACAGTGATTTTGGAGCCCCCAAAAATAAAGTCTGTAAGTGTTTCCATTGTTTCCCCATCTTTTGCCATAAAGTGATGGGACCAGATGCCATGATCTTCGTTTTTTGAATGTTGAGTTTTAAGCCAGATTTTTTCACTCTTCTCTTTCACTTTCATCAAGAGGCTTTTTTGTTCCCTTTAGTTCTACCTCTACTTTCTTGTAAATTCCATTTGCTTGAAATATTTTTACATCTCCTCATTTTAATTCTCTGTGTGTCTTTAGCTCTGAAATTAGTCTCCTATAGCCAGCATATAGATGAGTTTTTTTGGTTTAAACCAATAAGCCACCCTTTGTCTTTTGATTGGGATGTTTATTTCATTGACACTTAAAGGATTGATAAATATGTACTTTTGGCATTTTATTTAATTTATATTTTTTAGCTTCTAATAGCATTATTTTATTCTTTCATTGGCTTTTTATTTTTTTTTAAATTTTATTTTATTTTTAAACTTTACAATATTGTATTAGTTTTGCCCAACATCGAAATGAATCTGCCACAGGTATACCCGTGCTCCCCATCCTGAACCCTCCTCCCTCCTCCCTCCCCATACCCTCCCTCTGGTATAGATCAGTCTTACTTTTGGCATTTTATTGTCTTCATTTGTTTTTATAGTTCTCTGTTCATTTCTTCTTCTTTTTATTTCTTCCTCTATAGTTTGATGATTTTCTTTAGTAGTATGCTGGGATACACTTTTACTTTTAACTTTCTGAAGTTGGGGTGTGCCTTTATGTTTGATGAAAAGTCATACTTTTATTGGCAAGATTTTTCTAGATTATTGATATATTTCTTATTGACACATTGAGTTTTTTGATAACATAAGTTTGATAACATAAATTGTTCGCTTCAATTCTCAAAGGTTATGTGGTAAATATTTCCTTAGCAATATTCAAACTTTCACTTGTCCTTAATAAATTTCCTTCCATAAAAAATTCACTAAATCCCAGTGAATTCTGCCCATTTTTATGGGACTTAATTTTTAGTTTGTTCTTGAAAGGCAGAGTCAAATCTTGGAAAATAAACAAATACATGAGATTTAGTGAAAAAAAATAAGCAGACCAATTACTTTTTGGCTTCACATAGAAAATAACCAGGAGCATATTCCAAATTAACTCCAGGTATTCAGTAACTAAGGGAGGAATGATAATTGAGAGAGGCTTCTTAGATAAAGCTTTGGGATAGATAGGCACAAAAGGGATTGGAGGACAAAAATCAAGAAAGGGGACCCAGATTTTAAAATATTTACCCAATTAAAAACTCAAAAAGATTTTGAATAGACATTTCTCCAGAAAAGACATGCATATGGTCAAGACACACAACATCATTAGTCATCAGGAAAATGCAAATCAAAACTGCAGTGAAATACTTTTCACATCTACTAGAATGCTGATAATCAACATGACAGAGAACGACACGCATTGGCAAGGATGAGGAGAGACTGGACTCTTCATACATTGCTAGGGTTCTAAAATGGTGCAGCCACTTTGGAAAACTATCTGGCTATTCCTCAAAAAGTTAAATGGAGTTAATATACAAATAAGCAATTCTACTTCTACGTATATACCCAAGAGAACTGAAAACATTTCCAAGCAAAAGCTTGTACGTGACTATTTATTTATAACGGTCAAAAAGTAGAAATAATTAAAATGTCCATCAAGTGATGAATGAAGGAATGAAATGTCTATAAAATGGTGTATTATTCAACTATTAGGAGGACATAACTACTGATTCATGTTGTAAACTGAACCTTAAAATTTTTGTGCCAAATGGAACAATCCGGACCCAAAAGGCCACGAATTATATAAATCTGATAATTTAAAATGTCCTGAGTAGATAAATCCACAGAGATAGAAGATAGCCTAATGGTTTCTGGGGGTTAAAGAGAGGAGGCAGGGAAAAGGAAGAGTGGAAAGTCCTGTTGATGAAGATGGGATTTCCTTTTGGGGAGATGAAGATGTTCCGAAATTAGAGTGGTGATTGATGAATAACTTTTGACTAAACTAAAAGCTATTGAAGGTGTACTTTCAAAAGATGAACTTTGTGTATGTGAATAAACTGCTAAATAAAACTGTAATTAAAAATATATGCAGAATGCCCAAAGAAACAACTGAACTGTATGAATTCCAGGGACAAAGAATGGCTCCCGAGTTCACAGCTGTGGGCAAATTGGGGCTGTTAGTATATGCACTGGAATGCAAAGTGAGACTAGCTTTCTCCATCTGTGTTCCAGAATCTACTATTTGGTGATTGATGGACTTTCATCTGTCTCTCGCAGTGTTGTGTTTTGGGGTTGGTCCGGCAACTAAGGGTGGTTCTGTGCGGTGTAGCCCTGTTATCAGAGAGCTGTGAATAAATAATACTGTAGCTTTGCGTTAGTAACTCTTATTCTTCATATATAAATTGTTATTTTTTTCTACATTAGCACTAATAACTGGATAAGTAAACAAATTTATTCACAATAAATGAAAATTTACTGAGGGATTTAATTATGGTGTGTTTGGGGATGAGATGTGACTTCTGATATGAAAGGTTGTCAATGGAGGATGGGCCAGTACACTGCAGTTGGTACGTCTCTATATGTGGAAGAAATTACATGGTTTTGATGGATTCATTGTGTCAGTGGCCACCCTGTGTCCACATGATTTTCTCTATAGCACCGTCTTATACAGGACTGGTCTTGTGGCTTATGTTCACCAACAGAATGTGTTGGGAGTAATGGTGTGCTAGTTCTGAGTTTAGACTTCAAGAAGCCTTGAAGGCTTTTGAAAGGCTTTTGCTTGTTCTCTGGTTGCTGTCTCGGACACGTGAAAAACCCATTGCTAGCCTGCTGAAGGGTGAAAAAAATCACATAGAGAGGAGCCAAATCAGTCTAGTTGTTCCAGCCAACATTCCAGACATGTAAAATAGCCCAGCCAGGGTTAACCACCAGGAACTCATAGTTAACTGCAGGTTGACAGATGAGCCCAGATGAGATCAGCCTAGTCAAGCCCAGGTGAGCAGAACCAGGTACTTATCTGTAGACTCACGGTAAATGGAACATTTTTTAAAAAATATAACACTGAGTGTTGGAGGTGTTTGTAATGCAGCAAGAGCTAACTGATAAAGCACAGGTAAAGGGAAGCTTGGGCAGATCAACGAAAGCTTCCTAGAAGAAGTGAAATTTATTCTATAAACCTCAAGTTCAATCAGAGTTAGGGAAAAGAGAGAACTTGAGTGTGTGTATAAGTGTGTTTTCAGGAGGGTTCAAGGAAGGGAAACAGAAAGTTTGAATCTAAGTAGTTGAGGGAATAGTATTTAAAAAGCCCAGAAGGTGATAAGGCAGGAGTGGAGAGTTACGTACAAACCAAATCATGTAAGATCTTAAACATTTATTATGGGATTTAGACTTTATCCTGAAGACAGCTGGGGTTGTTTTAAAGGCTGTTAATCTCAGTTTTGTTTGTATATGATCAGTCTGGCTCCAACATGTAGAAATGGTTACATGATTTAAAACTAGAGGCTGCAAACCATTTAGAACCTTGGCAGGTGGGAGGAGATGGAGGCTGAAACTAGCATTAGCAGAGGGGATAGAAAGAGAATGGATCCGCAGGCTATTCCACAGGGTCAGAACTGACCCAGGTTGGTGGATTATTGGAAAGGGGATGAGGGAGAGGGGACTGTCAGGAATGATGTCCACCTTTTGTCTTGGGCAACTGAATTGATAATGATTTTATTCTTTGATGTAGAAAACAAAGGCTATAGAGCAGGTTTGAGTGTAAAGAAATTCGGTTTGGTGCATACGGTATGCGGCAGGTTCAATTTTCCACAGATGGCCGTGCATATATTTTCATATACTTCAATGTGAGTGACATTGCTCCCAAAGTGAAATGTGTGTGTGAAATGTGAAATGTGCATGCTTGCGTGCATGTGCTCCATCTGACTTTTTGTGGCCCCTGGACTGTTGTCCGCCAGGCTCCTCTGTCCATGGAATTTTCCAGGCAAAATACTGGAGCGAGTTGACATTTCCTCCTCTAGGGGATCTTTCCAACCCAGGGATTGAATTCACATCTCTTGCATCTCCTGCACTGGCAGGCGGATTCTTTACCACTGAGCCACCTGGGAAGAATTTGGAGGCCTATGAGACATTCTCATAACTCACATGTATATTTCTTTTTCAAAAATCAATGTGGCAGACTCTTTTTTATCTTTTGTATAAGAAAACTTACGTCAAATACCCTGTCAGTGCTTGTCACATCCATTCTTTGTCAAAAAATCCTTTGACAGTTTCGCCTTCCTTACCTTTGGTCGAAGAAGGAAGGGAATAAGGGAGAGTCCTGAATACAGGAGCAACTGGCAAGTTCAATGCCACTCCGGATGGAGGGGTGGACTGGCAGAGTGCTGGCAGCCGGGCCCTTGAGCACAGGCACTGCAGCCTCTGGATTTCCTGCACAGGCACTAAAGCACCCCATGAGGGTGGGCATTATGGCCCTAAAAACTGGCATCAGAGCTGCTCCCACCTTCCTGCCCATCAAAAGAAGCTTGCTCCCAACACCACGAAATAATAGCTGGGTTGTGTTAAGAAATTTTTATTGTTTCCTTTGGATTTGTGATGAAAGCACATAAAATTACAAGTGGAAGAAACATCATGCCACAAAATTGCATAGAATTATTACAAAAATGTGAATTATGCATTTTAAATAATTTGAGATAGAAGAACCAAAATATGTACATTTTAAGAGCTTCAAATATTTTGTCCTATCTTTTTTTTTCTTCTGAAAAGGCAAAAGTCACAATGTCCAATCCATCACAAACAATATTTATACAGTGCACAAGCGCAACATTAAATTCAAAGTAATGCAAGCAATGGCCCTTTCTTTTGGAATTATTTAATGACTGCTTATCTATCACAGGAGTATTAATTAATGTATGGTGATACTGAAATGTTATAATGAACTGTTAAAAACCAAAACCACATGGCATGTCATTAGAACTTTGAAAATTGGTTTACACGGCCAAAACCACGCTATTCTCAGTAGTGTAAAGGATCAGAGGGGCACAGTCTAATTTAATACACAGTTCTACTCTCTATTATAGGAAAACCACAGTACAGAATTTCACACATTCAACAAGGAACAAGGCAAATACAGAAAGGCACAAACTGCACACCATATAGACCCTTTTTCTTTATCTTACTCTAGTTCAAGTAATATTAATATTATTAAATGATAGTATCACTGTAGTAGTTTCAATGATGCAAGATGGACAGTGTTACACACTAGCCCCACAACTGCAAAAAGTGTTACTGTACAGATTTAAAAATGTGATTACAGGAAATGGCCAAATACAAACGTATTGCAAAATGGTTACAGTCACTAAGATAATGGACTCCAACTACTGAACAGTTTTGTGTAAGTCAAGGTTATTCAACTTCAGTCTATCTCTGGACTAAAATGTGATACGACGTTCTGTAATAATCACCACTGTGTGTTTTGGTTATTAATGCTATTGTTAGTTCATTCTTCTGCAATTTTATACAGTCTGTAATTTTGTTTATAAAAATGCAGCATTCTATTTTGACCATTCTTGCTTCCTTATGATTAATGCCTTTCTTTCAAAGTGCAAAAGTTGAATGATGTACAAAAGTGTTCTCATTCAGTAGAAGTGAAGCTTTATTAAGTGTCTAATTAACACCCCAAATCCTTTAGATCAAAATATAATCATCTCCAAAGGGGATGGGATTTTTTTCCCCTTGTGTCTCCCTAGATGTGTTTTTTTTAATCAAATACTCTTTCCTAATGTTTGAACTAAGCCTTCATTTTGATTAAAACTTAATCGTGATCCCTAGTTATTGCTTAAAGTTAAATAGAATAATTTTCATAAAAATATGAAATTCTTGAAACACAATTTTCAGGACACAACTAGCTTTTGTGTTTTAAAATGTTTTGCTAAGCTACAATCAGGCAGGTTTTTTTAAAGTAAAATAAAACTGAGCATCTTGCTTCAGGGCTTTAACTTCAATGCTACTTGTGTTACTCTCTAATTATATTTTCCTCTATATAATTATTCTCTCTTAAGACCTTTCAATAATGTTTTAGATCCATTTTATTATAATATAATTTGTTTCTCTTACACCACTTAACATAGGAACTTAATTAAAAAACGGTTAAGTGAATTAAATGTACATAGCAAATATATAATGAAAGATTTTTTAATGTGAGAAATAAATTGAAATCTGTCAGACATAAAAGTTATGGAAAATACTAATACATTTCCATATTGCTGTCCTATATATTTTTGTATATTCTTACCATTAAGACAAGCTTAAAATACTTAAAATCCAGTTTTTGATCTTGCAAAATACACACCAAAACCATATTCTAAGTTTTCAATCTACCTCAACTTGCATCAAAATCTGTCAACTGTTTCTTAGAATTTTGACACAATTTAATTTCCATATAATCTATATGTTTGACCGTTTTCTTCTCTATGTTGAATTTGGTTTTAAGTCTTGTGGAAGAGATTTGGGTCATTGCCAATTAAGAAACTCATATCCAAACTCATATGAATGTGTGTGTGCTGTGTATGCACTTATATGGCTGAGTGCATATATATATACATGGAGATTAACTTGTAACATTTATATGTAGGTCTGTGTAGTCTCTAGATAAATATTCAATCTTTATCTCTGTATTAAAATAAAGGAACCATAAAGAAGTCAGACAGCAAAATGACTGCTGGAACCTGTTCACTCTGATTGAATCTCTGCTCAACAGACATTGGCTCAATGAGTTTTATTCAACTGAACAGATCTTTGCAGTTTTTTTTTTTTTAATGATTTTAGGCCAAGGACCAATGAATACCCAGACTCTGAGTGCAATAGTTGACTCAGATAGCACACTGCCTGGAAGTGTGCAGCCACCTTGCTCATGCAGCCAAATGTACAAGCCATGTTGTCAAGTCTGGAGATGGCTTCACTGAACATCAAGGCAGAAAGCCAGCATATTAAGTCACTGTGGTATCCAATAAAGCCGTGTCAGCAACAAGTACATTGATGCCTCTATGATAAATAAATCAGCAAACAGCAAGCCACCAGTGCTTGCAAAGCAAAGGATGAAACAATTTAATACGCATGTTAACCCAAAGATATGGTAGCTGAGGGGCAGTTAGGGGAAAAAAAAGCTCAAATTTGGCTGTGCAATAGTGTTAAATAATGCTATGCATTTCTCAACTATTTCTATTACTTTGACATACTTTACACCAGAGCTTCAAATAAAAACATGAGCTTGCTTTTCTTCAAAGAAGACACTATACTTCATTAAATGTTCCATTGAGCCTGGAAGTTACCTGCTTTGAATGTACTATTAGAAAGAAAACCAGAAGCCCACATACATGCACTCTTTACTAGCAGATCTGCAGTAGTTTCCACATGACACATGGAGCTTGGGCACAGGAAGCTGCATGGATCCTTCTGGAACTCTCCCTCCAGGTGGATTTTAATCTAAGGGATGCCTCTCAGGAAGATGCTCCTGGGCAGTGATCTTTGTAAGAAGAGAGAGTTTGATGGAGCTGGAGCGACAATGCGTGTTCTGAAGGCCTGGCAGGAATGATCACAGAGGGGTATCAAACTCTTTTCCTGGGTTTTCTCCTTCCAATTCTTCACTGGAAGGAGGCTTCTGGTTTAGTTTTCCAGAGTCTGAGGTCATCAGGGGAGGGGCAGAGCTGTGATTGCTGTCTTCACTAATCTTCCCTTTCATGGCTTCCTGCACAAATTCCAAAATCTCCAGGGGCAGCCTTTTGAACTTGTCTTGGTATTCCTGCTCCAGTTCCACCTGTAGCTGGGAGACAGCAAGAGACAGAGGGTGATTTTATGTCATTTAGGTTTCTATGAACACCCACGGAGGAGCTCCTTGAGAGATGGACAAAGACTGGGGAGGAATCAATTAATTTTAATGTCATCCACTGGTCCCTACTATGGAAAATTCTTCAAGGATGGAAATACCAGACCACCTTACCTGTCTCCTGAGAAACCCGTATGCAGGTCAAGAGGCAACAGTTAGAACCAGACATGGAACAATGGCCTGGTTCAAAACTGGGAAAGGAGTATGTTACGGCTTTGTATTGTCACCCCACTTGTCTAAATTCTATGCAGATTACAGCATGTGAAATGCTGGACTGGATGAATCACAAGCTGGAACCAAGATTTCCAGGGAGAAATACCAACAACCTCAGATATGTAGATGATACCACTCTAATGGAAGAGAGTGAAGAGGAACTAAAGAGCTTCTTGATGAGGGTGCAAGGAGAGGGTAAAAAAGCTGGCTTAAAACTCAACAATCAAAAAATGAAGATCATGGCAACCAGTTCCATCACTTCATAGCAAATAGAAGAGGAAAAACTGAGAACAGTAACAGATTTTATTTTCTTGGGCTCCAAAATCACTGCAGATGGTGACTGCAGCCATGAATTAAAAGATGCTTGTTCCTTGCAAGAAAAGCGATGACAAACCTAGATAGTGTATTAAAAAGCAGATACATCACTTTGCTGACAAAGGTCTGTCTAGTCAAAGCTATGGTTTATCCAGTAGTCATGTATGGATGTGAAAGGTGGACCATAAAGAAAGCTGAGCAATGAAGAACTGATGCTTTCAAACTGTGGTGTTGGAGAAGACTCTTGAGAGTCCCTTGGACTGAAAGGAGATCAGACCAGTTAATCCTAAAGGACATCAGTCCTGAATATTCACTGGAAGGACTGATGCTGAAGCTGAAGCTCCAATACTTTGGCCACTTGATGTGAAGGCCCAACTCATTGGAAAATACCCTGATGCTGGGAAAGATTGATGGCAGAAGTGGGTGACAGAGGGTGAGATAGTTGATGGCATCACTGACTCAGTGGACATGAGTTTGAGCAAACTCCAGGAGATAGTGAAGGACAGGGAAGCCTGGCGTGCTGCAGTCCATGGGGTTGCAATGAGTTGGCCATGACTTAGCAACTGAGCAACAACAATAACAACTGGTTACTTATAGAGAAGATGTAAATCCGAGGGGAGTTGGACATGTCATTTGTCCTTACCTAAAAGTCAATTCTGAGTTATGTGTGGCAAAATAAAGTTAAAGGCCATTTATTTAATATAAATACATACATGCAGAGGTGGGTCTGCTGAAAAAGTTTACAGAAGTAATCTGCCATGATGTGAAGTTCTTAAATTTAGAGACTGGCAACTCCTGATAGCTGGGGGTGCAAAGTCAGCCAGAAGTCAGGCTGTGAGAGCCAAGGAGTTCACTGGAGTCGACAGATGGTCAAGGAGTGGGCTTTATGATGTGCAGCCTCACCCAGAGGCTGGGGAGCCAACACTTCTAAACAGGAGCTCAGTGCGTTTCACAAACCCGGCATAGTTAGGCAACCAACTTGAACTTCTATAGTGACTTCTTTTATCGTATCTTTATTCCTTTTTTAATTCTAATTTTTATTTGCCTTGTAAATTGTTTCAATTGCATTTTAAACTGCCTTCAGATTTATCTGTTTAATGTTCTGGAGAACTTTCAGTATTTCAAAATTATAGAACTTTTCTTCAAATGCAGACGTACGGTGGCCTCAGCCATAAAACAGGTAAAAGCCTGGAGTCTGGCTGAAATGGGGTGAGGGGAGGTGGGTGCTCCCTGCTGGGAAGCTCTGCTGAGCAGAGTTCAATTGAAACCCAGAATCTTGAATAAAATTCTCTTTGTTTATTGAATGGTAAGCAGGGGGCTTAATCTTAGAAGCCGCATGTGAGACCAAATGCTTTTTCTAAATGCCCAAGATCTTGCATTTCTCAGCAACTCACAGGTAATTCCCATGTGGATGTGGCTGATTGATCCCTGATTCAGACACCCTGATGATCTTCCTGTCCTGGTTCTACTCTGAGCTCCCAGTTTTGCTTTGGTCTTGACTTGGCTGTATGTCTTCCATCTGCAACTTCAGGGCGGTCTGAACGCCGAGGAACGCCGAGGGCACAGACAGTCCTCAGGGCACCTGCCCCACCATGTCCTGATTCCCTTTTCTCACCCACATTCTGGACAGCACCAGCAGCTTGAAAACATCCCCTTTAGTTCACTTGCTTTTTGTCCTTGCTTCTATGCCAGGGAAGTATGGCCGAACTTTGTTATTTAATACTGAGCAGTAATCCCTTATCTACAATTCTAAAATCTCCGAGGTTCTATAATTAAGAAGCTTAAAAATTTGTCACAAAATGGTCTTTGTGACACTAATTGATATAAGCCTATTTATCAGTTCAGTTCAGTCGCACAGGCATGTCTGACTCTTTGCAACTCCATGGACTACAGCACACCAGGCTTCCCTGTCCATCACCAATGCCCAGAGCTTGCTCAAACTCATGGTCATCAAGTTGGTGATGCCATCCAACCATCTCATCCTCTGTCATCCCCTTCTTCTCCTACCTTCAATCTTTCACAGCATCAGGGTCTTTTCCAATGTGTTGGCACTTCGCATCAGGTGGTCAAAGTATTGGAGCTTCAGCTTCAACATCAGTCCTTCCAAAGAATATTCAGGACTGATTTCCTTTATTATTGACTAGTTTCATCTCCTTGCAATCCAGGGGACTCCCAGATAGTCTTCTCCAACTCCACAGTTTAAAAGCATCAGTTCTTTGGTGCACAGTTTTCTTTAAGGTCCACGTCTCACATCCATACATTCAGTTGAGTTCAGTTGCTCAGTCATGTCCGACTCATGTGATCCCCAAAACTGCAGCACACCTGCCCATCCAATCATGATTACTGGAAAAACCATAGCCTTGACTAGATGGTCCTTTGTCGGCAAAGTAATGTCTTTGCTTTTTAATACACTGTCTAGGTTGGTCATAAGTTTCCTTCCAAGGAGCAAGCGTCTTTTAATTTCATGGCTGCAGTCACCATCTGCAGTGATTTTGGAGCCCAGGGAAATAAAGTCTGACACTATTTCCATTGTTTTGCCATCTATTTCCCATGAAGTGATGGGACCAGATGCCATTATCTTCATTTTTTGAATGTTGAGTTTTAAGTCAGATTTTTTACTCTCGTCTTTCACTTTCATCAAGAGGCTCTTCAGTTCTTCTTTGCTTTCTCCCATAAGGGTGGTGTCATCTGCATATCTGAAGTTACTGATATTTCTCCTGGCAATTTTGATTCTGGCTTGTGCTTTATCCAGCCCAGCATTTTGCATGATGTACTCTGCATATAAGTTAAATAAGCAGGGTGACAATATACAGCCTTGTCATACTTCTTTCCCAATTTGGAACCAGTCTGTTGTTCCATGTCCAGTTCTAACTGTTGCTTCTTGGTCTGCATACAGATTTCTCAGGAGGTAGGTAAAGTGGTCTGGTATTCACATCTCTTTTAGAATTTTCCATAGTTTGTTGTGATCTACACAGTCAAAGTCTTTGGCATAGTCAATAAAGCAGAAGTAGATATTTTTCTGGAATTCTCTTGCTTTTTTGATCATCTAGCAGATGTTAGCAGTTTGATCTCTGGTTCCTCTGCCTTTTCTAAATCCAGCTTGAACATCTGGAGGTTCACGGTTCATGTACTCTTGAAGCCTGGCTTGGAGAATTTTGAGCATTACTTTACCAACGTGTGAAGTGTGTGTTAGTTGCTCAGTTGTGTCCGACTCTTAGAGACCCCTAACTTGTGAGATGAATGCAATTGTGTGGTAGTTTGAATGTTCTTTGGCATTGCCTTTTTTGGGGACTGAAATGAAAACTGACCTCTCAACTCCTGTGGCCACTGCTGAGTTTTTCAAATTTGCTGCAATATTGAGTGCATTCAGGTATGGCCTAAATCAAATCCTTTACGATTATACAGTGGAAGTAACAAATAGATTCAAGGGATTAGATCTAATAGACAGAGTGCCTGAAGAACTATGGATGGAGTTCATGACATTGTACAGGAGGCAGTGAACAAGACCATCCCCCAAAAAAGAAATGCAAAAAGACAAAATGGCTGTCTGAGGAGGCCTTACAAATAGCTGAGAAGAGAAGAGGAGCTAAAGGCAAAGGAGAAAAGGAAAGATATATCCATCTGAATTCAGAGTTCCAAAGAATAGCAAGGAGAGATAAGAAAGCCTTCCTCGGTGATCAACATAAAAGAAATAAAGTAAAACAATAGAATGGGAAAGTCTAGAGATCCCTTCAAGAAAATTAGAGATACCAAGGGAACATTTCATGCAAAGATGGGCACAATAAAGGACAGAACCGGTATGGACCTAACAGAAGCAAAAGATATTAAGAAGAGGTGGCAAGCATACACAGAAAAACTGTACAAAAAAGATCTTCACGACCCAGATAATCACGATGGTGTGATCACTTACCTAGAGCCAGACTTCCTGGAGTCTGAAGTCAAGTGGGTCTTAGGAAGCATCACTATGAACAAAGCTAGTGGAGGTGATGGAATTCTACTTGAGCTATTTCAAGTACTAAAAGATGATGCTGTGAAAGTGCTGCACTCAATATGCCAGCAAATTTAGAAAACTCAGTAGTGGCCACAGGACTGGAAAAGGTCAATTTCATTCCAATCCCATAGAAAGCCAGTGCCAAAGAAATGTTCAAACTACTGCACAATTGCACTCATCTCACATGCTAGCAAAATAATGCTCAAAATTCTCCAAGTGTGGCTTCAACAGTACATGAACCAAGAACTTCAAGATGTTCAAGCTGGATTTAGAAAAGGTAGAGGGACCAGAGATCAAATTGCCAACATCTGTTGTATCATAGAAAAAAGCAAAAGAATTCCAGAAAAACATTTACTTCTGCTTTATTGACTATGCCAAAGCCTTTGACTGTGTGGATCACAAGAAACTATGGAAAATTCTAAAAGAGATGGGACTACCAGACCACCTGACGTGCCTCCTGAGAAATCTGTATGCAGGTCAAGAAGCAACAGTTAGAACTGGACCTGGAACAACAGACTGGTTCCAAATCAGGAAAGGAGTACAACAAGGCTGTATATTGTCAGCCTTCTTATTTAACTTATATGCAGAGTACATCATGGGAAATGCTGGGCTGGATATAGCACAAGCTGGAATCAAGATTGCCGGGAAAAATACCAATAACCTCACATATGCAGATGACACCACCCTTATGGCAGAAAGTGAAGAGGAACTAAAAAGCCTCTTGATGAAAGTAAAAGAGGAGAGTGAAAAAGCTGGCTTAAAGCTCAACATTCAGAAAACGAAGATCATGGCATCTGGTCCCATCACTTCATGGCATAGTTAGAGAAACAATGGAAACAGTGACAGACTTTATTTTGGGGGGCTCCAAAAGCACTATAGATGGTAACTGCAGCCATGAAATTGTAAGATGCTTGCTGCTTGCAAGAAAAGCTGTGACCAATCTAGACAGCATATTAAAAAGCAGAGACATTACTTTGCTGACAAAGGTCTATCTAGTCAAAGCTATGGTTTTTCCAGTAATTAAGTATGGATGTGAGAGTTGGACTGTAAAGAAAGCTGATTGCCAAAGAATTGATGCTTTAACTATAGTGTTGGAGAAGACTCTTGAGAGTCCCTTGGACTGCAAAGAGATCAAACCAGTCAATCCTAAAGGAAATCAGTCCTGAATATTCATTGAGAAGACTGATGCTGAAGCTGAAGCTCCAATAGTTTGGCCACCTGTCGCAAAGAACTGATTCATTGGATAAGACCCTGATGCTGGGAAAGATTGAAGGAGCGAGGAGAAGGGGATGACAGAGGATAAGGTGGTTGGATGGCATCACCAACTTGATGGACATGAGTTTGAGCAAGTTCCGGGCCTTGGTGATGAACAGGGAAGCCCGACGTGCTGTAGTCCAAGAGGTCACAAAAAGTCAGACACTACTGAGCAACTCAACTGAACTGAACTGAGTGTAGCACTTTTACAGCATCATCTTTCAGGATTTGAAATAGCTCAACCAGAATTCTATCACCTCCAGTATTTTTGTTTGTAGTGATTCTTCCTAAGGCCCACTGACTTTGAACTCCAGGATGTCTGGCTCTACATAAGTGATCACACCATCATGGTTATCAGGGTCATTAAGATCTTTTTTGGTATAGTTCTTCTACCACCTCTTTTTAATATCTTCTGCATCTTTTATGTCCATCCATTTCTGTCCTTTATTGTGCCCATCTTTGTATGAAATGTTCCCTTGGTATCTCTAATTTTCTTGAAGAGACCTCTAGCCTTTCCCATTCTATTGTTTCCCTCTCTTTCTTTGCACTGATCACTTAGGAAGGCTTTCTTATCTCTCCTTGCTATTCTTTGGAACTCTGCATTCAGATGGATATATCTTTCTTTTTCTCCTTAGCCTTTTGCTTTTCTTCTCAGCTATTTGTAAGGCCTCCTCAGACAACCATTTTGCCTTTTTGCATTTTTTTTCTTGGGGATGGTTTTGATCACCACTTCCTGTTCTGATGTCACGAAACACCGTCCATAGTTCTTCAGGCACTCTGTCTGTCAGATCGAATCCCTTGATTCTATTTGTCACTTCTACTTTATAATTCTAAGGGTATTTATAATCATAAGGCTATTCGTAACCATTGTTTAATCCCACTTCATGTGAATATCCATACATGGTACTGTAGCTATATTAATTTGCTTGATTATGAGGGTGACCCAGGCCCCCTTGGGGTATATCATGCTTATGGTATATGCATCATATTCTCTTTCTAAAATCAGCAAATTTATGAATTTTGAAGAACAAGAGGCCCCAAGAGTCTTGAATTGTGGATATATTTAAATGACCTTTTTTTTTCCTTTTCATATCAAAAAGTACGTAATAAAATTGCTTGGCCTGAGTATTGAAAGTTCCCTATTCTCCTCAAATATTAAATGTCGGGCATTTATGAATATGTTTTGCTGGCATATGAATTCCAATCAGCCAGGAAGGAAGCGTGCTATGACAGTGATACCCACAGGGCCCTGAGGGTCACACTGCCATGATGGTCAAGTCACCTTCACAGACAGCTGCACCCTCAGGGTCAGGGGACAAACCATGGGAGGATCAGACGCAAGACCATGGCCAGTTCCTCCCCAGGTTGGGTTTTTACACTGTCCCACTCAGGCATAAGTGAAATCTCAGTGTGGTGTCTGATGTTTTCCATTTACCTCCATCCTGACCTCATCATGGATTTGCCTCAGTTTTAGTTCAGCAACATGGACAATTAAAGTTTTGCTTCCAAGGAATGTAGGGAAAAGGAGGAAAGCATGGAGCCCTGTATTTAAGAAACAGCAGATTTCATTTAGGTTAGTTTGGGCAGCCTTCAGCTATAAATATATTGTACCTGACCTAGCAACCAGTTTCTCTTAGATGACTGGTAGACAAGACCGCATGGTGCCTGGTAGGCTGTTACTTTTTTTAATTTATGAAAAAAAAAATGAAATGTGAGAAAATGCCAAATACACATTTAAACTAACATTTTCTAATAATATTTTAATAATCTAATTTAATAATTATGATTTTGTACCCAGTTCAGATATGTGGCTATTTTTTCTCACACCACCAAGCAATCCTCTGTGACCAGCTGGGTGTCCTACAATTAAACTCAGTTCTGACATGATTTACCTGGAGATAGAGTCAGATCACACAGTTTAGGGGCTCAGTCTACAAGACTGTGCCCTGCCCTCACCCCCACCCAACTTTAATGCCGATCTTCAGTCCAGGTTGCCTCTGTACTTCTGCCTGACCTGCTGTAGTTTGGAGGCTCCCAGAAGCCCCTCACTGGGATCCGTTTCTTTGAGAACTTAGCGAAACATTTTACTTACTAGATCATCGGTTTATTATAAAATTATTTAACTCAAGAACAGCCAGATGTACAGAACAAGGTATGGGAAAAAGGCACAGAACTTGCGTGACCTTCCCAGGTGGGCCCCTCTGCCCAGTCTCCACCTGTTCACCAACCTGAAGAGCTCTGAACCCAGTCCTTTGGGTTTGTGGAGGTTTCCTATGTAGTCATGACTGATGTCACTCCTTGCCTTTGGTGACTGAACTCCATCTCCAGACCCTCTTCTCTCTCCACAGGTCGAGAGGAAGTACCTGAAAGTATCAACCCTCCAATCACTAGAATGGTTCCCCTGATAACCAGTCCCATCCTTAGGTGCCTCCCCTAAATCACCTCCCTAACATAACAGAAGGAGAAGGCAATGGCACCCCACTCTAGTACTCTTGCCTGGAAAATCCCATGGACGGAGGAGCCTGGTAGGCTGCAGTCCATGGGGTCGCTAAGAGTCAGACACGACTGAACGACTTCACTTTCACTCTTTACTTTCATGCATTGGAGAAGGAAATGGCAACCCACTCCAGTGTTCTTGCCTGGAGAATCCCAGGGACGGGGGAGCCTGGTGGGCTGCTGTCTATGGGGTCGCACAGAGTCGGACACAACTGAAGTGACTTAACAGTAGCAGCAACAGTAGCAACATAACAGAAGACACCTTTATTGCTTTTAATACTTAGGAATTCCAAGGATTTCAGGAGTTCTGTGCCAGGAACTGGGATGAAGACCAAATGCATATTCCTTATTATAAATCACAATATCATGATAAGAATAATAATCTAATTGTAATTTTTTAAATTTAAAAATTGATCCAATTGTGGCTAAACTATAATTTTGGTAGATTCCTCCTTTTATCATGCGTTAGTTTATTATGGGTTTATTATGCTCTAAACTATTGTAATAAATCCAAATGATTAATTTATAAGCTAAATTAAATGTACATTAAATTGCCATATATTTCACTCTTTAAAAAGTCTTATTTATTAGTGAATTACAAAAGTGCATTTATTATTGAATTCCAACTTAGAGCTTTTCTTTTTTTATTTTTCTTGTAAATGGAACACTTATTCATTGTAAGAAAACATGAAAACTATGTAGTGCAAGATCTGGCTCTGTTTCCTAAAAGCCCCATCGATGAGGAATCTAGAGCTATTCTGGTCCAAGGGTTGCAAAGTCAGGTGTTCGGGGGAAAAGGCAAGTCAGGAAAAAAAGAGAAGTGGGCTGTGTGCAAGGAAGTGGGCATTGGGGAGGGCACACCAGTCTAAAAGATCTAACAGGGGTGCCAGACCCTCGCTCAGACAGAAGCTTGCCAGATTCTAATTTTCAAGAGAAGTCAGACATGCAAATTTTCATGTAAGATCTCCTGAGTTTTTATTACTGGCAATCAATTCAGTTCACACTCATGAGTCCTATTGTGGAGAGTTTCTAACTTCTCTCCTCACAGACTTAAATGTGACTGAGATCAGAGGACCTGAGAGTTTGGGTCCCACTGTGGAATTTCAGTTTGGATCCCTCTTCATTTTTTCTCCCTACAATCGTGACCACCACCATTTACTATTGATTACTCTCTGCTCGTGTCCAGGGGGATGATCTCCCATCTAATTGCCACCTTATGGTTCATGTACTCAAATACAGCGAGCTTCAATTCTGTGCAACTCAAGCTTTGTGTTCTGCATAGATGGACTGTACAAATGGGCAGCAATTCTTCACCCCTCCTTGTAGTCATAACCTTTGCAGCTCTTCCCACCAAAAGTGGGATGTATTTTTCATTTTCCTGAGTCTGGGGGGGCTTTGTGATTTGCTTTGTCCAGTAGAATAAGCCAGAGATACAGTATGCAGTTCTGAGCCTAGACCTCAAAAAGCTTTGTGTGTTTCCACTCTCACTGCTGGAAGCTTATTCAGGTGTTGTGTGAAGAAGCGCAAGCTACCCTGCAGGAGGAGGAGACACATGGCCCAGTTATACTCTTTTCCATCACTTCAAACACCAGACATAAAAGTGGAGCTATTATAAACCAACCAGCCCTTAACTGACCCCTCAGCCAAACAGAGACTAGAGCCAGGCTACTGGGATCAGCTGGCCCAGATTAGAACTGCCGTGCCAGTTCACAGACTCACGAGCTCAGGAAGTGTTTGCTTTATGCACTTAAAGTTTCATGGTTATTTGTTAGATCAACAGTATTATGACAATAACATATAGTGGGGGGAAATCCATGAATCCACACAATTTTATTCAATTGGTGCCATCTTTCTATTGTTATGACCTCTAAACACATTGTTGAGGGAAAAATCACCGCAGAACAGACACATCGTCATGAGAAGGTTGATTTTGCAGGATATACCTTGGAGCTTGTCTCTATTAGTAAACATGAGCTCCCTTGACCTTAGGTTTGTAAGATCTATTTCTAGAAAATGGGAAAAAAGAGGGAAGAACACTGTCGAATTTAATCTCCAATTTTAAGGCGAATTGTTACATTATACTCAGATATTAATACATAAAAGCATAGTCAGAGTTTGTTTTATAGACTGAGTTCTCCAATTTGACTGCTGCTGCTGCTGCTAAGTCACTTCAGTCGTGTCCAACTCTATGCGACCCCATAGACGGCAGCCCACCAGGCTCCTTTGTGCCTGGGCTTCTCCAGGCAAGAACACTGGAGTGGGTTGCCATTTCCTTCTCCAACGCATGAAAGTGAAAAGTGAAAGTGAAGTCGCTCAGTGGTGTCCGACTCTTCACGACCCCATGGACTGCAGCCTACCAGGCTCCTCCGTCCATGGGATTTTCCAGGCAAAAGTACTGGAGTGGGGTGCCATTGCCTTCTCCGCCAATTTGACTAGCTAGACTCAATTTCTAAATTTCTTAGTTAACTTGATTTTTCAAAAGATGTTGCCCACTCATTGCTTCTGTGAACTCTGGAAAGTTAAGCAGGAAAAGGCAACACAGTCAAGTTCAAATGTGTTCAGTGCTCCCTGATTATATTGTCCAACATTTTTTAACTCAGAGCTCTTCTGTCTCTGGTATTATTTTCAGCTGCCTTAAGAAATAGAGATCTGATCTAGTTAAGCAAGGTTTTTAGATACATAAATATAAGTGAAAACCAAGGAGAAAGCAAAGTTACTCTTAAAGATTCGTTTACAAATGAATTCAAACACTCAGTATAGCATAAATGTGTTATAAATAAAAAATAAGCCAGATGACTGAGTTATTAAAGTGATATAATCAAAACCAATTTTTTAAGGAAACAAATCAAAATCAGAGAATAATGAGCCACAGTGGGATAATGAAGACAGAAGAACTACTGAAGCTTAAAAAAATGCTACAAACAATTCACAGATATTAAGAAGATAGTCACAATTTGACCTCAAGTCCAACTCAAGTCATTTTACCCAATGAAGTGTATCAAAGACCTTAACATAAAACATAAAGCAATAAGAATTTGCAGAGAAGACTTAGGGAAATAATTGTATAACCATGGGGCTTCAGAGGTGGCTCAGTAGTAAAGAATCTGCCTGCAATTCGGGAGCCACAGGAGATATGGGTTAAATCCCTGGGTCAGGAAAATCCCCTGGAGGAGGGCATGAAAAGCCACTCCAGTATTCTTGCCTGGAGAATCCCATGGACAGAGGAGCCTGGCGGGCTACAGTCCATAGTGCTGCAAAGAGTCAGACACAACTGAAGTGACTTAGCACTCATGTACACATAGAGACATTTTAAGCAAGAGAGAAAAATCATAAGCTACAAGTATTATAGGTATATTTATCTAAGTGAAAATAGCCGTTTCTGGAAAATGGGCAAAACCCAAGCAGTTCATAGGAGAAGAAAAGCAAATATTCAATATACATATGAGAAGACGTTCACTCTCACTAGCAATCAGGGATGTGCCATAGCCTAATGCCTTTTTAAAGGGCATTATACTGGTAAAAAAACTTTTTTTTTTTGAGATAAGCAATAACATCTAGTGGGTAACTGACACTTTCAAACATTAGACAATAATCTGATTATATTTATAAAAAGGAAAAGGTACATAGCTCTCGACTCAGCACTCCACGTTTGGGAATCTGGCCCAGAGAAATAGAAATACTAACTGGTAAGGATGGAAACACTAACATACTTACTGCAGCAGCTGCTGCTGCTAAGTTGCTTCAGTCCTGTCCGACTCTGTGTGACCCCATAGACGGCAGCCCACCAGGCTCCCCCGTCCCTGGGATTCTCCAGGCAAGAACACTGGAGTGGGTTGCCATTTCCTTCTCCAATGCATGAAAGTAAAAAGTGAAAGTGAAGTCGCTCAGTCGTGTCTGACTCTTAGTGACCCCCCATGGACTGCAGCCTACCAGGCTCCTCTGTCCATGGGATTTTCCAGGCAAGAGTCCTGGAGTGGGGTGCCATTGCCTTGTCCTACTTACTGCAGCACTGTAGAGCCAAAAACTGAAAAAATAACAGCTAAGATAACAGCAGTGAACACCCAGGAAAAAACCCTCAATAAATTTTTGCCACCTGTGTATTGTCATTGTTTATCATTATATTTTGGAGTGAGCCATTTGAAAATAAATTTCAGACATCAAGGCACTTCACCCTTAAAAATAAAGACAATTTTCCTACCTAGTGGCAATACCTTAATCATTTAAATAAATTAATAATTGCTTAGTATTAGCTAACACCCAACCATGTTCAATTTTCCCATTACTCTTCCTAGTTTTTTCTAGTTTTTTTTTTTTTAACTAAAATTCAAAGTTCATTTTTGCATTTGATTGTTACGTCTTTCTCATTCTTAGCACTTGAATTATTTATTGTTTTACATTTTTTTTATGACTTTAGATTTCTTTGAAGAACCCTATTCAACTTCCTTGTGGAATTCCCACATTCGGAATTTGTCTGATTATTTCCTTATGGTGTCATTTAAGTTGATCCTAGAAACCCTAAATTCTCTGTAAACTGGAAGTAAGAATCTAGACTTGGTTAGAGGGAGATTAAACATTTGTTTGGGCAAGAACAGTTAGTAGGAACTCTTTTTGGGGTTGGCCAAAAAGTTCATTTAGGCAGAAAAGCCTAAAAGAACTTATTTAAAAAAATGTTTTTAATTGGAGGGTAATTGCTTCACAAATGTGTTATCCTCCGGGGTAAAACAAAGCAAATCGGTTGTAACTTCACTGAGCCTCCCTCTTGAGCCTTCCCACTAACCCCCTCCCCGTCCCACCCCCGCCAGGTCATCACAGAGGGCCGGCCCGGTTCCCTGGGTTATACAGCAGGCTCCACTAATTACCTGTTTTATATACAGCTGGGTGAGCTTTTTGTCCAACCCAATATGTCTGCATTGCCTCAGGGCACCGAGTGCCAGGTGGTTGCATTATCTGGTTTTAAGACTGATCCCTTGGCTAAACGTAGTAACTAACAGACCTCAACTTTGTCTAATGTTTTTTCTTTTGAAATCAACACTTATTCTGAGGGGTGAAACTCTATCCACGAAAATTTCCTTCGAACCCTTTCATGAATGTGATGAGTCTTGCTTATCTCTTTGGAGGTAAACTCTTCCTTATTTACCTAGCATTTTTCTGTAAGGAAGATGTGGAGATGAACTATAATTCCTCCTCAAAAGGCAGGACAATCTTTTAATGATTTTTGTTTAATTACATATATTGTGGTTAAGGAGTTGGAACAATAATTATTTCAAAAGATGGCAACTGTTTTCTTTTTCTTTTCTTCCTTTGAAAATAACGGGAGATGATATTTTAATTTTTAATTCCTGTTGTCCAAATCAGTTGCAGCCATCATTCTTTCCGAAGCTCACATTCTGCCATATGTGATCAGGGGGCTCCTTTCAGGCTGCCTCGTGGGTGCTTTTGCCATACACCCTCCCCTCTTAGTTTTTGAGCACTTGCTTGATTTTTGAGGTTTAACAAGGTACCTTGGACATCCTGTGTATTTTCCTTGCCTCAGACCTGATAGCAGGCACTTTTCGAAGGAGCCTGTGCAGAAGGTAAGCCAAGCTCTGGGTGCTAAAACGTTGACTGCGACTGGACTGTCGCTGTGTTTAGGCCATCTCAGGGGACAGAATGCGTATTTTGAAAAAATCATTAGTACATATTTCAAATTTAAATGTCACATAATAGAGTTTTTTCTTAACTTTGGTTTTTTTATTTGTGGTTTTAAAATTTTGTACTTTATTTGTGTATTTGGCTTTCTGATAACATTAAGCTATTTACTTACTTGATTTGCATGCAATACACTGAAATAGTTAGAAAATTATGATCTATCAACAAAATGACCATCTTTGCATGAAATATTCCCTTGGTATCTCTAATTTTCTTGAAGAGGTCTCTAGTCTTTCCAATTCTGTTGTTTTCCTCTATTTCTTTGCATGGATCGCTGAGGAAGACTTTCTTATCTCTCCTTGGTATTCTTTGAAAGTCTGCATTCAGATGCTTATATCTTTCCTTTTCTCCTTTGCTTTTTGCTTCTCTTCTTTTCACAGCTATTTGTAAGGCCTCCCCAGACAGCCATTTTGCTTTTGTGCATTTCTTTTTCTTGGGAATGGTCCTGATCCCTGTCTCCTGTACAATGTCACGAACCTCTGTCCATAGTTCATCAGGCATTCTGTCTGTCAGATCTAGTCCCTTAAATCTATTTCTCACTTCCACTGTATAATCATAAGGGATTTGATTTAGGTCATACCTGAATGGTCTAGTGGTTTTCCCTACTTTCTGCAATTTAAGTCTAAATTTGGCAATAAGGAGTTCATGATCTGAGCCACAGTCAGCTCCCAGTCTTGTTTTTGCTGAATGTATAGAGCTTCTCCATCTTTGGCTGCAAAGAATATAATCAATCTGATTTCGGTGTTGACCATCTGGTGATGTCCATGTGTAGAGTCTTGTGTTGTTGGAAGAGGGTGTTTACTATGACCAGTGCATTCTCTTGGCAAAACTCTATTCGCCTTTGCCCTACTTCATTCTGTACTCCAAGGCCAAATTTGCCTGTTACTCCAGGTGTTTCCTGACTTCCTACTTTTGCATTCCAGTCTCCTATAATGAAAAGGACATCTTTTTGGGGTGTTAGTTCTATAAGGTCTTGTAGGTCTTCATAGAACTGTTCAACTTCAGCTTCTTCAGTGTTACTGGTTGGGGCATAGGCTTGAATTACCGTGATATTGAATGGTTTGCCTTGGAAACGAACAGAGATCATTCTGTCATTTTTGAGATTGCATCCAAGTACTGCATTTTGGACTCTTTTGTTGACCTTGATGGCTACTCCATTTCTTCTAAGGGATTCCTGCCCACAGTAGTAGATATAATGGTCATCTGAGTTAAATTCACCCATTCCAGTCCATTTTAGTTTGCTGATTCCTAGAATGTCGACATTCACTCTTGCCATCTCCTGTATGACCACTTCCAATTTGCCTTGATTCATGGACCTAACATTCCAGGTTCCTATGCAATATTGCTCTTTACAGCATCAGACCTTGCTTCTATTACGAGTCACATCCACAACTGGGTATTCTTTTTGCTTTGGCTCCATCCCTTCATTCTTTCTGGAGTTATTTCTCCACTGATCTCCAGTAGCATATTGGGCACTTACCAATCTGGGGAGTTCCTCTTTCAGTGTCCTATCATTTTGCCTTTTCATACTGTTCATGGGGTTCTCAAGGCAAGAATACTGAAGTGGTTTGCCATTCCCTTATCCAGTGGACCACATTCTGTCAGATGGGCTTGATAAAGGACAAAATGGTATGGACCTAACAGAAGCAGAAGATATTAAGAAGAGGTGGCAAGAATACAGAGAAGAACTGTACAAAAAAGAGCTTCACGACCCAGATAATCACAATGGTGTGATCACTCACCTAGAGCCGGACATCTTGGAATGTGAAGTCAAGTGGGCCTTAGAAAGCATCACTAGAAACAAAGTTAGTGGAGGTGATGGAATTCCAGTTGAGCTATTTCAAATCCTGGAAGATGATGCTGTGAAAGTGCTGCACTCAATATGCCAGCAAATTTGGAAAACTCCAGTGGCCACAGGACTGGAAAAGGTCAGTTTTCATTCCAATTCCAAAGAAAGGCAATGCCAAGGAATGTTCAGACTATGGCATAATTGCACTCATCTCACACGCTAGTAAAGTAATGCTCAAAATTCTCGAAGCCAGGCTTCAGCAATACATGAACCGTGAACTTCCAATGTTCAAGCTGGTTTTAGAAAAGGCAGAGGAACCAGAGATCATATTGCCAACATCCTCTGGATCATCGAAAAAGCAAGAGAGTTCCAGAAAAACCTCTATTTCTACTTTATTGACTATGCCAAAGCCTTCAACTGTGTGGATCACAATAAACTGTGGAAAATTCTGAAAGAGATGGGAACACCAGACCACCTGACCGGCCTCTTGAGAAACCTGTATGCAGGTCAGGAAGCAACAGTTACAACTGGACATGGAACAACAGACTGCTTCCAAATAGGAAAAGGAGTACATCAAGGCTGTATTTTGTCACCCTGCTTATTTAACTTATATGCAGAGTACATCATGGGAAATGCTGGGCTCGAAGCAGCACAAGCTGGATTCAAGATTGCCAGGAGAAATATCAATCACCTCAGATATGCAGATGACACCACCCTTATGGCAGAAAGTGAAGAGGAACTACAAAGCCTCTTGATGAAAGTGAAAGTGGAGAGGGAAAAAGTTGGCTTAAAGCTCAACATTCAGAAAACTAAGATCATGGCATCTGGTCCCATCACTTCATGGGAAATAGATGGGGAACAGTGGAAACAGTGTCAGACTTTATTTTTTTGGGCTCCAAAATCACTGCAGATGGTGATTGCAGCCTTGGAAGGAAAGTTATGACCAACCTAGACAGCATATTCAAAAGCAGAGACATTACTTTGCCAACAAAGGTCCATCTTGTCAAGGCTATGGTTTTTCCAGTGGTCATGTATGGATATGAGAGTTGGACTGTGAAGAAGGCTGAGCACCAAAGAATTGATGCTTTTGAACTGTGGTTTTGGAGAAGACTCTTGAGAGTCCCTTGGACTGCCCTAAAGTCCATCCTAAAGGAAATCAGCCCTGGGTGTTCTTTGGAAGGACTGATGCTAAAGCTGAAACTCCAGTACTTTGGCCACCTGATGCAAAGAGTGACTCATTGGAAAAGACTCTGATGCTGGGAGGGATTCGGGGCAGGAGGAATAGGGGACAACAGAGGATGAGATGGCTGGATGGCATCACCGACTTGATGGACCTGAGTTTGGGTGAACTCCAGGAGTTGGTGATGGACCAAGGAGGCCTGGTGTGCTGCGGTTCATGGGGTGGCAAAGAGTCGGATACGACTGAGAGACTGAACTGACCTAATAAAATGACCAAGTGAAACTTGTAACTTTTTTGAAGTTCTTTTTTTTTTTCTTCCACAGAATACATCCCATGAAGAATGTAATTACATTACTCCTAAATTCACTTGAAACAATTATATTCTTTGCACAGTTGTGTTGCTTTGATACATACATGAGGTCATTGTTTTAGTTTGTTTTCTCATTAGACATTTTAGATTATTTCATTTTTTCTTTCTTTGAGAGCATCTGCTATATTTTAAACATTTAAGTGCTCAAAGCCTTTTTACCTTTTAAAAATATCTCTGGCCTTTAGGAAATAGATACAGTAATATGGTACTATAATTATCTTGTTCAAAGTATTTTGAAATTTAATGCTAAAAGTTAGGAAAATGATAAAACAAGTAAACAAGCAAATAAATATCAATGAAACTTAGAATCTGTGTAAAATACAACAGAAGGCTTCCACTTAAAGAAATATAATTTATCCAATAAATGTAAACCAATAAATTTTCCTGAAAATAGGGATATATAATTATGTTACTGTGATAAATGAAGAAAGTCGACATACAGGAGTATATGTACTGTGGTTATGAGAATATATTCTAAGAATATAGAATGATTTTGAAAAGAAATCCTGATATATAAACTGTGGTGGGATTATGAATATTTTTATTTTTTACTTCTCATTTATGATAATGTGAATATTTATTTTTAGCACAAAATAACATTATAAAGGAAAAACAAAATTTAATATATATTTAAAAATACAAAATAGAAAAACACAAATGCTGAATGTGGATGACTGAATAGGAAAACCTGATGAAAAATTATTACAGAGACTATGGTATTTTAACCTTAATGTCTTCAATTAATTAGCAAAGAGGCTATCAAAAACAAAAGTATAAAAAAGTACATACTCAGAGTGGATGGTTTCAAAATCAGTCTGAACAACCTTGCAAAGTTTTGTCTTATTTTTAGAATAATCTCATGAATTTGTACTTTGACCAAGAATAGAAATAACAGAATCACATAAAAATTACAGAGTGAGGTCAGTCAGGTTATCAGAGGATAGACAGAAAATGGGATATGGGAAAATGGGACTACATTATATATCCCAATCATTCTTGGTTGTGTTTATTTGTTTTCCTCTAAATTTTTGTAGAATAAGTTACAATGGGACTTTGAGTAAAAATGGTGGAGCAATTCCTTTTTCTGCTCCAAAAAAAGGGAAATGCTAAATGAAACAGAGTGTATTCATTTATTTAAATTTGTAAATGATTTCTCATATGAGAAAAGGAAACCCCAAAGTCATGGGGATACCGAGGAACTCAAAGCCAAAAGGCCCATGGATGGCCAAGAAGATTGGCTATTTTGGGTGGTTTCATGTTCTAAGGCGATGGGGAGAAGGCCTAAGAACTTGGGATGTTGAAGTGCTGAAACTAAAGTCCCTGCAGAAAGCCTGGAGTCTCCACACTTGAAATGAGGACTCATAAAACACAATCTGTAATCTTGGGGACAAGTTGAAGAAGCTAGTGATTCATGGGGCTAAATGGAGGAAAAATGTCAGCAACAAGGAATCAATAACCCAGACCAGCACAGTAGTGAGAGAAATTTCCAAATTCACATTACCCCTGTTCAAGGGTACTCAGTGTCAATAAAACAAAGAAATAACTGTTCAAAAATTGAGACTTCTCGGGGATCCATTGGCGAAGACCCTGAGCTTCCAGTGCTGGGGGGCCTGGATTCCATCCCTGGTCAGGGAACCAGATCTTGCATGTTGCAACTAAGACCCAACACAGCCAAATAAATAAAATATTTTAAAAAAACTGTTCAAAAATTAATAAAACCCAAGAGTCTCAGAGCAGAGGCACAGCAAGTTCAGACTATTTGGAGTCTCTACAACCCAAGATAGGAATAACTTCTGTAGATAAAGAATTCCCACTGAACTTGAACTCAAAGTTCAAAATTACAAACCACTCAGGTAAAATGCAGCATTTGTTCAACCTTGTGATTCAAGGTTGCTATCAGCAACGGAAATCTAAAGAAAATGAGTAAATGATGATCTGCTTATTTCTAGGTCAAAATGGAAAGTACTCCAGACCAGCATACAAATAAATGGAATAGTTCACGCTAATGTGGAAGAATACAATTAATTCATAATGGGGGTACATTCCTGATGCTTTTAATCAAGTGCTGGACTGTGGTGCATGCCTATATTTTTGGCAGATTTTTCCTAAATAATTACATCTTCTTGAAAATGATGTTAAAATGAATTTTCATCTTTTGAACAAATGCCAACAAACAATAGAGCCTGTTGCAAAGGGCAAGGAAAGCAACAACAAATTAAACTGATGTCATAGATCAACACAAGTGGATTCTTCATTGAGGGATAGATAAGATCCTCTGGCCACACAGGGTGGTTGCATTTTACTATTGACCTTGGGCAATTTATTTAATGTCTTGGAATTTAAATAGTCTCATATATAAAATGGGAATAATAATATCAGTTTCCATAGACAAGGCTGTTATGGAAAGTTTAAATAAGAAAATGCATGTTAAATAACTAGCATATTGTGCTTGCTTGTTAATTAATTTTGTGTAACTTTATTGAGAGAGAAAAGAACTCACAAATGAAAACATCCAGTACCCTGTTTACTAAGTGGTCTTTGTTGTTTCCATTTATATCATTTGAGTCATTATTTGGTCAATGCAAGATAATTATGGTACTTGTTAAATCTCTCTTTTTTGGACTCTCTTCTGGGTTGCTGTTGATTTTTGAAGCATCTATTAACAAATATTTTTGAGCACCCTGATTGGTGCAAGGTCTTGTGTTTCATGCTGTGAAGAATGAAAACCTTAGAATTTTTCCAGAGAGACAAGTGATGTGGACGGGCACGTAAGTCAGGCTGAATGGCTGCCATGATAAGATGTGCTGCTGCTATTGTTGCTGCTAAGTCGCTTCAGTCACGTCCGACCCTGTGCTACCCCATAGACGGCAGCCCACCAGGCTCCCCCATCCCTGGGATTCTCTAGGTAAGAATACTGGAGTGGGTTGCCATTTCCTTCTCCAATGCATGAAAGTGAAAAGTCAAAGTGAAGTCGCTCAGTCGTATTCGACTCTTAGCGACGCCATGGACTGCAGCCTACCAGGCTCCTCCGTCCATGGGATTTTCCAGGCAAGAGTACTGGAGTGGGGTGCCATTGCCTTCTCCACAAGATGTGCTATGGGTGTTAAACATGAAGAGTAGATCAGAGTCTTGAAGTGATCCGAGAAATACTTTATGAAGGAAGTGAAAGTGAAAGTTGCTCAGTCGTGTCTGACTCTTTGTGACCCCATAGGCTATACAGTCCATGGAATTCTCCAGGCCAGAATACTGGAGTGGGTAGCCTTTTCCTTCTCCAGGGGATCTTTCCAACCCAGGGATCGAACCCAGGTCTCCCGCATTGCAGGAAGACTCTTTACCAGCTGAGCCACAAGGGAAGTGGGGCTTAAATCGTTGGGCTTTGTGGGAGTCTGCTAATACACTTGGTATTATCACTATCCTGGGGCAGAAGCTTTCAAACTTCTCCCCATGGGGTATATAATAAGTGAAATTTCCAGGGTGGGGTGCTGGAGCTCTCTAGCTATAACTTCTCTTGTATAAGTACAAGTTTATCTATATATGGATACATCTGTAAGTAGATATAGATATGTCTCTCTCTATATCTATATCTTTGAGTCTGCTCTAATATATAAATTAAATCTTTACCAAATTTCTTTAGTGTATGTAATTAGCCACAGATTACAATGGAGGAGCCTTGTGGTCTGTGGTTGAGAATACTTTTAAAAAATATGGCTGCCTGTTAGAAGCGACATGATAAGCAAGTTTCAGGTCAGTGCCTCTCAGAAGTTAATGTACATACAAAGCACCTGATGATTTTGTTGAAATGCAGATTCTGATTCAGTAGATCTGGGGTGGAGGCGTTGAGATTCTGCATTTCTAACGAGTTCTGGGGTGGTGCTGATGTTTCTGGTCTAAGGACCATTGTTTGAATAACACCACTTTAGACAAAGGATGTCCAACAAAGTTCTCCTTTTGGGTTTCCCTACTCAAATATTATTTCAAGATCTGGATTTATCTTTAAAAAACCCTCTTTTTGTAGATTTCATACCTCTGAATCTCTGAAGTTGGCCAGTGTTCAGATTTGGATTCAAAATATTTGTTGGTGGCTATTGAGTAAAGGCAGAATGAGGATTTTCCAGTCAATAGAAAGGAAAGATGGAGGGATCAAGGACAAAGTAGGCAACAGATCCAAGTGCTGAATCAGGGGCTTCCCTGGTTCACTCAAGGTCCAGTGGTTAAGACTGTGCTTCCACTGCCAGAGGCATGGGTTTGATCCCTGGTAAGAGAACCCAGATCTCACACGCTGTGTGGCATGGCCAACCACCTCCCCGCTCCCCACCAAAAAAAACCTCCACCAACAAAACTGAATCAAGCGGTAGATCCAAACACTGAATCAATAAAAGAGGAAAGACAGGAGCTAGAGATCCCGTGGTTTACTAAGCATAGTTCCTAACACGTGTTTGCATTTTAAATTTTATTTTAAACCAAAAGCCAAATGCATAGCTTTTATGTGTTGTTGTTCAGTCACTGAGTCATGTCCAACAGGAAGGTTCCTTGTCCTTCACTGTCTCCTGGAGTTTGCTCAAACTCGTGTCCATTGAGTTGGTGACGCTTTTGTGTGTAAACTCCTCTATACATACATATACTCCATGAAACTGCCCATCAAGAAAAGTGGCTCTTCATACATCAAAGAAAATCAGATTCCTTTGACTTTTTTCCTAGCTCCAACCTCATTTCTTCTTCACTGTCCTTTCTGAAATAAATGTCTCTTGAAATGCTGCAATTTCCCAACTTAACCTGTAATTTATACCTTTTTTGATTCTTAAAATGTATTTCATAATTTCTTTTGTAAGCAATTTACAGGTGTCTAGAGATTATTGTAGAAATCTTTGAAAGGGACATTAGCAATTATATAGTGAGCTCTTCTAAGATGAGGTAGTATTGGAAAGGAATTTTAGAAATTATATAGTCAAACCTTTTTTCCCCTTAGTACAAACCTGTGACTGAAAGAAGTTAAGTGGTTTTCCCAAGGACTTAGTTTGCTAATAGCGAAAGCAGGACCAGAACCTAGTTGATTCTCCTCTACAATAGACTGACTGGATTAATGGCCTGATGCTTACCTCTCCCTGTTTCCACCCACCGTCTTTGCCTTATAACTCTAAGTTTCTCTTAGGAAGGAGATAGACTCTATTTCTCCACCACTTGAATATGAGGTGGTCAAACACCATTTTTGGCCAATAGAATGTTAGCAGAAACCACCCAAGCAGACACTTGGAAAAGCATGTGCACATTTCAGTTTTCACTCCTGTTATTCTGCCATGGGCATGGGAGCATGCCTAGACTAGTCTAGTAGAGGATGAGGCCTATGGAATAGAGCTTAGTCACCCCAGTCATCCCAGTCACACAGCCCAAAGATCAAAGAGCAGCTGACTGGTACCCGGAGACGTGAACAAGTCTGGCTGAGATTAGTAGAGTCACCTACATGACCTACTTAATTAATCATAGATGTTGAACATGCCAAACTAAGACCAGCTATATTCAGCCCAGATCAGTTGAACTCTGAAAAGTCATGAATTAAATAAATATTGCATGTCAGTGAAGATTTGTGGTTTGTTACGCAGTGGTTATTGTAGCATTTCCTCATGACCCTCATAATTTCTCTCAAAAGTGTTCATGAAACTCTGTGGTGAAGGATACCAAAATCTGAGGATGTTTAAGTTCCTTATATAAAATGGTGCATATAACATATGAGCATTCTCCCATATCCTTTAAATCACCTCTAGATTACTTTAAACAGTTAATACAATGTCAATTTTATGTAAATGCTGTAAATTCAATGCAAATGCTATGTAAATTCTAATAGTTGCTGGCATATGGCAAATTCAAGTGTTGCTTTTTGGAAATTTCTGGAATTTTTCCCCAAAGATTTTCAATTTGAAGTTGGTTGACTCCACAGATATGGAATGCATGCATATAGAGGGTTGACTATACAAAAATGTAAGGCAATAATTATGCCATTTGGTAAGCCACTTCATCCCAGCTAACCTGTGCATTCTAGACCTTGAAATTTTTGTGTTAGAATTGGAGTTGTTTTTGCTGTTCAGTCTCTAAGTCATGTCTGACTCTTAGCAACCCCATGGACTGTAGCACACTAGGCTCCTCTGTCTTCCAGTATCTGGAGTTTGCTCAAACTCGTGTTCATTGAGTCAGTGATGCTATATAACCATCTCGTCTTCTGTCCCCGCCATCTCCTCCTGCCTTCAGTCTTTCCAAGAATCAGTGTCTTTTCCAATGAAATGGCTCTTCACATAGGTGGCCAAAGTATTGGAGCTTCAGCTTCAGCATCAATCCTTCCAATTAATATTCAAGGTTGATTTTATTTAGGATTGGCCAGTTAGGTCTCCTTGAAGTCTAAGGGATTCTCAAGAGTCTTCTCCAGCACCAGCTTGTAAATATCAATTATTCAGTGCTCAGCCTTCTTTATGGTTGAACTCTCATGTCTGTACATGACAACTGGAAATATCACAGCTTTGATTAGATAGATCTTTGTTGGCAAAGTGATGTCTCTGCTTTTTAATATGCTGTTTAGGTTTGTAATAGCTTTCCTTCCAAGGAGCAAGCTTCTTTTAATTTCATAGTTGTCACTGTCCACAATGATTTTGGAGCCCAAGAAAATAAAATCTATCACTGCTTCTACTTTCCCCCTGTCTATTTGCTATGAAGTGATGGGACCAGCTGCCATGATCCTAATTTTTTTAATGAGTTTTAAGCCAGCCCATTTACTCTCCTCTTTCACTTTAATCAAAAGGCTCTTTAGTTCCATGTTGATTTCTGCCATTAGAGTGGTATCATCTGCATATCTGAGGTTGTTGACATTTCTCCCAGCAATCTTGATTCCAGTTTGTGATTCATCCTGCCCAGCATTTCACATAATATATTCTGCATATAAGTACAATAGTTCTCCTTTCCCAATTTTGGACCAGGCCATTGTTCCATGTCCGATTCTAACTGTCACTTATTGATCTGCATACAGGTTTCTCAGGAGACAGGTAAGGTGGTCTGGTACTCCCATCTCTTTTAGAATTTTCCACAGTTTGCTGTGATCCACAGAGTCCAATGGTTTAGCGTAATCAGTGATGCAGAAGTAGATGTTTTTCTGGAATTCTGTTTTGCTTTCTCCATTATGTGACAAATGTTGGCAGTTTGACCTCTGGTTCCTCTTCCTCTTTGAAACCCAGCTTGTACATCTGGAATTTCTTGGTTCATGTACTGCTGAAGCCTAGTTTGAAGGATTTGAACATAACCTTGCTAGCACGTGAAATGACCGCAAGTGTACAGTAGTTTGAACATGCTTTGGTACTCTTGTCTTATGGATGCCTGCTCCTAAAGCCTAGTGAAGTTGACTCTTCCTAAAACAGAGTTCCCCTGCTGGGTTTATGATTAATCTCTCTATTCGAAACTTTATTCCATTTCTTGTCCACCCTGGTTCCCTTTAAGACTGAGGAATACCAAAGAAAAGGGGAGATTGAAACTGAGCAGGACCCTGCTGGGCTCTCCTGGGTATAAAAGCCCCTCTTTGTCCCCTGTTTCTTGTTTGCAGAAAAAGCCTTTAGTTTTCTATATCTTCCTGAGTTCCAAAGAGCAGGCACAAGGAGTTACTAATTAGAGAAGTGAAGGAATGCCGAAACGAAGGAAACACATTTAAACAAGAAAAGAAATGAAACAATAGTCAGTGACAAAACAGAGTCCTAGTTTCTGCTCCAGAGATATACACACGGTTTGACACATACCTGTGAGTTGTTCTGTAAAAAGTAAGATACCCCCACCCGGGTGGAGGATGGTGACTGTATGCTGATCACAAGCACAGAGACTCCAGACTGATTGGAACTAGAAGGCTCATGGTTAAGATCCCTGTTACCTCACCACCTACCAATCAAGAAAGTCACTTAACCTGAAGCCCTCACCTCAAATACTGTCTTAAAAAACCCTTCCTTGAAAGCCATTGGGAAGTCTGGGTCTTTTGAGTTTGAGCTGCACACTCTCCTTGCTTGGTGCCCTGCAAATAAATGCTGTACTTTGCTTCAGTACAACCCAGTGTTAACAGATTGGCTTTGCTGTGCAGCAAGCAAGTGGATCCCAGCGTGCTTGGTAACACTAGGAATTTTCTGTTTTCAGTTTGCTGCTTTCTGTAGGAAGACTCAACTGGGGCTTATCACAGCTGGGAATAAAAATGACTGTGAAAGAGAAAAACAATTTTGATTTTAACAAAATGATTATTCATAGTCCAGAGACACCCTGTCAAACTGAAAGATGCTATTGTACTTAAAATACCAAAAGATGGTCTAAATCTTTGAAGACCTGTGCTCCAGGCTGTGGGAGCTAAGTAACTTGAATGAACACATATTCTGTACATTATTAACCATTATTTTTTAAATAAGGAAACTGAAGCCTACCATCTAAGCGGTCTAGGGCAGATTCAAGGTCTAAACATCAAATTCTTGCCTTCTAACCAAGGCTCCACCCCTACCATTCCAGGCCAATCTCCTCCTTCTGTAAAAACATGGTTTGTGAAGATTTTAATATTCTGCACGTTGAGAGAAGTATAACAAATAACTTCAGCGTATTTCCCTTATGTGTCTAGGATTTTAAAGTTGCTGTCACAAATAACTGGGAAGTGTCTTATACTGAAAAGTGATGCTGAGGAGGGGTTTCATAGTATAGGGTCTAACTGACATGCTCTTTTAATAATAGAGTACACTGGGGAGAATGGATACTGGTACACGTATGTCTGAGTCCCTTCACTGTTCACCTGACACTACCACAACATTGTTAATTGGCTATACACCAATAGAAAACAAAAAGCTAAAAAAATAACAGCAACAGAGTGTGGGCATACTTTGGAGATACTGTGGTTTCAGTTTCTGACCACCACAATAAAGTAAATATTGCAACAAAGCAAGTGGCATGAACTTTTTGTTTCCTAGCATGTATAAAAGTTACATTCATACAATACTATGGTCTACTAAGTATACAAAAGTATTGTATCTAAACAACAATGTGCATACCCTAATTAAAAATACTTCATTGCTAAAAATGCTAGCAGTCGTCTGAACCTTCCATGAATCAGAATCTTTTTGCTGGTGATGTGTTTGAAATATTATGAGAATTACCAAACTGTGACATAAAAACACAAAGTGAGCAAATGCTGTTATAAAAATGGTACTGATAGACTTGCTTGAAACAGGGCTGCTACAAACTCTCAATTTGTAAAAAAATAAAATAAAAATAAAAAATCGCTATCTGCAAAGTCTGATAAGGTGATGTGCAATAAAACAAGGTATGCCTGTATGGGTTCATGGAAAATAATAACGGCTCCAATCTGGCTGCAATTAGCCTGATTTATTTCTAAACCTTCACTGGGCTTTTCTGTTTGTGTCTGTCATGCTTGGAAGACACTGGCTGTTCACTCCCCCTATGCAATTTTTCAGTTTAGGATCTGTTTATTTGGTCAGCTGGCTATTTTCCTGTTTGTCATTAAGTGCAGTCTAATTTAATCAGACTATTTCTGTAAAGAGTCAGCTACTCCAAGAAAGGATAAGCAAATGGAAAACTGGAATAATGAAAAATTCTAGTTTAAAAGAGAAAATAAAGATCTCTTGGGATAGAACCTATCCAGTATATATAGCTAGTAAATTGCAATGAAATAGGGAACCACAAAAATAATGATGGTAACGCAGTGAAAATAGTAATTGCAGTTTTACTGTGTGTTTACTGTTTGTTATGCACAGTTCTTAGGACTTTTCATGTATGAATTAATACAGGAACATTAATTTCAAAATCTCTAAATTCAGAAACAACATAAAGCTACATAAAGCAGTTTGGCATATGGCATAAAGCAGTTTGGTATACGGCAATAGAGAAATACCAACACCTGTGGCCAAATGGAATTGTATTTCCTGTGTAAAATACTCAAATTAAAAAATGGTAATATGTACCAAAAGCCCAATAGAAGGCTCAATTTAGTCTGCAGTTTGTGGCTCCTGATTTAGCTGCTCTATAAAGAGCAAGGGCATGCCAACAAAGGGTGTTTTCTGTCTACTGGAGGGATGCTAAGAAGACACCACCAGAAGAATCTCATTCTCTCAACCACAGAAACCCTGAAAGATCAATAAAAAGCCTCTGGTCAATGGAAATATAAGGCCATTCAAGGGCTAATTATTTTTAGATGAAGTGTGTACATTTTCTCCATCAAGTGGAATGCCACCAGCAGGGAAGAATTGAACTTGCATTATGATTTCAATTCCTATGCTGAGTCATACTAGAAACAAATGTCTATAGTACAGATGGTGCTGTAATCGTTTCAGATAAGTGGGAGTCCCAGGGACTTGTCCTCCTGGCAGTCTTGGGATAGGAGCCCTTAAAACCTGCCAGAGTGGCCTCCCAAGGTTCTCCAGGAGGTCCTGCCCTGATGGGCCTCTCTTTGGATCAGTGTCCTCACCTGTACACACTTCTGTCTTAACTTCTTTTAATTCATAATTAGCCCCACTTGATCTCCAGCTAAAAATGCTCTTTCTTGACTTAAAGCCTGTGCATTTAAAAAGCAAGAGACAGACTGTGTCGAGCGTCCTTGAATGAACTCAGCCACGTCCCTGGAGAATGCTCTTCTCCTGATCACCTAAAATTAGTTTTGGTTTTTCTTTTTATAAATGTGTATTTCACAAGTGGTTAGCTGTACTTGGGTTTTATCAGGATAATTGATCTTGATGTTTAGGGAGTGAGTATTTTCTAGACAGTCACGCCTTCTAAACATGATGTTTATGTCTTCTGCCTAAAAGGCTGTGGTTTTAGGTTGACCATTTATAACTTGATCTGAGAGGAAACTAGACATTTGATCTCTTGGCCTCAGAGGGGTTTGGAGAAGTCTGGTTGTCACTCCTTAATTCTCTATCCAAGGTCAAGTTGGAAACTATGATGAATTTTCTTAGAGACAGCAAACTGAAACAAGGCTGAGAAGAAAGGTAAATGAGATACTGGGGCCAGGCTACGATCACAGACAGTGGTCCTCGGGTCCTTGGTTACCAAGAGGAGCTGCCCAATCTTGCCAACTAGACTGCTCCATGTTTACTCAAAGTTGGTACATCTGATTTTTCAAAGAAAACTAGCAGTCTGGATCATCCTGTTAAATCTTCTGGTTTGTCAGTGTTAGCATTTATATTAGAAATTTAAAAAACACCTTGCAGGTCAATTTGCAACTTCTAGACTATCTGGGTACTATATTCTGTGGGTATGTCTTTGGACTTGATAGGTAACTACCCAGAAGTCTACCAAGGCCTCCCCACTTAGGAACTGGCTACCACCCTCTTTGCTGCATGAATGGAGACATAACCATATTGTGCTGGTGTCCTGAATCTGTGGCAGGATGCTCATCATTGGGAAAAAGAAGATCCTTATATATGAGATAAGCTTTTGACTCTATACTGCACCAAGCTCCTCTGTCCATGGGATTTTCAAGGCAAGAGTACTGGAGTGGGTTGTCGTTTCTTTCTCCAGGGAATCTTCCCAACCCAGGGATCGAACCCAGGGCTCTCACATTGTAGACAGACGCTTCACCGTCTGAGCCACCAGGGAAGTCCCTTTATATATGAGATAAGCTTTTGACCCTATTCTAGGCAGCTCCTCCAGAAGGAACTTGTTAAATAATTTGATGTCTATTTTTCTATTTCCTTCTTTATCAAAAGCTGGTGATATGACTACTAAACCCATGGGGTCTGGAATATGGAATCTGATAAAACTAATTGCAAGGTGTTTTTATAGAAATGCTTTTTTTTAAAGTCTTTAAGGCCAGATTCTTTCTCTGATGGGTCTCTTTCTTTCTTTTTTTTTTGTTCATGAAGTCTACAGAAGTGATTTGGAACACAAAGTGTTTGCTCTGCTGAATTTACCTTTGGGGTCTTACATGAAAAGCAAAAACTGAAAGTGAGAGTCACTCAGTCATGTCCGACTCTTTGCGACCCCATGGACTGTATGTAGCCAACCAGGCTCCTCTGTCCATGGAATTCTTCAGACAAGAATACTGGAGAGGGTAGCCATTTCCTTCTCCAGGGGATCTTTCTGACCCAGGGATTGAATATGGGTCTCCCTTATTACAGGCAAATTCTTTACCACCTGAGCCACCAGGGAAGCGCTTACATGAGTGGCAGTTAATTCAGTGTCTACATTGTAGACAATGACCAGCCATCCCCTGAATTTACAGTCACCCTCCAAAGTGTCTGCTGTGCCTGGATGGCAGCTGCCTTGACAGGGACAGTGCTTATAGGTCCTTTTCACCATCTTCGCCCCTGGGATGGGGGTAGGCATTTGACCTGCCCTTGCAAATGAAATATCAGGATTGGCTTCTTCCAGGCATATAGGGGCATCTCTACTGTCTCTTTCCCTTTTCCAGCAGAGTCCTAGACAATGGAGCTACATAATGAAAAGGATATGGTTATCTAAATTACCATGTGGAATCATGCTGTCTACTATTGTTGAGAATCATTTATATATTTAATGATTAAGTCTTGCTAAGAAAGTAGCATCAGATTTGGAAACTATTTTGTAAACCTAAACACATTTGACTGTTGTCAGGGTACAATGTCAGATATAAAGTACCAGATACAATACCATTGGACTCTGGATTATGGAGGCTGCAGCATTATAATCTTGGAAGGCAGGGACGCTTCTCATTTATTCAGAAGTATGGATAACTGTAGAAGTGATTATACCATAGAAACCTTTGGAGTAGATTGCCCCTGACTCTCGGTCAGGTCCAAGCCGCGGGTCCTTAGTCCAGTCTAGGGTGAGGGCTAAGCCGGCCAAGGCCCCACCTCATCCCCAGTTCTGAGTTTTGCGTGACATATTTGGGACTAGGATGGCTCGCTGGCTGGCAAGGTCAACTGAGAACTAGAACTGGATTGGTAGAATCAAGTAGCTTTCCCTAAATAGCCACTTATTCCTGTGTAAATAAAGATGCCCATGACCCATCAGAAGGGCTTTTAATCCCCTCGATTGGGTGATTTGAAGAAATCACCCAGGTTTTTGAAAGTAGCCTCAGGGTTATACACACCAGGAGATGGTTACCTCATGGGAAGGTGGAAGCAGAAAGTAAGATTTGGTAAACTAGCTCTGCTTGTTTTCCAAGCAGATAAAAAAGGAATAATGTTTTAACATCGGTTTGCAATAATAATACTTAATTGGGAAGTCACCCAGTTCTGTCCTTACAAGCATAGCTTCATGATAGCCATAGACTGTATGTTCTGTATACATTTTAATACAGTGATAACAATGGAAGAAAACAGAGACTTTTTCACCCCCATAATTTCCTTGTAGAAGAGAAATAAAGATTGATGGAAAGTGATAATGCCTTTGGGGTTCATAACATCAGCTCTTTCTTTTAGCTGTTAAAGTAGGTATATAAAGTACTCAAGATCTATTGTTAGAATTAGTCTCTAATTTTACTTTAAATGCAGAATAACCAAATATTTCCCAAGCAACTTTAAGAAGCTATCTTTACAGTACAAAATTGCCTAATAAATATGAATCATAACTAGGAGAAACATTTGTCATATCTATACATATTCCATTAACCTTAACATAAATCATGCAACACAAAGTATGTGAGAATGTATTAGTTAGCATAACACTGGCTGCTGTAATAAATTGCACCAAAATACGGTAGAATTCTATTTCTTTGTCATGTAACAATTCAGTGTGAGTGTTTCTGGTTGGTAGACAGTATGCTTCCACATGGAAACTTAGAGAACCATATCCTTTTCATTACGCAGCTCCATCGTTGTCTAGGATGTCTAACTTGCTAACAAACACACACCATATACTGCTACCTTCCTTTTCCCATCTCCCTTCCCTACATTCCACTAGTTTCCTGGAATCACTTCTCAGAATCACTGCATGTACTTAAGTCGATGTCTCAGGGTTTGCCTCTGGGGGTACCCAAACCAAGACATTAGCTCAGCTTTTGAATTACTAGCTGGCATATATTAGGTGGGCTTCCTTGGTGGCTCAGCGGTAAAGAATATGCCTGTCACTGCAGGAGATGAGAGTTAGATCCCTGGGTCAGGAAGATCCCCTGGAGAAGGAAATGGCAACTCACTCCAGTTTTCTTGCCTGGGAAACCCCATGGACAGAGGAACCTGATGGGCTGCAGTCCATGGGGTTGCAAAGAGTCGGACATGACTCATTGACTAAACAAAAACAACAACATATAAAAATTGCAGGGGGGTTATTATAATTTTGAGATTGATGTGTCCCAGTGTCTAATGCACATTGATATTATTTGACTTGCTTATAAACTACTTGAGCTGAAGATCTACCTTAAATCATCCAATGCCTAGATTTAGACTGAAAAAGCCATTCCTTTCTGAATCTACGTAGATCTAACTGGTCTTGAAGTGCATTATATTCAAGCAGATGCTTTTCCTGCTTTTTCCACTTGTGTCCCTGTTGAAGTGTATGAATTTTTTCAGTTAATCATTGGATTGCTAATGAATATTTATTGAGCATCTACTAATGTAAATGGTTGGCTCTGAGGTAGTTGGCTTGAGGAATTCTGAATAGTGTTTCACAGTTGTCTCTTAAGGGTTAGAAACTTAAAATACAATTGGTGAGCCAAGTCAAAGTTACAAAATAACATGAGCTATTCATACAAGATGAACTGCCTGTTCAGTATGTTTTATTGATTTGCGAACTGTGAATCACTGTGGGGAGACCTGCCTCTGAGCTAATCTATCAAATTAAAGCTTCTAGTTACCATGAAAATGAACTAATCACCAGTGTCTTAAGCACAGAGAAGTTTCCTTTCACTAGGCCTTTAGCGATGTTCCTGTAATATTGTCAAATAACAATGACTTACTATGAATATTTATGAAGCTTTTATTATATGCTGGGTACTGGTTAAACGACTAACATGAATCACCTGCATCTATTACTTCTTTGAATTCGTACATTACTCTATGAGGTAAATACTACCATCAATTAGTAGCTATGTCACACAGCTGTAAATAATGAAGTCCAAATTCAAACTATGTTATTATTACACTACAGTTTCTCTTATAATAACCATCTCTTCTGTTAAACATGAGCAAGAAGCCATATATGTGTATTCCCTCAAGGATTCACTAAAGCAGAAAGCTGGCAGGAGATTTTTAATAGAATGGAGGAAGAACAAAGGCAAAATTGATATGTGCTATCACGGTAGGTGGAATGGAGACAGGACATTATATTCTCTTTTCTTCCCTCTCCTGTTCCCACTGTGTTATCCAGGTCTTACCACATTCAAGTAGATATTTATTCTGCTGAACAGTCCATAATCTTTGAAAATATTTTACATGGTCTAATATACTTCAACTTGGAGTCTACACTGGAAAAAAGACTTCAGTAAAAAACCAATACCAATACCTCAGAATTAGAGAGTCTGTAAATAACCAGACAGATAAAGAAGGAAAAAAAAAAAAAAAAAGAAAAAGCAGGTTCTTGAATTAATATAGGTCTGAGGTAAAAAATTCAAGAGGTTTTCCAAAGATAGCCAGAATGCCGCTCTAGAAGGAAAAGTTCTCCAACTCAGCTATGTGGGATAAAATCACCTTATAAAGCATTGCTACTCAAAGTACTTTTTTGCTTGTACTCAAAGTACATTGCTACTCAAAGTATCTTATCAAGCTTACCCCAGACCAAGAGAATCAGAATTTTTATTCTGAACAAGATCTCTAGGTAATTCATATGTATACAAAAGTTTGAGAAACATGGATTTAAATATATTTATTATTTTTAAAATATGGATATGAAGGGTTAAACTGAAAAATGTTTAAGTTGTGCTGTTTTGAAATATTTTCTATTTTTCAATAGATGTTATTTATAAGAAAGTTACAAATACAGGGCTTTTTTGAGATAAATTCAAGGTATTGAGCCAGTTAAGGATGAACCCTTTCTTCCTGAGTTCTGGCCTTAGAAGTGGATGAACCAACTAGGAATAGGAAGGTCTATCTTACCAGACACAGGGTGTTATGGAGTTATCGTAACCAAGAGGTCAGTTCACACACACGGATAGACACGTTAACCAATGGAATGGGATGGGTGGCTAAGAAACTGGCCTGTGTATGTATGCAACTTTGATATATGAACATGGTGACATGACAGATCATTGGGAAAAAGAGGAACTGATACATAAATATGTCTTTTAGAAGACAATATAAATAAATATAATTCAGACCTTGAGGGTAGTTAAGGATTGCTTAAACAAGCCTCAAAAGCTAACACTAAGCGTTAAAACAAAAATTTTAACACTTAAAATTAAGAAATCTGTTAATCAAATGACACTGTCAACAAAGTAAGAAACAAGTTATAAATTTGGCCAAGATGTTCACAATAGACCCCCGACAAAGGTGCAGTATTGAGAATGTATAAAAACTTCTATAAAGCAATAAGAAAAAATGACCAGTTTTTAAAATGAGTATAAGAAAGGCATTTTACTTAAGAAACACATCTAGCCAAAACCAGAGTTACAGCAAAGAAACAGAAATGAGAATACATACACTCATTCATGAGATGTCATTGTATTCCCATCTTCATGGGAACTCTTTAGAAATCTGACTTGAATATTGACTGTTGGCAAGTGTCTGGATCAGGGTTCCTTATATACTGCTTAAGAAGTGTAAAATGACAGAGTTACATTTGGCTTTGTCTTGTAAAATTGAAGATTCATATTCCTTGCTGCTAAGTTGCTTCAGTGGTGTCTGACTCTGTGCGACCCCATAGACAGCAGCCCACCAGGCTCCTCCGTCCCTGGAATTTTCCAGGCAAGAACACCAGAGTGGGTTGCCATTTCCTTCTCCAATGCATGAAAGTGAAAAGTGAAAGTGAAGTCACTCAGTCGTGTCCGACTCTTAGCGACCCCATGGACTGCGGCCCACCAGGCTCTTCTGTCCATGGGATTTTCCAGGCAAGAGTGCTGGAGTGGAGCAATTTCACAGTTTGGTATACAATCAAGAAAAACTCTTCGGACTTCCCTGGTGACCCCGGGAATAAGAGTCTGCCTTGCAGTGCAGGGGATGTGGGTTCAATCCCTGTTCCAGGAACTATAATCCCACATGCTGTGGAGCAACAAAGCCCAAGCCCACATGTGGCAGCTAGAGTCTGAGATTTGCAATGATGGATCCCAAATACTGCAACCACGATCCGACATGCTCAAATAAATATATACATAAAAGAAAAACTTATATTAGGGTACAGGTGCAGGAACATTCATAGCAGATCTGTGTATCACAGTAATAAACGAAAAATCCCTAAAGTGCCCCTCAGAAGGAGAGTGCATAAACCGTAATATACTCATGGAGTAAAATGTTAGACTGCAAAACAAACTACAGCCACATTCAACAGTATAAACACACATATGCAGATCTAATTAATTTTATTAAAAATTCTTATTATTACAAAAAAGATCTTCACGACCCAGATAATCACAATGGTGTGATCACTGACCTAGAGCCAGACATCCTGGAATGTGAAGTCAAGTGGGCCTTAGAAAGCATCACTACGAACAAAGCTAGTGGAGGTGACAGAATTCCAGTTGAGCTATTCCAAATCCTGAGAGATGATGCTGTGAAAGTGCTGCACTCAATATGCCAGCAAATTTGGAAAACTCAGTAGTGGCCACAGGACTGGAAAAGGTCAGTTTGCATTCCAATCCCAAAGAAAGGCAATGCCAAAGAATGCTCAAACTACTGCACAATTGCAGTCATCTCACACACTAGTAAAGTAATGCTCAAAATTCTCCAAGCCAGGCTTCAGCAATATGTGAACTGTGAACTTCCTGATGTTCAAGCTGGTTTTAGAAAAGGCAGAGGAACCAGAGATCAAATTGCCAACATCCACTGGATCATGGAAAAAGCAAGAGAGTTCCAGAAAAACATCTATTTCTGCTTTATTGACTATGCCAAAGCCTTTGACTGTATGGATCACAATAAACTGTGGAAAATTCTTCAAGAGATGGGAATACCAGACCACCTGATCTGCCTCTTGAGAAATTTGTATGCAGGTCAGGAAGCAACGGTTATAACTGGACATGGAACAACAGACTGGTTCCAAATAGGAAAAGGAGTCCATCAAGGCTGTATATTGTCACCCTGCTTATTTAAATTCTATGCAGAGTACATCATGAGAAACGCTGGGCTGGAAGAAGCACAAGCTGGAATCAAGATTGCCGGGAGAAATATCAATCACCTCAGATATGCAGATGACACCACCCTTATGGCAGAAAGTGAAGAGGAACTCAAAAGCCTCTTGATGAAAGTGAAAGAGGAGAGGGAAAAAGTTGTCTTAAAGGTCAACATTCAGAAAACGAAGATCATGGGATCGGGTCCCATCACTTCATGGGAAATAGATGGGGAAACAGTGGAAACAGTGTCAGACTTTATTTTTCTGGGCTCCAAAATCACTGCAGATGGTGATTGCAGCCATGAAATTAAAAGACGCTTACTCCTTGGAAGGAAAGTTATGACCAACCTAGATAGCATATTCAAAAGCAGAGACATTACTTTGCCAACAAAGTTTCGTCTAGTCAAGGCTATGGTTTTTCCTGTGGTCATGTATGGATGTGAGAGTCGGACTGTGAAGAAGGCTGAGTGCTGAAGAATTGATGCTTTTGAACTGTGGTGTTGGAGAAGACTCTTGAGAGTCCCTTGGACTGCAAGAAGATCCAACCAGTCCATTCTGAAGGAGATCAGCCCTGGGTATTCTTTGGAAGGAATGATGCTAAAGCTGAAACTCCAGTACTTTGGCCACCTCATGTGAAGAGTTGACTCATTGGAAAAGACTCTGATGCTGGGAGGGATTGGGGGCAAGAGGAGAAGGGGACGACAGAGGATGAGATGGCTGGATGGCATCACTGACTTGATGGACGTGAGTCTGAGTGAACTCTGGGAGTTGGTGATGGACAGGGAGACCTGGCATGCTGCGATTCATGGGGTCGCAAAGAGTCGGACACGACTGAGCGAATGATCTGATCTGATTATTACGCATAGTTGTTGTTCAGTTGCTCAGTCGTGTCCAGCTCTTTGTGACCAATGGACTGCAGCATGCTGGGCTTCCCTGTCCTTCACCATCTCCCAGAGTTTGCTCAAACTCATGTCCATTGAGCCAGTGATGTCATAGTATGCACAGAGAAAAGTACATATATCCTAAGTGTGATAGACTGATACTTTAAAAGGCCACACTTCTTCATTCTTCACCTGTGTATTTTATTTTTTGTCAATAGAGGATGACAAAAGTGGCACTGTACGAGTCCTATTTCTCAAAGGCCCCTGTGCTTCCATTCTTGCTCTTTGAACACCATCACCAGCATATGAATAAGCTTGGGCTTGCCTGTTGTCAGATGAGAAGCTAGGTGGGGAGACCCTGAGCTCCCTGAAGCCAACCTAGACCAGCCTAGAGCCAGTTGACTCCCAATCCTGAAAGAGCGTCCAGCCAAGCTCAGCAGAGTTCAGCTGACATGTGAGTGACATCGAGAAAGACCAGAAGAGTCCCAACTCTAAAACTTGTGACTAATGCTAAATGCTTATTGCTTAGGCACTGAGTTTTTGACTGATATTTGTTATGCAACCACAGATAATACAATAAGTCAATGGATTTATGCTTTTTCTTTCATAAAGTAAGCACATTCATCTAACCAGTGCCCAGATCAGGAGAACAAGAATAGCATTTGAGAAGTTTCCCTTTTACCATCTTTCAATTGCTAGTCACCCTGTCCTCCACTGAAAGTAACTATACTTTTAACTTAATCTAAATGTAGTGATATCATGTATGCTTTTGTATCTGGCTCCTTTCACATAATATATCACTTGTAAAAAGCATTCATTATGTTGTGCGCCGTTGCAGACTATCCAGTCTCATGGCTGTGCAGTAGTCAATGATGTGACTATATTACACTCTATTTATCCATGTAACACTTGATGGACATCAGGCTGATTCCAACTTGGGACTATTACAAACAGTACAACTATAAACATTCTGGTATTTGTCTTCTGGTGACTATATGTGCACATTTCTGCATATATTATATTATATTGTATTATATTATAAACAGACCAGTGGGGCTTCCCTGGTTGCTCAGTGGTAAAGAAACTGCTTGGCAATGCAGGAAATGTGGTTCGATCCCTGGGTCGAGAAGACCCCCTGGAGAAGGCAATGGCAGCCCACCCCAGTATTCTTGCCTTGGAAATCCCAGGACAGAGCAGCTTGTTGGGCTGCATCTCTATGTGGTCTCAAAAGAGTCGGACATGACTTGGTAACTAAAAACAAAAACAACATATAGACCAGTATGGTCTTGTATGAACCACTGAGAAGGGTGTGTTGTGAACTAAGGATTATTATCAGGTGTACACAATTCTGTACACCTGATGTAGTATCCATTTAAAAATGTGTAGAGGCACCTAAATGAAGGATACAGTTTGATCAGAAGGGCTTCCCAAAAGTCACCAATCTATGTGGCAATTTTATATTTGAAAAGATCGAAGACCATGAAGTTTAAATGACTTGGCCAAAGTCATTCAGATATTTTTCATGACATGAATCCATTGTGGAAAAACATTGTAAAGACAGTTTGGTTTTCTTTCTCTATGGTTTATGCATGGCATGAATTCTGTTTCCTTACAAATGCCAAATTCTGATGTTGAAAATGTTGCCAACATAATCTAGCATTGGAGGTCTCAATTGCTTCTTAAAATAAAATATTCCTGCTTTCTTCCGTTTGAAGTGTATTCTTTCTTCAGATAAATTTTCTGAACTTTCTTATTGAACTTGCTGAACTTTCTTATCGAACTTGCTAGAGCGCAGAATGAGGAAATTATAAAAGTAGGCTTTTTGTTCTGTTTTGCCAGTAATGTCATGAATTGCATCACATTTCTTACATTTCTTAGAAGTTGGAGGCAATCCTGCCTGGGGAAGCACTGATGATTTGGGGTAAGTTCTGTTGCAGCTGGACAAACTTGGCCTTTATAGACTTCCCTCTTCAAGTTTAAATCAAGAGGAAGATTTGACCACAGAGTTTCAATGGAAAACTGCATCGTTTTTATATCACTTATTGCTTACCTAAGAGCACAATTCAAAGTATACTCTGGGCTTCATTTCTCTTATTAGACAATCGCCTAGAATTTGTAGGGGTGGATTTCAGGGAGGACCAGGCCTCTCTTCCCCCCTTTTCTGAAATGTCTGAATCTTTCTCTTTTCTAATCACAAGCTCAAGAATGTCAATAGAGAAAGATTTCCAGATCAATTTTACATTTCGATCACATTCCCTTCTTAATCTGATGTTTTTGCTACTTCCAAAGCAGAGAGAAATTCTAAATTTCACCACACACACATCATTTAAAATCCCCCCCTCCCTGTTAGGTTATTTAAACTTTTCCTACATATCAATTAGTTTGAAATAATAAGTCTTTAGGCTATCCACTAATTGCTGCACTGTAGACACGATCTGTATTTAAAATTATGCCAGGAAAATTAAGCTGCAGCACAAAGGAGTCTTGGCTAACAGAGAAGGCGTCTTAGCCCTTCGGAGGAGTAGAGAGAGCTAACGGGGACAGGGAATACACAGGGGGCTCCTTTCCCAGTTCGTCATTCACCAGGGTGAGATGTGAAAACAGACTGCTCCAGCTGTAGACTCCTCTTCTTGCTTTACCGTTCGCATTTTGAATTCTTACTGTATTTGGTCATGCGAAGGCAGAAGAAAACGGTTGTCAGCCAAATGTCCTTTTCTAGTAGAAATTTATTATAAATAGTCTCAAGGCAACTCGCCTTCATAATGAATTTCCCAACCTCTCCTCCCACTGCAAAAACAACACATCTTGGGCTGTGATCTTCGTTAAAGAGGATGGAGAGAGGAGAGGTGTGACAGCCGGCAGCCTTACCCATCAGTGGCTCGATTTTGGTAAACACGGTGGCTTTATTGGAAGAAATATCACTTACAAAGAAGAGGAGGTGGCAGGATTCCCTATAGCTGGCTGAAACCCCTGGCGCTTTGAGAGTTTCATAAACTTCCCTCTAACCCTCATCAAAGCTCTAAGTTGAGCTGAAAAAGGCCAGCTGAGATCTGTCCGACTCAGTCCCACCCTACTGAGCTGTAGTTTCAACAACTGAGAATTGCGGCATCAATTTTTAAAAAGGAGGATGGAAAGAAAGAAAGAAAGAAGGTGACTCACAGGTGAATTTTTTCATACCCACCCCCCCCCCCCCCAAAAAAAAGTTTCAGTTTATGGGTGTATATTTTGCCTTCAAGTGTTCTTGCCTGGAGAATCCCAGGGACGGGGGAGCCTGGTGGGCTGCCGTCTGTGGGGTCGCACAGTGTCGGACACGACTGAAGTGACTTAGCAGCAGCAGCAGCTCCTCTCCCCTTTCCTCTCTGACTTCTTGTTTTTGCCTTGTTTTGCGATAAATCATTTTGATTTCAGGTCTGGCAAAGGGAAGTGCTGCGGAGTCGTTCTCGCCCTCTAGTGGTGAAAGACTAGCTTAACGTGCAGGTCTCCCGGTTATCCTCAAAAGATCCTATGAGATCTTGGTAAGCAGGAACGGCATACAGCGAAGGAAGAAGCAAGTACATCTTGCTAACTGAGGCACAAAACAAACCGAGATGGAGTACAGACATTCACAGACACAGTTCACACCTCTGGCGTTTAGATGCTGAGTGTAGTTCCGTGAAGCGGCTTGGTGGTACCCCTCTCCTGAGTTGAGTTCTGCCGCAAAACAGATGCTGGACACTATTCTCCTCCTTTTTCAAAGTGAAAATCCTCTTTGAATTTCTTTAGGTTAGCCAAACAGGTCCTAATGTAGGTCTTTCATAAAAATGTAGCTGCATAAAGTGAACTTTGGAAAAGCGGGGGATCCTGTACTAGAAACAGTTTATGACAAGTAATGTTAGCATTTTCTTTGTAGAAGAATGCTTTTGCTGGATCCCACCCAGTCATAATATGTCTCAGCACAGAAGATTGCTGAAGGGGCAGCAAACATCCCATTCTGGCTGTCATTGTTCAGGAGATTCACACAGAAGTAAGAGATTTTTTCCAGGGAAATTTCACACCCTTGCTTGTATTGAATTTATAACTTAGAGGCAGTTATCCTTAAGTCTTTACAGTTTTCTCTGCTGTAAAGTGTTCAGAGCAGCACTGCTCATAATAGTCCATCAAGAATGAAATGGGTAAATGAATTGTGATGTATTCAAATACACCCAACTGTGGCTACATACAACAAATAAGTGATGCCAGATGCAGAAGACTACAAACTGCATGGACCTCCCTGGTGGCTCAGATGGTGAAGAATATAACTGCAGTGCAGGAGATCCAGGTTCTATCTCTGGGTCAGGAAGATTCTCTGAAGAAAAGAATGGCTACCTACTCTAGTATTCTTGCCTACAGAATTCCATCCACAGAGGAGCCTCATGGGCTACAGTCCATGGGGTCATAAAAGAGTCAAACACAACTGAGCAACTATCACTTTCACAGACTGCATGAGTCTACTAATGTAGAGTTTCAAAACTTCAAAAAAAAAATCACTAAGTTGACTGAAGTTGGAATGATTATTTCACTATGGAGGTAGTATTGACTGGAGCTGAGGATAAAGGAGAGTTCTAGGACACTGATAATATTCTGATATATATTATAATATAAGAATTATATATTATTTATTATATATAATTATTATATATTAATAATATTATTAATATATATCATATATATGATATATATAATATCATTATAATATCTTATATTGATATAAGTGGCAATTTCATTATCTTTTAAAAAATTTGTCAAGCTGTTCACTTATGGCCTGGACATTTAATGTTTCTTCCCATGTTTATTCCCTATGGAAATAGGTGAACATGGAAATACTCTATTTTACTTTTAATATGTCTGTCATTTATTTGAAATGCTTTCCCTGGATGAGCTACTTTTCAGAAACTTCAAAGTGTATACACATTTTTGTGCCATCTTGAAATGTGTCTGGTTGGTAGGGGTGATTATGAGGGCTACTTCCCACTCACCTGCTGAAGGAAGCTCATCTCTCCTCCCCGGTCCTTATCTCCCCACTGGTCTATGGACTGTTGCCCTGTAAACGACACTGTGACCTCTGGTCACCACGCTGGGGCCATGCTAAAACCAGAGCTCACTTCCCAGACACTGGGGTGGTCCAGGGGCTGCTTGGATGTAGTGCTGGCGTATTAAGCATCCTCTGTCTGGGATATCTAGCACTGCTGCTGCTGCTAAGTCGCTTCAGTCGTGTCCGACTCTGTGCGACCCCATAGACGGCAGCCCACCAGGCTCCCCCGTCCCTGGGATTCTCCAGGCAAGAACACTGGAGTGGGTTGCCATTTCCTTCTCCAATGCATGAAAGTGAAACGTGAAAGGGAAGTCGCTCAGTGGTGTCCGACTCTTCACAACCCCATGGACTGCAGCCCACCAGGCTCCTCCGCCCATGGGATTTTCCAGGCAAGAGTACTGGAGTGGGGTTCCATTGCTTTCTCCGTATCTAGCACTAGGGAGGTACAAATGACAGGCAAAGAGTACAAGAAAACAACAAACATTACACAGAGAGGAAAGAGTGGAGGGAATCAGAAAGAAAACAATGCTTCTGTAGGTTTGTGAGGACCTCTGGCCCTTTCCCTTCTTAGGCTCTAAAAGTGACCCTTTTCACACTTAGCAAATCAATCCCAGAACAAGGAATGCCTCTTAACTTGGGGCTCGTTATCTGTCTAGGACCGACCCCTGGATGATGTGCTTTCTGAGAGCAAGGGAAAGGTGAGGACCCACAGGCCCACCCTGAGGACGCTGAGATTCAGCCAGCTGCGCCTGCGTGGGTGAGGGTCCCCACTTCTAGGCCTGATGAGTCTCCAGAGGAAGGGGAAAGGGGCGATAGAACAAGCGGATAGGAGAGCAGGCGTCACTTCCGGGGAGCAGCCCAGGCCGGCGGCAGCAGACTCTTCCCGGTTAGAGGGGGTGAGGGTTTCCGGGTTCTGGCCTGAGGATGGCTCTGTTGTCGATGAAGAGGTACAGCCTGTGATGGGGCAGTTTGCTCAAGCTCTTCAATTAGCAGTTAGAAAAATAATCAACCTTTCTCTTGGGAGACCTAAGGAGAAGATGCCAATGTCAGTAGTTACTGTTTAGAAATGACACTTGGTAATCGCAGGTGTGGCTGAAGTGACAGAATAATTGAGAGGCAGGGAAGAAGCACAAAATCAAGAAAAAGTGCAAAGAGCTGATGGCTCTGATAGCACAGCTGTGGTGATCATGGCAGACATTACTAATCAACTGTGGCAGTCTCTCTGGGGGAGTCTGCATAGCCATGGAATCCTCATCAACATAAAGTGCCAGACGTCTACCACGATATGTTGGAGGTGGCAAGGAAGAAGAAACATGTCATCAGGATAAGACACTTGGGGACTAAAGGTTGGATGGGCACTTGGGGTTATTTGCCACCCAGTATAGCAGTGGCCAAGCAATGACTATCTCTTAGGCTAGTGTGACCTGTTGAAGCAAGGTTCTTATATAAGGAAATACTCATATCATAAATGAAAAGGGATCTTGAACAACAGGAAACTTGCAGTTATTAACGATAAACACCTATAGAAGAAGATGTAAAGTTTGGAGTATAAAGCAGTGGTGATGGTGGTGGTGGTATGTGTCTGTAAGGCAACAATGAAAGATGGTGATTTGGGCTACAGGGAGCGCATATGCTCATCTAAAGTGGGAACCCACTGCTCTGGTCCAGCCAATCACTGCCAACTGGTGACATTGACTCAATGCAGCTGTGATCTCCAATATTTCAATAGAAGTCAGAAAACATTTTAAAATAAGAAATCCCTTGATTTTTAGAAGTTAGAAATCAGTTCAAAGAGAAAATTATAGTAAAGAAAAAGTACTCTGACAACGGTGAGTCAGCTAAATTGTTTCTTCTGTTTATTTCAGCCTGGTTGTCTGTCTGCAACATCTGGCTCATGGATTTTGCTTGGAGTAGGATTTTCAGAGACTAACTTTGACAGCAGGCTGGGTAATTTCTTCAGACACTTAGGCTGAGACTCACCAATCAATTGCCCTGTGGAGTTTAGCCTTTTATCTCTTCCTAACCAAGTAAAGGGAGCCTAGCCTTGTTTCTAAGGAACATTTGCCTCATCCATGATTCATGAGGGCTATTGGTACAACTGCTGCTGCTGCTGCTGCTAAGTCGCTTCAGTCGTGTCCGACTCTGTGCGACCCCATAGACGGCAGCCCACCAGGCTCCCCGGTCCCTGGGATTCTCCAGGCAAGAACACTGGAGTGGGTTGCCATTTCCTTCTCCGATGCATGAAAGTGAAAAGTGAAAGTGAAGCCGCTTAGTCGTGTCGTGTCTGACTCTTAGCGGGATTTTCGAGGCAAGAGTACTGGAGTGGGTTGCCATTGCCTTCTCCGATTGGTGCAACTACAGCCTCTTAAATGCCAAGCACATTTCTTGGTTCTATAAGCTCAGGGAGAAATGTGTCTTGTGGGTATTTTTGAGCAACTTGGTCCACCCTGAAGCTACAGGGTCTGCTCTTGCTGTGACAAACATTAACATTCACTGTCACCTCCTTTGGTCTCAAGGGACAGAAACTCTGCTGGGAGTCACACAGCTCCCAGTTGAAAACGGCAGCACATTTACTGCACATGTGAGTTCTAGGAGGTCGTGGAGGGGAATGGTTTGGAGAAGGACTTCCAGGTTCCAGGTGCCTTGACTGACGTCTCACCTCTGCCAGTGAGGAGCTGCAGGAGCTTGGGCCAGTGGCCTGTCTCTGAATCTCAGTCTCAGTTCCCATGCATAACATGAAGATGCTGAATCCGCCCCACAGACAGAGTGGAAGGTCACAGGAGAAGACTCAGTGCTTAAGCCCCTAGAAAGAACTCATTCAAATAAGCTCTCTTTATTCAAAATCCTGAAGCCAAGGTGGGCTTCACTTTCCAGGGGAACATCCAGATGAAGGCAGTGCCCAGCTGGCTGTTTGGCTTCTCTGGTATTTCTTTTTTTTTTTTTTAATTTAATTTTATTTTTAAACTTTACATAATTGTATTAGTTTTGCCAAATATCAAAATGAATCCGCTATTTCTAAGTCACACGTGATAACAGCATTCTAGCAGAAAGAGCTCCCATAAGCTGAGGGTGCAGCCAGCCTAAATCTCTAATTTTCTCAAAGCCTGTGGCCACTCTCCTCAAATTAATAGTTTGGAAACTCTAGCTCTTTGGCTACCAAGCTCCCAAAACATGATGCATCTGCAAAAAGCATGATGAATTCCTGGTTTGACATTCCAAGTGTGGCCTCCTCAGTGTTGGGACACTTAGGTGGTGTGTCGTAAGAAATATAGTGGGTCTTTGGTTCTTACACAGTGCTCTTAAAACCCTTGGAATTTCCTAAGTGATTGGAGTGTCTTTATATCTGAGTTAATGCTGATGAGGTAACTTAGAGTAGGGCCCCTGGGTAATATCAGAATGAGACTAATCAAAAGAAGGACCAAGTGATGACAGGGTTGGAAACTTCAGCCCCTAGTACCAATCACCAGGGAAGGAAGGAGTTAGCTTCAGAATGGTTTACAAAAACTTTTGAACAACAGTGTTCAGAAAGTTTCTGCATTTGAGAAACCCTGCTGGGAGGAGGGTATACCCTAGCTCCTAGGGACAGAAGGTCCTGCAGTCTGGATGCTTCCAGACCTTGCCCTGTGTGCCTCTTTATCCATTGTTCATCTGTACCCTTTTTAACAAACTGGTTAACGAAAGTGACATGCCTTTCTGAATTCTATAAGTCGTTCTAGCAAATTGTCAAACCTGAAGAGGAAACTCCCAATTTATAGCTTATTGGTCAGAAGTATGGGGAGCTCAAGACTTGTGATGAGCATCTCAAGTTGGAGCAGACTTGTGGACAGAAACCTTAAGCTGTGGAGTCTGTGCTAACTTGGAGAAGTTAGGGTCAGCATTGAATGGGAGGACCCCAGCTACTCTCAGAAAATTGGCTGGTGTCATGAAACACATCACTGGGAAACCAGGCTTTCCTTCCCAAGTGGCTCTGGGTGCCCTTTCCAGGCCCACATAGTCTCCTTCCCTTAGTCAGTCCTCCTGAGGGCAGACCTTGCTGCCATTTTGCATATACCTAAGTCTGGGGCATCACCAAGGGAGGACGCTTGATGGGAATAAGGACGGATCTTGGATACATGTGCTGAGGTGCCCCCTCCTGTGGACAGAAGATCCTCTTGGATACAAGAAAATGAGTTGAGTGGATGGTGAGGCATTCGAAGGGAAGGGAGAAGGCCATGGGTTGAGAGTCTCCTTTTGTCTTGGGTCCTGCCAATATTATGAAATGGGTGGTCTTGACCTTCTGAATCACAATCTAAGGATCCTGGCTGAGAACCTTGCTGGAGTGGTTGCTAAATTTATTTAAACAGAAGTACTTAACCTTGGCTGCACATCAGAATTGCCTGGAAGCTTTCAATGTGACCAGGCCTTATCCCACACCAATGACATCAGGCTCTTAGCGGGTGGGTCCCAGGCATCAGCTCTTCTCAAAGATCGCCTGTGATTGTAGTATTTAGCCAAGGGTGAGAGCCCTTGAGGTTAGTAAGATTAGATGGATCGTGGGCCAGGGCTCAGTGTGACAGAGCTGGGGATTATTTTAGAGGGTAAATCATGGCATCCCTAAAAGTGTCAGCCTCCACCTGGCTCCAGCTGACTGAGGCCAGGTGGGAAGAAGGCTTGCTCTGGCCAGCCCATCCCAATTTTCAAGGGAAGCTCCAGGTGCTTACATGCGATTTCACACTTTGGATATGTTAGTAGCTAATTCTACACAGCAGTAGTGAAACAGCTACTGTCATGATTTGGTGTTTGGGCGTCTGAGTTAGAGTCTTCCTGCTCGCAGTGTAGTCCAAATAGTAGCATCGGTTTCACCTGGGAGCTTGTTATAAAGTCAGACTATAAAGGTAGACTTGTTATAAAGTCTGCACAGACCTTGGAGAAGGAAACGGCAACCCACTCCAGTACTCTTGCCTAGAGAATCCTGTGGACAGAGGAGCCTGGTGGGCTGCCGTCTATGGGGTCGCACAGAGTCGGACACGACTGAAGCGACTTAGCGTGCATGCATGCCTTGGAGAAGGAAATGGCAACCCACTCCAGTACTCTTGCCTGGAAAATCCCTGGTAGGCTGCAGTCCCTGGGGTCACTCAGAGATGGACACGACTGAGTGACTTCACTTTGACTTTTCACTTGCATGCATTGGAGAAGGAAATGGCAACCCACTCCAGTGTTCTTGCCTGGAGAATCCCAGGGATAGGGGAGCCTGGTGGGCTGCCGTCTATGGGGGTCGCACAGAGTCGGAAACAACTGAAGTAACTTAGCAGCAGCAGCAGCTACACAGACCTACTAAATTAGAGCCTGCATTTTAATAGGATTGCCCAGGTGATTTGCATGCATATTAAAGTTTGAGAAACTGATTAGCAGGTTAAATAGTATGGTGACAGCCAAGACCAAACTGTAGGAGTGCTTCCTTTATGTGCCACCAGTTTTCCTGAGTTTCCTGGTTGTAGAATTGTATACCTCCTGCTGTGTTACTTCAACAGTCAGCGCCTGCCCGGGAGGAGACTGGGCATCAGACGGCACCTACAGCTCTGCTCTGTCTCCGCTGTTAACACCAATGTTCGTGCTCTGTTGCTCATGTTGCTCTCCTACTTTTCTGAAAGGTGAAATGTAAGAGAAGCTCTTTTCCAACTTTAAAACATTCACATTTAGTTGTTCTTCCTTCCCTGCACTGTCCACCGAGGCCCCTAGAAGGCTTCGTTTTAAACGTCCCGCTCCCTGCGCGCAGCATGTTCACAGTTCGTGTTCACTTCATTTCCCGAGCATTCTTCCCGCTCTCAGCACCTTTGCTATCCGGATCATGCTCTTATCATTACGATTCAACTTAACTGACGAAAAACAGGCTTTCAGAAGCTTGGCATAATGGAAAGAGAATTGACTTGGATGAAAGTTTAGCCAACTACAATTTCAAAGTAAACTTCTTGGTATCTGGGCAACAAATGCAATTAAGTTCATTAGAGAGATATCAGTCTTGGAGTGGTGTGTTTATCAATTTTATTAAGCATGTTAGAATAATGAACCAACCCTTTAGCCTTGTGGACTTTCTTGACTATTGCTTATTTTCTATTTTGCTGATTCCTAGTTTCATTTTTTATATTTCCTTCCTTTTACTTTCTCTGGGTTTAAGGTGCTCTTTCCTTTTTACTTTCTTGAGACGGATGCTTAGAGTATTAAGTTTCTTCTTTTTTAATACATACATATATATGTATGCATATGTATGTATATATACATGCATATATATACACATATATATGTATACACACATACATGATGGAATATTACTCAGCCATGAGGAAGCTGGCCCTGGTCATTTTATTCAGGCTTTGAGGATGTTGTAAAGTACGGTATTGGCAGTGGCCAAATTTCATTCTATTTTTACACTGATGTCATCATTTCCTTGTTTTGTCCAGAGTTTATTACAATTGGCAACAGTGGCCACACAAGCCAAGGTGCTTAAAACTACTGACAAAGGGTATTCGTTCCAGCTATGAGAAAGGTTGGACAATGCTAATGTCTTATTTACATTTACCCCCTTGTTACTCTAAAACAGAGACCACATCAGATAACTAGCTTTTGGCACCAAGCAAAAGAATCCAGTCAAAGCTGCTCCAAACAAGTTCAACATCCCTATAAAATGACTCCAAGATGTTACAACAAGCATGAATCACACATTCAAGGGCATGAGCTCAGTCAATGGAGAACCTGAATTTGAAACTGCAGAACCTGAGAGCCTCCCACATATATATATATATATATATATATATATATATATATATACACACACACACACAACCAACAGATATCATGACCTGCATAGTTCAGATTTATTTCCTTTAGTGACATTTACTCTGGAATCCTGGTCTTAATATATACTGGCACAGGTGTTAAGAATGGAAATTACAAACCAGGAGTGGCCTGCACACATTTACCCAGTGCTTGCTGAAAAGCCCTTGCCAGCAAAAGGATTTGTCTTATGGAAGAACAGAATTATGAAGGCAGAAAACACTCGGGATCCACCTGAACACAGAATCAACAGAACTGCTGATCCCAGGTACTATGATTGCTCTGATTTTTTAAAAATCAAGATTGGTTTTAGAAAGAAAAAGGTGAGAGCATTAGCCTCATGATTCCCACAAGAGGAGAGATAACTTGTCTGTATTTATAACAGTCATGAGAAGAGGTTCTTTTCTTTAAAATACAGCCATAGCTTAAGGTAATTAAGGTAACATGATGGAGTGTATTGTTTGAGAAATCACTCCATATAGTGACTTAATTGCCATTACTTACTTATTTTAAGGAAACTGCCTCATGAGTTAACAACAGGCTACTTCTGCACATAGATTGCAATCCTAGAAATGCTGATAGAAAGGTTTTTATTAGTTGCTTTCTCTCTCTTTTTTTTTTTTTTACTTATAATTGTGGATGCTATACCTGCATATAAAATAAAAACTGATTTCAATTTTAAAAAGAAGGGGAAGTCATTCAGTACAATGGGTGGCTCAGATCACACTATTCTTGATGAGATTCATTCTGAAGAGGTCTCTTACTAAATTAAAAAAGAAAATGAAATCAACGGAGGATTTCATGTTCAATTTGCTCTTACAGCATTTGTGAATTTATTGCCTCAAAAAAAAAAAAAAAAGCATACTGACCAAAGTTATTGGGAAGTTTTGAAAGCCTGGAAGTTTCAAAGATAGAGTCCATACTTTGCTCTGAGATAATTCACTCAACTTCCCAGTGCCTTTGAAGACTTTTGCACCTTCCCTAGATGTTTGCAATATTCTTCTCCACCCAGCTTGCAATGCCCTTTCTCCTGTGCAGCTTCCATAGACTAATCACTCTTTTGCTGTTATTAAATTTTTGTCTACTGAAGGTCAGAGTCACATAGCCCGGCCCTTATCTCTTCTCATCATTTCACTTTGTTATATCACCATAATGAGATTACCAGCAACTGAAAGCAGGGACCAGGCCCTTCATCTTTAGATGCTCCCACTAGTTTTGGATTGGCTGATTGAGGTGCAGGGCTGTGCATGGGCTCAGACAGGAGAAGGCCTATTAATGCTGCTTCAGAATAGTCTGCGAGATACTTTTGCGCCCTATGACAGCACCGCAAATGCTGAAGAATTCTCAGCAGTGAAATGAGAACAAAACACTTGGTGAAGTATGTAAGAAAAACAACACACACATCAGCCTTGAATGTTTTGGAGTTCACAGCTTTAGCAGTTTCTTTTAGAAGTACTTAAAAAAAAAAAACTAATAATGAAAAGAAAGTAGGCTTTGGAGCCTGCTATAATCATGTCTGATGTCTTGTCCTACTACCTGTGTGTTGTGAGATCAGTCACTTAGCTGGTTTGAGCTCTTTGTTTCTTCATGGTGTGTGTGTGTGTGTGTGTAGTTGTGATAATATCTATTTCCCGGGTTTACTGGGACATGACACATAATGTTAAATCCAGACCCCGCTGGATCATCCATTGAAGGCTGACCCTCCTCCAAGTAAGACGGAATTCTCCTGTCTAATGGTCTTTAAACTGAAGCATCTTCCTGGTTCTACAGCAACTTCTGGCTTTTGAATTTGAACTAGGACACCTACTCTGCAGATTTTGGACTTGCCAGCTTCCATAAGTGTGTGAACCAATTCCTTATAATAAATCCTTTTATATCTCCTATTGGCTCCGTTTCTCTGGAGAGCCACCTCCACCAGGTCACCCTCTTGGTTATGCCTTCCCCAGCCATCCTAGTAGTCAGGCTTCCCAGGCGGATCAGCAGGAAAGAATCTGCCCGCCACTGCAGGAGACGCAGGTTCAATCCTTGTTCCAGGAAGATCTCCTGGAGAAGGAGATGGCAGCACACTCCAGTATTCTTGCCTGAAAAACCCCATGGACAGAGGAGCCTGGAAGGCTACAGTCCATGGGGTTGCAGGGCTGGACACGACTTAGAGAACAGCAACTACAATAAACCATCCTAGTAAGAATGGAGAACTTCCACTCCCCATCCCGTCTCTCCCTTTAATTTTCTCTGTAGTTTTTGTTTCCACCCATCATGTTATATATTTTGCTTCATTATTTTACTTATTACTTGCTATGAACACTTCATGGAAACAGACATTTTTGTCCATTTTCTTCCCTGCTGTATCCCCACCACTTAGAACTATGCCTGGCACACAGAAGATGCTCAAATATCTGTTGAATGAATGAACTTGAGAAAAAAGTACAAGAGTTGCTTTTTGCCAAATACTGTTTTTTGAGCTCTAGAGATTTCACACATACAATTTATAAGAAATGAGGTTGTAATGGTTTAGACTACTGCCACAGAGAATGTTCCAGATAAGGATGTGCAAGCACAGGAAGGGAGAAAGACCTTCAAGATATCTCACCCAGAAAGCAGACATTAGGAGAGGCTACCTCCTCTAGGGTGGGGGGTAGCATACCCAGATAGCATATTAGTTTCTTGTGGGGACTGTAACAAATTATCATACATTAAGCGGGTTATTCTATTACAGTTCTGGAGGCCAGAAGTCTGAAATCAAGATGTTGTTGGGAAGACCACAACCCTTCCAAAGGCTCTTGTGGAGAACTGGTTCCTTGACTCTTCCAATTTCTTGTGGCCGCCAGCTTTCTTTGACTTGGGCATTCAACACTCCAGTCTCAGCCTCTGTGGTCACATTGCCTCCTCTTTTCTGTGTGTCAAACCTATCCTTGCCTCACTCTTATAAGGACATGACCTACTGGATATAGGTCCCACTTGGGAAATCTAGGATGACCTCTTCATCACAAAATTCATCACTTAATTACATTTTCCAAGGGTCCTTTCCCCAAATAAGGTAATATTCATAGATCCAGGGAATTAGAATGTGGACATGTCTTTTAGAGGACACCCTTCAATCCACCATAGTTTTGAAAAGAATTGGAGTTTGCTATGATTATACAACAATTCTTTATTGTTTCCAGCTGCCAATATGGGCTGCTTTCTGAGGGATGTGAGTCTTTGACCACATCTGCTTGGATTTCCTAAGGACCCAGATTAATTCATGTGGTTAAATTTTAAACAACTACTTACTGAAGATCTTTGCTCAGGAAGCCATGTGTTGAAAGCATTATCAAACGTTTTCCTTAAAACAAGGAGTCAAGTGTGGGTCAGGCTTTCAGTCCGGATTCTTTCCACTCATTTCCCATAATCTTATGATAGGGATTCTTACAATCTGGCTCAAGAGCTACCATGTGCTTCAGTCCATGGAAAAGAAATACAATGCACTTTCCACTCAAGTTTACAAAATGTCAGTAGTCATCAAGATCATTTTTCAAACCATGATACCGTACAAGGACATGCAAAGAAATCCAAGTTCAGAATTTCTGGCTGTATTTCCTGGTGCTAGCCTTTATATCTCCTGACTGCATTTTCACCTTCCCCTGACATTCAGGAGACCTGAAACTTTTAAATGAAATTTAATTTGTTTAAAGTATTATAATGGACACTTTTTAGGACCAAGTGTTCCACAATTTATTTAAGTATCATACATAACTAACTCTCCATTTCTCTGATTAAGTATAAACAATTGTTCTATTTCAATTTTAAGACCACTAAATTTTATTGCAGCCAGTAATAGTTTTTATTTTGCTGTTAGAAATGGAACCACTTAAGTCTTAGTCCTCATCATCCCTAGGTCAATAACATGTTTATTACAAGGTCATATACAAATGGCAAGTAATAGCTACCAAGTGAATTCATTAGTCTGAACAGTCTGAACTTAACTTTCAAAATCCCATGAAAATTACATTTTAACTGGAAGAATGGGGAAGTATTTGTGAAACTTACTTCACAAAATTCATTTATCAAAAAATAAATTCCCATTTAAACTCTTTTATTTCAGGGCTTAGCTTTTAAGAAAAAGAGGCACATTATAATAAAAGGAACTGGTGAGATTTACTCAACATCCCAATATCTAAGGTATGTCCTGAGGTCATTAGTGATGGACGTCACTCTTTTATAATGACCTGACCTTCATGCTGATAACCCGAAGGCACTGGAAGCCAAGGTCAAATCATGCAGTGATTTGGATAAACAGCAGGGAGAGTCTAAATAAGTCTTGAGAAGAGGAAAGGTCACTGGTTAGCCTCTGGTTGACATCTGGATGAAACCTGATGGGATGGCTTATCACGTGGCAGACAGGCGTGTGAGCCAGTGACAAAGCTGGGCTGCCCTCTCCCTGCGCAGGCTGTCCTGAACTTGAGAAGATGTCATACACTCTGAGAGCAGAGGGCCCCACCTGCAGAGAACAGCATTGCTTCTAAAGGTTGCATCTGGTCTCAGAGTCATCCCTGTGGAATCTGGGCTAGAATATACCTTCTGCCTAGATATACTGATGCAAGCCTTTGGATACATTTGATTGCAATAACACATGGAGATTCACATTTAAGAGGTAACCATGAGACTCAAATATTTTTAAAAAGCAATTATATAGTTTTGTTTCATTTAGAAAGGGTGGTTGTTCTGTTACATAAAGGAACAGGGAAGTAATGAGTTAGCAGTCTGCTAATGTGTTCTTTATCTTTCTTCATCATTGGTTGTGGAATAGTCTTATTCTACAAAAGATATATTGGGTGATCCTTACTTCTGCTTTCTTCTCAAGGGCATAGACACGAATAGCCTTCTAACTAGTCTCCTGGTTCTCTTTTCTACTAGAATGGAAAATGGACCATGTATCTTCAATGGTTGCTATTGTCCTCTGAGTAAAACTCCAAAGCCCTTATGGCTTCTTACAGCGATCTGCCTGTTCTGGCTCCATGTTCCTCCTCAGCCTCATCGCTATCCTAATGGACTTCTTTCATTTCCGCCAGCGGTCCCCTCACCTCTGGGCAGCCATACCTGCTCTCCCTCTGCCTGGAACCTCTTCTCACAACTTCTAGAGTCCTCACTCTTACGCACACCTGTTAGTGCCTCAGCATTCACATCCTCTAGGAATGACACATGGTGAAGCTAAGACTCTGTTTTATTATTAACAGGTTATTTCTTGCTACAGCAGTTATATATCAAAGACCACTGGTCCAATAAGCATTTAAAAGAGACTTAGGGTTATAAACATAGACAATTTGAAATAATTATGAAAGACAGTTTGGCCTCATGATATTTTCTGACAAAGCCATCCATCTATCTGGTCTCAGGTACTGTGCGTGGTGAAAAAAGACCTAGTGCTTCCAAAACTGCCACTCTGTGCTTCAGTTCAATTCAGTTCAGTTGTTCAGTTGTGTCCGATTCTTTGCGACTCCATGGACTGCAGCACGCCAGGATTCCCTGTCCATCACCATCCCCCAGCGCTTGCTCAAACTCATCACAGAGTTTGATGGACACATCAAGTCAGTGATGCCATCCAACCATCTTATCCTCTGTTGTCTCCTTCTCCTCTTGCCTTCAATCTTTCCCAGCATCAGGTCTTTCCCAGTGAGTCAGTTCTTTGCATCAGCTGGCCAAATTATCAGAGTTTCAGCTTCAACATCAGTCCTTCCAGTGAATATTCAGGACTGATTTCCTTTAGGATTGATTGGTTGGATCTCCTTGCAGTCCAAGGGACTCTCAAGAGTCTTCTCCAACAACACAGTTCAAAAGCATCAATTCTTCAGCACTCAGCTTTCTTTATGGTTCAACTCTCAGATCCATACATGAGTACTGGAAAAACCATAGCTTTGACTAGATGGACCTTTGTTGGCAAAGTAATGTCTCTGCTTTTTAATATGCTGTCTAGGTTGGTCATAATTTTTCTTCCAAGGAGCAAGCATCTTTTAATTTCATGGCTGCAGTCACCATCTCCAGTGATTTTGGAGGCCCCCCTCCCAAAATAAAGTCTCTCACTGTTTTCATTGTTTCCCCATCTATTTGCCATCAAGTGATGGGACCAGATGCCATGATCGTTGTTTTTTAAATGTCGAGTTTTAAGCCAAGTTTTTCACTCTCCTCTTTCACTTTCATCAAGAGGCTCCTTAGTTCTTTTTCACTCTCTGCCATAAGGGTGATGTCATCTGCATGTCTGAGGTTGTTGGTATTTCTTCCGGCAATCTTGATTCCAGCTTGTGCTTCATCCAGAACAGCATTTTGCATGAAGTATTCTGCATTTAAGTTAAATAAGCAGGGTGACAATATACAGCCTTGACATACTCCTTTTCCTATTGGAACCAGTCTGTTGTTCCATGTCAAGTTCTAACTGTTGCTTCCTGACCTGCATACAGATTTCTCAGGAGGCAGGTCAGGCGGTCTGATATTCCCCTCTCTTTCAGAATCTTCCACAGTTTATTGTGATCCACACAGTCAAAGCCTTTGGTATAGTCAATAAAGCAGAAGTTGATGTTTTTCTGGAACTCTCTTGCTTTTTTGATGATCCAGCAGATGTTGGCAATTTGATCTCTGGTTCCTCTGCCTTTTCTAAATCCACTTTGAACATCTGAAAGTTCACGGATCACATACTGTTGAAGCCTGGCTTGGAAAATTTTGAGCATTACTTTACTAGTGTGTGAGATGAGTGCAATTGTGCGGTAGTTTGAGCATTCTTTGGCATTGCCTTTCTTTGGGATTGGAATGAAAACTGACCTTTTCCAGTCCTGTGGCCACTGCTGAGTTTTCCAAATTTGCTGGCATATTGAGTGCAGCACTTTGATTTGAAATAGCTCAACTGGAATTCCGTCACCTCCACTAGCTTTGTCTGTAGTGATGCTTCCTAAAGCCCATTTGACTTCACATTCCAGGATGTCTGGCTCTAGGTGAGTGATCACACCATCGTGGTTATCTGGGTCATGAAGATATTTTTTGTATAGTTCTTCTGTGTATTCTTGCCAGCTCTTTTAATATCTTCTGCTTCTGTTAGGTCCATACTCTGTGCTCCAGTTTAGTTCAGTTCAGTCGCTCAGTCGTGTCTGATTCTTTGCAACCCCATGAATTGCAGCACGCCAGGCCTCCCTGTCCATCACCAACTCCTGGAGTTCACTGAGACTCACGTCCATTGAGTCAGTGATGCCATCCAGCCATCTCATCCTCTGTCGTCCCCTTCTCCTCCTGCCCCTAATCCCTCCCAGCATCAGAGTCTTTTCAATGAGTCAACTCTTCGCATGAGGTGGCCAAAGTACTGGAGTTTCAGCTTTAGCATCATTCCTTCCAAAGAAATCCCAGGGCTGATCTCCTTCAGAATGGACTGGTTGGATCTCCTTGCAGTCCAAGGGACTCTCAAGAGTCTTCTCCAACACCACAGTTCAAAAGCATCTATTCTTTGGCACTCAGCCTTCTTCACAGTCCAACTCTCACATCCATACATGACCACTGGAAAAACCATAGCCTTGACTAGATGGACCTTTGTTGGCAAAGTAATGTCTCTGCTTTTGAATATGCTATCTAGGTTGGTCATAACTTTCCTTCCAAGGAGTAAGTGTCTTTTAATTTCACAGCTGTAATCACCACCTGCAGTGATTTTGGAGCTCCAAAAAATAAAGTCTGACACTGTTTCCACTGTTTCCCCATCTATTTCCCATGAAGTGATGGGACCAGATGCCATGATCTTCATTTTCTGAACGTTGAGCTTTAAGACAACTTTTTCCCTCTCCACTTTCACTTTCATCAAGAGGCTTTTTAGTTCCTCTTCACTTTCTGCCATTAGGGTGGTGTCATCTGCATATCTGAGGTTATTGATATTTCTCCTGGCAATCTTGATTCCAGCTTGTGCTTCTTCCAGCCCAGCGTTTCTCATGATGTACTCTGCATAGAAGTTAAATAAGCAGGGTGACAATATACAGACTTGACGTACTCCTTTTCCTATTTGGAACCAGTCTGTTGTTCCATGTCCAGTTCTAACTGTTGCTTCCTGACCTGCATACAGGTTTCTCAAGAGGCAGGTCAGGTGGTCTGGTATTCCCATCTCTTTCAGAATTTTCCACAGTTTATTGTGATCCACACAGTCAAAGGCTTTGGTATAGTCAATAAAGCAGAAATAGATGTTTTTCTGTGCTCCAGGGATCTCAATAATAATTTCAAAATGCTTTCAGTAATAAAAAGTTTTATGCTAAGGTTTTTGTTTTGTTTTGTTTTATTTAAAAGCCAAATGGCCTAAATAAAGCCAAATAGCTTATACATTTCTAGTTTGTTCTACTCTCCCCATTCTTTAATATTAAATCAAGTAAATCAGATGCGTGTCAGTGGGAAATTTAAATGTCAAAATGGATGATATTTACTACTTCCCTTTTACTATGGAAACGCTGGATCAATGATTCCTTCCGGGAGTGCTCCTGTTAACATTATAATGAATCAAGGACACTGGATATACCTGTTGGCTGGAGGATATAAAGAAAGTGCAAACTAAGGTAGGTATACAGGATTCAGGCTCTGAAACCTTAGAGACTGAAGTATAAGTGTTCATGTTCTTAAGCTGAATTCCCTCCAGCAGCCAACGACAGGTTGAGGTCAACTGACATGAGAGGTCAGTGGGCACACATTTCTAAGGGGAGACTTGTACACATGCCTGAACTTGAGTCATGCCCAGGAAAACCTAGACAGCAATCTTTGGGGTCATGGACTCTTCTTAATGATTTATTCCTGTGAAGTCAATAGGCTCAAAGCTAATGCTAAAGAATTAGAGGCTTAAACAAGAAATACATTTGCTGAGGATTTCCCCTGCCTCTCAGATACAATCTTGTCCAGCAACTTATCAAATGCATAGGCTGGGCTCCCTAGGGTGCTTTGTAACAGACCAGTCAACTCACAGGTATAGAAGATACAATCCTACTCCTGCAGAAATTCTCGATAGCCTTGTGGCATTTCTAATAGAGAATGACTTCATTAAGTTCTTGCATGGATTTAAGCCTGGCCTAATAAGAGACTACAAATTCGTCTTAGTGAATGTATTCTCAAGAGGTGGGAAGAGAGGATAGACTAAGAGCTGAAGGATACTGAGTTGGCTAGGTCCCACTGCAAACTAATTTTTCATTGTCTCAGCCATTAGCCTAAGAGAAGGTTAAAAAGATAATTGGCATTGCTGTCAAGAGGGTAAGTGAATTTCCTTGTTTCATATTGTCAAGCCTTTGAGAGAATATAATTTGCCTTTTGACAATGAGGAGGATAGTGGACCACGGAGAGAAGTGAGCTTTAGACAGTATTTTTTAAAAAATTACAAAAAGACACTGAGAAAGCTGAGGGTTTGATGAAGCCCTTAGGATTCATGTTAAAGGTGACCTCCCAGTATTTCTGGAGGCTTAACACTCCAGTCACATCCTGAAAGGCAGGGTGGTGTCCTACAGCAATCAAGTCAAGACATGGGTTCTGCACACGTGTTCTCTTCCTCTGATGTCCTTTTTCAAACCATACAGGTCAGCCTCTAGTAAAGTGGGTTGTGACACTGTTACAGGGAAGAATAAAATCTGACTATATGTTGGATCTGTTTCTTTTACTTTAACCTTTTCTACTCATTGCTTCTGTTCACTGCAAGGACACTGTCTATACATAATGGCCTGTCTCAGGGAACCCTGCACTTCTGCCTGAAATGTTAAACCAAAATGCCTTTTGTTCAGGGAAACATCCTGACCCTGTACTCCTGTGAATGCATACAGGAAGTAAGAAATTAACATGTCTTTTCCCTGAGGTGGGCCATTCCAGGAGATGTTTGCGAGACTTGTGACCTTTCTGCTTTACTGTCCCACTTCCTACCCTGCTGGATTCCAGCAGGCATCCAGACCCCAATAAAATGGTGATTTTGAGATGATCACCAGTCTACCATCTTTTCAGTACCTCAATACCTCGTCTCCAGTGAACTGGCCTGTCATGTGGTGAGCAGAATGAGTTTGGACTTGGTAACAACACTATTACCCTCCCTCCTTTAACTCAAATGTGGGCAAACTTTTCTGAAAAGCCCGAGTAAATATTTTAGATTTTGCAGGCTTTAAGGTCTCTATCATGGCTACTCAATGGGGCTGCTGCCAGGGGAAAAGTCAAAAACAGAATGAAAAGGATGGGGTTCAGCTGTGTTCAACAAACTTTATTTAATGACACTCAATTTTGAATTTCGAATGACTTTCCCTGCGGTCTAGTGGTTAAGACTCTGCTCCCAGTGCAGGGGCCCTGGGCTTGATCCCTGGTCAGGGAACTAGATTCCATGTGCCACAACTAAGCATTCCCACGCCACAACTAAAGAGCCTGCCTGCATGCCACGTAATGAAGATCAAAGATCCCTGCTGCAACTAAGTGCAACCACAGTAAATAAATACATATTAAAAAAAATAAAAGTTTCTTCCTTTGATTGTTTTTCAATCATTTCAAAATGTAAAATCATTCTTAGTTTGTGGGCTCTGCAAAAACTGGTAGGAGCCTGGATCTGATTCTTTCTTCAGTTCAGAGCTGTTTCACAGAACTTTCTGCGATGGTGTAAAAGTTGGATATTGGCACTGTCCAATAGTATAGACGCTATTGAATTGTGGCCAGTATGATGGAATAACTTAATTTTTAATTTTAATTAATTTAAAATTAAGTCACTATTTGTGGATTAGTGGCTTCCATGTTGGACATGCAGTTCCATTATATTCTTTCCTACTATCTTGAAAAAACATTATTTCCTCTTACCTATATTAAAATGAACAGCAAAAGAAAAGGAATCCTACTTGCTGCTTAAGTTATATAGTTAGTGCTCCTTCTGGGGATATTACAGGTTGGTGTTTTGGTTTTAATTACATAGTAAATATGGGCAAACACACAGAGAACATGTGAATATTCATAGTGCACACAGGCACACGGGAACACAATGCAGCTCTTTCTTGGCATGACATTACTACCATGTTCAGTGAATGAATAATCATGGAAAGAAAACCATGCTTATCAATAAGGATCTTTCCATCTCATGCACTGCCTACTATGGAAACACAATATTGGACAATGAAAACCATTGTATAGCATGAACTTAAGCTTTTTAGTTGGTTTCTTCAATTATCTGTCACAAAATTCTATACTTTCTTTAGCTATACTTTGCAATAATGAACTTGCAAAACTGACTGAATGGGTGTCCTCTTCTAAAATATGCAAAAGGATCATTTCTAAGTAAATGACAGTGAAAACTCCAGGTCATCTCAAATAAAATCTCAGACCATCTCTGGGCAGCACCTCATGCAGATCTCACAGATAGATCAAGAAGAGAGTAATTGACCCTTAAAAGACAAAAGCATAAAGTCACTAACATTTAAATGGGTTTGATAACAAGCATCATTTAGCAGGCATATAAAGTCCTATTCATGAAACTCTAACCCAATTATAAAATATCTTTTATTTTGATTAAACCCATGTATGGTGAAACTTCTCCTATCATCCCTGGAAGAGGCAATTCATGGTTAATTAAGGAAATTCTAGAGTGAGAGATGGATGATAGTTGTCTATCCTTGGTAAAACAACACAACACAAAACAAAATAGGAAAGAAGTGTAAGTTAATTTTGGGGAAAAAAAGAAAAAGACTTGCCCCTGCAATCTTGTGTTGTTTTCAGAATAACCCCAACCCAAGGAGCATCTTAAAATCTCCTCAAGGCTCCATCTGTGGTCTCTTCTCTCTTTTGATAGTCTTTCTCTTGGAAACTTCATTTAATGCTCAGGCATTCTTCCATCTTTATATTATATATGATTTTCAAATCTTTTTTTCCTCCAGAAGACTTCTCTCAATTCCAAATGGATATATCTCACCGTTTCCTTAACTTCTCTACTTAGATTTCAATCATACCATGTCCAGTACTAACCTCTCCTCATCTTCAGCTTTTCTGTCTCCTGCCATTCTCTAGGCCAGTGTTAGATGACAATACTCTCCCAGTTGCACACACTATTAACCCACATCACTCCTTGACTTCTTCCTTGCGCTACACTGTATCATCAACCCAGTACTAAGCTCTACCTCTCACATTCTTATACTTCTCTCCATCTCCAAGTCCATACTGTGAATGTCTCTTGCTGCATTGAGTCCTAACTAATCTCTTGCATCCTGTTTGACCTTTCTACCCTTCTGTTTGTTCTCCACTTCAATCAATAGAAACCTTTTCAAAACCTAAATCTGATCATATCACTACCTCTACCCAGGGTTAAGGCTTATTAGAATAAAAACCAACCTTGCTAAGGCAGCAACCAAGGTTGTATGGGTTTCACTTCTGTCAACATTTCTTTTCCCATCATACACTCTCCTCCTTGTTCTCTGTGCCCTACTGGTTCAGTTTCTTGAACACACTATGGTCCCTACAGCTACAATGTCTTTGCAAGTACTAATTCTTATTTCTAGAAGGGCTTCCCTTTATTTTCTTGGGCTCCAAAATCACTGCAGCTATGAAATCTAAATTAAATTAGACAGTGACTAATTGAAATTAAAAAATTAAAAAATGAAATTAAAAAATGCTTGCTCCTTGGAAGAAAAGCTATGACCAACCTAGACAGTGTATTAAAAAGCAGAGTCACTACTTTGCCAACAAAGGTCTGTCTAGTCAAGGCTATGGTTTTTCCAGTAGTCATGTATGGCTGCGAGAGTTGGACCATAAAGAAAGCTGAGCACTAAAGAAATAATGCTTCTGAATTGTAGTTTTGGAGAAGACTCTTGAGAGTCCCTTGGACTGCAAAGAGATCAAACCAGTCAATCCTAAAGGAAATTAATCCTGAATATTCACTGGAAGGACTGATGCTGAAGCTGAAGCTCCAATACTTTGGCCACTTGATGTGAAGAACTGACACATTGGAAAAGACCCTGATGCTGGGGAAAGGTTGAAGGCAGGAGGAGAAGGGGACAACAGAGGATGAGATGGTTGGATGGCATCACCGACTTAATGGACATGAGTTTGAGCAAGCTCTGGGAGATGGTGATGGACAGGGAAGTCTGGCGTGTTGCAGTCCATGGGGTCATAAAGCGTCCACATGACTGAGTGACTGAACAACAACAACAACAGCAAGGGCCTCCCTCCATCCATACACTCCCCCTCGCTCCATGGATCTGCAACATTTACTCAGTTATGTCCTACTGAGCTTCAGCTCTCAGTTCAAACATTACTTGCTTCAAGAAATTCCCCCTAATCTTTATCTTTCTATTAGATCATTCTGTAGTTTTCTTCTTAGAACCACGTTTCTTTCCTACAGAGGTGTCTCATTCATTTATGTGATTATTTTGTCTCATGCATTTTTGTGATTATCTGCTTTTGTCTATCTCTGTCACTTCTCTGAAGCTCCATTAGAGCGGGGATCATGTCTACTTTTACAAACCATGGTTTCCCAAGAACCTGACATGGTGCTGGCACGTCAATACATTTACAAATGTTTGAGTAGATGATTGAGTGCAGCAATGGAGACCTGGAGGTAGTGTGATTGAGTCCATGGAGGGCTCTGGATATGGGAAAGTGTATAATATCAACCTTCTTTGCAAGCCCAAAGTACTTCAAGGGGTTTTCTCCTCTAAAGCTAGTTTTGACCTGTGGACTCTGTGGCCCAACACCAATTAATATACAGGTCATTGTGGTGTGTGCCAGAGAAGGCAATGGCACCCCACTCCAGTACTCTTGCCTGGAAAATCCCATGGACGGAGGAGCCTGGTAGGCTGCAGTCCATGGGGTCTCGAGGAGTCGGACACGACTGAACGACTTTGCTTTCACTTTTTACTTTCATGCTTTGGAGAAGGAAATGGCAACCTACTCCAGTGTTCTTGCCTGGAGAATCCCAGGGACGGGGGAGCTTGGTGGGCTCTTGTCTCTGGGGTCACACAGAGTCGGACACGACTGAAGCGACTTAGCAGCAGCAGCAGCAGCATGGTGTGTGCTCTTGTGTACGGTTTACAAACTCAATCCTTCTTGCCTCTAAATTACCTTTCTTATTTTCCCTTGATCTTATTTCCCTCATTTATTTTCTATTGATTTTTATCTTTCTATTCTAAACACACTATTTTAATCTGTATTCCATCTTATTGGAATCTTTTTATAAAATAACATTTATAATTATACTTATTAATCTCAGTCCTTACTGTACCAGTAAAGGTCTGAAGTTCAAATTGGGAACCAGTTCTGATGGTCAAAGGAAAACCCAGTAGCCAGCTGGATACACAAGCCTCTCTGTCTTAGTATTATTATTATTATTATTTTTGTCCTTGAGGCTACTTGTAGTTTTTATCACGCATTCTTTCTCATCTGCTCCCTGCTGTCCTTGAATGCCCCTGAATTTCTGGGCATGCAACAAAATTAAGGTAAATGAAGCAGAGATAGGACTTACTCAGACTCATAGCATCCAATGAAAGTAATAGTGAAATCATACAGCCAGTATTTCAACCTGTGCTGTGATCTTTGGATTTACCTTCAATGCAGTCTTCTGGGAGGGGGTAAATGTCTGAGGGTCTATGCTTGGTATATCAGCACTCTTTCCCAAGGTTCCCTCTCAGAGATATATTTGCATCCATCTGACATTGATTCATGTAGCCAGATGGCAGAGGACAGAGCTGGATCACTTAACACAATGTGTGACCCACTTAGAAGTTGAACAATCTGTGATTTAATATTAAATAAAAGAATTGAGCTTTTGAGTTAAAAATGCAGATTGGCTTGTTGGTTATCTTATACTCAGCATGAATAGTCTGAATGCTGAGTGCATCGGTTTGACATAAAATGCAAAACTAATTCCCCAAGGGTGGGTGATGGGATGTGTTGGTAGGTGTCATTACCAATCTAGTGCGGTGGTAACAAAAATCATTGAGAACTAAGAGTGCACATTTCAGCACCTAAGGAGTGAAAGGTCACTAGCAGACAACTGTGATAACCCATGGCATGGTCAGTAGTGTCCTACAGTAGTTAGAAAGCACAAATTCCTCAAAGAATTTCTGAACTATCTCACAGAGATTGTAGAGGGTAACTGCACCCTTTATACCCTCTTGCTTTGAGCATGTTCTCTGTTGGAAACGGTGTAAATAAAAAAAATATGAATGGAATCAGAGCATTCCATAAAAACAAAGATATAGTTGGGGCAAGTGTCCCTACATCAACCAGTGAACCAGTTATGTTAAAAAATGGCCTGTTCAAAACTGGACACAGATATGTCTAATCAAATGGTAATATTTTAGCATGATATAAAACTGGGTAGAGCGCATTGACTAGGAAGCTAATGTAGCATTGTATCAGGGATATTGCAGCATCTTCTTTGTTCTCCCCGGGTCATTTCTCATCTTTCTTGCAACAGACCAAAAGTAGAAGCATGATTTCACTAATCAGTCTTGGAATTAAAAAGGGTTTTCTCAGCTGGGTTTTTCAATGATATTTATGAGGAAACATTTAGAGAGATGTAGGACCATTATTTCAGAAACTGATGCAGTGACTCATGTTTTGTTGCCTCTTATTTTTTGCTGTCTGGTGGAAGCTCTGGCATTTGGTGCTATGATGGCCTTTCTATCCTAAAGCTTTCATTATCTCTGATATTCTCATCCTCTAATCTTCATGATGTCTTGAGGTGTCACTATGGAAATACCCCCAAATACCCTTAAACAGAAATACCCAGAATCTTGTCCTTAGTTCTTCAGTATCTTGGCCTCTAAATTACTCTGTTTTTGATTTTACACTGACCTCCACAAGCCCTTGCACCTAACAGCTGGAGCCCTGTCCATCCCCAGCATGAGGTTCCTGGTACTACCTTTCTGTTCAACCTACATCCTGGCATCTAGTATAATGCCTAACACATTAAAGATGACAAATACTTGTTGAATGAAGGAAGGAAGGAACTGGGCTCTTTGAAATTTAATGTTTCCCAAATTAAAAAAAAAAATTATCCAGAGACAGACAAAATTATATGTAGAATCTAAAAACATGGTACAAATGACCTTATTTACAAGACAGAAATAGAGTCACATATGTAGAGAAAAAACTAACAGTTACCAAAAGAGGGAAGAAGGGGCCGGGTTAAATTGGGAGATGGGTATTCATATATACACATTGCTATATATAAAACAGATATCTATAAGAACCTACTGTATAGCACAGGAAACTCTACTCAATACTCCATAATGACCTATATGGGAAAAGAATCTAAGAAAGAGTGGATATATGTATAACTTAGCTGTACTGCAGAAACTAACACAATATTGTAAGTCAATATACTCCAATAAAAATAAAAAGTGCTAAGTTTTTTGCCCAAAATATTTAACAAAAATATTTATTAATGCCATTATTTTTTTTTAAGTATTTACTTATCTGGCTGTGCTGTGTCTTAGTTGTGACCCTTGGGAATCTTTAGTTGGAGCATGTGGGATCCAGTTCCCTGACCAGGGATCAAATCCAGGTCCCCTGCATTGGGAGCATGGGGTCTTAGCCACTGGATCACCAGGGAAGTCCCCATTATTTTTAATTGACAATCTACATGCCAACCTTAGTGAAAGTGAAAGTTGATCAGTGGAGTCCGACTCTTTGCAACCCCAGGGACTATAGCCTGCCAGGCTCCTCTGTCCATGGCATTCTCCAAGCAAGAATACTGGAGTGGGTTGCCATGCCCTTCTCTGGGGATCTTCCCGACCCAAATCTCCCGCACTGAAGGCAGACTCTTTACCTTTTGAGGTACTCGGGAATCTGCCAAGTACTTAGGGCAAGACTAAAAGAGATGTGGCCCCTGTGCAGAAGTAAGGCCGCTAGCAAACACGTAACCACATGAACATGATAGGGGACAGTGCTGCAAATAAAAGGAAACAGACAGAGGCAATAAGAGTCTATTACGTAGTCTGAGAAGTTCTCTGTATGGAGTTGCTATTTGAACTGAGGACTGAAGAAAAAGGAGCAGCCACAGGGAAATCTGGAGGTGTGGTGGCTGGCAGCAGAAGGCAGAGAGGACTGGCCCAGGACTGTGCTGGGCTGAGCGGCGAAGCACGAGGGAAGGGGCAGACTGCAGAGGGAGTGAGGCAGCGGAGAAGCCCGCGGAGAAGGAGGACTTCATTTAATACTTTCCGACACGCCCACAGGGCGGTTAGCAAAGGAGCGACTTGATTTGAGTGAGTTTATTTTCCCTTTCTACATGTAATCATGGCAAATCATTTCAATCCTAGGAAAAATACTAAAGATGGCAGCATATGAAAAATCCCACCTGTTAAATTGAATTTAGTGTGTCAAAACATCATGATTACTCTTTCTTTCTATTTAAAACCTATGTTTCTTAAATATTAAATAAATATAAAAGTGGGTAAAATACTCATAAGATATCAAGAACAGTTTATTACTAATTAATACCCACTGCTGAGGCTGCTGCTGCTAAGTCGCTTCAGTCTTGTCCGACTCTGTGCGACCCCAGAGACGGCAGCCCACCAGGCTCCCCCGTCCCTGGGATTCTCCAGGCAAGAACACTGGAGTGGGTTGCCATTTCCTTCTCCAATGCATGAAAGTGAAAAGTGAAAGTGAAGTCGCTCAGTCGTGTCCGACTCCTAGCGACCCCATGGACTGCAGCGTACCAGGCTCCTCCGCCCATGGGATTTTCCAGGCAAGAGTACTGGAGTGGGTTGCCATTGCCTTCTGACCAGTTTATAAAACATTGGGCTTCAAGTTCTTATTGTGCCTCTCCACAATCTCATCTCTCTGACGACTCAGAAGGAAAAGCAGTCTAGGGTTTTGTTGTTTGTTTGCTTATCATTCCCACACTTAAAAAGTACTTTACCAAGTTTGCATTCCTAAGCAACATACTAATCTGCTTTGCAGGTTTTTAAACTCATAAAAGTGGAAGCATGTTCTCTGGCCACTTGCTTTCCACTAAATACTGTGGTCCAGGTTGCTGTCTGTGGCTCTAAGTCAAATTTATTTGGTGGTGGTGGTTCAGTTGCTTAGTTGTGTCCAACTGTTGCTACCCCATGGACTGTATCCCCCCAGGCTCCTCTGTCCATGGGATTTCCCAGGCAAGAATATTGGAATGAGCTGCCATTTCCTTCTCCAGGGGAACTTCCTGACCCAGGGATTGAACCTGTGTCTCTTGCACTGCAGGTGGTCTGCTGCATTGCCAGCAGATTCTTTACTAACTGAGCCATCAGGGGAGCCCTTCATATTTAGTTTGTTGCCATGTAATATTCTTGTGTACATACTATTAAAATTTCTTCATTCTACTCTTGAAGCATAGTTATTTCCAATGTTTTGTTGGTATAAAGGGTATTGTTATGAATTCTTGCCCAGTTCTCCAGATGCATGTAAGTGGGAACTTCTCTAGGGAGTTTCTACCTTGGTGAGGAATTTCCGGTCCTGGGAATGTATTATCTTCAGCTTTCCTAGATTGTGTCAAGTTGTTGCCCAGTGTGTTTGGACCAGTTTACATTGCTAGGGATAGCAATCTAGAACTGTCCTAGGCGTACCATTTTCTTGCAAATCACCTGACATCAGCAGACATAAAACTTTTGCCAATCTGACAGTATACAGTAATATAACCTTAGGGCTTCAATGTGCATTTCCTTAACTACCAAAGAGGGCTTCCTTGGTGGCTCAGATGGTAAAGAATCTACCTGCAATGTGGGAGACCTGGGTGTGATCCTGGGTTGGGAGGATCCCCTAGAGGAGGGCGTGGCAACCCACTCTAGTGTTCTTGCCTGGAGAATCCCATGGACAGAGGAGCCTGGTAGGCTACAGTCCATGGGGTCACAGAGAGTCAGACACGGCTGAGAGACTCAGCACAGCACAGTTACCAGTGAAGTTCAGCCTACTTATGTTACTGACCATTTGTGCTTCTCAACAGAAGCATGGAAGTTCTTGCACATTTTCCAGTTGTTTGTCTTTTTCATTTTTTAATAGAAATTAAGTTTATATTTTTATTTTTAAATTTTGAAGTATTATATAATTGTCGTAATTTTTTCAATAGTAATTATATTTTAATTTTATAATTTATTTATTTTTGAAGTATAATTGACATACTTTTTCTTAACCTATAGAAATCTTATATATCTTATGGACATTAATTTTTGATGTTATATGTGTTGCTGTTACATTTTTCCACTTTCTTTAAAGAGTTTTATATATATATATATATGTATACATATACATAATTTTACTTATTTATTTTCGGCTTTGTTGGGTCTTGGTTGCTGTGTGGGCTTTTCTCTCACTGCAGACAGTGGGGGCTACTCCCTAGCTGCGGTGTGTGGGCTCCTCACTGCAGTCTTCTCTTGTGGAGCGTGGACTCTAGGGCTTCAGGAGCTGTGGTGCTGGGCTCAGTATCTGCAGTTCCTGGGTTGGAGCACAGGCTCAATAGTTGTGGTGCACAGGCTTGGTTTTGCTCCATGGCGTGTGAGATCATCACAGACCAGGGATAGCGCCCATGTCTCCTATAATGGCAGGTGGATTTTTCACCACCAAGTCACCAGGGAAGCCCTCCAGAGTATTTTGATGAACAAAACAGCTTTTAATTTAGGCCAAATCATCAATATTTCCTTTTATGTCTTGTTCTTTTCTCTTGATATTGTTAGAAAAAGCTTTCCCTTTCCCCAGTTCACAAACATACTCTCCGTTACCTTCTAAAGATTCATAGTTTTATATTTCATATTTAAGTCTTAAATGCTTTTGGACTTGATTTTTGAGTATGATGTGAGGTAAGGATCCAATTTTTTTTTTTTTTTTGGCATATCAATAACCAATAGCCCTGACAGCATTTCTCAAAAACCCTTAGTTTCTTAGATAAAATTTTGAGTGCCAATTTTATCATAAGTCAAATTTTCACATCTCAGTACATTTGTTTATAGAGCACCTATTGTGTCAATGTTCAACTTGCCAAATTCCACCAATATCTTAACTACTATATTTTCATGATGACTGTGTATGATAAGTCTTTACACTCATACTTTGTTCCTTTTAGGAGACTCAGCAACTTATGGGCTTTTGCTTCTCCATGTAAATTTTGGAATCAGTTTGTCCAATTCTACAAATGTTGAGGGGACTTTTTTTTTGGCATTGCCTTTAATCTATAGATCAATTTGGAAGAACCCATTTTTTTATGCTATTGACTCTTCTAATTCATTAGCATATTATAATAGGTCTTCTTTGATGTTTTTCAATAGAGTGTTATATATTTTTCCATGATCTCTAATACATGTTGCTAAAGTTACTGGGTACTGTATATCTGCTACAGTATTAGAAATTTTAAAATTATGCTAGCTGCCTATTGCTTACTTACAGATATGCAATTGGTTTTTGTATATTAATTTTATACTCAGTAAATTTGCTAAACTCTTATTGATTAAAATAGTTTATATGGAAATCCTTTTTAATAGAGAGTCATAGCAATTGCAAATTATATTTTTCTTCACATAATGTCTAATTGCTATACCACTTTTTTTTCTTTTTCTTTGATAGAAGGGAATAATAAGGGAATAACAGTGGGCATCTTTATCTAAGAGGACTATTTTAAGTATGAAATTTCCCTTGGATTTGAGTTTTGTCTTGTTGTACATGCACATAAAAACATTATTAAAGTTTTCAATTTGTGTTGTTTTATCTGAATTTTGTATACTTTAATGATATTTTTGGAGGGGTTTGGAGGGTTTGGATATATTTGGAGGGGTCTGCTTGAAATATTGATTGCTAAAAGAAATATGAATATTTTCTACTAGAGAGGTAGATTCAATATTGCCAATATTTTTGCTTTATCCATTATAAGACTGCACATTATTTTGTGCACAGAAGTTTAAAATTGTTATAGTCTGTTAGAGAACTGAAAATTTTACCATGACATAACAGCCCTCTTTCTTTTTACCTTAAAATTCATTTTATTTGATACAAACATAGCCCATGCAGGTTTCTTTAGATTAGCATTTTCCTGGTATATTTTTTCTTTTCCTTTCCTAGTCCTCATTCTTCAGCTATGTTCTTATTAAACAAAGTAACTAACTAAAAATAACAACAACAGTAACATAACAAAAAAGCTGAGCTGAAAATCTTTTATGTTTATAAATGGAAAAATTTAGCAGACATACTTATTTAATTCCTCTAACTAGGATATAGATTTATGATTTCCTTCAGTGAAGGTCCTTTTATGGCACTCAGCCCTTCCTGCCACACTCTCACCTAAACATCTACAGTCATCTTGAGTTGATTGAAGGTGTGTTTATTGCTTTCACTCTAAGTGATACTTTCCCTAGATATAAATTGCTAGATTAGCAAATATTTTCCTTCAGCACATTGATGATATCATCCCACTGTTTTATTTTTCTTCCATTGTTACTGCCAAGAAATCAATTATCTAATTTTTATTTCTCTTTAGTTGTTTTAAAGATATTTCCTTTAAGATTTTAAACTTTTTCCTTTCCCTTCTGAAATATCAATGTGATGTATTTAGATATAGAGATGTTTAAAATGCTTCTTGATTAGGATTTCTGAATCTATGAGTTTGGGTCTTTCATCAATTCTGTCCACAACATATTTTGAATATTTTACTATCCTCATTTTTGCTCACCTCTTTTTCTCACTCTATCTTTCATGCTTCTTAATCTCTGTATTTTATTTTCTCTTTGACATTCTTCTATATTCCTGAGTCATATTATAGACCTCTTTTTAAATTTACTACTTTTCTCTCTATTGCTGGAACGATTCATTACATTTTAAATGTAATTATCTATTCAATTATAGAAATTCAGTTTGTTTTCAAACATACATCATTGTTTTCAGTTGACTGATCTTCACTCGTATTGTCAGTCTTAAACATACTTCTTTAACATCCTGTTCTCATAATACCAAAATACTAAGTTTTTGTAGGGCTCGTTCTACAGTCTTCTCTTTCTGCTGTGGTTCTCACTCATGGACTTTCTCTATATTCACTGTAATTGCTTTGATGAGTTGATATTTCTTGGAACTTTAATAGCTTAAAGCCTGCTTTGAAAACAGCCTCTTTTATAGACAAACTGATTAGTTATGCCAGGAGACCAGAGGATTTCCAAGATGAGACAGATTTACACTAAATTCTGAATTTGTCAGGTGGTGTGAATTGAATTCAGGCTTCAAGTTCACATGAGGGAGAGCTTTTAATCACAAATTCTCAGGAAGGATTTTTTTCTACCTCTGTTTAAAACCCAAGTTGTGCGAGTAACAATTTTCTTGCAGTTCTCTGAGATGACGGCTTCTTTATTCATGCCTTCCCTGAGATTATGTGGCTTCTTGCAGTCCCAGGTTTATGTGGTGAGTCTATTACTAGACTTCCCACTTTCGCTTCATTTCCTGTTTTCCCATTCCTCATGCATCATGAAAAATCTAAGCTCAGTAACTGGCAGATAACTTCAAGGTGAAAGACAGCTTTACTGCTCTGTCTACCTCTCTGGGTACTTGCTTTCACTAGGAGCATGTTCTTTGAGCATTCCTTGATTTCTTTTCCATTCACTGACTTATTTAAACATATTTTAAAAGTAATACAGAATCTTTGTTTTCATTGGAAACTCAGGACTCTCCAACTTGCTTTGGGACGTTTTTACATTTTAGATCCTATCAACAGCAGATGTAGGTTTTTATATGGCAGAGGAAAACAGGTGGCTTCAGGATTGCTTCAGAATCACTGTAATTCTACTAAAAACTAATCAAGTTTGAAGGGCTTATTATCAGAAATGCAGTGATATCCAGAAACCATAATTGCTCCTTTTAGTCTAAACCGGCTTTTTTAAAGCTAGAAAATGAGACAAAGAGAGCACTACAAAGAAGTGGACCCAGATGGACACTTACAGAAAAGCTTACAATTTCAAACAGTCTCCTATTTTGAACTAACTTTTACCAGTAATGGAGTCTTTTACATTAAAATTCAGAATATTTTTGATCACCTACATAATATATAGAGATAGATTATTTTAAGAAACGCATGCAAATACATAATATAGAAAGCGTATAGCATCCTGCCCACCCTCTCCAATCTCTCGCACTTCTTGCTGTCTATGTGATTTTCTAAAATTTTCTACCTTAGGATCACCAGAGTTAGCAATAGCTCTGTTATCCCACCTTTGAATGATTATAAATTCAACTTGTCCACAGTCCATCAACACATTTTTCCATGAATAATGAGAACAGCAGAGCATGACACCAGAGTCTGAACACAAGATGTTGTCAGGTTGGTAGAAAAATCCTCTATTAAGTCAGGGCAGATAAATCAATCAGGGAAAATGCTGTTCCTGGACACTGCAAGCAAGCCTTCAAGGTTATGTAATCAATTTTTCAATTAATATGCTTCTCTGTCCTTTTAATTGTGTATAAATTAATAGCAGCTGAGAATGAATAAAGAAAAGAACACAGAAGGAAGAAGAATGGAACAAACAACAAAATAGAGCAGAAATCACATTTATCTGATGTCTGCGCAACAGAGAACGGAAACGTGATCTGAAATCAAAGGGAGCTGGATTTTTCAAGTAGTGGGCCTTATACCTGGGTATAATCAGGGTAGATACAGCTGTGTAGCAGGACACAGCAAGATGCACTCATTTTAGAACATGTTTGCTGATGTCATAGTAGAAGTATGTGTATAATAACATTTACACATGTTTTTAAAAAGTCAATGGATTAACCAATTTAAGAGATAGGTAATATACATGGTACAAAACCCAAAGTGAGTAAGAGGTTTTTTACGGGCACTCATACCCTCATTGTATTATAATACAATTTCACTGATAATAGGTTACTAAGTTTCAACACAGGCTTCTTTAGATTAAAGGTATGTAGGAGAAGGCAATGGCACCCCACTCCAGGACTCTTGCCTGGAAAATCTCATGGACGGAGGAGCCTGGTGGGCTGCAGTCCATGGGGTCACTGAGTCGGACATGACTGAGTGACTTCACTTTCTTTTTCACTTTCCTGCATTGGAGAGGGAAATGGCAACCCACTCCAGTACTCTTGCCTGGAGAATCCCAGGGGCAGGGGAGCCTGGTGGGTGCTGTCTATGGGGTTGCACAGAGTCGGACATGAGTGAAGCGACTTAGCATGCATGCATAGCATGTACCCAAACAATGAGTAAGTCTGCTTCTGCTTACATATATTAATACATGCAATATACGTAGAGAAAATATTTTAAATATATACAACATATTTAAGTAAATAAATATATATAAGTATGCATCATGGATGGATGGACAAATAGACAAACGGACTGCTTTCAAATCCACTGCCCTCCAGTTTCAAGAGACAAAAAAATATTAAAAAGAAAACCCATTTTCTATTTTACTCCTTGACATGTGAGTACTATAATTCCTAGATTAGAGATCTCTATGATAAAATAGTTCTCAATAAACAATTCCTAGGTTTTTCAACTAAATTAGCTCTAATCCTTAGAGAGAATGTCCCTGAAAGCCAGAATCCTGGTAATGCAATGATAGAAGGGCGTTGAGGACCATCCCAAGTGTCTTTATTCTTCATCTTGGGCTCTTACAAAATCTCACATAATAGTTTTTACCCATGTTAGTTTGCCAATAGTATTTAAATACTCAGGAATTGTAAGTATGTAAATGATCATAATAAAACTCTGGCCAACACACTTTGTATATTTAGGTACAAAGCTTTAAAGAAAAGAAGTGATTATTTGTGAAAGTTGCAGCTGAGCCACAGTTCTGGGGATTGTGTCAGCATGGAGAGGAGACTGGCAGGCCAGACAAAAGCTTTGCTGGCTTCGCGCCCTTGCTGGGAGGTACCTTCACCTATGGACGCATCTACAGGATTAACCCGTTGAAATAACAGCAGAGAAGTGGCTGTCAAGAGCCAGTCTTATTAATCTATTAGGAATATCTAATATTAGAGCTGCTCTCAACAGAAGGGTATTCTGAGCTCTTACATATGAAATGGGCATTAAAAATAAATTTCTGCAGAATTAAATTCAGCAGAATTGAGCATAATTTTCAGCCCCCAAACAGTAAACATTTCTTCTTCTAAAAATAAGCATTTAAAAGGTTTTGACTAAAAATCTTGCTGAAGCATTTGAGCAGAGTTCAATTTGGTAGAGAAGTTGATGGGCGAGAACAGGGAAAGGTTCGCGCCACCCAGGCAAGGATGCCTTTTGTTCCTGTGCGACCTAACCTTCATGAAACTGTCTGTCATTCACCTCACTACAAACATCTCTGTGTCACAGCAAATGCTGGGTCAGGAGAGGACATGGTGTCCAGGAAACCTGCAAACAGGTTAGAAAACTCCCAGGTGACCCATTCCTTTTCAAATGCCTCTGAGCAGCTGGCCCTGCACAGTGCAGTGCCTGAGCTCCCTGCCTGTGAAGTGGCTGTCATTTAAGTCACAGTGGCGGCACTTCCCCAAACCACTCTCCCTGGAGGTATCGGAGCTGTTTTCAAATGACGGTGAGAGGAACTGTGCTGCTGCTGCTGCTAAGTCGCTTCGGTCGTGTCCGACTCTGTGCGACCCCAGAGACGGCAGCCCACCAGGCTCTGCCGTCCCTGGGATTCTCCAGGCAAGAACACTGGAGTGGGTTGCCATTTCCTTCTCCAATGCATGAAAGTGAAAAGTGAAAGTGAAGTCGCTCAGTCGTGTCCGACTCCTAGCAACCCCATGGACTGCAGCCTACCAGGCTCCTCTGTCCATGGGTTTTCCAGGCAAGAGTACTGGAGTGGGGTGCCATTGCCTTCTCCGGGAACTGTGCTAGCCTTTCTATTAAAGGAAATGTCAGTTTCCTTAGAGTTGCTTCAAAATTCCAGTTTCCTATACGGTTAGTCGTAGGTTTCTTGCATGTATCACTCTCTTTAGCTAAAGTGCAGTCTTTCAAGATGTTCTTCCTATTTTCAATTCTCCAAGATGGTGGCTAAATCTCTATAGATCATGGGTCTTCAAAGTGGGGGAAGAGTTGGTGGTGGCTGAGACCCACTAGGCTTCCCTTACATCCCACAGGTCTCTGCTGTGAAGGGGCTGCTCTAGGTTTTTCCATGGACTAATGGCTACTGCCCATTTGCGATGATTGATTGGTGGCTGCTGCTTTAGTCCATGGTCTGGACCAACTGACCTGGGGGAACCGCTTTGTCTTGTTCTTAAGCTTCTACTGGCCACTCCCACCACCACCATTTCCCATCACTGGGGCATTCAGAAACACCCCAGTCCTTCCAAGGCACACATGATATGGGAGCCAGGAGCTTTGCCCAGAATCTTCCAGATGCTGGCCCGGAGAGAAGAAATCAGAGAGGTACATACACATCTCACCTCCTGCTCTATCCTCACTGTCCTTTCCTTCCCCACAATTCCTAGGGTTAGAAAAGGCAGGCCCTCCTCTCCCTGTGTCATATCCTGAGTCCTGGGGTGGGTGGTTAGTAAGGCTCTAGCCCTTCAGGCCTGGAGTTAAAAGAAACTAAAGGAATTTGGAGAAATTCCTTTCTCTCTTGAAATCTCTCTTTTCCAAGATTTCTGGCCTGTTAATTAGGGTCTTCTTCCTTGCTGGCATCTGGTCCTATCATTTTACAGCAAATAGATGGGGAAACAATGGAAAGTGAGAGACTTTACTTTTGGGGGCTCCAAAATCACTGCAGATGGTGACTGCAGCCATGAAATTAAAAGATGCTTGCTCATTGGAAGAAAAGCTATGACCAATCTAGACAGCATATTAAAAAGCGGAGACATTACTTTGCTGACAGAGGTCCATCTAGTCAAAGCTCTGGTTTTCTAGTAGTCATGTACGGATGTGAGAGTTGAACTATAAAGAAAGCTGAGTGCAGAAGAATTGCTACTTTTGAACTGTGGTGTTGGAGAATATTCTTGAGAGTCCCCTGGACTGCAAGGAGATAAAACCAGTTCATCCTAAAGGAGATCAGTCCTGAATATTCATTGGAAGGACTGATGTTGAAGCTGAAACTCCAATACTTCAGCCACCTCATGTGAAGAACTGACTCAATAGAAAAGATCCTGATGCTAGGAAAGATTGAAGGTGGGAGGAGAAGGGGACGACAGAGGATGAGATGATTGGATGGCATCACCAACTTGATGGACATGAGTTTGAGTAAACTCCCAGAGTTGGTGATGGACAGAGAAGCCTGGCATGCTGCGGTTCATGGGGTCTCAAAGAGTCAGACACGACTAAGTGACTGAACAGAACTGAACTGAATTGATGCTGCACTCTCATTAATATATCCTTTTTATGCTGACTATTGATTCATCAGATGAAAACATAACCCTGCCAACCACTTCCTTGGCAGTCATTTATTTAGTAATCTCATGATAAACTAGCCTGGATCCTAGGTTACATGTGCTCACTCATCTGTTCTCAAGTGTGTCTTCCCTTGACTCCTGACATCCCTCGTTACTATTCCAGATTTCTAGGTTCCTTCAAGTATGGGCTTTGAGAAGAGGGTTAGACAAGCTGTCTACTGTTCCTTGCCTCCAGCTCATCCCACTCTTGTTTCACTTTGCTCCCACCTTTCCTGTGACCCCTCATTCAAATCCAGGGCACCAATAACCTTCTGGTCACTAAACTCAAGTGACGCCTGGTCACTGAAGTAGCATCTACTCAGTTCCAGAAACACTATGGGTGACTCCCTTCCTAGGGAGGCCTTTTATTTCTCTTGCTTTCCTTCCCAACTCACAGGGTGTAGCTTTTCTGTCCCTTTCAGGCCTTTTCTCCTCTACCAAACTTCTTAAAATGAAGAGTTGTCTGGAAACAAAGTCCTAGGATACTTTCTCTTTTCCCTCTCTATGCCAAGGATCTTATCCATCCTATTCTTCAGTTCAACCTAGATTCACAATTCTCAAACATTTGCACATGTAGGTTATCTGGAGAAAGGGTAAAAACTTCAAGTCACTTAATCTTTTCTGCTTGAATGCCTTCTTCTCTCATCACCCTCATGATAGCCTCATACGATATGCTGATGATAAAATAAATTGTAAATGAACAGGGTTGTAGTCAGAAAACAAGCTGTTCTGGGGTGTCAATTTGGAGTGAAAGACATGGGTAGGCAATGAGTACTGTCCCTCTGTGACTCGGACAAACCACTTTTACCTCCTGGGCTACAGAGTTTAGAGGCCACAGGTGTGACTTATTTTTAGTTTTAATAAAAGATTGAATGAGAATTGTGCCAAGTGACATTTCATTTTCAAAGTCTGAGCTACTTCTAACTGGCTTGGAAGAAAAGGGTAACATTGGAGTGAAATGTTTACTACAAAAAATAAAATTTCATCTGAAAGCTGTTATTTACCCCAGTAGTTTTCTATTTTATTTCATTTATTGTTACTTAAAACTGTTAGTAGAGACAAAAATGGCCTCTTTAAAATGAACAAGGCCAGTGTTGGCTTAGTTTTCACTATGGGGTAGTATTAGCAGTGGGGGGGATATTATGTTATAGCTGAGGCAGTTTTCCAGTGGGAGACATTGCTAAATGGGTTAGAAAAATGTTGTCAATGCTTGGATTAGTTTTGAGGGGACTTTTCTGTCACTCTCCAATTTTTTTACATGTGCAGAGCCTGAGAGTTCACAGGCCAGAAAGCAGCATTGACTCTGGTGGAGGAAACATATAAAAACAGGTTTTAAAAGGTAATATATAAATATATATAAAGAAGGCTGAGTGCTTTCAAACTGAGTGCTTCAGAGTCCTTTAGAGAGCAAGGAGACCAAACCAGTCAATTCTAAAGGAAATCAACCCTGAATATTCATCAGAAGGACTGATGCTGAAGCTGAAGCTCCAATATTTTGGCTACCTGATGCGAAGAGCTGACTCATTAGAAAAGACCCTGATGCTGAGAAAGACTGAAGGCAGGAGGAGAAGGGGACGACAGAGGATGAGATGGTTGGATGGCATTACCGAGTCAATGGATATGAGTTTGAGCAAACTCTGGGAGATGGTGAAGGACAGGGAAACCTAGTGTGCCTCAGTTGAGTTGCAAAGGGTTGGACACGACTGAGCAACTGAACACCAACAACAATATCAATATTACATTTTAGTAGAAAGTTTAACTTACAAAAGATGAGTAAGAATGTTTGCAAAAGGAACTCTGCATGATTCTGACAAAAACTTATGCCATAAACAGTTAAGATTTGTGTCAGTGGTATGCTGGTCAATATTAATAGGCCGTTCTCCTGGGGGGAAAATAGCCTGCTTTGTAGCATTTGTTGATTTCGTGTAAATATACCCCCTGTAGCCTATTTCAAGTTTCTAACATGATGCTCCTGAACTGAGAGTTAGGAAGAGGTGTGTGGTAGGAATCCTTTGCGGTGCCGCTACAGCCACCATAGATGTCACTTACCTCCAGGGCACAGACGACAATGAAATGTCTTACCTAATTAGCAATGGTGACTTTGGGATATTTATTTCTTTTGTTTTTTTCTCCTTTTCCTTTTTTTCTCTTTTTTATAAATTGAAGTACAACAGTGTGTTAGTTTACAATATTATGTTAGGTGTACAGCAAAGTGATTTATATATATGTATATTCTTTTTCAGAATCTTTCCCCTTATAGATCCCTTTGTTTTTAGTATGATTTGTTTAACTGTAAATTTATATAATTTACTTTTTCCCTGGTGGCTCAGAGGGTAAAGCGTCTGCCTGCAATGTGGGAAACCCAGGTTTGATCCCTGGGTCGGGAAGATCCCTTGGAGAAGGAATATGGCAACCCACTCCAGTATTCTTGCCTGGAGAACCCCACGGATGGAGGAGCCTGGTAGGCTACAGTCCATGGGGTCGCAAAGAGTCAGACACGACTAAGCGATTTCACTTTCACTTTCTTTTCACTTTTTAATAGTGTTTGTGTTTAACAACCAGCTCACAGAATCCCTGGAAAAATTTTAAATAAGTTCCTGTGAGCTAGTATAACCAACTCTAGCTCACCTCTAGTTTTTCCTCAGAAAAAAAGGAAAATCAATATTAATATTTGCTTAAGCAATATTGCTTAAGCAGTCCATTCTAAAGGAGATCAGTTCTGAGTGTTCATTGTGAGCACTGATGTTGAAGCTGAAACTCCAATACTTCGGCCACCTGATGCAAAGAGCTGACTCATTTGAAAAGACCCTGATGCTGGGAAAGATTGAGGGCAGGAGGAGAAGGGGACGACAGATGGTTGGATGGCATCACCGACTCAATGGACATGGGTTTGGGTGGACTCCAAGAGTTGATGATGGACAGGGACGCCTGGTGTCCTGCGGTTCATGGGGTTGCAGAGTTGGACATGACTGAGAGACTGAACTGAACTGAAGCAATATTTAATTGCATTCAAGTTATGAGAGGTGGAACTTTGCTTTAGATTTTTTTTTTTAACTTGCTAATTTTCCAGAACCTTATATTATAGGTTAATAGACCAATAAAATACAGGAATTAAAATCATGGGTTGCTAGATCAGTAGGTGATAGTTTTCTGCATACATATATTAACTGAGTGTGAGGTATGTATCTCCTCTCAGGGGAAAAAAAAAAACAGAAAAAAGATATTTGTTTTTTGAATGATGTGTTTTATGAACTGAACTGTGTCCTCTCAAAATTCATATATTGAGGCCTCCAACATACTGACTGTATTTAGAAATGGAGCCATTGAGGAAGTGAAGTGAAGTGAAGTGAAATTGCTCAGTTGAGTCCAAGTCTTTGCGACCCAATGGACTGTAGCCCACCAGGCTCCTCGGTCCATGGAATTTTCAGGCAAGAATACTGGAGTGGGTTGCCATTTCCTGCGCCAGGGGATCTTCTGACCCGGGAATTGAACCCTGGTCCAATGGCACTCCGCTCCAGTACTCTTGCCTGGAAAATCCCATGGACGGAGGGGCCTGGTGGGCTGCAGTCCATGGGGTCGCTAAGAGTCGGGCACGACCGAGCGACTTCACTTTCACTTTTCACTTTCATGCATTGGAGAAGGAAATGGCAACCCACTCCAGTGTTCTTGCCTGGAGAATCCCAGGGACGGGGGAGCCTGGTGGGCTGCCTTCTCTGGGGTTGCACGGAGTTGGACACGACTGAAGTGACTTAGCAGCAGCAGCTCCTGCGTTGCAGGCAGACGCTTTACCGTCTGAACCACAGGGGTAGCCATGAAGGTTAAATGAAGTCATAAGGATAGGGCCCTAACTTAACAGAGCTGGTGTTCTTATAAAAAGAGCAAGATGTACAGAGTTTCTCTCTCTCTCGAGTGCAGGTCAAAGGCTGGGTAAGGACACAGCAAGAAGCCACCGCCTACAAGGAGACGAGAGGCCAAGAGGCCTCACAGAAGCCATCCCTACTGGTACTTTGATTTTGGACTTCAGACTGCAGAATGGTAAGAAAATAATTTTCTCTTGTTTAGGCCACCCTGTTGGAAATATTTTGTGATGGCAGCTTAAGCTAATACAACATTAAATTATGAAATTATGTGCAACTCCACAGCAGTTGCACGATCCTTGCACCGCAGACTTTTTCATGATGTCATGAGGAGTTCCTTCCCATCTGCTCCTCTGCTGGATAAACTCAGGCTTCATCCTGTAGGTCAGGGATTACCAGCTCTGGGAAACTTTCCTAGGTTTCCCCAGGAAGAGTCAGCTCTTCCTCTGCTATAAACAGCTCTATTATAAAGATGATAATAAGAGTTTGGTTCCAACACAAATCCTTTGTAGAAAGGCAGATTATACATTAGAAATCCAGATTCAGCATGTTACCTTTCTGGGCTGTCCATATGTTAGCTACTAGCAGCATGGAGCTGTTTATGATTAAATTTAAATAAAATTAAACATTCAATTCCTCAGTTACACTAATCACATTTTAAACATTAATTAACACCTGCGGCTACTGCACTGAACTCTGAGACATGGAACATTTCCATCACTGCAGACAGTTCTATTGGACAGGGTTGCACTAGACTGTAAGCAATTTGTGGTGGGGCCAATGGGGGTGTGTGTGGTAAGGCTGCAATCTTATTACATCATTTTATTTTCCCAGCACGTAGCCCAGTGCCTTCTATGCAGTAGCATTCAATAAATAATTGAATTAAAATAAAAAAATTGATGCTATTTACATAGTTGTAGCTCCTTAAGCATTCATGGTTCCTAGAGACCAGAGAAATGAACACACATATAAACATTTATTTTTATTACTGACAAGTAAATGAAAACTAAGCAATTTCATTTTCCCTGGGATGAGAACACCCATATGCAGCATTAAGATATAATTATAGAATTTCTCTCTCAGGTGTTCATACAGCAATCTATAGCTGTTAACTCAGAAGCCCAGTATTGATTCTAATTTCTTTTTTCTAGGTCATCTATGCTCCATTGTTCTATAACTGACCCTATGGACTCATTAAATCTTTCAGCACGATATTTATGCAAACCTATTTAATGAGTCCTCCAACACCTTGAATTCTCTGGATCTCATACCTATTATTTTAGTGGCAAACTTCTGAGTTTAATTAACTGTATTCTTCATGGACTAAAGGAGACCATAAAAAGTCACGCAGTTGGTACACAACTTTCAGACAATCTCTTTGATGCCACACTTAAAGATCCTCAAAAAGACATGGAATAATCCTTGGGAATCTCTTTGGGTATTTAGATATTCTACCTCTCAGAAACTTTTCTCTCTTGCTTAGGTCTTTCATAATTTAGACCAAAGCAGTTCCTCTCACTCTAACTCCAGAGCAAAAGGAAAACAGGGCCCCCCGTCCTATGCTCTGGAGAAACCCCTTTCTGTGTTTTAACTCAGACATAAACATTAGACTGACCAAAAAGTTCATTTGTGAACTTTCTGGACAACCCAAACAATCTGAAAGGAGATACTGCTCTTCCAAGATGTTGCTTTGGATTTCCTAGTAATCTCAGGGTAAATACTAGGACTGAGTAGAAATATTATTTGAATGAAAAACTGAAAGCTGTAAAAATAATTATTTAACAAATACAAATAGACCACAGAGCAGAGCTGTGTGTGGACCCCAACTCCTTTCTCATAATGCAGGATGTGACTTTCCAAATGGGAGAAGTAGGTAAGTTAACAAGGATGCTCTTCTAGAGTTGGGCAAAGAGGAGGGTTTAAGAGGACAGAGTGTGAAGAGATGAGAAGAAAGGTATTCTCAAGGGAAGCAAGCCCCCTCAGTCTCTGGTTGGTCTCAGCATCAACACATACAAGCTGGGTGTCTGTGAGTGGAGACGCGGGGAGGAGGAGGAAAGACAAGATTGGGAGGAAGTAAGGACGTCTGACCTCAACCCCAGTGCTTTAAGGAGTGGGGGGGAGGGCGTTCACCAAGCATGGATCCTTTGAACGTACTCATGCAGGCCCCACCATGTCTGATTCCCTCCCACAATCCCCGCCTACCATTCCCACTGGATGCATCAGACACAGAAAACAGCTACCCATACCTCAAGCACAGGTTTCCTGGAGATGAGGCCTGTTTTCACCAGGCTGGAAGTTTTCTAACATTTAATCTTGGGAGAGGTTCTTCTCCAAGACATTTGTTAATAACAAGTGATTTTGAGAAACTTAATGTCCTGCCAATTCCTCTTGCTGTTATGACCAATTTGGGGACTAAACCCCTGGCAACATTTGGTGGTGATTTGTAGAGGCTGGGGTGTGCCACCAGCAAACAAGCTTTGTTCCATGTGACTGGTGTCTGGCCCTTCTAAACACCCAGAGACCTGCTTCCTGCAGCAGAGAGGCTGGGAGTCTCTCCATTTTACAGATGAGTATACTGAGGCACAGATGGTGTGCCCTTATTGCTTGCCTGTCCATGAGATGTTAGAAAGTGATATCACACCCTGACATCTAGATCACAAAATCATAGTTTCTGATATTCACTGGGGAGGCTGAAAGACTCAAAACATGGAGTCTCCAAGGCTTGACACTTCTTGTATGACTTTAATAAAGTAATTAAGCTTTCCAAACTTTACTCAACTGTATAATGGCAAGAATAAGATGACACATGTGATACACTTTGAAGGTGTCGGCAACATAGTTAAGTGCTCAGTAAATGCTGGTTGTTCTTGTTTTTATTATTTAAGTGTCAGGAAAAAATGTTAATGTGCTTCTATGGCCTTGAATTGCTCTTTTTTTTTTTTTTAAGAGTGTGTAAGAACTGTGGTTTTTGTGTTCCCTATTAAAATAGGCATAAAGCAGACACTTAATGCAAATTGATGGTTTTCCAAAGCTTTATCAGTGTCGTTTTCAGAAATTAATTTTGTTTACTTATTTTTGTTTTTATTATTATTATTTAAATAGATCATTTTATAACTCTACCTAAAGGTTAACGCATACATACAATGAGAAAACATCCTTTTTTGTTTTTAATCTTGCCCTATTTAGTGATTTATATTTATTAAAAAATAGTTAACAGAGTTAAAAAAATGATTAACCTGATCAGCTTCACCTATTAGTCTTTAGTTAATAACAAGAAATATATTTTTTATCCCTGAAGGTTTGCATTCACGAATGAAAAGATGTGAAATTTCAAGTGTTTATATGATGAATATTCTTGGGATCAATTTCATAGCAAAAAAAACTCATTCCTTTCCAGCAAATGTGTGATAGTTTTAGGTACTATTACTTTTCATTATTCATTTTGTTTTTAACTTTATCAATGGAGATACATTTAAGGTGAAGAAGGGACATTTAGGGAAATATTAAACTTGGTCCTGAGAGACTTAGGTAGGTTGAGAAGTCCAAGGAAAAAGGGGTCTGGGGCTCTTAAGGAAGAGAAAAGGACAAACTTTTTTTCTACACTCACTCACCTTAGTCACATAGACATTTTTTTTTTCTTTAAGCCAAGAGCTAATGATTACACAACAAAACAACTCATCTTGCTCGAGGGTATGTTTTTCCTTAAACTCTGTACCAATGTATTCTGCTTGAGGACATGTTTCTCCTTAAGAAAGTGAAGTTGCTCAGTAGTGTCCTACTCTTCACGACCCCATGGACTGTAGCCTACCAGGCTCCTCCGTCCATGGGATTTTCCAGGCAAGAGTATTGGAGTGGGTTGCCATTTCCCTCTCCAGGGGATCTTCCCAACCCAGGGATCGAAGCCGGGTCTCCCGCATTGTAGGCAGACGCTTTTACCATCTGAGCCACCAGGGAAGTCCTTCTTAAGAACCTTCTGACTAATCTTGTCATCTTAAAATGTAAATTGTAGGAGTAGATCTAGTAAGACCTTTACGAACTTGAGACATTCTTTTGATTTATTGTTAATAACTAATAGAAAAAGTATAGAACTCCCTTGCTAAGACTAGTGACAGGGTACTCTCTGTCCCCCTCTGACATCTGTGTTGGAAGCTTCCTCTATCCTCTTTCACTAATAAAACTTCTGCCACACAAAAGCTCTGAGAGGTCAAGCCCGGTCCCTGATCCTGAAGTTAAATCTTCTTTGGAGACCATGAATCTGATATCCTTCACCGTAAGCTATCAGTACAAAATATACTTTCCATATACTGCTGTAAAAGAAGAAAATTTTGTTCTTTTGCAAATAGAAAAAGTGTAATTGTTTTAAATTTTAGCAATGAGATCTATTTTTCCATGGAAAGTGTGAAATTGGCTTATTTTTATGTTGCCTTTTTATATGTGGGTAGCTAAAGGGGTCAAACTAACTATGTGATTAGATAATTTTTTAATGTCCAGGTATTGTGGGAATCTCTCTCTCTTTTGAAAATAATTATTGTTGCTAAGCAGGAAGCTCACTCACATTCTGAAGGGAGATCAAATTGCGAACCAGCCATTACAAGTCTGATGGAGCACAGTGACAAAAATGTAACCTTTAAGTCTCTATTGCATTTGTTTTGAAAGACAAAACCCAAGTCATTTGTCTGTGATTCACTGTCATTCTGAGAGAATTCAATACTCTACCTGGGGTATTAAATGTTTCACAATAACTCAAAAATACCAGGACCAGCAAGTGCAACAAAAAAGCAATCCAATGCTTATAATAAATGACTTTAAAGGCAGCCTAAATTTGATAACCCAATGAGGAAGACATCTTCAAGGTCTCCCTGACACCTTCCTGGGGAAATCTACTCACCCCTCCTACACCCCATCTTCCAATGTGAGCTTTATTACAAGGTCACTACAGGGACAAGATCATCACTGCTGGGAGGACATGGACAGAATTCATAGCCACCCTGTGGTTTGACTCTCAAATAACATTCTCTGCCCCTCTAGTGTCACAGTCAATCAGTTCAGTTGCTCAGTCATGTCTGACTCTTTGCAACCCCATGGACCGCAGCACGCCAGGCTTCCCTGTCCATCACCAACTCCCAGAGTTTACTCAAACTCATGTCCATTGAGTCGATGATGCCATCCAATCATCTCATCCCCCGTCATCCCCTTTTCCTCCTGCCTTCAATCTTTCCCAGCATCAGGATCTTTTCAAATGAGTCAGCTCTTTACATCAGGTGGCTGAAATATTGGAGTTTCAGCTTCAGCATCAGTCCTTCAAATGAATATTCAGGACTGATTTCCTTTAGGATGAACTGGTTGGATCTCCTTACAGTCAAGGGACTCTCAAGAATCTTCTCTAACACCACAGTTCAAAAGCATCAATTCTTCGGCACTCAGCTTTCTTTATAGTCCAACTCTCACACCCATACATGACTACTGGAAAAACCATAACTTTGACTAGATAAACCTTTGTTGGCAAAGTAATGTCTCTGATTTTTAATATGCTGTCTAGGTTGGTCATAGCTTTTTTTCCAAGGAGCAAGCGTCTTTTAATTTCATGGCTGCAGTCATCATCTGCAGTGATTTTGGAGCCCAAAAAAATAAAGTCTGCCACTGTTTCTCCATCTATTTGTCATTGAAGTGATCGGACCGAATACTATAATCTTTGTTTTCTGAAAGTTTAACTTTAAGCCAACTTTTTTACTATCTTCTTTCACTTGCATCAAGAGGCTCTTTAGTTCTTCTTCACTTTCTGCTATAAGGGTGGTTTCATCTGCATATCTGAGGTTATTGATATTTACAGTCACAGTCAATAGTACAAAATAAAAAGATATCAAAGGGTCAGACTCTTGATTCGGCCAAAAAATTAAAACACAATAAAACATCATGAAGGCAGCTTAAAGCTTTTCCTTCCAGGTGCTTCAGCCAGAAGCATTAGATCCCTGCTATTCAAATGTGGTCCCTGGAGATGCAGCAGCCAGGATACCAATGGGAGTGAGTCAGAAATACAGATCTCAGATCCCATCCAGACCTCCTGAATCAGAATCTGCATTTTTTTTAAGGACCTCCAGGTAATTCATGATGCTCTGAGCTACAGCATCACTGTATGTGGCAACTGATGTAGAGGATGACAAAAAACTTATACCTCTTTCTCAATAAAATAGCTGTTTCTCACTAATTCCTCAACATGTTTCTAAACTGCACTGCTTCACAGATCAACAAGTACTTGAAGACAAAACCATTAAAAATCTCACTACAAAAAAAAATAATAATAAATAAATAAAAAAAATAAAAATCTCACTACAGATCTATTTTCAATGCGTCAGAATAGAAGTTTGCTTTCTCTGTAATCATAACAAAGCCTCTTTTATCCCTGAAATGCACACCGATTGCAATGGCATAGTTCATTTTCTTATTAGCAAATAGATATCATTATGTATTTCCTCTAGCAAGTTAAAAACCTCTTTAATTTTCAAGCTTCAGTTTGTTCCAACTAGAAGTCCCTGGCCCAAGCTCCCTATTGGTGAGATAGTTACAAGAGTTCTTGGTTCTAAAGAATCAGTAAATCCTGAGATATCCCCTTGAGTCAAAGTACCATGCAGGAATACAACGACTTTTACTGGAGTTTTAAAAGGAGAGGTGTGATGAATTGAGTGGAGTGAATCAAGAAGATTTCCTGAGAGTTAATTTAACCCCATTGGATTTTAAGGTCATAAGACTGGAAACCAGTGCTTTGAGAAGGAGGAATTTAAAACATGTTTCAAAAGTGGAAATAATAGTGTGAGTGTAGGAAAGATCAAGGACAAAGGGGAAGCCAGTATTGCAAAGAGAAAAACAAAAAGATGACAGAAGACAGCAATATGGAAGAAGGGAATTTACAACAGAAGAAGAGAGAACAGTGAGGAAGCAGTAAACACCCAAGGAAGACAGGCGAAGATTAGAGACACATCACCCACCCGACCACGCAGGAAAATGGTGAGAGTGTAGAGCGCGGAGCAGAGGTGCAGGGCCACGCACAGTGCCTGTAACCCGGACGGCCACACGCCATCCTTCTCTTAAAAGTGCCCCCTCCCATCGTGTCCTACCTGGCCGGAAGGACACCGGTCTCACTGGTCATCACTTGAGAGCTTGAGGGTTGGGGGGAGTAAAGTTGGGGGAAACAGAGGGATCCTCATGGCAAGTTTCCGACAAGAATGAGGAGGAACCGTCCCCCTGTGTGGAAAAAAAGCGAGGCTGTCATTTTTGCGACACTGAAACTGATTTCCGAGTCATCTGCTGTTTCAAATTCTCTGTCTGGGAGCTCTGTTAGAGTGCCTTCTAGAATGGAGATTTAAAACCTCCAGTGCCTTTATGCTTCAACACTTCTGTCACAGATGCAATGGAATTGGCAATGGAATTTTCTTTGGTTCTTCCCTCCCTTTGTAGGGATTAGATATTCACAACTCCTGCTTTTGAGAAATTCTCCATGAAAGTGCACTACTGTTAAGAAACCTAAGAAAAGACTGCACTGAGTCACAGACAGTAGTTGAACAATACAGTCCAGTGAGTCTTTGCTTAACAGCTATACTTTTAGGGACTATACTTTCCTCTGGAAAAGACAGAACTATTTTTTAACATACGAAATTAGTTTCGTTATCTGTCAGCATAAGCAATTGAAAATTAAATTGAATTTAAAAATTATGCATTGAGCACCAGCTGTGAATCAGGCATTGTTCCTAGATGCCTAGAACTCAAGAGCATCAGTGAGTCAAAGCCCTGCCATCATGGAGCTTACTTTCTAATGGAGAGAAACCCATACTGAGTAATACACTAAGAAAGAAGTCGGTGAACTAAAGAGAGGTAATAAATGCTATAAAAACCAGAAAGTGCAGCAGAATAAAGGAGTGAGGTGATGCCAGGGATGGGAGGATGGACAAGGAGTGTAAACTTAAAGTGGTCACGGAAGGCCTCTTTGAAAAGACAGATTTGAGCCAAGACTTGAAAGGCAGGAGACAGTTGCCCAAGCAGACATGTGAGAAATGAATATTCTTGGCAGAAAGAATCTGTGCAGTAGTCCAAGGTGGAATTGGCCTGGCTTGTTGGGGCCCAGAGAGGAGCCCAGGATGGCCTGAGCAGAGAGGAAGGTCAGTGAGGACAGGCAGGGCTGCAGCTAAGTGGGGTCAGATCACGTCACACCTTGTCGACTCTGACTCTGAGATATAAAGGGAGCCGTGCAAGGATCTTGAAGAGTGGTCTGGTTTATGTTCCCAGAGGGTGACTCTGGCTGCTGTGCTGGGAACTGTCTGTGACTGGGCACACATGGAAGCAGGAAGACCCCTTAGGAGGTTATTAAGAAATCCTGGTGAAAGATGGCAGTGACTTTGCACTGCATGATTGATCTACAGTTGATAGCTTAATGATTATAAACATGTCCTAACTGCTTTTATAATATTTTTCAAGACCTAGGGTTATTTTCATTCCATCAAAAACAGAGACTCCATAAAAATTTAAGACTTGAAACAGCGTATTATGTATTTCCCCAACCTAGTGAAATCCTTTTCAACCAAAGCTAGAAGACAACATATTTATTTTTTAGTCACCAAATATATTAGTGCTATGGCTACTATCTTAGATATGATTTTTCCATGTATTAGCATAATTAGCTAGATCAAAATCTGTTTTGATGCCCAAATGATTAGGCACACTAAGCTTCCCCCTAAGTGCATCAAGTTGTATATGTGTGTGAGAAATGGCCATAAAGAGTACATAGTGGAAAACCCACCCAAACTATCAGAAACATGATAAACTGTTTAACTATTCTAGAGTCAGAAAAAGTTAAAACCAATTCTATTGATAAAACTCTTTGAAATATAAAATATTATTCATCTTGGTTTCAATTACAAAATCAAAGATTTGTCAAATTCAAAGATTATTCTCAGCAAATGAGTATAATAAATGCAGGACCTGTGTCAACTGCTTTTTGTTGACAGGAAATGTATAAGCAGGACTCTAAGTGGTAGGTAGATTTGTTACATTAATTTGGCCTTAATATGTGGAAACTAGAGTGACTCTTGTTCTGAGAAATTGCTTTCCTATCTGAACGGAAACTTTCTTCAGCATGTGCCTTTTTGCACTAGCCTTTTCTCTAGTTTCCACATATCACTTCATCAAAAATTTCAAAGCACTAACACATTTCCTTTTGGAACTTCTATAAGTAAATATTTGTCTTGGGTTGAGTTTGGCCATTCTCACCCTGAAAATGTTGAAGGTCATAGAAAGATCAGATATTGGTGTCCTGAGATCTATTAAATTTTACATTTAATAGTCTGTTTGATTATTTTTACTATGCTAGTTATATCAGAGCAGGGCTTTAAAAACAAACTGGAGCATGACAGAGGATGAGATGGCTGGATAGCATCACTGACTCGATGGACGTGAGTCTGAGTGAACTCTGGGAGTTGGTGATGGACAGGGAGGCCTGGTGTGCTGCAATTCATGGGGTCGCAAGATTCGGACACGACTGAGCAACTAAACTGAACTGAACTGAACTGGAGCTAAATTAGGAACAAAACATCTAATGACTGTTGGCAAAATTCATATTAATCATGCACAGTGATAGGCACACAGTGTTGAAAGAAAAGTAAATCCAAAAGGTTCTGTGGGCCATCCATAGTTTTGGACTTCTGGTTTATGGCAGGTGGGTAGATGAAAGTCAGTGGGGTTGAAGTCCATCTCAGTGGACTTCTTTATTGATAGCATCTTTATTGACGGTAAACTCAGTGCCTGTTGGGAAGACTCAACTCCACCAATATAAATGTTATCTGTTATAGCAGGTGTTGAGTGTTGTCTTTGGATCCACTTTCCTCCATCCATTACACCCATCACCACACTCCCACACATTTTCTCATCCTTAGAAAAGGAAAATAAGGACAAAGGAAAGGAAAAGAAAGTTAATAGGGTGGAGGAAAAGGGGAGTAATCAATGGTGCCCAGGAGAATCTCAGTTCCAAATCTGTTTAAATCTCAAACTCAGTTGTCTTGTAGGGGCCAACAGATAACAGAGATGCATGCAGCAGCCTGGGGAATGCCCTGCAGGTCTGAGGAGCAGCTTCCTTTCAGTTCTAGAAATGTGTTTCCATGTTGGATCCCTGTAATTATATAATCTAATCTTTAAAGAAAGAAAATTGAATAAGAAAAGTGCTGATTTAAAAATAATTGTGAGATGGTTTCATCCTGGCTTCAACCTGGCTAGGCTGGACATATGCCAGAGTTTCCTTTCTGTATGTTCCCAGTTAGAGTGGGTTGGAGGGCTGATTAGAAAGGCAGCAGCCACATAACAACACACATGCCTTGTTGCTGATCTGTTGACTTGTCCTGGGGTGAAGCAGCAACTGGGCCTGTAATCACTTTCCCTCCTGCTTGGGTCTTGCTTTAGTTGTTCTGACTCCTAGGCCAGCTAGGCGTGTGTGTGCATGTGTGTATTCAACCCTGTGACAGAATTTCAGCTTCTTCAGGTTATCCTGATGGCCAAGCCCCACTGTGGTCTTCTCTTCCAGACTTCCTGCCAGCCAGGGTCCAACATTAGACTGAGAGACAGCCTTGTGGAGACTGCACAGCCAGCCCCCACAATGACATGAGCCAATCCCCTGTAACACATACACATAACCTCCTCCTGGCTCTGCTTCTCTAGTTGAACCCCAACTGATACAGATGCTCACATAATGTCCAAACTGACACTAAACCCAATGTATTTTAGAAACACTATGTGGAAAATTTCTATTTCTGGTAATGGTTAGGTTATTTGGACCATTATTCTCATTGAAAAACAACTAGAAAAGCTGAATTTGATATTAAAACCATATTCTTTAAAGAAACTAAGAATCACAAAAATTTAAGGAATGATCAGGCCTAAACTCCAAGGGATGGCAAAACCTACACAGGTAATTAGCAGGGAAGTTGCTTTTTTCCTAAGGGGCTTTTGCTAATGTTGGAAATTTTGAATTTATCTTTTGACAGCCTTCTAGGATAAGGACAAAATTCAAAGAAAGCCTGTGGCTTGAAGGAATGAGGAATCTCACAGGAAACCTTTCCTACAATAAGCCAGACACACAAATCATAGATTTGAAAATAAAATACATAGAATTTCTAGAATTAAATAAAATACAAAAGCTATAATTAACAGAGTGGATGAGTGAAATAGCAGTATAAACAAAGAATTAGGGAATTAGAAAAAGGACCAGAGATAAAATTGTCCACAGCACAAAGGATGGAAAATACTAGAAAGAGTTAAAAAAAGGAGAAAGAATAAGAAGGTCCATTCTATCTTATATGTAAATAATGTGATGGAAGGAATTTTTTAGAATACATATTAGAAATCATTTTACTGACATGATAGCTGAGATTTCACAGGACTAGTGAAATCTAACCATCCAGTCACCTCAAATGCTTATATAGATACATTAAAGGAATGTGCATAAAACATAAAGAACATTACATAAAACTTAAAAAAATATCTAAATGCATGCAAAGGAGGAAAAATACAGGTTATCACCAAAAGAATTACACTAGGATTTATAGTTAACTTCTCAGTAACAGGAGCAACTGGATGAATCTTATTTTCAATGTTCTAAAAGAAAATAACTGCCAACTTAAAATTTTATACCCAGTGAAAATTTTATACCCAGTGAAAGCTGCAGAATGAATGTCAAATAAAGACGTTTACACACAGAAATGAAAACAAACAAACAAACAAACAAAATCCAAGGAGTTTACCATGAGTAGACTCTATGAAAGGAACTTCTAAAGGATGTAGCAGATAATGATCCCAAATGGATGATCTGAGACACAAGTATCCAGCTAAGAAGTTTGTGAATATAAAGATAAATCTAAATGAATGCTGCCTATATAACACAAAATAATAATGTCTTGTGGGTGTAGAAATCTATATAACTAAATTTCAAAAATAAATCAAGAGGAGACAAATGGTGTTTAAAAAACTGTTTTAATGTTTGAATATTGCCCAAAGGAAGTAAAGCATGACTAAGCTTTACTTTAAAGAAAATAATGAATAGCTATATATATTTTTAAAAGGCAATTCTTCACATTGATAAAAATTAAAAGGAAATTTCTTCCAACCAGAAAAATAAAAAAACCAAACCAACGGATGGATCATCCAGTACTTGACAAAAGTAAAACTGGTAAGCATCCAGTTTGTACTCTTTGGTCTGGCTTTTATGAGAGGGCCCAATGAATGCTGGCAGAGAGAATGCACATTTTTCCAGAGGATCAGAGAAGGCACAAATGAATCATGGAATACAGGAGCATCTACTTTAAATCCCTAAATTGGTCTCTCTCTGAACACTGGGAAGGCAGACTGAAATAACTGCGTGTAGGGTTCTACCTCAGGGCCCAGTGGTGGGTCTGACAAGACTAACTTCACCCAGAGGGATGAGACACTCACCCTGTTACAAAGATGTCAGAGGAGAAATGAGGAAAATCAGTCTATATTCCCCTGGTGAAGAGGGGGGGAGGGGGAAACAACAGTAGCTACATGATGAAATGTTCTTTGGGTAGAAATTAAAATGCCCTAAAGCTTCCTGGAATTCTCTCTTGCTGATGAGCTCAATTAAAACAGAAAACCTGTGTTCTAAGAAGCATCAAAGACAAATTAAGCGTCAGAGAAAAAGCAAATTACATATTTATCGACTTTTATGAGGTTATGGAGATGGTTCATTAAAAAGTCCCCTGAAAAGATGATTCTTCTCATAATGATAGCCCATAGCTGCAAAATGATCAATAGATATTGGAAGAACCACAGCAGATTCAGGGCAATTCCTGATTAATGATGCTTCAACATATTAAACTAAATCTCTTTGAAGTGTTCAAGAAAAAGGCAGATATCTTTTTCAGAATGAATCAATTCTGAGTCACACACAACCACAAAAGGTGTTATTTCTTTGCACTGGCAGTTGGGTCCTTGAGTTGTTTCTAACACTGTCTGTACACATAAGCTCTTTCCTGCTGACTTTGGCAAACCCAAGTATGGAAATCCCAAGGAAAGCAATTATGTCACTGAGTTGAAAGACTGGTTAGGGTTTATTGCATTCATCTTAAGAATTCTGAAGGTATAGATTTTAAAAAAAGGACACTTTGAACGAATCTAAAAACAGCAGCCATTCAAAGACTGAATCAAATACCTGGCTGCAAATAAACATGCAGTTGAGCATATCTCCAGAATTTAGATCTCTATTGACAAGGTGCTGAGTATTCTTTCTTAAGAACTTAATAAATTTCCGTGGGATTTACGTACAGGAATGTACAATATAATGTTATGCCCAATTGAGGGCCAAAATGTTTCTATTGTATAAGTTGCCTCTACGGATCATTTACTTCCAGTTTCCTCAACTCTCTCAAAAATTACACACAAAAGAAACAGACTTACTGAATCTCCTTTCAAATGTGAAAAATGGATTCTACACATAAGCTTTCACACTGGGAGGGGGCGGAGGAAGCTTGCTAAATTTGGTCCCCTACCAAATACATATCAGCAGGATGAAAGTTCTTGCCCATGAGTGGAAATGAAATGGATTTTTAACCTGGTTTTGCCTGAGGCACCTTATTCTGTTCTGTTGTGCAAGGGTAAAAACGTTTGGAACTTGAGTTGATCCTTCAAGATCGTAAGCACATGGTTGAATAAAAGGCTATATTTTCAATTAATCTACATCCGTTAACTAGCTCTAAATCTAGCTAGAATTCCTTGCCTCTGAAGAATGGTTGTTTTTGAGCAACTGGATTTTCAAATTTCTTTGGTCAAAAAAAAATTTTATACTTGTTAGTTCACTTTTAAAGGAACTGTTTGGTTACCAAACACTTGGAAAATCACACAGATTGTGATTGTGGTTCAGGAAAACTGCAAATAGTGACACTTGGAGAAAAATAGGAATGGAAAAAGGGCATCTTCCTTGTTTAAGTGGAGGTTAAGAACAGAAAGTACATGATCACAATCATTAGAATAAGTGTATGAAGAGGAAGAAAATGATTGTAATCAACAGTACGGCAAAAGCCACTAATGAATGGGAAGAAATATGATGCCATGTAGTGCATGATTTGCTGTAAGTGAAAGATTAGCCTTTCCTGGTTTCTAATTAAAAATTGCTTATCCCACCTGAAAAAAACACTTGAAGGAGGAACTTTATTCTCTTCGGCAACTTCTGGCAAAGTTTGTCATCTTTCCTCTTCATAAAATTCAGTTCAGTTCAGTTCAGTCGCTCAGTCGTGTCCAACTCTTTGAGACCCCATGGACTGCAGCAAGCCAGACTTCCCTGGCCATCACCAGCTCCTGGAGCTTGCTCAAACTCACATCCATCGAGTTGGATTCATAAAATTGCAGCTATCTTAATATTACCTACTACATTGTCAACTCAATTTCCTTGTCCAACATTGAGTGATGAAACAGTTTATAAATTTCTACATGTCATAAAATCACCCTGTCTTCTCATCTTTCTGACTGAATGGAACTCACTCAATTAACCTTTCTCTTAGACACTGTTGGTCACTTTCACTTCCTTGAGTTGCCCCTCTTTCTATTTTGTTTCTACTTTTGTTAGTTTCCCTCACATCTATGTCAGGTTTTAAAGGGCATTCCAATACTGGATGTGAAGAGGGATTATTTCAAAGCCAGTGCTATTCTATTTTTGGTCCACATCCAGTAGTTACATGAGCAAGGAGGACTGCTCTTCGGGCCTGGCCTTTCACTTGCTCAGTTAGCCATCCTGTGTTTTGGTCCTCCATTTGAAAGGCACTTGACCTTATTGTTTTATTCCACTGATAATTAGTGCTCCTTCTGGTCACGGTCATTTCCCTTTATTAGTCACTGTGCCTACAATATTAAAAATCATGGTTTCTTATTACAGTGTGGTTCCAAAGCACATGTCATGCTGTCAAAGCACAAAATTTTTAGGCCCTGAAGAACACTTCTCAATAAATGCTTTAGTTGGACATAGAACCAATGATCTTCGAGGGCAACCTTCAAATCCAGACACAATAGGATGGTCATTAAGAGCAACCTCATGAGTGAAAAGCAAAGAGAAACCATTATGGTACCTATTTGCAATAAAAAATAAAGACAACTGAATGACTAAAAATTCATAAACACTTCAGATCTTTTTCTAAGGGGCCAAGAAAGAAATGGAAACTTGTTGTACATGTGGTAGGGCACACACAGTTAATTACCTACCTAATTGGTGTCTCTCCTCTTAACAAGAAAACATCAGTTTTGTTCAGAAGCCTGGTGAGTGTGGAACTGAGGAGAAAGTGAACTTCCTCTCCCCTTCTGGGTAAGTCCTAATTACTTTAAGCCTATCATGAAAATTACACTCTCCTGCTTGTAATTAGTTTAGGAATGGGCATATGACACAATTCTAGCCAATGAGGGGAGGCCTATTGAGGAGATTTAGGAAGTTTTCCTCAAACTTATAATCAGTTACAAGATGAAGACTATTTGCCTTTGAATAGTTTTATGTAAGGCTGTAATGCATGGAGCTATGGCAGCTATCTTGTAACTGTGGGTTTGCAGCCTGGGGATGAAAAGCAACAATATAAAATAACACAGGTAAAATTCTGAAAATACTCTGATTCTTGATGAGGTTATTCAACCACTAAATTAACTATTCTTGAACTTTCATCACCTTTGAACTTCCAGTAATGTGATTTACTAAACATTATTGCATAATCCAGTTTTAACTGGGTTTTCTGTAAAGTTGCTGCTGTATGCACACTGACTGATATATTATCCAACAGTTATTTGGTCTAATGTTTGGTTATATTAATGAAGACATTTACTACTGAATTTGATTTTAATCATGGTGAACCAGAGCAGTAACATAAAACCTTTGTAGAGTTATTTATACTGAGACTTAAACACATTTGTGATTGCATTTTATTTATGAGTAAAGTGGGCTTCTGAGGTGGTACTAGTAGTAAAGAATTTGCCTGCCAATGCAGGAGGCACAAGAGATGTGGATTTGATCCTTGGATCAGAAAGATCCCCTGGCGTATGAAATGGCAACCCACTCCAGTATCCTTGCCTGGAAAATTCCATGGGCAGAAGTGTGCAAAGAGCTGGAAATGACTGAGCACACACACACACACACACACACACACACACACACACAGAGTAGTTGACATTTTTGGACAAAAATGAAAATGAAGCAAAACTGTGTGGGAATAACAATGTTTTCCAAGAGAGATTTTGTAGAAATATAAAAATTGGCTAGTGAAATATCAATCTTAAGCTAAGTATATCATACCAGTGTACAAAGCAATGACAAATTGGAATTCAGACAACATGGATTGAAAATGTATGTATTTGAATATATCACTGGGGACTCATTATTGTTAAGGCATTTCTGAAATTTCAGTTGAACTTTGATCTCTTGTTCCAAACATTTGCAGTTCATGGGGTTACAAGGAGTCGAACACACCTTAGCAACTGAACAAAAACATAAATCTTTTTAAACATAAATTTTTTAACATAAATTTTAAACATAAAACATAAATATTCATGAACATAGAATATTAAATATTCTTAGCCACCCTCTCAAGTCGATTATGCATTAGTAAGGTGGAATACATTTTAACATAATTTTAGACATTGCAATGCTCTCTATTTAGGATTGATTTTATTTTTTAAAAGCTCAAATGTTTGGAGCAAGACATCCAGGTTTGACTGAAATTTCAGAAACACCTTAACAATAACGATTCCCCAGTTATATATTCAAATACATACATTTTCAATCCTTGCTGTCTGAAACAGTATTAAATTGTGTATTTATATAAAAATATAAAAATTAACAGCATGCCTCAGTAATTATTAATTCTTGGGTTTTCCTCACAGTTAGAGAATCTATATTCCCAAGTCAAAAAACTTTGAATTAGCAACATTAAATAAAAGTTCTGTGCAACAAGTATGAAAGGATAAGAGCAGACACAACCACAAAAATGTATTAATATTTTAAATTAGCCACAAGAAACCTTTAAGAAGTAGACTGATGAATGGACTATTCAAAGAAACAAAAGTGACAGTTGATCTCTGCAGGTACTTAATGGCAGAGCCTGTTAAAGAAGGTAATTTAGAAGGTGTTTACAAGAAGGTATCTTCTGTTAAAGAAGAACAGGAAAACTGAAAAGCACACTTTTCACAAACAGAACAATAGTCAATGACAAATCAAAATTAATGGAATGATCTAAAACTGAGGTTTTGGCTGAGAGTATTTGATTTATATATATTTAGTTTAAATATGTATATTTAAAGTTAATATTCATGAAACAATTGATTTTTACCAAATAAACATAAGGTAATTTTAAAGTGGAGCCCCAATAAACTATTATGGGGAAAAATTATTTTCTTTCTGGTTTTTTTTGTTTGTTTGTTTGTTTTGGCTTAAGAGAATATTTTGTTAGATTAAATACCAGGGTAATTTTGGTACAAGACATCCTCTGCTGGACAGAGCCTGACATTACAATATTACATCATCTGTTCAGAGCTACAGAGGCTTAGCTAACTTCTTTTTTCTTTCCTGGGAGGTAGGGGGTGAGGGGGTGGAGGGGGAAGGTGTGCTTTAAAAATATCTCTGCCTGAGCTGCATCCAAGACTAACTAAAATCAAACTTCAGGATCTGAGTTTCATGTATTTGCAGTTTTTAAAGCTGACCAATATTGGGGAAGGAAATGGCAATCCACTCCAGTGTTCTTGCCTGGTGAATCCCAGGGACAGAGGAGCCTGGTGGGCTTCTGTCTATGGGGTCGTAGAGTCGGACACGACTGAAGCAACTTAGCAGCAACAGCAGCAGCAGCAGCAGTGATGATAAATGCTTACTGAATATTGCTGTCAAGATTTTTTTCCATCATTGAGAAAGTTACATGACTTTCACGTGCAAGAACTGGTCTGAGACTGTGTGAGAGGGATCTATGAACTAGGGAGCTTTTATTCTAATTAAATGGAAAGAAAATGAAGTTACTGTGTATGATTATTTGGTTCAGTTTACCTTGGGCTTTTCATCCAGGATCTGCTGGCGGATTTCTTTGTGTTTCTCTACGAGTTTTTCTTGCCGTTTACTTTGCGCCTCTTCTAACTGTAAGACAGTTACAGAGAAAGTCATTTTCATCTAAACATTCAAGTGAATGTTTTCAGGAAAAAAAAAAAAAAACAAACTTTTCAGATCTCTGGCATGCATTTAACTATTTCACATCCTGGTCAGAACTGTCCTTATAGGAGACATGTAAGTGTTGAAGCTGGGTGATGGGCACACAGGGGTGGGAGTGATATGACCACTGGATATACCATTTTCACAGCTTTGTTAATGTCTGAAAATCTCCATAATACCAATTAAAATTAATTAAAAACCTTTAGAAGTTGTCATCTACCATTGGTGACAACTAAAGTTTCTTTGGGGCTTCCCTGCTGACTCAGTGGTAAAGAATCTGCCTGCCAATGCAGGATATGCGGGTCTGATCGCTGATGTGGGAAGATGCTCTGGAGAAGGAATGGTAACCCGTTACAGTATCTTTGCATGGGAAATCCCATGGACAGAGGAGCCTGGCGGGCTACAGCTCATGGGGTCGCAAAAGAGTCAGACACAACTTAGAAACTTAACAACAGCAGCAACAAAAGGTTCTTTTCAGGGAGGTCCCCTTGACATCATGTTTCTAGGTTCCTGACTCTAGAAAAGATTCTTAACATCTATCTTGAGATGAACCTTTTTATACAGAGGTTTGCAATTAAACTTGCAGAAACACTGATTACACACTGGCTGCTCTGGGCAGTTGCTCGGCTGGGTGCTGGTGATAAAGACTTAGCGTGAAGTGTGGCATTTCCCTCCAGAGACTCACACAGTACTCATCAAACACGGTTTGCAAAAGAGAGGGATTCATGAACACGACATACCCTCTTGATGTACTGCACCACCTCCTGGATGTATGACCGGATCATCTCTGTCTTTTCCCTGAAAGTGAATGACAAAGAAATCATCACATGAACTCATCCATCATCGACAAACATGGGAACTGTAGGTTTCCAGATGAAAGTTTATGGAACTCTCAACTTTCTTCTTACTGCTGCACGGAAGATACAACTTGTCAGCTCTGACAGAGGTCAGGTTCTACCCAAGGCACAAGCTCTATTTTCACTAAATGGCAGGAAGGCTGTCTGACAATATCAGAAGAGAAGATAGAGCTTTTTCCTTAGGGCCTGTGGGCACCTCAGTGCTTCACTGAAAACCCTTACAAAGTGGGTCTTTGGTAGGTTAATTTGAGGAGAAATTTCGCAGATAGGTCTTTGTACGGTTGAGCCGCTGTTATTCTGTATAGGACAATCCCCGAGTAAAAGGTGGGAGAAAGGGTTCTTTCTACTTACTCCTCCATCTGGCTTTTGTCTTTGGATTTTGCTTCTGTTATCTTCTCCTGCCTCTTTTTATCCATTTTCTTCTTTAATTCCTTCTTCTCTCTGAAGACAAAATGGAAGCAAAAGGGAAAAATGGTCAATTCAATAGCAATTTGTACTTAATACATTTACATATACAAATCCAATGTAAGAGAATGGAGGCTTACTTCTCACAGATTTCTTTGAGCTTCTTTAACTGATTATTCTGACATTCTTCAGCAACATCAGTCAATTTTTGAATAAGCTGGCGGGGGCGGGGGGGTGGGTGGAGAAAAAAAACACGCCAGGTGGCTATTTTACATGATCACAAGCAAAGCACCCTTTCCCTCCCCCACCCCACATCAAACAGTATCTGAGGTTAGAAAAATCTGTGATTGATGTTTCTGTGCTACGTGTGCTAAGTCACTTCAGATGTTTCTGACTCTTTGAGACCCTGTGGACAGCAGCTCACCCAGCTCTTCTGTTCATGGGGTTCTCCAGGCAAGAATATGAGTGGGTTGCCATTTGCTTCTCCAGGTTAGCAAGAGTAAAATCGTCAAACATTTTACAACACATTGGTAATAAGGAAATAATTTTAGACTATACATTATCTAGGTTTTAATATGTAATTCTTACTATCTCTTTCTAATTAAACAGGATTTCTTAGATTATTGGGCTTGCTTTTGCCAAGTGCAATGATAGCTAACAGTGTGGACCCAGGTACCAATTCCCACTCTATGACCTACTAAAACTATGATTTTGGTCATAGAGCCTCCATTTCCTGAACCCACATTTTCTTGGTTATAAATGAGATAATCAATGCCTTTCTATCTTGGAGGTACTATGAAGTTTAAAATAAAAGTGAGTGTGATACAAATGTAAGTTTGCCGAGGTCCAGCCCTGGCTGATCCAGGGAGTTCGAAGGGGAGACAGTGTCGGCGATTAATTTAAATATTCATCAGAGATATAAAGAGTAATAGAATGAGGATAGCTCAGTAGGAAAATTCAGCGGAGAAAAGAGGCCGAGTAGCTTGGTTTACGTGGAAAATCAATATAACCTGTGACATCAGGTTAGCTCTGACCATGGAGGCCACAGGCGCCCTCTCGAATAGCGGAAGGTGCCCCACCTTAGGCACCTTCTCTAGTGGGTCTTAGAAGCCCAGGCAAATAAATGGTCGCAGAGGACCTCCACGCTCCATATGGAGACTCAGCCAGAATGTGAAAAGAAAGAATGACATGGGGAGACCAAGCTTCAGTGAGCAAGGCCCGTAGCTTTATTTTCAACAGGGGCTTTTATACCCTAAGTTGCACATAGAGGATAATAGGAGATGTGAAATCATGCAAAGTCAGCAGTCTTTGATCCTTATCGAAACCAGGGTTTCTTTCCTGCAAACTTATCTTACACAAATGGTTTAGGTGATTTACATCATCTTCTGGCCAGAAGGCCTATTAACATTTTATGACTCTTGACAAAGGTTTGTCAACAGTAAGACTTATTTTCTCTAAGAGTAATTATTTTAAGGTTTGGCACCATCCTCTGAAGGTGTTAGATAAAGTTGCATTCCTATAGGGCAGAGGTGCAGTGGGTTTACAACAAAGGAAAAAATTTATTACCTTAAGGGTCTAAAGTTTTTAACACCAAGGCCACTACTTATTTTTTCTACATACCAGGTATATTAATTAATACACATTCAAGGATACTTGGCAGCAAGCATTGGCTCATCAATGAAATCCTTTACTAGTTTTATTCTGACAGTTTCTAACTCTCTGAGAGGCTCTAAGCTATTTGAATATCTTCCCGTGCTTCCCATGCCTCTCGAGGCTGGGAGACTGAAAACAATCCTATACATAGCTGTAGGAGTCTGGGTAAACTTGTCAGGCGAGTCAGAGAGCTATCTGAGGGGTTTGGATTTAAACACTCCTAATGCCCAGGAACTTTATTAACTGGAGCTGTAAGTTAACTCTTTATCAGAGAGAGCGAGATGGTGGTGGGGGACAGCCCCCAGTAAAGTCAGAGGTGAGAGCACAAAGCAGTAAAGTAGGCAGACTCTGGTTTTGGGGGGTAGATGCTCGAGAATATCCAGGGGGACTCCTGAGGCTCGATCCCGCTTTTGCATATGTCGAGCCTCCTTCCTCATGACCTTTGCCATGGGTGGAGGTCCTCATGCTGGCTCCCGGCATAAGTTATAATCAACTGTGATTTATAATTCTTGGTTTCCAGTTATTATTCATTGCTTAATCACTTCAAGGATGATACGAGTTACCCATCTTGGAAACTGATGTTTTGTATCCTGTGTGGGCAACTTCCAAAGAGCACTGGAAATTCTCTTCTGTGCTACCATTTTGAATTTTGTCTTGCATTTATTTGCTTACCAGACTAAGATTCAAGAGGGCAGTGGCTATGTTTTCAAATCCCCAGCTCTCCACAATTTCTAGCTTTCAGTAGGTGCTCAATAAAAGCTTGTCAATTATGGGAGAGTAACTGTGCCTTCCAAGCACTGCTCTTTCTTTATTCTACATGAAGAACCTATGGAACCTTCTGCCATTGCTTAGGCAGCAGTAGCACCTGGACTTAAGCCTTCTTACTGGTGCACCAAATAGATGGTGTGGACTTCCTGTTGAACATTTACCCTGTTCCCCAGAGATGGAGATTCTCATATACAGCTGCCATTTATATATATGCCGTAGCTACAACAGTAAGGCAATATAATCATAATGCTAGCAAACTTTCATTGATAATTTACACATGCCAGGCACAGTTTGATAAGTTTTAAATGTACTAACTTATAATATTTAACTTATTCAGTCTTAAGAGTTGTCCTATGAGGTCATATTGACACATGAGACTCAAATTTGGGGCTCAGGGCCACAGAGAAGTACTTGGCAGAACTGGGGATGTGTGTGTGCATGCATGCTAAGTCGCTTCAGTTGTGTCCAACTTTTTGAGACCTTATAGACTGTAGCCCATCAGGCTCCTCTGTCCATGGGATTCTCCAGGCAAGAATACTGGAGTGGGTTGCTAGGCCTTCCCTCGGGGGATATTCCAGACCAAGGGATCAAACCTGTGCCTCATTATTTCTCCTAGCAGGTAGGTTCTTTACCACCAGAACAACCACCTGGGAAGAGCGGAACTTGGTACAAACCCAGATAAATTAGGCTCCCAAGCTTGTGGTTGTCACCACTTTCCCAGGCCACCTTTTTGTTATGATTTTAGAAATTGTTTTTAATAACCTCTTCTTATCTGAAAGAATAAAAGAAGCTGAGGGAGAAATTCTTTTACAGAATTGCCATAAAGAATCCACATTAACATGAAATTGAATGCACTCATCCGTGAGGCAGATTAAATCTGAACAAATATTAACTGGAGCTTGGGGCAGCAGAAAACCTATTTGATCATTCAAAAGACAGTACCTGATCATGACTGTCACAATTAAAGAAATCAAGAAATATTACATCCTGCTAATGCTATTTATCAAATGAGTTAGATGTAAAATCCCACTGCAGACTCTTGCCATTTCCTTGAGGATTCTCACAACACCTCTATTCTAACTGAGAGGTACCCACAGGGCTTTCCCCTCCACAGGGGACCTTCCTCCTCCCCAGTTCAGCCCAAGGAATTACCGAGGGTAATCCAGGGATCCCCAACCTTGGTGGCAACATCAGAATCTCTTGTGAGCAACTGCTTGAAAACACAGATTTCAGGGCCTGTTCCTAGGCCTATTGCCGCTACATGTTTAGGGACAGGGCTGGGGAATCAGTGTTTTCAAAGTCTCTGTTGATTCTGGATTCTTTGCCAGATATAGGGGGTCTCAGGGGTCTCTCATTTTATAGCCCCTGCTAAGTCTCTCAGCAGTGCTTCTGAATTCAGTGATATCCATGCTTCTGCTGCCATGTTCTCATCTCCAACGTTCAGCCTCGTCCAGGATCATTTCTCGATTTTGCCAGCTCCTGCTCACATTTACAGCTCCCTCCCACCCTCTTTCTCAGCAACATCAACATCCAGGCAGTGAAGCCACTGAGCCTGAGATCGCTCAGCCCTTCAGCTCACTCAGTTCTGAGGTTGACTTCCATCTGTGTTCAGCGCCCCCACAGCTGCCAGCACCGACCTCCCTCCCGTGCGCTGCACACCCTGGCCTTCCTCCTTGCTCCTCCCTTGGACCATCTGCACTTGCTGCTTATTCTTTTCAGAGCTAGTTCCCACCTCCTGTGCTCCCAGAACACACACATTCATCTAAACTATTCAAATCAGCCACCATTCAGCAAATATTTGTCAAATGCTTACTTAATACCCGGCATTATTCTAGAAACTCTGAGCTATGCATTGGCTTTATAGATCCTGCTACTTGAAGTGTGGGACAGGATTCATCAGCATTGGCACTGCCAGAGAATGCAACAAAAAATGCAAGTTCTCAGCCCCTACCACTTTAGATTAAATAAAGATCTGCATTTTAATAACATTCCCAGGAGATTCATGTGCACGTTATTGAAGAAGACGGAAACAGTGTAGAAACTGTTATGGGTAGAATGTTGTGTCCCTCCCAAATATCAATAAATATATTGAAATCCTGACCCTCAATGTAAGAGGTGGGAACTTTGGGTGATTAGGAGCCTTCATGAATGGATTAGTGCCCATAATTATAAAGCACCCCAAGAGCTCCCATACCCTTTGCACCACATAAGGACACAGAATAAACCTCTCTATGAACCACGAACTGGGCTCTCTCCAAACACTAAATCTACTGGCATCTTAATGTTGTACTTCTCAGCCTTCAGAACTGTGAAAAATAAATGTGCGTTGTTTAAGCCACCCAGGCTCGAAGGCACCCTTTCAAATTCCCTCTTCTCTGTCTCAAAAGAGCTGTGAAACTTTATCTTCATTGTCTTCATTACCCCAAACTCAGCTAGCTTCCTCAACCCCTGAGGCAGGGATAATGCTTTCTTCCTTGGTGGTCGTGAAAGCTGGAGACGGACATGCGATTCCACATGCACCACGTCACAGGCTCTTGGTTTCCTTACCCCGCCTTCCCTGAAAAAAGGGGCTCCCCTCGCATTGCTTCCCATCTTCCCCCCTGCAGGAAGACCACCATTTCACTTTCTTCTCTCAAACTTTCTTCATATTGGACACACTCTTTCCTTTTGCCTAAAAACACATCTCTATTTTCTTATCCTCCAGAGCACTGAACTTTTGTTCCATCTTTGACTTTCCTTTTCTTTCTGTGCCTAAAATGGAAGACTGGCGGCTGCTTCCACAACTGTAATGCCCCACCTCACACCCTTCAACCCCACCATCTCGCTTCCACTCCAACCATTGGCATTTACCTGATTTCGCTTTAAGATTACAAAAACTCTTTTGTTATTGAACTCATTGGCCAAGTCTCAGTAGTGAACTTTTTATTATTCTAGAGATCCACAAGTTTTTTTAGTTCACAGTACCCTTAAGATCTCAATAATTTTTTCATGGCACCCCTAAGCCAAAAAAGAAGGAACAGTTCCATTTATCAAGAGATTAGGTTTAAATAACTCAATAGAAGTGCTTTGAACAGATTCCAATAGATGCTGCTGTTTCTTTCAAAAATGCAAACATCTCACAATGCCCTTGTGAGTTCAACATGGTATCTTGTGGTGCCACAGCACACGGTTTGGGAATCATGACTTTATCTTCTTGATAGTATGTCAGCTGCCAACCACTCTCATAAGAAACTCTCTTCTCTTCCTTTACAGGATCTTCAACATTTCCCACATCAGTCTTCTCTGACTCTTTTAACTGCTTCAGTACATTTTTGTGTCAATGGCCTTTGAGCATCTCTAGCTGAGGACAGCTCCCCAGCATCTCAACATCTCTCATAGAAGATGAGTCATCGTATTTTCCCATTAGGTATCATCACTCAGTTTAAAAAGTGTACATTACATTTTACTGGCCCCTTGAGTGATTTCCCCATCTAGTGAGTCATGGGAATTTGTTCATTTATCTCGTCATGAAGTATCTCTTAACTTTGTGTTCACAATACTCTGTGCAGATTCTCATTAATCCTATCTGGACTTGGCAAGCATTCCTTCCTTGCCTTCAGTCTCTTCTGAATTTTTCTACTCCATACCAAATTGCATTTTTCATATGTCCCAGAGTCTTAACTGGCTATCTATCCTCAAATATGTTATCTGTTGTTGTTGTTCAGTTGCTTAGTAGCAACTGACTCTTTGTGATCCCATGGACTGCAGCAGGCCAGCCTTCCCTGTCCTTTACCATCTCCCAGAGCTTGCTCAAACTCATATCCATTTTTGGATGGGTGCCATCAAACCACCTCATCCTCTGTAATCCCCTTCTCCTCCTGCTTCAATCTTTCCCAGCATCAGGGTCTTTTTAAGGACTCAGCTCTTCGCATAAGGTGGCCAGAGTATTGGAGCTTCAACTTCAGCATCAGTCTTTCCAATGAATATTCAGGATTGATTTTTTTAGGATTTACAAGTTTCATGTCTTTGCAGTCGAAGGGACTCTCAAGAGTCCTCTCCAACACCACAGTTCAAAGCAACAATTTTTCAGTGTTCAGCTTTATGGTCCAACTCTCACATCCATACATGACTACTGGAAAAACCCAGTTTTACTAGACCAACCTTTGTCAGCAAAGTAATGTCTCTGCTTTTTAATACGTGGTCCAGGTTTGTCATAGCTTTTCTTCCAAGGAACAAACATTTTTCAATTTCGCATCTGCAGTCACATCTGCATTGATTTTGGAGTCCCCCCCAAAATTCTGTCACTGTTTCCATTGTTTCCACATGTATTTGCCATGAAGTGATGGGACCGGATGCTGTGATCTGTTTTTTGAATGTTGGGTTTTAAACCAGCTGTTTCACTCTCCTCTTTCACCTTCATAAGAGGCTCTTTAGTTCCTCTTCACTTTCTGCCATAAGGGTGGTGTCATCTGTATATCTGGAGTTACTGACATTTCTCCCAGCAATCTTGATTCCAGTTTGTGTTTCATATAGCTCGGCATTTCACATGATATACTCTGCATAGGAAGCATTACTACAAACAAAGCTAGTGGAGGTGATGGGATTCCAGCTGAGCTATTTCAAATCCTAAAAGATGATGCTGTGAAAGTGCTGCACTCAATATGCCAGCAAATCTGGAAAACTCAGCAATGGCCACAAGACCGGAAAAGGTCAGTTTTCATTCCAATCCCCAAAAAAGGCAATGCAAAAATGTTCAAACTACTGCATAATTGCACTCATCTCACACACTAGTAAAGTAATGCTCAAAATTCTCCAAGCCAGGCTTCAGCAATATGTGAACTGTGAACTTCCAGATGTTCAAGCTAGTTTTGGAAAAGGCAGAGGGACCAGAGATCAAATTGCCAACATCTACTGGATCATCAAAAAAGCAAGAGAGTTCCAGGAAAACATCTATTTCTGCTTTATTGACTATGCCAAAGCCTTTGACTGTGTGGATCACAATAAACTGTGGAAAATTCTGAAGGAGATGGGAATACCAGACCACCTGACTTGCCTCTTGAGAAACCTATATGCAGGTCAGGAAGCAACAGTTAGAACTGGACATGGAACAACAGACTGGTTCCAAACAGGATAAGGAGTATGTCAAGGCTGTATATTGTCACTCTGGCTATTTAATTGATATGCAGAGTACAGCATAAGAAATGCTGGGCTAGAGGAAGCACAAACTGGAATCAAGATTGCCAGGAGAAATATCAAGAACCTCAGATATGCAGATGACACCATCCTTATGGCAGAAAGTGAAGAGAAACTAAAGAGCCTCTTGATGAAAGTGAAAGAGGAGAGTGAAAAAGTTGGCTTAAAGCTCAACATTCAGAAAACTAAGATCATGGCATCCGGTCCCATCACTTCATGGCAAATAGATGGGGAAACAGTGGCTGACTTTATTTTTTGAGCTCCAATATCACTGCAGATGGTGATTGCAGCCATGAAATTAAATGATGCTAACTCCTTAGAAGGAAAGTTATGACCAACATAAACAGCATATTCAAAAGCAGAGACATTACTTTGTCAACAAAGGTCCATCTAGTCAAGGTTATGGTTTTTCCAGTAGTCATGTATGGATGTGACAGTTGGATTATAAAGAAAGCTGAGCACCAAAGAATTGATGCTTTTGAACTGTGGTGTTGGAGAAGGCTCTTGAGAGTCCCTTGGACTGCAAGGAGATCCAATCAGTCCATCCTAAAAGAGATCGGTCCTGGGTGTTCAGTGGAAGGACTGATGTTGAAGCTGAAACTCCAATACTTTGGCCACCTTATGAGAAGAACTGACTCATTTGAAAAGACCCTGATGCTGGGAAAGATTGAGGACAGGAGTAGAAGGAGATGGCAGAGGATGAGATGGTTGGGTGGCATCACTGACTCAATGGACATGGCTTTTGGTTGACTTCAGCCGTTGGTGATGGACAGAGAGGCCTGGCGTGCTGTGGTTCATGGGGTCACAAAGAGTCAGACACAACTGATTGACTGAACGGAACTGAACTGAACTGTTCCTGGGGTTCTCAAGGCAAGAATACTGAAGTGGTTTGGCATTCCCTTCTCCAGTAGACCACATTTTGTCAGAACTCTCCACCATGACCCGTCTATCTTGGGTGGCCCCACATGGCATGGCTCATTGAATTTCATTGAGTTAGACAAGGCTGTGGTGCATGTGATCAGATTGGTTAGTTTTCTGTGATTGTGGTTTTCAGTCTGTCTTTCCCAAAGAAAGGCAATGCCAAAGACTATTCAAACTACCGCACAACTGCACTCGTCTCACACACTAGGAAATTAATGCTCAAAATTCTCCAAGCCAGGCTTCAACAGTACATGAACTGTGAACTTCCAGATGTTCAACCTGAGTTTAGAAAAGGCAGAGGAACCAGAGATCAAATTGCCAACATCCATTGAATCATCAAAAAAGCAAGTGAGTTCCAGAAAAAACATCTATTTCAGCTTTATTGACTATGCCAAAGACTTTGACTGTGTGGATCACAACAAACTGTGAAAAACTCTTAAAAAGATGGGAACATCAGAACACCTGACTTGCCTGTTGAGAAATTTGTATGTAGGTCAGGAAGCAACAGTTAGAACTGGACATGGAACAACAGACTGGTTCCAAATAGGAAAAGGAGTACGTCAAGGCTGTATATTGTGACCCTGCTTATTTAACTTATATGCAGAGTACATCATGAGAAACACTGGGCTGGATGAAGCACAAGCTGGAATCAAGATTGCCGGGAGAAATATCAATAACCTCAGATATGCTGATGATACCACCCTTATGGCAGTGGTGAATGTGAATGTGAAGAAGAACTAAAGAGCCTCTTGAGGAAAGTGAAAGAGGAGAATGAAAAAGTTGGGTTAAAACTCAACATTCAGAAAACTAAGATCATGGCATCTGGTCCCATCACTTCATGGCAAATAGATGGGAAAACAGTGGAAACAATGACAGACTTTATTTTTGAGCTCCAAAATCACTGCAGATGGTGACTGCAGCCATGAAATTAAAAGACGCTTGGTCCTTGGAAAAAAACTTAGGACCAATCTAGACAGCATAGTAAAAAATCAGAGACATTGCTTTGCCAACAAAGCTCTGTCTAGTCAAAGCTATGATTTTTCCAGTAGTCATGTATGGATGTAAGAGTTGGACTACAAAGAAAGCTAAGCACTGAAGAATTGATGTTTTTGAACTGTGGTGTTGGACAAGACTCTTGAGAGTCCCTTGGACTACAAGGAGAGCCAACCAGTCAATACTAGAGGAAATCAGTCCTAAGTATTCATTGGAAGGACTGATACTGAAGCTGAAACTCTAATACTTAGGCCACCTGATGCAAAGAACTGACTCATTTGAAAAGACCCTGATGCTGGGAAAGATTTTAGGCAGGAGGAAAAGGGGATGACAGAGAATGAAATGGTTGGATGGCATCACTGACTCTATGGACATGAGTTTGAGTAAACTCTGGGAGTTGGTAATGGACAGGGAGGCCTGGCATGCTGCAGTCCATGGGGTCTCAAAGAGTTGGGCACGACTGAGTGACTGAACTGAACTGTACTGACCCTGACCTTGGTGATAGTTCTGGTGCATCATGTCCAAGCCATGGTCTGTCTTGTTGAAAATACTTTTAAAACTACATAATTTTGATATTTAACAAGCTAAGCTTTTAGGAACAAATGCCTTATTGTGAAATCCAGGCATGTGTTTTTTTAATGTGGCTTTTGTATGCAATTAATGAAAATAGTATTTCCCTAGCATCCCAAAAATGTGTTTTAAAAAGGATAATATCTGTGTTTAATATGACAAATGTCCTTCCACTCTGCTCAGTTTCCCTGTGTCTCCCCAACACTCCCATACTATAGACCCTTCCCTGTAACATTCTGCCTTTTCCAGCTGTTTTTAAAAACTCTTACTATAATTCTGCTCTTATAGCATTTACTGTTTTCATTTAAACTTCTTCTACTTAAATTCCAGGAGGCAGAGTGATTAATATTATAAATTTGTTAATAATACTGGTTTTCCAGTAGTCATGTATGGATGTGAGAGTTGGACTATAAAGAAAGCTGAGCATTGAAGAAATGATACTTTTGAATTGTTGTCTTGGAGAAGACTCTTGAGAGTCCCTTGGACTGCAAGGAGAGCAAACCAGTCAATCCTAAAGGGAATACATCCTGAATATTCATTGGAAGGACTGATGCTGAAGCTGAAACTCCAATACTTTGGTCACCTGATGTGAAGAGCCGACTCATAAGAAAAGGCCCTGATGCTGGGAGAGACTGAAGATGGGAGGAGAAGGGGACGACAGAGGATGAGATGGTTGGATGGCATCACTGACTCAATGGCCATTAGTTTAAGCAGGCTCCAGGAGTTGGTGAAAGACAGGGAAGCCTGGCATGCTGCAGTCCATGGGGTCACAAAGGTTTAGACATGACTGAGTGACTCAACAATCACAACATTGTCGGACTCACATTAAACTAGCAATGAGATTACATCTATGCATATATTTTCTGGTAAGGAGAAGCCTGTGTGCTGCTTTGGAAAGGAAAAATACTAATATACAGGCTTCCCTGGTGGCTCAGCAGTAAAGAATCTGCCTGTAATGCAGGAGCGACAAGTTAGTTCCATGGGTCAGGAAGACCCTCTGGAGAGGGAAGGGCAACCCACTCCAGTATTCTTGTAGGGAAATCCATAAAGAGAGGAGCCTGGCGGGCTACAGTCCATGGGGGGTCACAAAAAGTTGTACACAACTGAGTGACTAAACAACAGCAACAATAATACTAATATACAGAGAAAATCAGGAGAGAGAGAGGTAGATAGGCAGACAGACATAGAAAGAGCTGTAAGTGATTTCTGGCAAGTGTCTGTCCACTCCTTCCCTCCTCCCTTGTCAGTCCTTTTAGGTCAGTCCTTTCTTACATGATCTACTCTGTGTAATTTTATAGTATATACTCATCTTGTCCAAGTCCAATATAGGTTTCCAACACTTGCAACTGAGAGAATCTTGACAAAAATAAATAAATACATAAAAATTTCACCTCTTAAACCCTAAATAAGATGAAGGACTCTTTGAGTATTAGGCCTAGGATTTCTATTGCATGAGGCATGAAAACTGAACCCAGAAGGATTTTTCACACAATAATCGAAGTGCTTTTTAACTAACCTAAGGGTACCCTCATTTCAATGTATTTTTAAGCAGACAGGCTCTACTCAAAGAGCCGTTACATCATATATTAGTCACAAAACTCACCGAAGATAGAAAAGAACAAAGGATTAGTTTAGAATTCCTAGGGGAGAAAAATCAGGAGAGTACATAGTAAACTGAAATGCAGTAAATAACATTTAATTTTAACTTTTAATATGATTTTTTTTCTGACCCAAAGGAATAGACACTTTTAAATTATTTTGCTTATTTATTTACCACTCATGACAACTCTCCTAGTTAAGTATTCCAAACCTTCTAAGGAATGAAAAAGAAAAGCCCTGGGGAATATAATGTCATGCTTATTCTCAGCTCCATGCTGAGTTTCACTTGGTTTAGTCATTTGAGGGTGAAAGAATGGTTTCCAAGGAGAATAATAATTCCTTAACTCTAACTGGAAAGGGATTAAAAGAAAAAAGTATGTGGACAGAAATTGCCATGTTTGGAAACTCTTCTAAGAAGGATAATTTGGGGAAGTGGGCAAAGAGCCAACTATAGAATGTTCATGATTGCGCTCAGTTTTGTCCAACTCTTTGTGGCCCACGTACTGCAGCCCACCAGGTTACTCTGTCCATGGAATTTAATGCAAGTATACTTGAGCAGCTTGCCATTTCCTACTCCAGGGCTTTTTTCCAACTTAGGGATCAAACCCACATCTCTCGTGTCTCTTGCATCACAGGTGGATTCTTTACCACTGCACCATCTGGGAAGCCCAATAGAATGTTCATCCTTCAGGAAAACTCATTTCCCTTCTCCTTCCACTCACAGCTGGGAGAGAGAGCCCCTACTCTTGCCTTTTTAGAGACTTTTTTATTTTATATTGGAGTATAGCTGACTAACAATGTTGTGATAGCTTCAGGCCACGGCAGACTGACCCAGCCATGCATACACATGTATCTATTCTCCCCCACACTCCCTTCCTGACCAGGCTGAGCAGACCTCCCTGGAGAGCACTTTCTTTTGTGCTAGTCAAAGCATCCATTCTGAGCTCTCACCATAATTTTTTTTTCTATGAAGAATTAATTTATGTTGCTTTTAAACTAAATAACAATCTATGTATTACATACATTATTGATAATTTTAAAACAAGAGGAATGTTTATACTGGGATGTAAACTGGCTTTTCAAATTGAGAAATATTCATTTATTCATTCCACTTGTATTTTCTGAGCACCTATGATGTGCTGGATACTGTGTGATGCTCCAGCTAGGAGCTGGCGGACAAGTCCTGTCCAGGTGGAGCTCATTTCACCCACCAGCTCCCTTTTCTTCTCCAAAGAAGGAGAAAGTCTTGGACTAAATGAGCAACCATCTTGATCATTTCTGAGGCAGTCTATCATACCTATGAAATTAATTTCATTTTATATTTCCATAGCTAAACAGAATTTGGAGCTGCTCATTTGAATCTAAAGATTTAAACAATCCTTGAAATTTCCTTTTTTACTTGCTGGGCAAAGCAAAAAATGAAAATGAAAATCTGATCGCAACTCCTAATCAATGTCAATAAGTTGGCCTAATGAATCTATAACATTTAAAATTATTTTTCACTTTTGAAATATACCAAAGTAAATGTCAGTTTCTTAGTTTCTGGGAAATGTAAATGGGTCAATGTAGCATACTCCCTTGAATGATATTTCTGATATTCTTTTATGAGGCTATCAACTGGAAATGCTTTGATGCATGAGACAGGGTGCTCAGGGCTGGTGCACTGGGATGATCCAGAGCAATGGGATGGGGAGGGAAGTTGGAGGGGGGTTCAGGATGGGGAGTACATGTACACACATGGCTGATTCATATCAATGAATGGCAAAAACCACTACAATATTGTAAAGTAATTAGCCTCCAACTAAAATAAATAATTAAAAAAATTAAAAAAAGAAAGAAAAAAATCAAGAAATTTGGTAAACAAAACTCTGAATGAAGTTGAGATGTTTTATCACTGTAGATGATGCTTACATTTTGCTATCTTAACTCTTGAGCCTTGTTTCCTCATCAGTAAAATATGGCATCTAAATGATCGCTAAGATTCCTTTGATAAATTATAAAATTATGTTATTCTATCATTATAAATTTTTTTTTAGAATTCAATGATGATTTTAAAATGTCCTAAAATAATAAAAGTAGATATTTATGGCCATGAAATATTTATTTTAATGATAAAGGGAATTTATGTTATGATAAAAGTTTCATTAAAAATAATTTATATATAGCTTTAAGTAAAAATTTATAACAAGCAAAGACTTATCCCTTTGTAATTGTAAAAGACTAATGAACTTACTTGTAAGAGTTTTGAAAAGTTGTTGAAACAACTATTTTTGATTTAATTGAAAGAAAAAGATTGCATAGGATCAAATCAGTTGGAATCATCACATCTGGTTAAACCAATTGGAAACAAAAATCCAAACCACCAAAATTTTAGGATAAGGCTTCACAATTCTGAAAGATGTCAAGACCATTTAATTTAGAATAAATGAAACAAACAAACATTGCTTATCAGTCAGATGTGGGAAAACAGCAATAACCTTTCAAACTGGAGGTTTTCAAATAATTAGCAAAGGAGACATGCCTAAAAGAGGCATGACTTGTCCTATGGATCATAACTGAAATAATGCAATAAATCAAGGGCTTAATATTTCAATGTGTGTATTCAGTCCCTCGGTTGTGTCTGACTCTGTGACCCCATGGACTGTAGCCTGCCAGGCTCCTCTGTCTGTGGAATTTTTCAGGCAAGAATACTGGAGTGGGTTGCCATTTCCTACTCTAGGGCATCTTCCCGATCCAGGGGTTGAACCCACGTCTCTGGCGTCTTCTGCATTATCAGGAGAATTCTTTAACACTGCACTGCCTGGGAAGCCCTTAATATTTCAGTAGTCCATTTGAAAGCTAGACCTAGAAGATCTGCCCATGAAGATAAACAGCACAGCATGTCAGCTCCTTTTTTTCTTAATGCAAAATACATCATTTCAAACATCTCTCACTTACCAGATGGAGTGCAATGAGTCTTGTAATTCCAGAGGGCACAAACTAAATTATCAGACTTGCGGATTCTATTTTGGAATTATCCTTTCAGCAAAATTTCTTCTGTTCTCTAAGATCCTTTAAGTTGGTATAAGACAAGACTATTATTTTCTTTGCCTTGGGGATGGGTTCTGTTTACTGACTCTTTTCCCTTCATCTTACCTAAGTAGTTATCAGTTAACACAAAAAATACACTGACATATTGTGCACACACACACCCACAACAACAACATTTGCTTATTGATTTAAACTGAAATCCCTAATTATCATTTTAATAGATATGAGAATTGAATGATCTCTGAGTCTATAGAAGTCAGAGGGAAACCAGAAGTCAGAGGGAAACCAGAAGTCAGAGGGAAACTTAACCAGTATTCTTGTACAAACTTTTTCTTTTAGAAATAAGGATACATACACTTAAAATGGTGAAATGATTTAGCTCAAGCTGCATAACTAAAAATGGAAGCCATGTCTTCTCACTGTAAATCTTGTGCAAACTGTCCTTTGATAAAGAATGGTGACTATGTTCTAGGCACGGTGTTAGGTTTTCTGTGGATTATTTTATTGACTCTCACATCCAAACTGTGAGGGCTATGTGTTGATTTTTGCAAAGAAAAATGGCCCTCATGCTCCACCATTCCCTGAATTCACTCTTTGCAATGAGTTGCAGGTCCCCTGAAAAAGATACAGTCTATTTCCCTACCCCTGTATCTGGGTGAACCTTACGACTTGCTTGGAGGAAGATGTTATAAGACCTGTCAGGAACTTGCCCCCTTCTGCTTGCTCTCAATTAGAATCCTTTCCAATTTCCATACAGAGAAGCCCAGTTAGCCTTGCTAGATGATGGGAGATGTATGTCAGTCACCTGCCTGGGCCAGCTGACAGTCAGCCAAACTTCAGGAGCAGAGCCTCTAGGTAACTGGCAACTGAACCACAGATCATGAATGAGCTCAGCCAAGAGTAGAAGATCCTTCCAGAGAGTCAAGTTCAAATTGCTTCACAAAGAAACATGGACTAAATAAATAGTTGTTGTTTTAAGTTTTGAGATGTTTATTATGCAACAAAGCTAACGAATATGGATAGGCATACTACTAGAAGGTTCGCCTGTCTTCGCAACTGTGTTCTTAACCATGATGAGCCCCTGAGGGTAGGGACTACATTTAGGCTGGGGCCACAGGAATCCCCCTACCAGTATAAGAGCTGTGGTAGGCCTTCAGTAACTATAGCTTATATGATTACATAAGCATATTTCACACTCTCCAATTTGCCCAACTTCCCAAAATAATAAATTAAAAGACATAGCATAGACTCTGTAGGTCAAAAGAATAAGACAGTCCAACAGAAAAGTAGGCAATGGATATAAATTGTTTGTAGAAAAAAGAAATACAAATGGGCAATACACATATGGAAATATGTTCATTTTTTATCATAATTAAATCAATAGAAATGACAATAAATATCATTTATTTATATATATACAGATATATATTTATCTATATATATTATATATATATAATATATATATATTAAATATATACGGATATATTTATCCATATCTATCTATCTATCTGAGCTTCGCAGGTGACACTAGAGTTAAAGAACCTGCTTGCTAATGCAGGAGACATAGAGACTCAGGTTCAATCCCTAGGTTGGGAAGATCTCTTGGAGGAGGGCATGGCAACCCACTCCAGTGTTCTTAGCACGCACTCACTCACTCACTCACTCAATCTATCTATCTAATCTAGAACAACATCAGTTCAATGAATTATGCAATGATGATCAGGAAGACTGACAAATAAGAACACATTTGACAATTATTTCATTCTTTATTTCACTACTAAAGCCTTTTATTTATTTGTCATTTCTTTTTTGGTAGAGAAAGTAAAGTTTTCAGGAAAGCTAGATCATCAATTTCCCAAGAAAAATGACCTACATTAAAGTCAGAATATTGGAAGAAGACAGATCACACCACCACAGCCACAGCAGATTAGTTACTTCCTGACATTGAAGTTACTCCTGGCACATATAGAACCAGAGACAGCAGAAAATTCAAGATTGGCTTCCAGAAAGGCTGCAGCAGCAAATAATGCTGATAGAAATCATCAGAAAAGAAGATGCTGAGCTCCCTCAGTCTGTAACAGGACATCAAAAATTGCAATACAAGTTTATATTTGAATTCAAGAATTCCTAGCCAATCCATGTATTGTTAAAAAAAAAAAGGAGGGGGGGTGGCTTTTACTAAAAGCAGTGATTTGTGTATATTATCTCACTATTTTTTCTTACAGTTCAATAAAGTGAGGATTATTCTTATCTCCACTGGACAGATGAGAAAACAGAAGCCCTGAGTGGTCACATAGCTACTCGGTGGGGGACTGGTGGCCAGAAATGATGACATTTGACCCCACACCCTCACTCATCACCACTTACACCTTGATGGGCCTTTCCGTTAGCAGCTGGTCAGTATCCACCCAGGGCTTTCACTGTGAAACATAACTTCCATTCCCTAGAGTTGACAGGGAACTGGGGCACTCAGTGAACACTCAGCAGGTGCTACTGTGGGTTTGAGGCCCGAGACTGCTTGCCGATGGGACGGATAGGAGGGTATATGAGAATAATCCCCGCCATGAGATCCACGTGAAGGAAGGAGAAATGAACGGCTTGGAACACTTGGGATACAGAGTATGAGAAGAGGAGGAAAGGCAGGGAGGAAAGCACACTAAGTAAGCCTCTGCAGAGGGTAAACAGAAGGGTGCTGTGAGAGGGGATGCCCCTGAAAGGGAGAAAGGGGAGGGAAGACAGAACAGTGGGTCTAACCCTGTGGCAACTGAGAAGCGACCCCATGGATGTCACTGTAAAACCTCTTTTCCTTGAGCTGTGGGTATTGTGCCTTGAAGGTGATGCTGGGGCTGATTCTGAAAGTAATCAAGAACCCTAAGAGGGACCCCCTAGGAATTTCTCTTATCAAGCTCACATTTAAAATTAAGACCTTATCCTAATGGTGCCAGGGTCAGCCTATGGCAGCTGATGAAAAACAGGTAGGTTAGAGCAGATTCCCCAAACATAAGAGTTCTTTCCTGAACACAGAGCCTTCACTGGGTTCCACAAACCCCCAAGATATTTATGAAAATTTTTCAGAGGGCGCAAACACTTGAATGGGGTCAGAGAACTGACATCTTTATTTTCACTTATGCCCAACTGAAAGTGTTTGCTTCTATCATATGAACACAGGCAGGAAATCACAGAGGGGATTTCTATAGCATCTGTCCCCTTTATGACTAAGAGATAACCATTCAGCTTGACGGTCAAGGTGTGAGAAGTAGAGACAAATTTTCTATCTCAACCTAGAACCTTATGCTTATTCTAAAATGCATTTTGAGAAAAGGCTCTAAAACCTGTTTCTCTAACTTTAAAGTATAGCAAGTCACCTGGGCATCTTATCAAAATGCAAATTGTGATTTAGCAGGCCTGGGGTGGGACCTGAGACTCTGCATGTCTAACAGGCTGGCTTCAGGTGATTTGGGGATCGCACTGTGAGTAATTGGGCTACAGAGCTGTTTGCACATAGAATTTTAAGGCTAATTATTCTTATTTGGACAGTAGAACAAGTCCTTTGAAGCTACAGAGTGTATCAATCAAGCTTGGTGTGCCTCCTACGAAAACATGAACAGTCACCTCAAAAATATTCTTTTGGTGTTTATTTTTATGGTTAGGCAAATTGTTCCCACACCTGTGTCTCTGTATCAGTTTGCTGGTATCTGTGGTTTCATTTCTCATGTGGTGTCATGACTGGAGTACACGTTCCCTGCGTGTGTGCTGATCACGCCTTTCTCATCTGTATCTCCAGTGTCTATCAGAGGGTTTGGCAGATATTAAGTTGTAATGAATATTTGGCAGGGAGTTTATAGATGATGTGGTTTCTTTCTCAATCCTTAAACTGTGGGTTTACATTTGCATTTAATTCCCAAAGCAATTTTAGGAGATAAAATATCTTCTGTTTAATTTCCTCATCACCCAAATACTCCTTTTTACCTGCGGCCTATTTGCTGTTTAATTACACTTCCATTTGTCTCATTTAGCTTAAAAGGACATTTTTAATTCAGAACCATAACCAAAGATAGAATTGGCACTTCCAGGTGTCTTTCAATCAAAATACTTCCTGGTAGAACAATTTCTAGTTATTACAAATGGGGTTGATACAAAGTTCTAATCCACATGTCAGCTATAAAGACATGTCATATAAATTGAGGATGCTCTGAAATGACTTTAAAATAAACTCTGTGTTGCTCTAAATCCAAGATGTTTGGATCTGAGCCTTCTTAAAAGCGCCCACACAAGTGTGTTCAAAGGCACTGGGGCATTCTCTAACCCCAGACCCACAATCACAGTGGTGAAAGAGGCAGCATTTCAAGCAGGTTCCATACATTTGGCCTGAAAGGGCAGCCTGGCTTGGACATATGCATTTGTTTTTCTAAAAACCCTTTAAAGCTTTCACTATGGACTCACTCATTCCTTCCTGGGGAGAAGGAGGCAGAAGCACATGTTCTGGGATGTCACCTGCACCGGGCCCTTCCGGTGGGTTTTCCCACCTAAAAGTTCAGCTTGGTCTTCTTTAGCTCCCTGCCAACCTTCTCCTTCAGGGGACAGTCTGTCCAGCAGCTTTCTATGCCCCATCTAGTGGTATCTGATGTGGTGTCAACACTCACGTAAAATTACCCCTGGGACTTTGAGCTCGTGTAGCTGTTTCTTGGGATTTCTGCACCTCATTTCTGAAACTCAAGCCTCCTTGTCCCCAGGAGGCCTTTCTGGAATATGTGGGTTTCTGTTTCCACTCACACCCCTAATTTTTATTTCAGGAATCTGCTATGAATCCTGGGATTCCCTCTTATTCCACCATATCTCTTCTGAATAGCCATGTTTCTTTCCTTGGGGAAAGGATCCTGCTGTGGACTGGTGCTCTGAGGAAACTCCAAATGATTATGCCTGGATTGCTTAAGTCTTTGTGGTTCAAAAACTAACTAATTTAGTTCGTCGTGGAAACTTGGGAAAGTCACTACATTTCTCTCAAGTTTTTAACCTGCAAAATGGGCTGACAACAGTACCAACTGGTAGTGTTCTGAAGATTAAATTGGATAATTTCTCTATGATTTAGCACAGCGTATGGTCAATGGCAACCCACTCCAGTATTCTTGCCTGGAGAATCCCATGGACAGAGGAGCCTGGTAGGCTACAGTTCACGGGGTCGCAAAGAGTTGGACACGACTGAGCAACTTCACTTCACTTTACTTTACTATGGTTCCATGGGGAGTGTTCAATATACAGTTGCTACTTTAATTTTTATGATTGTTATTATTTCTGGAGTCCTAGATATGCGGGACTGAGAAGACCAATGGTAGTAGACTGTAGCTCCCAAAGCTATTCTCTCCTGTTAAAATTCACTTGTACTTTCTCAGGCCTGGCAAGGCAATCTCTAGCTTATAGGAAACCTGACCTCTACCCAACTGTAATTTCACTGCTTGATCTTATTTCAATAGTTCAAAAATAAGGCAGCCCCTCAACAGCATGTGAAGCTTTAAAAATAAATCCTTGAGCCCAATGTTTAGATTTAGAGCAGTGGGTCTCAAAAGGGGGGCCTGGGACCAGAAGTGTCAGAATTGCCAGCCCCACTCTAGGCTTGCTGAACTGACAGTTCAGCATAGGGTCCAACAATCTGTGAGTTAACCACCCTCCAGGTGATTCTGATGCCTCTCAGGTTGACACTAACGGACCAAGTGGAATCTGATTTTTGACAAGCTCCTCCTGTGATTTTGACCTGCTCTTTCACATACTATCATTGCAAGCTAGACCAGTAATAGAACAAGAGCATTACCCTGAACCATCTAACACACAGTCGTGACGAAACCATCCACTGTTTACCACCTACCAGCAGAGAAAGCTTCAGAATTCTCTTTCATGGAGAGGCCTCCAGCAATGAAATGAACAAATCATATAAACACCTCTTAGAATCCATTTACCCTAGGTACACTAATTTCTATTACACTTACTCATTTGTTTTGTTTTTGGCATAAACTTATTTTCAAGGCTACTTTATTGCTTGATTCATTTAATTTACCTGTCACCAAACATTTATCATGTCCCTATTAGGTGTCAAGCCATCAACAACAATGAAATGCAAGTTGGTGCAGTCACTATGGAAAACTGGCGGTTGCTCAAAAAAGTAAAAGTAGACTTGCCACCTGATCCAGCAATACCGCTCCTGGGCATGTATCTGGACAAAACTATAATTCAAAAAAATACATGCATCCATGTGTTCATAGCCAATGGCTACTGGCTACTGGGGCTTCTCAGATGGCATGGTGGCAAAGAATCTGCCTGCCAGTGCAGGAGACACAAGAGACGTGGGTTCAATCCCTGAGTCAGGAAGACCCCATGGAGTAGGAAGTCCAATATTCTTGCCTGGAAAATTCCATGGGCAGAGGAGTCTGGTGGGCTATACTCCAGGGGGTCGCAAAGAGTTGGACACCACTGAGCACAGCACAGCAGCAGCACATTGGCTATTGACAGTAGCCAAGACAGGGAAGCAACCTAAATGCCCATCTGCAGATGAATGGATAAAGAAGATGTGGTACACATATACAACAGAATGTTACTCAGCCATAAAGAAGTGAATTAATGCCATTTGCAGCAAAATGGATTGACTTAGAGATTATCATACTAAATGAAGTTAAGTCAGAGAAAGACAAACACCATCTGATATCACTTATATATGGAATCTAAAATACGACACAAATGAACCTATCTAGGAAACAGACTCACAGACACAGAGAACAGACTTGTGTTTGCCAAGAAGAGGTGGGAGAGGGACAGATTGTGAGTTTAGGATTAGTAGATGCAAAGTATTATGTAGAGGATGGATAAGCGACAAAGGCCTACTGTAGAGCACTATATTTAACATCCTGTGATAGGCCACAATGGAAAAGAATTTTTAAAACATGTATGTATATATATAATTGATGCTTTTGAACTGTGGTGTTGGAGAAGACTCTTGAGAGTCCCTTGGACTGCAAGGAGATCCAGCCATTCAATTCTAAAGGAAATCAGTCCTGAATATTCACTGGAAGGACTGATGCTGAAGCTCCAATACTTTCGCCACCTGATGTGCAGAACTGACTCATTTGAAAAGACCCTGATGCTGGGAAAGATTGAAGGCAGGAGGAGAAAGGGATGACAGAGGATGAGATGGTTGGATGGCATCACCGACTTGATGGACATGAGTTTGAGCAAGCTCTGGGAGTTGGTGATGGACAGGGAAGCCTGGCATGCTGCAGTCCATGGGGTCTCAAAGAGTCAAACATGACTGAGCAACTGGACTGAACTGAACTGAACTGATATATAATGGAATCACTTTGCTGTACAGCAGAAATTAATACAATATCATAAATCAACTATATTTCAATAAAGGGCTTCCCTGGTGGCTCAGATGGTAAAGAATCTGCCCACAATGCTGGAGACCCAGGTTCTGTCCCTGGGTTGAGAAGATCTCCTGGAGAAGGGAATGGCAACCCACTCCACTGTTCTTGTCCATTATTCCACGGACACAGGAGCCTGGCAGGCTACAGTCCACAGGGTTGCAAAGAGTTGGACACGACTGAGCAACTAACACTTTCACTTTCATTAAAAAAAAAGAAAAAAATGGAGTGTCACAATTACTGAGAAAACATTTTGGAGGACAAAACTGATCATTCATGGAAATGGTGGCATTTCCTTTCATAGGGAGCCTCAGAAACGGAGTGGACAACATTCCATACTGGCCACTTAAATATTGCCTTTTCTAAATCTAGGCAAGTGGATTGTATAAACTTTTCTGCTCTTTTTATACCACTGCAAAGCTACACTACTGCATAAAAAGTGAACCTTTATTTGCAGTGTGTTCTTAATTATCTTAAATATAACTGTTTTCCAATTCCTTGTAAGATTTTCAAAATATCCCCCCAAATGATTATAACCAAGAAATGAATTAGTGAAAATAAAAATAAAACATAGCCTCATTGGAGAATAGAGAAGAATTTGGAAAAGATATTAGAATAATGGAATTTACAAAATACTAGTAGGGTGGATGCTATTTGCCTCATGTAATTTCCATTTCTAAGAAATGATGTCTTTGTTGCTTTTTAAAATCCAGCTCCTGAGTTTTGATCATGCTTTTATGTCAAGCATGTGTTAAATCACATGTCACAATATGGATCTGAGAAACGCATCTTACCTCTCTCTATAACCTGGTAACAAAATTAGATTATTCATTAAGGAAGCAAAATGAAAGTGCCAGCCAAACTTGCTGCTGCCTCCTGTTACATTATCCAAGAGCATCAAACGTGTATACCTATGGCCAATCCATGTATGGCGAAAACCATCACAATATTGTAAAGTAATTATTCCTTAAATTGAAATACATAAATTAATTTTAACATTCTTTATAGAGAAAAAGGTTTGGGTATAGACACATAAATCACATTTTTAAGGCTTACCAGTTTAATGTGTTCTCGTTTCTGGTATTTTTCGCTATAGTATTGCTCTTGTCGAAGATTAAGCAGCTGCTGCTGCTGTTTGTCCTTCAGATCTACTAACTTTTGGGTCATCTCGGCATCCAGGGCAGCAAGGTCTTGCTCAATTGTTGATGAGACGTGGTCAGGGCTACTGGGTTCTGATCTGCAGAGACAAAGAGCTCGGCTCACAAAATGTGCAGTTCAGAGCAAGGTAGAGAGAGGGCTGCTCACCAAAGTCCTTCCTAGAGAGAGGAATGTGTTTGGAAATAAATAGTCAAGTGGTTGAGACAGAGGCTGATACCCCAAGGACAAGCTTAGCAAGAGAGGGTCTCCAAACACGGAAAGTGGATGAAATTTGTGTTGCTCTACAAAGAGGTAGGGGCTGAAAAGGAAAGCCAGGTAGCTAGGGTTCCTCACGATGGTGCCGAAGAGGATAAACCTCCTTGGGAAAAACAATGTCTAATAAGGACTTTTTGAGGCTTTTGTTTTTTTAACATAGGATGTATAACACAATTCCCAGCTACATCTCTTCTATGCATTTCCTATACATTTCTCCCCTACAGCATTATCAATGCTGTAGGGGAGAAATGCTGAATTTTGCTTCCAGATGATGCAGATTGACAACAGAGAGCATAGGCAGACAGCACGGCAACACTCCCACCTGACATGTTCTGTTTCTTGACATCTTTTAATAACAAAGATTTGTCATTAACATAGTTTTCTCTGGGAGCTGAACCAACTTCATTGATATCTCCACCCAAATAGCACTTTGGTTCCAAGAGAAAGGAAGATGAATTGAGTTCATTATAATACATTTGTCAAGAGCTCACTCTGTGCAAGGGGAGTTCCTTTGAGTTATTCATAGAGAATTACACAGATATTTAGAAGCTTAGGACTAATACAAAGCAGTTCACACTAACTTATTATTGTGCTAAAGTATATAGTGTAGTTCCTTCAAATTTTGTGCTCTTACTTCTTTAGGTCAAATAGAGAGGCGGTGTTGGAAACAGTACTAAGAGCAGGTCTGTTCTTTTCATTTACATAGAAACCTCTGCAGGAAGAACCACCCAGAACATCAGATTCTGTCTCTGTGGTTTCACTTGTGACCAAGTGGAAGAGGTTTCTTGGATCAGCTGGTACTGATTCCTCTTGCTTTCTCTTTGAATTAGGCCAACACAATAGTGCCATATGGATAAGCAGTTGGTAGAAGCTAGTGTTAAGATCCTAATTTGTCAAATAAGGCATTCAGGAGTCCCTCAAAGATCTAAACATCAGCATGGCAGCACTGAAGTTGCCCTCTATTCTGCATGAATATAAGTCTATTTATCAGCATCAGAGTGTTGGTGGGGCGACCTCCATCTTGGCACGGACATGAGATACATTTGTCATCTTCTGTAGCAGGAAGTTGGTGCAGCCAGAACAGAGGTGATGCTTGAATGAGTGACAGCCACGCCAGCAGAGACACCAGGGTAATCTTTCGTGACCACTCAGCAGGTAACAGGGGTGCTCTGCTTGGCTTCTGGCTTTCACAGTAAGCCAACAAGAAGGCACAACCACCTCCAGTTTGCATCTGAGGAAACTGAGGTTCAGTGAGGCAACTTTCCTGAGGACACAGTACGAGGGAGCGGCAGTGCTGCTCACCACAGGACAGCCGTCTAGAAACCGCAGTCTATGCTCTGGGAACAACACAGTGCCCGATGGAAACCGTCTGAATGATCTGCTCTTTGCATTAGGTGAAAGCTCAGTTGAGATGATGGGTATTTGAATAAGAAACTAATCTAATCTAATATTTTGCACACGAAACTTACAAACCAATGTTACCTCAATAAAAAATACATCTAAAATGTAGTTATTAATTCATTTGAAAAGAACAAGCTGATTACATATTAAGGTGTATTAATTCCCTGAGCTTCCCTGATGGCTCAGGTGGTAAAGATTTGCCTGCACTGTGGGAGACCTGGGTTCAACCCCTGGGTTGCGGAGATGCCCTGGAGGAGGGCATGGCAACCCACTCCAGTGTTCTGGCCTGGAGAGTCCCCATGGACAGAGGAGCCTGGCGGGGTCGCAAAGAGTCAGACACAACTGAGTGACTAAGCACAGCACACACACACACATTAATATATTTTGTGAAAAATAGCCATACTTTCTAAACACAAAGAAAGTTAGTGGGATTTTTATGGACATTGCATCCATTTATTACTCTGAGGTGTTCTCAGGATTTTTACATGTATCATAGGGAGATGGACAAACAATCAGATCTCAGTGGCTTTGCCTCTTGGAAAAAAAAGTTTCTCCTGATGTATTTTCTGATGCTAGATGCTTAAGAATTTTTGTTTGTTTGTTGAAAGAAAGTATAGGAAAATAACCAAGGGATGATGTTTCTGCATCATCTTCAAAAACAAGGTTGAAGACATTATTCCCTGTTGCCTAATGTTGCCTGCATATGATCCAAGAGATGCATTGAATCTTTTTCTTTGTAATTTATTAGTGATACCAGGAAAATGTTTCTTCCTCTTAGAAAAGAAAACAAGTTTCCTTTAACCAGATAAGGAGAATTATCTCACCCATATTTCCTTTTCTCAGAAGCTAAGAGCTTCAGGGTTCAAGGACAGAAATTACATTAAAAAGTTAGTGCTGTCCAGTTGAAATATAATATGGGCCATGTATTTGATTTTTTTTGACATAGCTATCTTAAGAAGAAAAAAGAAATGAGTAAAATAAATTCTAATAATGTATTTTGCATAGCCTGATCATTTCAGTATAGAATTAAAGTAAAATCAATATATGTTAATTTAAAAACATGAGTTTTTTAGTGAAGTCTTTGAATTCTGGTGTGTAGCTTGTACTTGAAAAACACTTTAATTACAGTGTGTCGCTGTTTGTGGCTGGTGACTCACGTACTAGGCAGCAGGTCTGGCAACTGGTAGACAGGCTGTGTGCATGTGTGTGTATGTGTATGCGTTTGGGTTTTTTTTCCTACTTTTATAGGATTTTTTTTATGTCTTCTATGATAAGTTATTTCAGTATTCTATTGGAAGTTTGCACGATATGACTTATAAGTAAATAAATATAGGAATAAACAAATGACTACATACATAGCACTAAAAGAGAAATTCAGGAGAAGTTTTAGGCCAAGTTTTCCTTAACTGTTTGTAACTGTGGGTAAATGTTAAGCCTTTAGTTTTCAGATTCCTCCCTGAAGAATTGACAACAGTTCACCTAGATGGCTTCTAAGGCTGCTCCAGGTCTAAAACATGATGATTTTGCAGATTTAAAAAGCCCATGTACTAGATTTTGATTGTTTTAAAGTTAAGCACATGTTAAAACATATGTCACAAGATGCATCTGGAAAAGGCCTCTTACCTCTCTCTAACTTGGCATCAGGATTGGAATACTGAGTAAGGAAGTAAAAGGAAGGAATGGTACAGTCTTCCTGACTCAGTTTTTATGCTCTCATATTTTCCCACATTACCACCTTAGGCACACTGGGGTGATAACTGAATAGGTCATGTTCACTGCTATGTCCCCATTGGTTGAATAAATGTGTGAGATGCTTCTCCCCAGAACTATCTGAGTACCTGGAGGTGTGGGGCTTAGGCCCTGACAAGGCATTATCTGGACAGAGGTTTGTGGGTTTCAGATAGGGCAGCAAAGGGTAGTAGAGTTTCTCTTTTCAGTAAGACCAGTTGCCCCTTCAGTGAGGTTCTAGTCCACAGCAAAATGTCATATCCCCCAGGTTGCAAGTTGCATGCTTACTTGCTTCAGTTCAGTTCAGTTCAGTCACTCCGTCATGTCCGACTCTTTGCAACCCCATGAATCATAGCACACCAGGCCTCCCTGTCCATCACGAACTCCAGGAGTTCACTCAAACTCACATCCATCAAGTTAGTGATGCCACACAGCCATCTCATCCTCTGTCATCCCCTTCTCTTCCTGCCCCCAATCCCTCCCAGCATCAGAGTCTTCTCCAATGGTCAACTCTTCGCATGAGGTGGCCAAAGTACTGGAGTTTCAGCTTCAACATCAGTCCTTCCAATGAACACCCAAGGCTGATCTCCTCTAGAATAGACTAGTTGGATCTCCTTGCAGTCCAAAGGACTCTCAAGAATCTTCTCCAATACCACAGTTCAAAAGCATCAATTCTTTGGCGTTCAGCCTTCTTCACAGTCCAACTCTCGCATCCATACATGACTACTGGAAAAACCATAGCCTTGACTAGACAGACCTTTGTTGGCAAAGTAATGTCTCTGCTTTTCAATATGCTATCTAGGTTGGTTATAAATTTTCCTCCAAGGAGTAAGCGTCTTTTAATTTCATGGCTGCAGTCACCATCTGCAGTGATTCTGGAGCCCCAAAAAATAAAGTCTGACACTGTTTCCACTTTTTCCCCATCTATTTCCCATGAAGTGATGGGACTGAATGCCATGATCTTAGTTTTCTGAATGTTGAGCTTTAAGCCAACTTTTTCACTCTCCTCTTTTACTTTCATCAAGAGGCTTTTTAGTTCCTCTTCACTTTCTGCCATAAGGGTGGTATCATCTGCATATCTGAGGTTATTGATATTTCTCCCAGCAATCTTGATTCCAGCTTGTGCTTCCTCCAGTCCAGTGTTTCTCATGATGTACTCTGCATATAAGTTAAATAAGCAGGGTGACAATATACAGCCTTGACGTACTCTTTTTCCTATTTGGAACCAGTCTGTTGTTCCATGTCCAGTTCTAACTGTTGCTTCCTGACCTGCATATAGTTTCAGTCATGTTCAAATCTTAGCAACCCCATGGACCGTATGGAACCCATCAGGTTCCTCTGTCCATGGGATTTTCCCAGCAAGAATACTGAAGTGGGTTGCCATTCTCTCCGCCAGGAGGTCTTGCCGACCCAGGGATGGAACTTGTGTCTCCTGCATTGTGTATCAGCTGCAATACGGCTAGTCAACCAGCTGGTCTTGGGCCTACAGGCTAGAACTCAAGGGTAGAACTTCCTGTGTATCTAGTCTCAAAATCTGGTCAAATAAAGAAATTCACAAGCAAAAGTGAACTGAGGGGACACCAGAGCTGTAGAGAGAGGAGGGGGTTGGGTGGTTTTCCTTCTTGCAGTGGTATAGATCCAAAACATGGTACAAAACACTGAAAATTCATCACCTATATTTCAATGAAAAAAGTCAAGTAAAAACCACAATATGACAATTTGCAAAGGAAGAAATATAAATTGACAATAAATATACCAAAAATTCAACTTAATAAAGAAGTGCAGATTAAGATACTAAAAGCATCACTTTTTCCTCCATCAGTTTGCACTTTCATATCTTGCTGATAGCTACAAACTGAAATAGAAGTGTCTTTAAATTGATCTAGGGATCTCATTTCTAGAATTTTAAGAAAATAATTAAGAATATGTGAAAGATTTATCCATACATATTTATCACTACATTCGTTGCAATGCTGCTGCTAAGTCTCTTCAGTCGTGTCCGACTCTGTGGGACCCCATAGACGGCAGCCCACCAGGCTTCCACGTCCCTGGGATTCTCCAGGCAAGAACACTGGAGTGGGTTGCCATTTCCTTCTCCAATGCGTGAAAGTGAAAAGTGAAAGTGAAGTCGCTCAGTCGTGTCCGACTCTAGCGACCCCATGGACTGCAGCCTACCAGGCTCCTCCGTCCACGGGATTTTCCAGGCAAAAGTACTGGAGTGGGGTACAACCCTTATGTTCAACAATAGAAAATCATTTAGATAAATTATAGTTTGTGCATTAAAAAAACATTGAAAATGCACACAAATAACTCTCTTCCTTTATACTATAAAACAAACAAAAAATACCCATTCAACTTACTTTTTCTTATTGTCCTTTTTGGCTGTCTTTTCCAGAGCTGCTCTCCTTCTCAAGTAGTCGTTCTGGATTTCATTGTATTTTGTAGTGTGCTCTTTGATGAGGTCGGTGGTTTTCTTGTGGTGTCTCTTAACCAGGTCTTTCATTTCCTTGTAGTGCTTCTTTTGAAGTTTCACAAACGACTTCTGCTGCTTTAGCTCTTCAATCGTCTGCGCTTCTACTTCTGCAACAAATGGGTATGAGAGCTGAGAGGGTGGGAGGGCTGGGTGGGCAGAGCCTCGGCTGCTGAGCAGTTATCTGTCTGACCCTGGCCCACAGGCTGGAGGGCAGGGCTTGGAGGTTGGACGGTGCTCCCGGCTGCTGGCTATTGCGTGCTAACTTTGTGACTATGTTACTAAATTTCTCAGACTCAGTTTCTTAACTGGTAAGTTTTTTAAATGTTGCTGCTAAGTCGCTTCAGTCGTGTCCGACTCTTCGTGACCCCAGAGACAGCAGCCCACCAGGCTCCCCAGTCCCTGGGATTCTCCAGGCAAGAACACTGGAGTGGGTTGCCATTGCCTTCTCCAATACATGAAAGTGAAAAGTGAAAGTGAAGTTGCTCAGTCGTGTCCGACTCCTAGTGACCCCGTGGACAGCAGCCTACCAGGCTCCTCCGTCCATGGGATTCTCCAGGCAAGTTAGGGTTCCCCAGAAACAGAGCCCAAGGGAGGGATTCAAGCATGTGTGATCTACCACGGGGCTCTCAGGAGGGGAGTGAGGGCAGCGGGTACAGAAGCAGCAGCAGCTGATGCAGTCTCGGCCAGGGTCTGCTTCTGCCTGACCCCAGGGAGTGCTCTGCAGCTGTGAACTATAACTACAGGGTCAGTTTCACCTTGAAGCAACATACTTGGCAACGACAGTGGGAGAGACATAAGCTCCTTGGAGAGGGGGCTTCATTTCAGCTGGGGGCAATTTTCTTTCTTTTAATGAAAGACCTCCTACACAATCTTCATCTATCCCTGTGGTTTGCTGCTGCTGCTGCTAAGTCACTTCAGTCGTGTCCAACTCTGTGCGACCCCATGGATGGCAGCCCACCAGGCTCCTCCATCCATGGGATTTGCCCGGCAAGAGTACTGGAGTGGGTTGCCACTGCCTTCTCCGTGTGGTTTGCTAATGTTTGCAAGTAGCACTACACCTGCTTTGATACAAATCTTTGATGCCTAGAACATCAAATGCATCAGGGCATTGTCAGAGACACAGCTGTGTAACAAGTAGCTCAAAGGGATATAATGAGATATGCTGCATGATCGAGTACCTGACACAGCAGCTAGATATTTCTCAGATGAGAAATCCCTCTTCCCGATCAGTGCGCCTTCCGTGAAGGCAGTTTTCAAAAGCAGAGGAAGTTCTGAGCTGTTAGCAACCAACGTTCACTACAGCTGGGAGCTGGGAGCACCAGATGGCAGAGGCAACTTGGGTGGGCACCAAAAGGATTCACTTCAAGGATCACACAATGTCTATTTCTTAAGGTTGTTATGGTGATGATGAAAGAATTAATGCAGTTTTTAACAGTTTCTGGCTTAACAAATGTGTGCACAGGTTCTTGAGCACCATTTCTCAGGGGCACTATTCACAGGATGGACATGGCAGGTTTGTATGTTTCTCATAAATTGCTCCAGTATAAATCAGTAAGATGAAGGAAGGTCCTTACTGTGATTTGCCCAAAGGCACCATGAGGTTAGTGGTAGCTTACATGACTACATACTGTTTTATTTAATGCCAAGAAAACACTTAATGTGACAGAGCCTGAGCTTAAAACAGTCTGCATTTTATTGATTTATTTAATCAATTTTAGAATATGCACTTAAAAATATGTAAACATTTCTAAAACTAAGATGCATCATATAGTTAATGGATAGTCACAATTTGTTGGTGCTTTTCCTTCTAGGCACTCTGTGAGTAACGGGAGACCTGAAATTGGACGGTGCCTTAAATTCAATGAATTATCATTTATTTAGACCTGGACTAAGTCATGGTTCACATGTTTCCAATCCTTTGATGTGAACTTTCCACTTCTGGGAACAAAAATAAGTTATTATAAATATTTAGCACTGTCAAGAGATTCAGAGATAATATATGCCATGAATAACAACAGACCTAAATAGAAAATGGAATGTCTAGTGGATAAACATTGATATCAGAGTAATAATTTATGTTCTTAAATGCTAAGGTCTTTAAGCAATTGAAATATGCTTCCCTTTTAATAATGGATCTATTCTCCTGACATTCAATTCCTTTTGAGAAAGAGGCCAGGGAAAGAAACACGTCCATTTGTTTAACAGTTTCCCTCAGGCCTGAGTGGACTTACTATGGTTGCATAATGACTTATTATGTTAAAATTTATAATCCTAAGGAATCACTGCCGTTTTGGTGACATATTCAACCCCACTTCTTTAAAAATGATGTGCAATGTGTCAGCTGTGGCAAATTTTAGGAACAAGGCTCCAGGTGTTCCAATTTATGATTTAAAATAATCCCATTGAAAGTACTATTAAAAAAAAAAAAAAAAACCTGTGGATAAAAGGCTACTTTTTGAATATGTCCTTAAACATAAAGAAAATGTCCATTTATATAAGGAAATAGATAGCACTCATAAGCAAACCACCCTGATATAATCACTGCTAATATATCGATACAAATACCCACTTTTCATCTATGCATTTGTATATTTTTAAATAATATTGCAATCATGCTCTGGTTTATTTTTTCTCTTGTTTTGTGTGTGAACATTTTATTGTTTCTCATGGAATGAAGTCTATAATCACATGTTTTCTTTTCATACATTTCGAAAATAATTTTGATGCATATTTTATGTGTTATTTTGGTGAAACCATAAATACACCTTCCTTTCACTTTTCACAAAGTGAACAGGCTTCTATAGCCACCACTTAGACCAAAATCAGGATATTATCAGACCCCAGAGGCCTCTTTGTGACTCCTGCCCTTGCACCCAGCCTCCATGTAGAATCCAAATCCTTGTTTCTAAGAACACAAATCACTTTTGCCTGTTTTTGCACTTTATGTAGCTGGGATCGTAAAGAAAGTGCTCTTTTGTGCCTGTTCTCCTTTCTCCAACATTATGCTTATAAATTTCATCCATGTAGTTCTGTGTAATTGTAGTTTATATCTACAGATGAATCCTATTTTATTCTGTCACTGAACCACAATTTATTTATCCACTCTCCTGGTTATGGATATCTGGGTTGTGTACGGTTTGGGCTTCTGACCTGTAGCTCTGCTTTAGGTGTGCATTTCTGTTGTATATTGGGCCAACATGCTACATAAAGCTACACACTGCTCACTGTATTAAAGAAAGGTCATACCAATTTTAGTCCTACTAGTTTAAGAAACTTACTGACTATAAGTAGTTGCAAACTGTATCATCATTCTCAAACACCGTGTATTCTATGGTCACAAATAGTCCATATTCTGCATTTCTAAAACATGCTTTATTGTGGGTACTTCGGGAAGACTGCATTCCTGTTCATTGGGTCACATGTCCAACATGAAACTATTCCTTGATTCCAAAATATATTAAAGTATGTTATTTTTTATATCAATAAGGTCCTATCTACCAAGTATGCTTACTTCTCTGTGATTACATTATGTAACATGGGTTGAACCAGGATATATCTGTAGATGGTTTTAGAAAATAAATACCAACCATGTTATATTTCAACGATAAAATTTCCTCCCCTCTAAATACTTACACTGTGTAATATTCAGGTGTCTAAATTCATAGGGGGCAAGATGGTATTTACCTGTTAAAACACTCTGAATAAGATCTTCTGTTTTGGCAGGTGCCTTTACAGAACCTAAAATAAAAAGACAAAATAAATAGCCTCCTATAACTTTTAAAATTATCTTCTTCCTGTAAAACAACGTTTGGCTCTGATCTCTAAGTTTCGTCATTACAGATTACAAATTCCTGAAGAAAATTATCCTAAAAACATTCTAAGACACGTCTTCTTTTGTAATTTCGTGTCAAACAAATTAAATGTGAACCTATATGCTCCATTTATAGAGAGAAAGGACATCTCTCCACTTTGAATCAAAACTCTGTCAACAAATTCAGTTTTGACAATGCTACCGCCACCTTCTGGCAAAATCAGGAGTGACAAGTGAAGACCACTGGTAGGTCAGCAGGCAGGAACAAAGTTGCAGGCAAGACCTATTGGGTGCCAAAGTCACTGGTCAAAAGTTTAAGGAGAAACAGGATAGTCTCATGGTCTTGAAGTCTCTCCCCCAAGATATTTATTAACTATAAAGGGGAAAACTACAACTCTAAGTGGGGGAATCAGGCAGGTGGCACCTTAATCAAGTGACCCAACATGAGGTACAGCAACATCAGGTATTCCTGACATGATGCTCTGAGAACAGCATCGCTTCTGTGACGTTCCTGTCACAAATGCACACCTCCAGTCTACCTGTGAGAAAACATCGGGCCAATCCAAGTTGAGGTGCCGTCTACAAAATAACGGACCAGTACTCTAAAAGTACACAGGGCATGGAAAAATGAACAGACTGAAGGACTGTTGCAGATTCAAAGATGCTAAGGACACATGACAATTAATACAGTGTGGGATCCTGAGTTGGAACCTGGAACAATAAAGACATTAGTGGAAGGCAGGTGAAGTTCAAAGCCTATGGTTTAATTCAAGGCACTATGCCAATGTTAATTTCCTGGTCTGACTTTGACCGATGTTAACACCAGAGAAAAGGAATCCATTTTTGTAATGTATTCTGTGTTATTTCAAAAATGGTTCTAAAACACCCAGTTAAAAAAATCAAATGCTAAAATGCTAAGTTTTATCCTACTCTCAAAAGCACAAGGTTATTCGCTATTTAAAAAACTTATTCATATTCTAGAAACACACAGAATGTTTGTATTTGGTACATAAAATCTTCATTTGAAAATATCACGTCTTGTTTATACTTGTCACTCCTTAATATTAATCTCAACAATCTCCTTTCTTAAGTAGCCTCCATAGGAGCAGAGAAGCTAAAGGGAAGAATTTTAGGATCATGGAGAATGGTGTCAGTTTTGCCTTCACTCTACATTAGCAACATGGCCTTCAAGAAGTAACTTGTTTCTGCAATTTAAAACTGCAATTTATTCATCTGTACTGTGGGGACGATGGTGGAATCAGCCCTCAGAGGCCTAGTCTGAGAGTGAAATGAGATAATCCATGTGAAGGGCTGAGCATGCTCAGCACGTGGTTGGCACTTAAAATCAGTGAAAAGTGAGATGGAGAAAGACGGGAAGGAATTCTTGGTAGAGACTTAATTTAGTGAAGCAGAACTAAGAATGTACTTCTAAAGCATAAAGTATAAGGTGTTTGAAGAACCCCTCAACACCCTGCCAGCAGATGGACCAACATCCATTAATAAATAAAGATATGGGGAATCTGGGTGATATTTTGTTTTGGTTTCACAAGTTATCAGCAGAGCCAGATGAGCACTTACGAGTCTCATAAAGGACTTACGAGTCCTTCTTTCTTTCCTCCCTCCCTTCCTTCCTTCTGTTATTCATCCCTCAGCAAACATTCCTGGACCGCCTCCTAAGTCCATGTGTCTCCCTCGCCTCATGATGCTAACTCAGTCATGCTGCCCGCTTTTAGTGTGGACACACTAGAGACTGCTGTTTACGTAGTGCAGCTCTTTCCTCGGAATGTTTACCTGGAGCTGGCTGGCTGTGCAGAGCCTGGGAGGGTGGTTTGGGTGTCAGGGACGTTGTGTGATTCACCCCGTTTTCTGCTGGAGTTGGCCTGGCTTCACTCGGAGCTTCTGATGGTGTTTCCCCAGGATCAGCCTAAAATCATAGACATACTTTCATTTTCCACACTTCTTACAGTTCTTTTGTTATCTTCTGAAACCCACAAAGTTACATTTGATGCCATTTCCACAACGCATCTGGACTCTGAAATATCACATTTGAATCTATGTGGAAAGCAGGATAAAAACAGCATGGTATTGAACCATGATTGTGGTAGGTTAATTGTATTAAAGCCCCAATATCTATGCCTTCCTGTGTTCTGGCCCTTGAGTGTGTCCTCCCATACTGACAGTGGAATTGAGCATGTGATTTGCTTTGGTCAAATAAAAGAGCAGCAAACTTAATGTAAGCAATGGATTGAAAAGCCATGTGCAAATGTTTATTCTCTCTCTCAGACCCCTGCTATAGCCATGGAGCATGAGAATCCATGTGGAGGCGAGCTGAGTCACACAGGCAAGGACATCCTGGACCAGGCAGCCCCAAGCTGACCATGGAAACTTAAGTGAGTCCAGCTCAGATGAGCTGAGACTAGTCCAGATCAACAGAACTGCCCAGCTAACCAAATGACTCATGAACAATAATAAGCAGTTGATGTTGTAAGCCACTAAATTGTAGGACTATTTGTTATGCAGCAGTAACCAACTGACAGTGGTTATAAGTGTTGATTTTAGAGTCAGACTTATCTGGGCTATAAGGCCCTGCCACTTATCAACAGTGTGATATTGAGCAAGTCACTTAACTGTCTGCCACTCATTTTTCTCATTTTTATTGATGAGGATATGTATTGGACTGGCCAAAAAGTTCATTTGCATTTTTTGAGACACCTTACAAAAAAAACTCAAACTTTATGGCCAACTCGATATGTACTGGGGATCATATTGTCTACATTGTAATGCTGTTTAGAGAATCAAGTAAGTTACTATTTATAAAGTGCTTAGAATAATTCCTGGCCCAGAGTATATATGTGCATGTTAAAGAGACAAAACATTTAAGCTTGTATAACACTACCAATGAATAATAGTAACAAATACATCAAGTGAAAGTGAAGTCGCTCAGTCACGTCCGACTCTTTGCCATCCCATGGACTGTAGCCTACCAGGCTTCTCCATCCATGGGATTCTCCAGGCAAGAATACTGGAGTGGGTTACCATTTCCTTCTCCAGGGGATCTTCCTGACCCAGGGATCGAACCTGGGTCTCCCGCATTGGAGGCAGATGCTTTAACCTCTGAGCCACCAGGGAAGCCCTATTAACATGTATGAAATTTCAAGACTTCCCTGGTGGCTCAGACGGTCTGTCTACAATGCAGGAGACCTGGGTTCGATCCCTGGGTGGGGAAGATCTCCTGGAGAAGGCAATGGCAACCCACTCCAGTATTCTTGCCTGGAGAATCCCATGGACGGAGGAGCCTGGTAGGCTATAGTCCACAGGGTCGCAAAAAGCTGGACATGACTGAGCGATTTCACTTTCACTTTCTATGAAATCTCTACTGCATTCCCTATAGCAGCGAGTCTGCTATGCACTGTGCAGAGCAAACATTTAATGTTTGATGAATAAATGTTGATCTTAATAAAACAGTTGCCTCCATAATTATATACCATCTCAGTGGTGCTTTCTGGGGTTCTACAATTCTTTTCTCAGAATTACCTTCTGAGTTCAGGGTGGATTTTCCTGACAATGAGGCTACCCCAATGCTCTACTTTGCAGTATCATTAAAAATATAATTAGGAAATGGCCAGAAGTCATTTAGAGCCCAATGTTATGACATTTTGTCATGTAATTACAGAAAGCAGGTTGTATTACAATAGCATTTTTAGAAAATGTAAGATGAGAATGAAAATAATTACTCTCATTGTCACAAGTGGCTTTTTTAAAATTTATTTTAATTGGAGGCTAATTACTTTACAATATTGTAGTGGTTTTTGCCATATAAGTGACTTTTAATCTGTTCCCCAAAGCATCTTTAAAACATGTCCAACACTGCTTTTGGTGATGGATGGCAAACTTATTTTAATTCAATGAACAATCCCTGTTTACCTACCACAGCCTGCTCTGCTCAGAGCTGTGACGCTGAGATGCAAGAGATGAGCTGGGGTCAGTGGTGATGGTGGGGCAGGGAGGCAAGAACCTAGGCCTGTGGAACTCATGATACAGAACGCTGGCTTCTGAAAGATGGCTGCTCCGAAGGGGGAAGTTCTGGTGTGTGTTATTCAGTTACATCCATCAGGAAAATTCTCCTTAAAATCATGATGCCCAGGAGGGGATTGCATATTTTTTGTTCAGCAAGAGATTGCAACCTGAAGGCTTATGGTTCCACTAGAGTGCATGGAAATGCTAAGTGTTGCCAGATTTTAAAATGAAGGAGATTTTACCTTAATAAAATGGATTTCCTACTTCACTTGAAAAATCATATAGGGTACCACTGGACCTGCAATCTCACTCTGGATGAGAACAGAGGGGTTTCTGCTCCTTTAGCACAATTCCATCTTACTCATTTACCTGCCTTGGTCCTGTAGTCACTGGGTTTGCAGGAGACACTTGAGAAGAATGAACTATCAGAGATGTTTGACCACAAAATTCCTAAAGAAAGTGTATTTACATTGCACAGAAGAGAGCTGAAGTAAAGGGAGTGCTGGAAAGAGGACTGGGTCATCAGCAAAGTTACCCCCAGCTTTGTCCTCTGGCTTGAATACTGTGAGGGAAAATTTTACGCCTCCTAGTTGTAGGGGGTCTCCACCGTCATCAAACTCAGCCACCTGGGAAGTAGGGACAGAAGGTGCTCTGTTCCATGGGCAATCTGGAACCCATTTATATCCGGGCAGGTTTCTGGAACCATGAGGGGAATAAACTAGATTCTTTCCGGTATGACAGCTAGCTGATACCAGCCGTCTGGAGGAAGACAGGGAAGAGGACAATTTTGATGGAGCAAAGAATGGAGGTGGTGGAAAGTCAGTTTCCATGAAGGCAATCATGTGTGGCTGCTTTTTGGCAATTAGGAGGAGTGTCAGGGGCCCTCAGGCTGGAGGCATATTCAAAATGAACGCAGAAGGTTATTTCACCTGTATCCAGTTTGCAGGTATTCCATGCCAATGTGTCCCCTTGGGAAATCAAGTTCAATCATTAACTCTAGTTGAGATGCAGGAAATAGAAACCTCTGCTTATCAAGGGTGTGTAAGACAAAGCCCTTACATTCCAGAAATTGATATAATGTATGAATTCAAAGACATTTTTAAAAAAGCAGATACATGTTGGCTTTCCCTTAAGAATCCACCTTGCAACGGAAGGGACACTGGTTGGATCCCTGATCTAGGAAGATTTCATATTCCTTGGAGCAACTAAGCCTGTGCACCGCAACGACTGAGCTCAGGCGCCCAGGAGCCGGTGCTCTGGGGAAGCCACCGCAGTGGATCGCAGACACAGGACAACGAAGCGAAGCCCCCACCCCCCGCAACTAGAGAAAGCCCGTGTGCAGCAAGGAAGACCCAGCACAGCTGAAAAATAAACAGATTTTTTTTTTTTTTTAAAGCAGATTAACGTTGAGGAAATACAACTGGCAAAAATTTTGTAGTTACAACTGAGGATCAAGAGATCGTCAAAGCCTGGAGCTGGATTTGGGGCAGGCTCTGGATAAATGCTTGGTCCGGGGGTCCTGCTCCAGGAAGGGCAGGCTGCATGGCATACATAATCCCAGGGTCACGTGGGGCCCCTCGCACTGTAACAAGCAGTTGGTAGAAATGATGGAGATGAGCAAAGCAGACGAGATGGAATGTCACAGGGCGAAGCGAGGCTGTGCCCAGACCTGGAGAAGGATCCGCTTAGACCGGTGACTGCTTTCAGCTCGGGCTTCCAGGAAAGTTGGAAAACTGCGTTTTTGTCAGCTGTCTCCCATTTTAAAACCACTGAGAAGCCAAACAAAGCTCATCTTCAGAGTGCATTTGGCTGAGAAGCTGCGCACCTGGGCCCTGCGCTCGGAGGAGAGAGCTTGCCAGGATTTCAGTCCTTCGGGGCCAGCTGTGGGCCCACCCGACAGCTGGAAACCGAGTGGGTGGGGCCACCTGCCTGCAGTCCCCGCCCACTTTCCTTATCGGGGCCAGCAAAGGAGGGCAGAATGCTGAACGCTAAGGACTCGGGGCCCCTTGTGCAGACTGACCCTTGTCAGAGACCTCTTAGGATTTCCTGGAAACTGATTATAAGCTAGTGAGAATTTATAGTGGCATAAGCATCAGACTGATGCTTAAAATATGTTGCTAAAGAAGGGCAGTATATACAGATTTGAATTGGCATCTCCCTGATGAAGATCACCATGTGCCAGACACTGTCACACATGCCAGCTTCATCTCAGCCAGCAGGGAAAGCAGTCACTCAACTCCATCAGACGGCGGAGATTAGTTGTTCAGTCGCTCAGTCGTGTCGGACTCTGCGATCCCATGGGCTGAAGCATGTAGGCTTCCCTGTCCTTCACCATCTCCCAGAGCTTGCTCAAACCATCAGGGGCATTAGTAAGTGTCTTTACTAAAGACTCTGTTAAAAGTCACTAGTAACTTGCTGGAAGCCACAATGTTAACAGGGGCATTAATGTTTGAATATATGTTACAGTCTAAAGTCTAGGTTTTTCTACCGCATTAGTTCACCCTCTATTCTGATAAGAGCAACTTAAGCAACCATAATAGTAACTTACTTTATTGATGAGCTACAGAGATGTATAAAGGTAAACATTATTCTCAAAGAGCTTACTCTGTTGTACTAAAAAAGCATTCGTGTATTAAAAATGAGTTGAATAAAACAGCTAAACACAAGAATTTGTGGGAGGGAGCCCAATGCAATACTATAATTTCTAATATCATTGAAAGGTTGAATAATTCACATGAGATGAAATGCAAAAACCAGATCCCTTGCCCCACTCACAAGCATAAGTGGAAGGCAATACTTGTGACTTTATTTCTCCCCAGTCCAAATATTCTTTTTCATGAGTTAGAATAAAATAAACCTGCAATCCTTTCTCATTGCACTGAAAATTACAATAGAAACAAAAGAACTAGAAATATTTTCTCAATTTAATGGCAAGACTCTTGGGATCCAATTAAACAAATTTTCAAGGAAAGAAGTTTCAGAAGTTTATTTCACTTGCACTAAATTTTGCTTACGTGAGTAGAGAAAAATGAGTTACAACAGAAATAGTTCACTACTCTCCAGTGGCCAAGTGGTAGCATTACACTATTTTTCTTTCAAAACATGAAATAGTAGATGTTTTTAAAGCCAAGATTTTATAAAAAATATTTTTATCCTTCCTATTTCCAATATGAACAGAAAAACCTTAAAATATAACATAAGTGGATCAGTAAAAAATGTAACTAGAAAGACCATTTTCACAAGTTTTAGAGGAGGAAAGGCTACGTGGAATGCTAGCTAAAAAGACTTCAGTCCCAGGCATTAAAAATTGGGTCTGACGATGAAGCAATAGAGAACTAGGATTTAGGGAATTTAGTGAGGAGGTTCATATGGTAAAGTAAAAGGTTTTCCAAATACCAGATGTGTGACTAGGCTATTGGTGGTGTTGGTGTTCTGCCTGAGTCATCTAAAAATACAAAAGTAATTAGCCTCCAATTAAAATAAATCAATTAATTAAAAAAAAACACCACAGTGCCTTCCATGTCATTGTTAGGATAATACTATCTTCACTTGGATGCCAGATGGGTGAAGGCAAGGGCAAAGTCATTACTGTCTCCAGAATATTTAGGTCAAGGCTCATAATTTCACCATGTAGAGATCTAGTTCACTCAGGATTAATTCAGGCAGTGGAAGTGGCTACATCAAAACCAGCCTTTCCCTTAACAAAGAGCTTTCTTAAACACCTGTACAATTGGTACCTTAAATTTATACTACTTGAGTGAAATTAGATTATGTATCTGCCCCACATTTCTAAAAAATTTACATTTCTAAAACCTGTATCCTAATGTATGTGTTCTAAAGCACTGAGGGATGATGTATGCTAATATTTGCAGCCTACTTTTAAATGCATTAAAAATCAGATGGAATAACGAAAGAATAGAGGGGTTATATATGTGATCTATATATCCATATATAGATGGATATATATGTGATAAAGAAAAGGCATCAAAATTGGAATTGTGGAATCCAGGTGATATACGGGTGCTCTTTGTATAATTCTTTCAACATTAGTGCATGTTTGAAAATCTTTATAATACGTTACGACAAAGCCTCTATCTTTTTAAGAGTCTATCAGAGTGAGTTAGAAGCAAAAGACAGCTTTAAGGAGCTGAGCAAATTCATTTGTTGATTTCAGTTTTTGTCATCATATGTGTCATCATCAAAGAAACTATCAGCATTCACGAGGTATCTCTTTGATGAAGCCTTAGTGACAGCTGCAAGTTACATGCATATGTGTGAATTTTAATTAAAGTCAGTTTCTTTCTCCAGACTGTAAGGACTATAAAAGCATCTGATTTTTCTAATCATTATATCTCTATATTGCCCAGTATGGAAACTGACACAGTGTGTTAAAAAAACCCAACTTTTATTAAAATGAATGCATGAAGAAATCGTTTGTTTCCTCCTCATGTATAATCAATAAACGAAGTATTAGTGACAGAGTCCTGAAATTAAAGAACCACTTGAATGTTATGATAAAAAGATATTTTTTGAATGAATGAATCAATGGGTGAAAAATATGAAGATGCTGCTCTTCCTGTTGTCTGTGGTTAGAGAATCTGCATTTAATTCATAGTTGCAATAATTTATTTAGAAGGAGATTAAATGGTGACAGGACATAGCTCTGCTGAGTATTTTGTGTTGCATATGTTACTCTTTTTACCAAATTTAATTTATTGGAAATATTTTGATATAGTCTCCAAAGAAATCAGCAGAAACAAACTCTTTGAGTCAGGCAGAAATCATGGATTTCTCCTTTAAAGAAGTCGTGGACCAACCACCCTTCACATTCATTTTTTTGTGTCTTTCATATTAATTAAATGAAATCATTTGGCAATGACTATGGCCTATCACTCACAGAACATATTCTGGGTCTGTGATGACATGGAGGGTGGGGTGGGGTGTGTGGAAGGGAGACGTGTATGCTTGTGGCTGATTCACATTGTTGTAGGGCAGAAGCCAACACAGCTCTGTGAAACAAGTATCCTCCAATTACAGAAAAAGAACAGATTCTGGACAATTCCCCAAGAAGAGTTTTTCCTGTCACCCTTCCCAGTTTCCAGACGACAGGTGAGAATGCATAGAATTCTTGACTTTGTAATTTCATTTTGATTCCATGTGGGGAGAGCCACGTGCTTGAGAGACAGACGTAGGGCTCCAAGCCAATGGTTCTCAACGTGTGGCCCTGGACCGGCAGCATTAGCGTTGCTGCAAACTCGTCAGAGTGCCAGTTCTTGGTCCAGACCTGCAGAACCAGAAACTGTGGGGGCAGGCCCAGTGATCTGTGTTTCTAGGAGCCATCCAGGTGATCCTGATTCACAATAATACTAAAATCTGAGAGCTCCACTACTCAAAGCATGATCCAGCAGCACCGGCATCACCTGGAAGCTTATTAGAAATGCATAATTTTGTGCCCTGCTCCAGACCTATTAAATCTGAATTTGCACGATAGCAAGATCTGTATGCCGGAGAAGGCAATGGCAACCCACTCCAGTACTCTTGCCTGGAAAATCCCATGGACGGAGGAGCCTGGTAGGCTGCAGTCCGTGGGGTCTCTAAGAGTCAGGCACGACTGAGCGACTTCACTTTCATGCATTGGAGAAGGAAATGGCAACCCACTCCAGTATTCTTGCCTGGAGAATCCCAGGGACAGAGGAGCCTGGTGGGCTTCCTTCTCTGGGGTCGCACAGAGTCGGACACAACTGAAGCGACTTAGCAGCAGCAGCAGCAGCAGCAAGATCTGTATGCAGATTAAAATTTGAGAAGTCTTGCTCTAAGGCAGAGTGAAAAACTGTCATTTTTTAAAATTAGTGCCAAATTTTTAAATAGTGGATAAAGTGTCAAGCTTCCATCTTGGAAAACTTAAATGGCATCCAATGCCTTATTGAGTTTAAACACTATACGTTTTTGAGAGCACCACCTTGGACTTTTTGCTATTGGATTATTTTACTGCCAAAATTCACACTAGACCATAGGATATTTTTCATCCTGAATAATTAAACCCTTTGAAGATGGCCAGTGTGCTACACACAGAACTAAGAAGTAAATGGTTTTAGATAAATTTCAGCTCACTTATAAGAGCATGGGTGAGAAAACTAAAAAAGTAGGCCTCTTGGAATAACTGAAATTTGAGTATTAGCAAATAGCTTTCTCTTTCAACATTAAAAGGACGTGAAGATCACTCACACACTTCACCTGTATCATGCACATACAGATGACAGAGGGCTAGCAGGCAGTGTACAAATTAACCTAACAGATCCCACATATATAAACCGAACTCTTTGAAGAGTCAAGTGCTAATAATATCCAGTGATTTAAAGGAAGAAATCTTGACATTTGATTAAACAGAATACTGAATTCAAAGTATTACTATTTAAGGTAAATGTCTTATATTCCATGCTCAGTCTTCCAGGTGACCTGCTAAAGGGGCCAGAAAGATGAACAAGGGCTAGTCCTTATTAAAGGTTAGTAGAAAACTACAGTTTTGTTATTGAGGTAGTGCAATGTGGTGTAGTGTTGACCTTTGCTACTCAGGGTGTGAGCCATGCAACGATGCTATCCCATTGCTGGGGCTTGTCAGAGATGCTGAGGCCCACGTCCTAGCCCAGACACACTAAAGCAGGGTCAGCATGTTGTCATGATGCCCCGCCCTGCACATAAACTTCCAGCAGTGTTGATGTAGAACGTGAATTCTGGAGCCAGATTGCTTGGATTTCAATCTCAGTTCTGCTCCTTAGTATCTGTGTGGCACTGGGCAAGGAATAGAATCAGTCAGTGCCTCAGTTTCTTCATCTGTTAAGTAGGAATAATAAATAATCATTAAGAAATACGGACATTTTAGGACTTCACATGTGTTAATAGATGAAAAGGGTCAGAATGGTGCCAAGTTCACAGGAAACACTCAGTAAAATATTTCTTCACTCCTTGTGCTGAAAAGAAGTCATGTTCAAATAGTGCATTTGGAATATCACATACTATTTTGCAGTCAAGCCACTGGATATTTACTTTATGCTCTTCAGAGGTTTATTTTGAAAAAGAGAAAATAAAAGTGGTACTGATATCTCATTAGTGGCATCACTCAGTCGTGTCTGACTCTTTGTGACCCCATGGACTGTAGCCTACCAGGCTCCTCCATCCGTGGGATTTTCCAGGCAAGAGTACTAGAGTGGGGTGCCATTGCCTTCTCCAGAGGATCTTCCCGACCCAGGGACTGAACCCAGGTCTTCTGCATTGTAGGCAGACACTTTACCGTCTGAGCTCATCAGTCATCTCTAATAACCACATTAAACTAGTAGAGCTGTGGAAAATTTATTTTTAATTAAGAACTTTTGTAAAGGAATACTATACATTCATAGAAAACATGCTAGAATGATGACCACCAAAAATGTTAACCTGATCTGCAAGATTACTGAGAGGCCTTTTTGTTTCTTTATTATGTTTTAAAATTTTTATACACCATTTTATCTAGAGAAGTAACTAAAAATATTATAAAGCCTTAGTAATGACTCAGATTAGGTAACTTTCTACGACTTTACTAACCCACGATCCTGATTTATGACTTTAAAAGAGACAAAATAAATTCAGCAACTCAAATCTATTATTCCTTAATTTCTAATTATATACTGGAATTATATATATATATATATGTAACTATATATTTTTTTTCACATGATCTGAAACAAATGTCTATTGTTCAAAGCAATGGGGGAATTTTTAAATTTCCTACTTTTTTGGTTTGCCAATTACCTATGAAGATAATTTATTAGACTATTATAATTCTGGGAATATTTTGTAGTTCAATAATGTCTTTCATTTTCAAATAGAAATGACCTTTATAACTACCAAGTTAAAAGGATTATACTAAAAAAGTCTTTGCTGCTAAAATAGTGTCTCCAGTGTCTGCCATGTCCTAGATAGAATTTTCTTTTGAGAAAACCATAGTTACTTCTTTTCAGTGGCCTCATTCAAACAAACTTACATTATTACAAGACAAAATAAAGGGCATGCTGGTGTTCAAAGGTGTGAAATGCCATTTTTCTCGCAGCACTATATGGTAAGGGCAAATAATTTTTCTTCTTGAGTTTTAGAAATGAGGTCAGTTAAGGGTTTAGACATTTCAAAGGAAAAAAAATGTATTTTCTACAGGACCATGTAAAATTTATGCGATTCAATGTGAAATTTATGTGATTCAATGCTTCTAAAATTATTTCTGCAACTGAAAATGTTCAAATATTATTTGAGTGTAACCAACATTATACATTTACTGAAAATCCTTATGACCATTGTTTTAGAGGAAAAACAAAAGTAATGTTGACCTAAAATTCTACTTCTGTATTTTTATATCCATTATTCTTATATTCTCCACAAATAGCTTTTATTTAAAAAAAAATTAAAGTATAGTTGATTTACAATGGTGTTAGTTTCAGGTTTACAGTAAAGCAGTCAATTAATATATATATATATATTTCAGATTCTTTTCCATTATAGGCTGTTACAGTTCTGTTTGCTATGTGTGCTGTTTATCTATTTTATATATAGTCGTGTGTATCTGTTAATCCTAAACTCCTAATTTGTCCCTCCTCCCTTTCCCTTGGGCAACCATAAGTTTGTTTTCTTTCTTTCTTTTTTTTAATTTTATTTTATTTTTAAACTTTACATAATTGTATTAGTTTTGCCAAATATCAAAATGAATCCGCCACAGGTATACATGTGTTCCCCATCCTGAACCCTCCTCACTCCTCCCTCCCCATACCATCCCTCTGGGTCGTCCCAGTGCACTAGCCCCAAGCATCCAGTATCGTGCATCGAACCTGGACTGGCAACTCGTTTGTTTTCTACCTCTGTGGGTCTATTTCTGTTTTGTGAATAAGTTTATTTGTATCACTTTTTAGTTAAGTAAGACAGAGAAAAAAAATATTACATGATATCACATATACGTGGAATCCAAATAGCTTTTTGGTATGTGATATCTGGTGCTTTGAAAGGACAGTGACATAAAAGATCTGCAGTCTCAAAGGCCTTAGGTCTCCTACTCTGCAAAGTGACATTTTTCTCATTAGAGAAACAGTCTCTAACTGTTTCATTACAAGGCTTTTACCTCTATTACTATATTATATAAGCTGAAATTGGTGGTGTCTTGAAATCTCTTCAAGTCACAGCTTACTCCTTGGAGAAGATGGCCAACATCTAGGTACAAGTCGATGATATAGAAAGAATTGTTTTGAAATAGTAGCAAAACATAATTTTATCTGAAAATGCTTTCTTTAAACACCTATTTTTTTAAGAAAATAAATTGCATCCAGTTGATTAAAGAGATTCCTGTTTTCTAATTAGAGAAGGCTTAATAGTAATCTAATTATATCTCCATATATTATCTTTCGGAGAAGGTGATGGCACCCACTCCAGTACTCTTGCCTGGAAAATCCCATGGATGGAGGAACCTCGTAGGCTGTAGTCCATGGGGTCACGAAGAGTCGGACACGACTGAGCGACTTCACTTTCACTTTTCACTTTCATGCGTTGGAGAAGGAAATGGCAACCCACTCCAGTGTTCTTGCCTGGAGAATCCCAGGGATGGGGGAGCCTGGTGGGCTGCCGTCTATGGGGTCACACAGAGTCGGACACGACTGAAGCGACTTAGCAGCAGCAGCAGCATATTATCTTACCATGAATTATATTTTATGAAACATGTTATTAAGTTAAAGTCAGTAGAAGAGAAAAGAGTTTCAGAGCTTGGAAACCCACTGATATCTAAGGGGAGCCTTTAATTTCATATTGGTGTTTATATGAGTAAAACAAGAAATTCACTGAAATCTCTAGTCTTAATCTTTTCAAAGGCCATTACAAAGGAAAAAAAACAATATTATCTTTGAAGAAAAACTGAAATTAAAGATGTAACTATTGTCAAACATTTAAATTCTAGTTCCCAGAAAAAAAAAAAAAAAAAACAACAGAAAGTGTATTCAATCTTTGGGATTCCTTATTAGCAGAATTGTATTTGGGATTCTTGTTTGCGTGATAAATTGAGAGGATGTTCTCAGGTGAAAACTGCAGGGAAGTGAGGAAAACAGACTAAGACAGGGAAACAAGATAAACCCAGAGTGGTTTCAGCTGGAGTCTAGCCTCAGCCTGATCCTGTAGCATGGCGGGTGGGGTGGGGCATGGGAGCTTGAACTGCAGCATTGAAGGTGCCCATCCAGAAGTGAGAGCCTGGGCTGTTATTCTGTATATGACAGTCACAGGACACAGTCACCTCCTTGAAAGAAGAATCTGCTAGACATCTGATAGAATCTGCAAGGCAGTTCCTATCAGCCTAGGCCAGGCTTCTGGAGAAGTGTGCGGCTATGAGCTGTTTTCAGCCCACCCTGCAGCAGCTCTGCAAAGGAACTCTGGGCTGGTACCAGCAAAATCTGCTTGCTCTCTGTGCCCTCTGGACCAGCCAAGCAGTGAGTGCTCAGACTAACTGCTCAAATTCAAGCAGTAGGCCTAAGTGGTGCTGTCTTTTTTTTTTTTTTTTAAGTGGTGTTGTTTTATTCAATTCTTTTTAAAATTTATTTATTTGTTTAATTGCAGGATAATTACTTTACAATATTGTGATGGTTTTTGCCATACATCAACATGAATTGGGCTTCCCTGGTAGCTCCGCTGGTAAAGAATCTGCCTGCAAAGCAAGAGACCCTGGTTCCATTCCTGGATCATGAAGATCCCTGGGGAAGGGATAGGCAACCCACTCCAGTATTCTTGGGCTTCCCTGGTAGCTCAGACAGTAAAGAATCCACCTGCAATGTGGGAGACCTGGATTTGATCCCTGGGTTGGGAAGATGCCCTGGAGGAGGGCCTAACAAACTACTCCAGTATTCTTGGCTGGGGAATCCCCATGCACAGAGGAGCTTGGCAGGCTACAGTCCATGGGGTTGCAAAAAGTTGGACACAACTGAGCAACTAAGCACAGCAAAGCAACAACATGAATTGGCCACAGGTATACAAGGAAAAGCTTTATAGACAAGTAAAAGCTAAGTGGCTTTTAACATATGAAAAAGAAACATATGCTAAGCATAGGTGTCAAAGACACAACGTTGGAAGTAATTCATGTCTACTGTTAGGTGTACTTTTCCAGGAGTGTAAAATTTCCCTATTACTCCATTTTCTGCATACAAAGAAAAACATTATTTATGAAACTTTCCAGGCTAACTTTAAATTTCATCAAACAGGACAATATATTTATGGGTTCTATAGGATATGATGCTTGCAATGTAAATAAGAGCCTGAAAAATTTTATTTTGACATTAGATATTTTTCTTTTTTTAAAGAATATTTATTTATTTGACATGCAGGATCTTCACTGTGACATGCAAGATCTTTCACTGTTGTGTATGGACTCTCTAGTTGTGCACACAGGCTTAATTGCTCCTCAGACATGTGGCATCTTAGTTTTCTGACCAGAGATAAAACCTGTGTCCTCTGCATTGCAAGGCAGATTCTCAACCACTGGACTACCAGGGAAAACCATATTTTTCTTTTTTTCATTTCATTTTCTCTCACATTCAATTAACTCAACATCTTAGATCACAAATTTCTAAAATTCTATACAAAAAACAAAGAAATAATCATAAATGTGCTAAAAAACATACTTATATGATGTTTACTGAAGATCTATTTAAAATATTAAAGTATTCAAAATATCCAATTAAAATAGAGATTAGAAAGATAATGTGCAGCTATGTAATGGAAGATTACAAAGTTATTAAAAGTCATGTCATAGAATATTTTAGGACATGGAACTGTTTGCATTAAGTGAAAATAAAAGGTTAAAACACAGATTGTGAATATTATCCCATTTTATGAAAAAGTACTAATTGTGCATAAAGAGACCAGCTGCGTGTATACCCCTTATGTGCATAAAGAGACTAGCTGCATGTATACCCCTTATGTGCATAAAGAGACTAGCTGCGTGTATACCCCTTATGTGCATAAAGAGACTAGCTGTGTGTATACCCCTTATGTGCATAAAGAGACTAGCTGCGTGTATACCCCTTATGTACAGTGTTGGGAGTCCCAGGTGCCACTAGCGGTAAAGAGCCCACCTGCCAATGCAAGAGACATAAGAGACGTGGGTTCAATCCCTGGGTCGGGATCCCTAAGAGGAGGAAATGGCTACCCACTCCAGTAATCTTGTCTGGAGAATCTCATGGACAGAGGAACCTGGCAGGGCTACAGTCCATAGGGTCGCAAAGAGTCAGACATGACTGAAGTGATTTAGCACACATGATGCACACGTGTACAGTGTTATCTCTGTGTGGCTTGGGTGTTTGGATTAAAGGTGATGTATTTGGGATTTTCTTTTCTCATTTCCATTTAAAAATTTTTCTATGACAAGTCTAGGTTTCTTTATTCTTTTGGAATAAGAAAAAGCTGATTTAATAATATCAACTTGAGTGGACTTGCTATTAAAGTCACCCAAACAAATTTCAAGGTTTTTTCCTATACTGATAATTCTCCAATTTTTCATCTGTTTCCCTGAATCTATCCTCTGAATATTCAGACGAAGTGTGAAAATAGCTAGTTTTTAATCACTATTTGTAATGTTTATGTCATCCCAATAATCATGAAATTCTATTTCAGTCTACATGGAAACTTCATATTTTTTTTTTTAAATAAACACGTCAAAGATTTTATTCAACTCGTTGATTAATGACTAAATCAATCAGATGACAAGGCAAATTCACCAGGATTTTGAGGAAGCTTCATATTTTTAAACTTCACTTCTAATATTTCTAGGCCCTTTCTTACCTATTCTTTGCATTGTGACATCTAATTTAGAATAACACACCAATTATTTTGGGAATATGTATTATAATACATAAATACACAGTAATAATAGTTGCCACTTTGTGGCCTATATAACAACAGGTACTGTGTTAACTTTTGTACTATAAGAAATCACAAAAGCACTTCGAAAACCCTGTACTTTAAAGACAAAAGAAAACAAATGACTTGATGATCATCTTCTTTTCTACATGTTTTATTCACCTTTAATCAACATGAAATGATCTAGAAAATTTCCCCTCAAACAGCAAGATATCTACTGTTTAATGTGGTCACAAAAGAAGATGCTGGTGGTGGCCACAGAATGCCAAAAGAGAATGAAATATGAAAAATTCAGGGTATCTTCTAGATGTTTTGGGAGATGAGGCTGAACTCCACTAAAGTGGTTTTCCAGTGTTCTCTTTTCCTTTCCTGAGGGTGATGTTATGTAGGAAAAGCTAGCAACAAGATTCGGAAATCATGCTTCATGCCATGCACAAGGCTAGAACAACCCTCTCACCTCTTTCTTCACTTCTTCTTCATCTTCCAGTGTCAAAGCAGCCAGTTGTTTAGCTCTCTGCTCCATCAGATTCACATATCGGATTGGATTTGACAAAGCTTCAATCACATCTAAATAGGAAAGAGACATTTTAGATTGATGGTCCTGGAGATATTGATTAGCCACCATGCATCAATCTATCCATCCATCCCTTCATCCATCCTTCCAATCACCCATCCATCCATGTATTTGTTCATCATCTCTCTACTTGTCCATCCATTTACTGATTCACCATCCATCTTCCATCTTTCCATCTACCCATATAACTATCTACTTATCCATCCAACACTTTGGAAATGGACAAGAGCCCACTGGCTGAACCTCAGGAAGACAGAACTCAAAGGTCATCTCTGAGTCACACTGGACAAGCTCCAATTCAGGATGTGCCAGTGCTCCAAATTTTTAAGTTTTATTTGAGCATTTCATCCAATTCAGACATGGCCCACAAATTTGTCCTGTTTCCCACACTGGTGATTCACAGGAGACATTTCCCATAGAAAGGCTGCTTTACAGACTGTTGAAACAACCCAGTGATTTGGCAATATGGGTATCATTTGAACATGATGCTGTCTAGCTGGAATGAGTTATGGCTGCTGTCTTCAGATTGGACACCTGCTCCAAGACTGCCATAGTCTCCACCACTTCCCAGGATCTTCCACTCAGGTACCTTGGCACCACAAGCATTTAAATGTATGATTCCAGGCTGACATCATCATAAGTTAATTTCTATAGTTTAAGATTTCACTCATAGAAAGGGTCAGGATTCTAAAACTGGCTGAAGGCAAATTCACTGCACAGACCTAGATAGACTGTGTAGTATCAGGTAGCATTGGTTAGAAAGTACTGAACTCATGAGAATAATATTACCAATGGATAAAAATGCTCAATAATTTATTGAGATTTAAACTAAAATTTATTCACAAAGGTTTGATGAATTTACTTCTAAACATGCATACAAACATAGAGGTGATTCTGAGGTCACACTCTCTTGACTTTGTTTAGTCCTGTTTTTTTTCCACTGAGTCACAAAAATACGGATGACCCCAGATGGAGCTCTCCTTCCGGGTTAGGTGGTTTACCTGCATATGTGTCTGGGACATAGTCCTTCACCTCTATGTAGACAAAGAGCGCTGGCAGCATGAGAGGCTGGTTCCTCTCATTCCTCAGACAGATGTAGTGATAGCCTGGAGGGTGACATGATACCATGCATCACAGTTTCTCATAATGCGAAACATCTGTTTGATCGGAGTACTTATTTCAGATGACTCTGGATGACCAACAGCTTACTTCTACCTCATTTTAATCATATGCTCTTGACTGATAGGCTATTATTTTTCTCATCAAACAGGAAACTAATGTTGACTCTGATTTTTTTTTCTCCCTTTCCAACCCTGTTTTTCCCCACAAGAGAGAATTTGAAACCATGTGTCACAGATTGAATTATCAGTCCAAATTTGTGCCCTGTATATGATTTCTTGGTTGGGGGGTTAGCCTGTTTGGACAATGGGATGTTAGTGATGTGTACAAGCAGAGGCTTCACACGCACTTGCAGATACAAGCGTGCATCCCACTGGGCTGCTGTGAGATGCCTGGGAGTGCAACTGCTTCTTCACCTGGAGCCCCTGCGTGAGCAGGTGTGGGAAGCCCACAGCCTCAAGCACAGCTGCACAGCCAAACCTCACCGAGCCCTACTACTCCATGCCTGTGAGCACGAAGATGAAACACCTTTTATAACCTTTTAATTTTCAGGTAGTTTGTTACACATTACATCTGGCAAGAGTCGACTGGCCTAGTAGTCATAGCACATCACAAAAACATAATATTGCCAGATGAAATATATAATCTCATAATCCTTTTTACAGAGTGAAACACCAAAACAACAAGTAGCTTCCTACATCCTTCTTTAATAATCTTCTAAGGCAGTGATGATTTTCTTTACAACTTTGATAAAAAGTTTCCCACAATGCTATCCATACCTGGCCGAATTGCTTGTACTGGCAAGATTCGGTGACCAATAAATTTACCTCCTTCTTCATAAACTGCTATCCTCAGACAGGCTAGCGAAGGAAGAACCACCTATAGGACATTGAGAATACATGTGGTTACAAAAAAGAGTGACTCCCAGAGAGAATTAGAAAGGTAATATTCAAACAGGCCCTACTTTTCCAAATCCAAGTAGAAGTTTCTGCTGAGCCAATTGATAAAAAGTTAAGTTACTGCTCTATAATTTAGATTTTCAAAAAGAGAAGGATTACCAGAGATATGGCTTCATCTGTGTTTTATCACCTTTTCAAAATGAGGAATCTGTTCAACAAACAGACCATTTTCTTTTGACATGAACATTCTCAAGGCAGAAATGACAAAAGTTCTATGTTTAAATACTGTGAGTTAATGGTTTAATCACAGTTTGAGCATTCACTATTATATTTTCAAAGCAAACTACCTTTGTACTTTGGAGCAAATGCAAAAATTATAAAGTAGCTTTCAAGGATAGCTTTCAAAATAAGATTGCTTTATTTATTTGTAAATTCCCAAATTAGCCATAAGTAGTACTCTTGCCTGGAAAATCCCATGGCTGGAGGAGCCTAGTAGGCTATAGTCCATGTGCTCGCAAAGAGTCGGACACGACCGAGCGACTTAAAAAAAAAAAATTGCTTACTTTTTTTTTTCTCTCAGTGTAAAACATCTGGAGTACATATGCAACTATACTATATCAACATGTCAAGACCATGAGGCCAATTATACCTTAGATATGTATTTCTTTGGAACATAAGAAAACTAACATTTATTGACTACTTTCAATGGGTTAGATATTTTCTAAATGTTTTCAGTATATTTAGAAAATACTCATATAAGAATGCTATGATGTAGACAGTATTACTAAATCCAATTAACATAAAAAAAAAAAAAAGCTGGAGTGCAGAGATCTTTACCACAGATAGGATACCCTCTTTGCAGAAGACTGCCTTTGTAGATATTTTGGCCAGATAAAAGCAAAGTGATAAAGAGTGCACTCTACTTTCTACTGCACTTAATGTCTTCCTTTTTGTTTAAACCATGTGTGAAAAAGATCTGTTTTTTGGTGAAAGCAGAGGGAAAGACAAGTTGAATGTAAAAGGTAACTCTATCAGATAGAATCCAGACAAGTTACAAAGACCAGTGCCAGTGGTTGGAGATTCCAGGAGTTAATTGCTGTGCTTTTTAAAGGAAGCGCGGACTTCCTTTATTTTGGCTACCGTATTACTCCCTACTTACCATTCCACTTCATTCGAATTGTAGTGAAGATATATCATTTATCACTTGTATTATGAGAGGCTATGAGTTAAATTACATGTTATTCTGGTCCTCCAAATGAGGTATCCTAGAATTAACTGATTCACAATTATGAAAAATCCAAGCAAGCAATTCACAGAAATCTTGAGGTTTTCAAGATAGTTTTGAAAATGCTATTATATTATTAATGTGTAACATCCCAAATGAAACAATAAGTAATTCCTCATTTCATATTTTTTCCAGTATGCTGCTGCTGTATAGAACACCTGAAATGACTCTTTGCGACTCCATGGACTCCTCTGTCCATGGCATTCTCCAGGCAAGAATACTGGAGTGGGTTGTCATTTCCTTCTCCAGGAGATCTTCCTGACCCAGGGACTGAACCCAGGTCTCCCACGTTGTAGGCAGATGCTTTACTCTCTGAGCCACCAGGTAAGTCATAAAACACCTAGAAGAAGCATTAACATCTAACGTGAAGGACATAAGACCAACCTTTTTGAATACAATGGGTTCTTCTTCCCAGATGGGATTTACAGCGTTTCCTTGTGATGTTTTGGTCTTAAATGCCTTCCTCCTTGTGTCCACAGGCAAACCAAACATATCCACTTCCACATAAGTCCCGACTTTCTTATCAGAGAGAAACTGACCTGAAATAATCTAGAAAGTTTTTTTAAATTAAAAAAAAAAAAAAAAAAAAACTCTTAAAAATGAATAACAATTATACAAGAGAAAACTTCAGGGAGGGACAAATGCTAATGATGACTGTTGAGCCATAATCAAAGTAAAACATAAACAACAGTACAAATATTATTTCTTTTCTGGTTAAAGAATTGTTAGAAGAATAATGATAATGCCAGGGTTAGGGGTTAATTAATAAGACAAAGTTGTATAGGGGTGAAATACATGAACAAGCATGAAAAGTTTGATGAGATTATGGCTTTTACATTTGAGAGATACTATCTATTAAAAGTTAAAAGTTGATTTTTAGAGCCAACTGAATATAAGGATTTTTCTAATACTTAATAACTTTATAAGAGAAAAAAATTCTCATTTTAGCATGATTCAGTTCAGTTCAGTTCAGTTCAGTTGCTCAGTCGTGTCTGACTCTTTGTGACCCCATGCACTGCAGCATACCAGGCCTCCCTGTCCATCAAGAACTCCTAGAGTTTACTCAAACTCATGTCCATTGAGTCAGTGATGCCATTCAACCATCTCATCCTCTGTTGTCCCCTTCTCCTCCCGCCTTCAATCTTTCCCAGCAGCAGGGTCTTTTCAAATGAGTCAGCTCTTTGCATTAGGTGGCCAAAGTTTTGGAGTTTCAGCTTCAACCTCAGTCCTTCAACATCAGTCTAGACCACCTGACCTGCCTCTTGAGAAATATGTATGCAGGTCAGGAAGCAACTGTTAGAACTGGACACGGAACAATAGACTGGTTCCAAATAGGAAAAAGGAGTACGTCAAGGCTGTATATTGTCACCCTGCTTATTTAACTTATATGCAGAGTACATCATGAGAAACGCTGGGCTGGATGAAGCACAAGCTGGAATCAAGATTGCTGGGAGAAATATCAGTAACCTCAGATATGCAGATGACACCACCCTTATGGCAGAAAGTGAAGAACTAAAGAATCTCTTGATGAAAGTGAAAGAGGAAAGTGAAAAAGTTGTCTTAAAACTCAGCATTCAGAAAACTAAGATCATGGCATCCAGTCTCATCGCTTTGTGGCAAAAAGATGGGGAAACAGTGGAAACAGTGGCTGACTTTATTTTTTGGGGCTCCAAAATGAAAATGAAAATTAAATGAAATTAAAAGATGCTTATTCCTTGGAAGGAAAGTTATGACCAACCTAGACAGCACATTAAAAAGCAGAGACATTACTTTGCCAACAAAAGTCCGTCTAGTCAAGGCTATGGTTTTTCCAGTGGTCATGTATGGCTTTGAGAGTTGGACTATAAAGAAAGCTGAGTGCTGAAGAATTGATGCTTTTGGACTGTGGTGTTGGAGAAGACTCTTGAGAGTCCCTTGGACTGCAAGAAGATCCAACTAGTCCATCCTAAAAGAAATCAGTCCTGAATATTCATTGGAAGGACTGATGTTGAACCATGATTGTAGATGAAATTAAAAGGTTGCTTAAGAGTACAAATTTAACACATAGCATAGTAGAAAGTCTAGGATTAAAAAAATCTTCTTGTTCATAAAATTCAATTTGACAGACTAGTTATAATACCATGCTACTCCAATTCTCAAAATTGTTACACTTTAATAAAAAGCCACAATAATGATAAAAGTACTAAAAACAAATACCAACTTTAAACTATTAAACTCAGTTTACCATCACTCCTAACTGCACTGGTTAACCATCCACATGATTGTGGTATCCTTTGCCTAGCTATAAAGCTAATGAATATCGTGGAATTAAATGAGGTTTTAAAACTACACGCTCATAATTTTCAGAATCTGAGGGGTTCTCGACTGTTATAAAAGTTAATGGAGACAGACACAATGTCCTTCTGCTTTAACAACAGAGAGGGAAATGTGGAAAGCAAGTGTTGGTGGAACGGACTCAGTGATCTGTGTTATCTGATTGACAAAGCTTCACTTTCTGAGCTCCAGTCGGTGACAGGAGACAGAATCACCAAGATGATGGCTGGGCTGGAAACGGACACAATGGCGGCCTGGGGATGGCCATGGTGACTGGGGAGGCCAATGGCAGCTGCATGCTGATGTGGTTAGAGATGCCACACAAGTTAGAAAGTTATGAGGAGGAGGCTGTTTACCCTGGGAATGCATTTACCCTGGGAAAATGCATTTCTCCTGAATATTCTCTGTGCCTGAGTGCATGAGACCTGCAAGGAATAATCTCTTTGTTTCCTTTGAGGTTCTACATGAGAACAACGTAGCAGACATTTTATAGTATGTTTGAAACTTCCAAGTTAAACGAGTCATGCTGGGAATTCAGATGCATCAAAGATGGTGTGTGCTTAAGATTTTTTTTAAATGAGTTTTAAATTTTTTCTTTTCCTTTTTTTATCTTTATCTGCTCAGCATGTGGATCTTAGTTCCCCACCCAGTGATTGAACCCGCATTGAACCCCCTGCATTGGCAGTGTGGAATCTTAACCACTGGACCCCCAGGGAAGTGACAATATGCTTAAGATTTTGATTAAAATAGACTTCTTAACTAAATTAATAACACTGAGGCTCAATATTCTCTTAAGTAAAATAGGATCATGGAACACAACCAGAGCTCAGAGGTCCACTCTGGCATTATAAAGTCTATGTCAGGGGATCAAAACAAAGACAATACTGGGTGGATGTGAGCTGCATTTTGGCTCCAGCCGTCATGGTGAAGGCAGGATTCTGCTGCAGGGTCTCTGAGGCATTATGGCCTGTCCATTCAGAGGACACTGACATCTCCAGAGCAGCGTCTCCACTCTGGACTCGGGCAGCAGTGTACACCTGTCTGGGACTCAACTGTTTTCCCCAGTTTCTCTATGTGTTTATTTATAATCACTTACATTGTCATGGTAGAATTTTCAAGAAAGAATAAACAACAAAGCAAACATATAAAATGAGATGAATTGTCAAACAAGGACAAAAGATTATTTTGATAAAATATCACTATCAGTTTGACCTGACTACAACTACAGTTAACAAGAATTCTAAAATAGCATTTTATCTGTGAGTGATGTTTGAGTTTATCTTAATCAAACTTGACAGGAATTAAACATCCTTTGCTGAAAACAATTTCCTAAACTAAATATAATCTTGAAGCTCTAATTCTGCCAACTCCACTTGGCAGATATATGGGGTGAAATAATTTCAAATGATATCATTGAGAAACACTCCAGTGCAACTTTATTTTTAATCTCTAGTGTAAATGACATAAATTTTAAAGTAAAAAAGGGTTCAACAAGCTTAGAATAGATATAAATTAGTGAAATTGTTATTGTTATTGTTCAGTCACTAAGTCATATCTCTTTGTGACCTCGTGGACTATATAGAGTACTTTTTTAACACAGTTTTTTATATGCTTTTGGTTTAGGGTCAATCGGAAAATTGCATTTATGCTTTATTAAAAAGGTTTCTTAGTGCTGCAATTATCCAGTTAAACAGAAAAGAATAGAACTGCTTTATGATCCAGCAATCCCATTGCTGGGCATACACACTGAGGAAACCAGAAGGGAAAGAGACACGTGTACCCCAATGTTCATCGCAGCACTGTTTATAATAGCCAGGACATGGAAGCAACCTAGATGCCCATCAGCAGATGAATGGATAAGAAAGCTGTGGTATATATACACAATGGAGTATTACTCAGCCATTAAAAAGAATACATTTGAATCAGTTCTAATGAGGTAGATGAAACTGGAGCCTATTATACAGAGTGAAGTAAGCCAGAAAGAAAAACACCAATACAGTATACTAACGCATATATATGGAATTTAGAAAGATGGTAACAATAACCCTGTGTACGAGACAGCAAAAGAGACACTGATGTATAGATCAGTCTTATGGAATCTGTGAGAGAGGGAGAGGGTGGGGAGATTTGGGAGAATGGCATTGAAACATGTATAATATCATGTATGAAACGAGTCGCCAGTCCAGGTTCGATGCACGATACTGGATGCTAGGGGCTGGTGCACTGGGACGACCCATTGGGAAGGTATGGGGAGGGAGGACGGAGGAGGGTTCAGGATGGGGAACACAGGTATACCTGTGGCAGATTCATTTCGATATCTGGCAAAACTAATACAATATTGTAAAGTTTAAAAATAAAATAAAATAAAAAAAAAAGTAAATGAAACTTAGCTACAACAATCAATGGCTTATAGGGTTCATGTAAAAAGTTTTTTATAAAAATGATTTCCCATTTATAGTATTAAAAATATTTTCTCACAGCTAAAAAATACCTTGTATCTCCTATAAAATCAATTTCAAAGACTGCAGAAATCATTTGCAATTAATTTTTTGAGGGTCAGATATATGTTTAATGATGTGATTCTTGTATTTAAGCCACCAGGGAAGCCCTTAATACCATTACTCACTATGTGTTATAAATTCCTGAATACTCTGATAGATTTTCAAAAGCCATGCTATGGTAACTGGAGGACTTTTATTCAATATTTAATAATTTATTTAGAGAATACCTTTATTTTCTCTAATTTTGCTCAGTGTGGCTATTTTTCTAAAACTAACGGTGGGAGAGAAGACCAGATTTCTCCAATATGAGTCACTGATTTTTGTGGTTTTGGCTTTCCTGGTGGCTCAGACAGTAAAAAATCCACCTGTAATGCAGGAGATCTGGGTTTGATCCCTGGGTCGGAAAGATCCCTTGGAGAAGGGAATCCCCTCTCCATATTCTTGCCTGGAGAAACCCATAGACAGAGGAGCCTGGCAGCCTACAGTCCATGGGTTTGCAAAGAGGTGGACACGACTGAGTGACTAAGCGCATACACACACACACACACACACACACACACAGCTTTTGTGGTACATTTCTCCGTAGGATCTTTGCACCTAAAGAAAGGACTAGCCTTTCTTTAGGTGAATCTCAGCAACTTGCTTCACTGATTTTGGATCTAATTTTTAGCCCATTAAAAAGTGGGGCATCTTGTGCATATAGCTTTTGAAAACTTTTAAATAATTTTTAATATGAATATGAAAACTTTTAATGTGAATGAAAACTTTTAATATGAATATAACTTTTAATATTAAAACTTTTAATATGAACTTTCTGAAACTTTTAATATGAATATGAAGGAAGTGAAGACTTTATTGGGAAGTAAATGCTTAATGACTAAATTACTTTACACAAAATAGGTGTTGTTGAAGACTTTTGCTGGGTACAGTCGTGTGATGGGGTGAACATACCTTAACAGATAAAGTGTTGGCCACTATGCCGTCCACGATGCCTTCTGTGAATGGATCAAAGTGCTTGTCAGGTCTCCTCATGAACTCCGGCTTCAGCCTGTAGCCACTCTTCCCATTATATTCATACATCCCCATGTTTATCTGCATAGCCAGGTCTGTGAATAAAACACACAAACCTTACTGGGACTGTATTTACACCTGGAGCAAGAACATAAGATTGTATTACAATACACTTCTGCTCCCCCTTTAAGAAGAAAGACTTATCATTATAGAAACTTAGGAAACAGACAAGAAAAAAAAAAACAAGCTGTCATCTCCAAATTCAGAGGTAAACCACTGCCAACAGGTTGGTGTATATTTTGTTTTTCTATTTAAAACATATTCATATATTTGAATATATAAATTATATGCAGTATGTCCATTTCATTAAATATTCATTTGCTTTAATTTTAACAACTGTATAAAATATTTTTGGATAGATACACCTGAATACATGGACTATACCAGGCCCCACTCTGGACATATTTATGCCTCTTCCAAATTTTTATCATTACATATAATGTTTCGATTTTACCACGTTGTTGAGGTGAAATCTTTGAAATCTTTGAAGACATCATTAATGATGCTCTTAGGAGTGAATTCTCTAGGTCAGAAAATATGTTTATTGCAAAAGCCTTTTGATAATTCTTACTAAGATGCCCTTCAGAAAGTTTAAATCTCCAATCCATGTTTTTGAGGATGGACTTCTTCATACTTAACCAACAGTAGATACTATAATTCTTTTTTTAATTTATAGGAAAATTTTTTTCTTTTAATTTTTTTTATTTGTTTGATTACTTACTACCAATATCTAATCACTCCTTGACTTGTTTCTAATGGACAAAGATTCCTGGTCAAAGTTTGCTAAGACTTGATCAATGTATGAAATAAATGTCTACATTATTTGCAATTGCTAGAGCTAAACAAACAAGCTTTAAAGTCATAATGAATTTGAGAAGCTATCAATTTGTTCCAGATTGTCTGAGTTACAACTCATCTCTATTTAGATGGACAAAAAAGAATTTGATAGTAGAATTATTTCAAAGTTTCATGTAACAGGGAAAAGTCAGTGAATTTTTATTTATCATTTTGTAAGTTATTATGACTGTGATACCAAAGTTGGATAAACTACCAAAATTATGCTTGAAAAATTAACTTCAAAAGCCTAAAAATTAATTGCCAAGTCATATTTTCTAAAAAAACAATACATAAGCAAGTAGAATTTTTCTCAGGAACAAAACGATACTTACATATTAGGAGATATACTAATAAAATTCATCACATTTCTCACAAAGAGGAAATGAACATATGATCATCCTGATAGATGCCAAAGAGACATTTAATAATATTCAACATAAATTCCTAAAACCAGTGTTGTCATTTAGGCCACGTGTAGATTCCTTTAGTGTGTAAAAGACTGTCTCAAAGTCACAGCTAGCATCTACTCATAGGCATCATGATGTGAAATTCTCATTAGTGTCAAGATGAAGTGTCCACTCTTAATACTATTTGTTAATATTATTTTAGAACAGTCAGTCCAAGGCAAAGAAACACTGAACGGTAATAGAAAAGGAGAATTTCCTTTTACATATATTAAACCATATTATTAAACATTATAATAATAACAAGGTTATTGGCTCCAGGAAGGTGAAAAATTTATTAATGGAGAAGACTTATAAATTGAAAAAATGGACCCAAATTAACAATGAAAAAGGCAACCTCTAGTATAAAAGACTGATCTCTTACCAAGATTATACATGAAAATTTAATCTGTGTAGATGAAAGGGTTAAATCACATGTGAAAAAGAAACTACGAAAGAAATAGGAGGAAGCATGGATTGATTTTCAGATGTGGAGCTTGTGATTGTTAGAGTACACTAAGATTCCATAAAACCAAACATTAATCAATCCCATCTCTTTTGTCCCATGAAATAAGACAACATAACTTTTATATTAAAAGTACTGCTATAAATGAGCAGAAAAATTGATAGCAGTCCTGAATAAAAGCAGAAATGCAAAAATAAAAATCATATCATTCCATCATAGGGGATTGCAGTGCAGAAGTAGGAAGTCAAGAGATACCTGGAGTAAGAGGCAAGTTTGGCTTTGGAGTACAAAAGGAAAAGGGCAAAGGCTAAAAGAGTTTTGCCGAGAGAACACACTGGTCATAGCAAACGCCCTCTTCCAACAACACGAGAGGATTCTACACATGGACATCACCGGATGGTCAATACAGAAATCAGATTGATGGTATACTTGCAGCCAAAGATGGAGAAGCTCTAGACAGTCAGCAAAAACAAGACCTGGAACTGACTGTGGCTCAGATCATCAGTTCCTTATTGCAAAATTCAGACTTAAATTGAAAAGTGTAGGGAAAACCATGAGGCCATTCAGGTATGACCGAAATCAAATGCCTTATGGTTATACAGTGGAGGGGATGAATAGATCCAAGGGATTAGATCTGGTAGACAGAGTGCTTGAAGAACTAAGGACAGTAGTTCATAACCCTATTCAGGAGGCAGTGACTACAACCATCCCAAAGAAAAAGAAATGCAAGAAGGCAAAGTGGTTTTCAGCAGGCTTTATAAACAGCTGAGGAAAGAACTGAAGCAAAAGATAAAGGAGAAAGGGAAAGATATACCCAACGAAAGGAGAATTCCAGACAATGGCAAGGAGAAATAAGGCCTTCTTAAATGAAGTATGCAAAGAGACAGAGGAAAACAATAGAATAAGGAAGACTAGAGATCTCTTCAAGAACACTGGAAATATCAAGGGAATATTTCATGCAAGGATGGGCACAATAAAGGACAGAAACGGTAAGGACCTAAGAGAAGCAGAAGTGATTAAGAAGAGGTGGCAAGAATACACAGAAGAACTATAGAAAATTAACTTCAAAAGCCTAAAAATTAATTGCCTAAAGGAAATCAGGCCTTAATGACCTGGAAAACCACGATGGTGTGATCACTCACCTAGAGCCAGACATACAAGAGTGTGAAGTCAAGTGGGCCTTAGGAAGCACTACTATGAACAAAGCTAGTGGTGGTAATGGCATCCCAGGTAAGCTGTTTCAAATTCTAAAAGAGGATGCTGTTAAAGTGCTGCACTCAATATGTCAACAAATATGGAAAACTAAGCAGTGGCCAGAGGACTAGAAAAGGTCAGTTTTCATTCCAATCCCAAAGAAGGGCAATGCCAAAGAATGTTCAAACTACTGTACTACTACGCTCATTTCACATGCTAGTCTGTTTATGCTCAAAATCCTTCAAGCTAGGCTTCGGCAGTATGTGAACTGAGAACTTTCAGATGTAGCAGCTGGGTTTAGAAAAGGCAGAGGAACCAGAGATCAAAGTGTCAACATTCAATGGATCATAGAGAAAACAAGAGAATTCCAGAAAAACACCTACTTCTGCTTCAATGACTATGCTGAAGCCTTAGACTGTGTGGATCACGGCAAACTGGAAAATTCTTAAAAAGATGGCAATACCAGACTATCTTATCTCTTGAGAAACCTGTATGTAGGTCAAGAAGCAACAGTTAGAATCTGTCATGGAAACTCACTGGTTCAAATTTGGGAAAGAAGTACGACAAAGCTGTATATTGTCATCCTGCTTATTTAAAGTATATGCAGAGTACATCATGTGGAATGTCAGGCTGGATGAATCACAAGCTGGAGTCAGAATTGCTGGGAGAAATATCAACAGCCTCAGATATGCAAACGATACCACTTTACTGCCAAAAAGGGAAGAGGACCCAAAGAGCTTCTTGATGAAAGTGAAAGAGAAGACTGAAAAGGCTGGCTTGAAGCTAAGCATTCAAAAACTAAGATCATGGCATCTAGTCCCATCACTTCACGGCAAATAGAAGGGGAAAAAGTGGAAGCAGTGACATATTTGCTTTTCTTGGGCTCCAAAATCACTACAGATGGTGACTGCAGCCATGAAATTAAAAGATGCTTGCTCCTTTGAAGGAAAACTATGACATACTTAGACAGCATTATTAAAAAGCAGAGACAGTACTTTGCAGACAAATGTCCTTTAGTCAAAGCTATGGTTTTTCCAGTAGTCATGTATGGATGTGAGAGTTGGACCATAAAGAAGGCTGAGGGCCAAAGAACTGAGAGTCCTTTGGACTGCAAGGACACCAAACCAGTCAGTCCTAAAGGAAATCAGTCCTGAATATTCATTGGAAGGACTGATGCTGAAGCTGAAGCTCTAATACTTTGACCCCCTGAGGGAGGAGCTGACTCAATGCAAAAGACCCTGACGCTGGGGAAGACTGAAGGCAAAAGGAGAAGGGGAGCAGAGGAGGAGATGGTTAGGTAGCATCACTGACTATGATGAATTTGAATTTGAGCAAACTCCAGGAGATTGTGTAGGACAAACATGAATTTGAGCAAACTCCAGGAGATAACGGAGGACAGTGGACAGTGAGGAGAGTGGAGGACAGCCTGGGGTACTGCAGTTCATGGGGTTGCAGAGGGTTGCAGGCTTAGTGACTTAACAACAACAAAAATAAGAGCACAAACTTACAATGTTCAACTTCAACACTCAAAGAAATGAAATGAAAAAGAACAAGGAGATATTTGTCTGAATTATTACTATTATTTAATAATAATAATACTTAACCAAGAACACAAATGTGAGGGAAAAACATACCATATACTGCTGATTGAGAAGAAATCTCGTGCCACATTTTTGATGTACAATTTGGCATTGTACAAAGGCTCTTAAAACTTTCACTTAATTCTATTTTAGGAACTTTTCCAAAAGAACATTAGGAGATAAACTTGATAATTTATATTTCAGCCTGTTCTCAGGGCATTATTTATAGCAGAAAAAAAAGTCCTAAAGTTCAGTGATAGGAAATGTGCTTTTGTTAATTCTGAGATGTACTTAATATACAGCTATTAAAATTCATGTTTCCATATAATAAATATATATGAAGATATATATTTTAACAAGGTATTAAGTGAAAAAGCATATATATGCATAGCCAAAAACTTACAGATCACAAAGCCAGAAGTTAACAATGTTGAGAGAATCTCTGAGTGGAAACATTCCTGGAAGTTTTATTATTTTCTTTATACTTATTTTGAATTTATAATATTTTTTAGAATAAATGTGTATTACTTTTAAAAGTGTAAAAATTTGTTTGAAAATAAGTAAAACAAATCTAAATAAAGACATCTATAAACTATCAGAGATAATTCCTCAGTATTCAAAATTTGCCTTTTTTGTAATGATATTTTCTTTATGAAAATGTGTTTTGTTTGTTTTTTCAATCCAGTGTGGCAGTCTTTCTCCTCCTTGGGATGATTTTCAGGCACTTGGAAATGTGGCTTTTATAGGATGGAAATGAATACTAACTGTGACTTACCCACTGTTTGGAAATTAAGAGCAACCATTTGGCAGCCTGCATTCCAGAAGAGCTGAGGCATATAGTTAGATGAATCCACGCGTGTTCCCTTTGGATATATCCTGCTAAGCTGCATTTTGTTATATCTGGGCCATCATGTTAAGTAGTGAATACAATTACAAAAAGAATTAGCCAATAATACTAACTGAGAAGCTGCTTCCCATCTTTCTCTGAGGGGGAAATGAATTAAAGATGGATGATCTCATTGAACTAGTGAGTGAAATACGTAAAAAGCTTTCTGAACAAACAGAATAAATGTGCTTTTATAATACAAATGGAGCGTCATCTTTGCAGAGCCTTGTGGGTAAAAACTAATGAAGCAGCAAAAATGGTTGAGTCAATGCAATTTTTTGGAGATTATTAAGGACTGGATTAGTGATTAAGGACATAAAAGGAAATCCAAATGTAGCAAATCATAGGACAGGATGATATTGTGCTTGGCAGAAGCAGATAACATGAACTGTACAGCTATTTTTGAAATGCTCTCTGCTCATTTTCTTAATCTGCTCAGGAAATGCTCTTTGCCAAAACTATGGTACTCTTTATGACTGATAACAAGGTTAATATAGCACAGAAAACTTTGACTCATATTTTGATTCCTACCATCATCAGTTTTCTATCCTGAGAACCTTTTAGTTATTGAATGATGCTATATCTTTAAAACACAATTAACTATTGCTATTACCAAGCTTTAAAGACTGCTCCTGCCAATGCAGGAAATGCAAGAAACACAGGCTAGGTCCCTGGGTTGGGGAGATCAACCTGGAAATGCAACCTGCTCCAGTATTCTTGCCTGGAAAATCCCATGGACAGAGGAGTCTGACAGGCTACAGCCCATGGGGTTGCAAAGAGTCAGACACGACTGAGCAACTGAGCGCACACACACACACACATTACCAAGTTTGGCAGAGGTCAGCTCAGGTTCTGGGCTTGACAGGGGACTTAGGCCAAAGAGGGTTTGAAATTTAATTCTGAAACTTGTTAGCTGTATGATCCAGGACAAGTTATTTCCCTTTTCTGTGCCTCAGTTTCTTCATCTATAAAATATATATGATACCTATATCATAGGGCTGTTGTGAGGATTACATTAAGACATAACAAAAGTCTACCATGTAGTTAGTACTTATTGATTACTAATGATTATGTCTATCGTCACTTTGTTTATGGAGTTTACATCTGTTTCCTCTCCTATTGTTAATGAACTTTAACGATGATATTTTTTCTTTTATATAACTAGGACATTTAATATTAATTTTATGAAAAAAATTCTAATGTTTATGACATTTTATTTTAATTCAGGAATGAAATTAAAAAACTGTCATCAGGAGTCTCAACAAAGCCATTATTAGTAATATATATTTATTATATATATTATATATTATTAGTAATATATATTTATATTCTCATCATCCCAACTATTTTCCAAATGGATGTCTATTACACGTAAGCATGTGAGACACCAGAAAGGTATCTCTATTATCTATATAATATTCTTTACGCACATCATATTTTACATATGTATAAAGTACACACACACATTTTACATATGTGATCCCTAACCCAAACAGCAAGCCACAAAGCTGGTATCATCATTTCTGTTTACAGGTGAGAAAACTTGGAATTGCCAAGGGATATAGAGCTTGATGGTGTGAAGGTAACCTGAAATTGTCCTTTACTCCAAGGCCAGTTCTCTCCCACGGGCCAGACTATCCTTCTCACCACTGCATATGAAACCTGAAAGTATTTATCACTCCCAAGTGACAGACTTTAGCCATTTCATGAAGCTTTCCCTTATAAAAGACAAAAATTAAACCAATAGCACAAGACTTCATTTATGTCAATTCAGCACATGTCCAAGGATACTCTACAAATTCCACCGGAGACTTTGTAAGTTGCTCAAGACCTTTGGTTTCCACAAAGGAAGACATCTCGAAGCTTCTATTTCTTTCTGTGTTAACGACAGCAAAAAAAGTGAGAAATAAAATTCAGTGTTATAAATAATAGCATATAAGAAGTAGGCAAATGTCCCATGAAACTGAGGGCAAAGACCCTCAAATAACTTTTATATTTAATTTTAATTTTCAGTCTTAGTTGTGTCTTCTAATATTTGCTACCTGGTTAGGTGTTGTGCAAGTTAGGGACACGGTGGCCTCAGTGTTAGAAGATGAATTTTAGACATGGAGAGTGTGGCCAGGCAAGCTGATCTGTCAAAAGAGGACCTTTTGTTCTAAATCCATTTGGATTGGTTTCTTGAAGCCATCACTGAGAATTAACAATACAGACCACGACCACATGTACATTCCTGCCAGATGTCAGCACTTGACTATACCCACATTGTCATCACCTCAAGCTTGTAGGTACCCTTTTGGTTGAAAGAACTAATGTGACCTTAGAATTTTGTTATTTTAAAGCAGAAGGATCCTTGAACATTTTCCAGTTGGATGGCCTCATTTTCAGATTACATGTCAGGGGCCACAGAGGTGAATATCCTAGAAGGTCTCAATATTCTTGGACACGGAGCAACATCTTGAAAGCGAAAGTCAAGCTTCCAATTAGAGTGAGAGAAACCAAAAGAAGTTATCTTAGTTTAGAAAGACAAAGAGCCAAACAGCTTCTCTGACCTCTTTCCAACTAGAAATCACACTGCTACATATAAAGACATGTGACTTGGAGCTCAGTGATTTAAACCAAGTTACCGTCAGGCATTGTTCCCTCTTTGATGCCCATTTTCCAGAATTAAAGCCTCATTTTTCTTCCCAGTCATTCCCACATTCCTCCTTTATCCACCTCTTCACCTTCCCCAATTTAGTCAACTCTAAAGGAAACGCTTGCTTCTCTTGTTTCATCAAAATTCTACTTTCATATGACTATTTTAAGCACAGCTGTTAATTAAAATTAAGTTGCTTTAATAGGTTCTTTGTAAACTATGTGCAGTGTTCTTTTGGAAAAAGTGAGAAAATGGTGTAAGATACAAGGAGAAAGTACTTGTTTGTAAATCTTTGGCTGGTGCTGTTGTTATCAGGTTCTTAAGGCCTAAACGTACCAGCTCCTTCCCAGTTTGGCTACTTGTCTGGGAGCTTTTGAATCATGAATTAAGCAAACATTTAGCAGCCAAAGACAGTCATAGTAATATAAAAATAACCACTTTATAGGATGTTTCACAGCTTGTGGTAAGAAGACTAGTAATTGTAACATCAAACAAACTGTTGAAATTTTTATGTCTAAACCTTATTGAAAGTTAGGCTTCCCTGGTGAGTCAGACAGTAAAGAATCTGCCTGCAATGCAAGAGACCCCAGTTCGATCCCTGGGGAAGGGAATGGTTACCAATTCACTATTCTTGCATGGATAACTCAATGAGCAGAGGAGCCCGGTGGACTACAGTCCATGGGGTTGCAAAAAGAGTCAGACACGACTGAGCACTTTGATAAAATGGCTCCTTTCTCTTGCATCCAGTATGGATGGGTTGTCGGATGAAGTAAAACATCAAGTGATGTGAAGTTAATTATATATTCCCCTAAGTATATAAAACATAGGCTGAACAAATGAAATGTGGGTCAACCGATTTGGTTCCATTTCTATTTATGAGGATCGATCAAGTCTCTGCTTCCTTTTAAAGGATGGCTAAATAGTTTATTTCAACACTGTCATTTATATAATTGCCCTGTGTGGTCATGAATGAAAAACAATGTAAAATCCTCAATTAACTGTACTCTGGTCAGGTATCTTTTAGATAATCATATATAGCCTATAGGTCTATTTAGAATTTTGGGAAAATATCATGGAATATGTTCTCATATGGTTATATAGATGTATACAATACATATAAATATATACTTATGTATATCTGGGGTTTCCCAGGTGGCCCTAGTGGTAAAGAACCTGCCTGCCAATGCAGGAGACTTAAGAGACTCTGGTTTGATCCTTGGGTTGGAAAGATCGCCTGGAGAAGGGCATGGCAACCCATTTCAGTATTCTTGCCTGGAGAATCTCATGGACAAAGGAGCCTGGTGGGGTCTCAAAAAGCTGGACACGATGAAGCTACTTACCATGTATGTTTATTTAGATATATAAAAATCAAATAGTAAAGACATGCATATATTAAAAACTTCATAGAATAGTTCTAATAAGGGTAATATTTCTTTGGTCTAATTATCTTGCGGGTATAATATACTCATTATATACTACACCAGGGGTTTTTCTCCAGGGCAAACTTACTTTTTGAAATTTCAAATGACTCGAACTTGACTGGCTGGATATAGTTCACCAGATTAGACATCTCTTCTGTGGCCATGGCCTCGCTCCCTGCGGTCCCCTGGAAGCAGGAGTAAAAGCAATGTTCCCAGAGTCAGCATTATGTTAGTGAGGGTTGCTTTCCCAGGGCAATGATCAAATGACCCATGAGGGCAGAAAAGGATCACTCCTTTTCTGAAAACAGTTATTGCCAACAGAAAATGGATCAGAGGAGAAAGGAAAAGCAGCACCTCGCGTTACACAGTGAAGGGTGGGCCTGGGCGGCTCCCCGAGCACCCAGTTCCAGCAGCATCAGGACCACCCGAAAGCTTGCAGGAGAGCAGCCTCCCAACCCTCCTGAACCAGGATCTGTAATGTACTAAGGTGACCCAAACGCACAGCAAAGTCGAAGAAGCCTCGAGCTGTGTCCCATCTGTCAAAGCAGGGAGTCTGCAGGTGATGTCTGAAGTTAATATATCGAGAATTCATTGTACAAGACATGCCGAGGGGTCACTGTGCCCGTGCCCTGCAACTACTGAAGCCCGCTCACTCTGGAGCTCCTGGATTGCAACTAGAAAGTCTGTGCGCTGCCAGGAAACAGTCCCTCTGACACAACCAAGATCCTGCAGGCCACAACTAAGAGCTGACACAGCCAGATAAACCAATAGTTTAAAAAGAAGTCATCATACAATACGAAAATGAGCATGTAGGTGACCACTGGATGAATGGAAAATTGTTATTGAAAAGGGTCGCCAGTGAAAGTGGGTTGGGGTGGACAAACAAATATTGCTTTTCTTTAGAACCTTTCCGATCGGCCTCCCTTCCTAGCTCCTGGGCGCCGATTAAGCAAGCAGCACAATGCATCTTTCCCGCTGGCTCAGTGGTAAAGAATCCGGCTGCAGTGTGGGAGAAGACAGGTTCGATCCCTGGGTTGGGAAGATCCCTTGGAGAAGGAAATGGCAACCCATTCCAGTATTCTTGCCTGGGAAATCCCATGGACAGAAGAGCCTGGTGGGGCCACAAAGAGTCAGACACGACTTAGCGACTATACAACAATACATAGAAGGTCAGGAGCTCAGGTTCTAGAGCCAGTCTGAGGCAAGTTACTTAACTGTTCTGTGCCTCAGTTTGGTCACCTATAAAACCAGGAAAAAATTAGTCTCAATAACAAATAGAATTCTTGTGATTATTAAGTGTGTTAACTTAGGTGAAAGAGCTCAGAACAGTGCCTGGCATATTAAAGCCTCATGTTGCTTTAGCTAATATTAGCTATTCTATAAATACCACTTTGATGAAGTTTTTAATAAAGAAGAAAACCTGCACTGCAGTAACTGATATGGGCAGACCTCTGTAGGCTGATTTAACATTTTCTCCCACTTTTAGAAGGCAGAATACAAGGCAGACAAGGCTTCTTCTAAAAACTTCTGTAGCAAGATTAAGATTAAATGCTAAATAGGAAACAGCCATTGTAAATGGTTATCCAGTTAGTAAGACAGTTTTAAAATGATCAAAAGTTACTGATAAAAAGTTTACACAATTGAAATAATTCTCAAGAAAAGCTACTTTGTAATAGTTTTTCTTCTGGGTATTAAGTTGAAATTTAGTGGGGAAAAAATAAGAATTTAGACTACATTCAAGGAAATAATTATAAGAGGAAGAACACTATGTCAGAACAGCTTATTATTTGTTATTTATCTTTATTAATTAAATTGTAAAGATATAATTACTGAGACACACTTTTCAATATATTTGAAAGCAGATTCAGTATAAATGTTTTGAACAGGACTCCTGCTAAAAGTTTTAAAATGTCAATTGACCTATCCTTGATTTGCTTCTAGAGTCTGTGCAATTAATACTTCTGAGTTATTTGGGGAATCTTGAACTTCTAAATATTAAACATACGTAAATATTCAGTAGAAATCTCTAGTGGTTCCAAAATTATAAGAATGGGGAATTCCATGAAGGTCCAGTGGTTAGACCCCAGGCTTCTACTGTTGGGGCTTGGATTCAATCCTTGGTCAAGAAACTAAGATCCTACAAGCCAGGCAGCCAAACAAAGGTCAAAATCACCACGAGGAAATTAATGTCAAGTTTACAAACATTTTTCCAAACCTCATGTCTTCTCTGGACTTTGGACCATGACATCCATTTAACTGCCTCGAAAACTGAAGTGGGAAGATGGAGATCACAAATTTTGAACTCACCCTTAAGATACTACATTTGATGAAAGACAGCCTCAGCAAAACTGTTCCTTAGAACTTTGCTTAACACAATACTTGGTTTAGTGATCAATTTTGCATTTTCAGTTTTAAAGTATTTTTACCACTAGATGGCAGAAGGTGACCAGAACTACATTCAGAGTGAGCGGACTGGAATGGCAAGTTGGTGAAAACTCTCTGACCAGAAGTCAAGCCCTAGAAACCTACCTCATCCATTGAAGACTTTTTACAGTCATCATCATCGTCATCATCGTCACTCTCTGTATCAGCTTCTCCTGTCAAATTTTAATAACAGACCATGAAGTAAACAAGCAATTACAGGTTTGAAGCACATGTGACATGTATATTTACCAAACATTTCCTTGAAAGTTGGCCTTTCACTAAAATTATCCTTTTGGATATTTAAATTTTATTAATTATAAAGCGTTATACTGGGTTTGAATTGTTTTTCTATATTTGATGTGTGAAATTTCCAAACTCTATAAAAGATGCTTGTCTTAGCATTTTTATCTATGTTTTGCAAAGCATATGGCATCTTTTACAGTTAGCTCTCTCTGGTACACATATCCTATCTTGATGTATACATCCTCTTTCAGGGTCTCTATGACCTAAAACAGATAAACGATCACTTTTCCATCCTTCCCTTTCGTTCTCAGCCCTAACTCTTCATGCGATTCTTGGCCAGTGCTCAGTGACCTTGGCCAGAGAGGACTTCATGGAAGTGGAAGTAGAGGACAAGAGCTGGGACAGGAACAGGGGCTATAGCAGCAACCTGATTCTCCAGAACTGTAAGGTACTAACTGTATCCTGTGATTTGCCCACAGGCTTATCTGATGGAGGCATTGTTGTCTAAGGGCTTCCCAGGTGGCACTAGTGGTAAAGAACCTGCCTGCCAATGCAGGAGACAGGAGATGCAGATTTGATCCCTTGGTTGGGAAGATCCCTGGAGGAGGGCATGGCAACCGACTCCAGTATTCTTGCCTGGAGGATCCCGCAGCCAAAGGAACCTGGCAGGCTACAGTCCATGGGGTCGCAAAGAGCTGGACATGACAGAAGCAACTTAGCAGGCACACAGGCATGAATTGTTGTCTAAACAGTGCATGTATCTTTACAAATGGCATATTCTATTTAAAAGGGCAGAATAAAGTGGATGAATCTTAAATAATTATGCATGGGAATCTCCCTCAGTCAGATCTCATGCAGTTTCATATTTAGCCAATATGCTGGCTTTTCAGTAGATTGTTTTTCTCTCCAAAGTTGAGGTGGATGTTTACATCCTTAATCATCATTACATACTTAAAGAGTCACATTGGCATGCAGCATTATGTTCTTCACAGCTCTGGGATTCAGTTAGACCCAGTGATATCAGTTACATAACAAGATTTTCAAGTAAAAAGTAATGAAAGCATACTTCTAAATTGTTTGATTTGACTTCCAGTGTCCAGACAGTGCAATAGCATAATAAACCCAGTAGATGGCAATCATGGCTCGACAACGAGTCAGTTTACATGGGCCAGCACCTCCCCTTCCTGCCATCTATAAATTAACTCCCCTGCTCGGGCTCTGTAAAAGGCACTGCCACTGCCTCCAAGAAGATTATTAATGTTTTCATTTGGCTGACAACGAGAGCAGTGGGCAAAGTATTCATGAAATAATCTTTACAGGAAAAAGTTGTCTGGGACCAACATGGTTTATTATTTACGGCTTGTTTGTTAAAGAAAGCCACATATAACTGTTTTATGAAGCTAATATTGTGTTAGTTAATAAGGGTGAATCAATTCCACTTTGAATAGAAAACACTGCTTATTCTACAGAGATACATTCTTTTAAGAGGTTGATGCAAAATTTCTTACAGTCAAATTTATTGTCTCAAGTTTTGGTAACCACTTTTTTTTTTTTTTTAAATTAAAGAGGAGGTTCTTTTTATTGACTAATTTAAGTGTGCTTCATGGTACAACACACCAGAATTTCAAATAATCATGCCATTCTCCGGTTTATGTGGGAAAGAAAGGATTTGTCATCCTTTACTCTATGAGTAGGGACCTGGTTTCTCCCTTAGATTTTGGAGGGAACTTGAAGGAATCCTGTTGCGTAATGTTAATAATAATAAATTATCCTAGTTCTTTAAACAAGCGTACAGGCAAAGGGCTGGATCTCTTGGGGGAAGATCCCACCAAGAGGTGCTAAGAAAAGTAGATTAGCTTTGGTATAAGAAATATTTCATTTTTCAAGTTACTTGATTTCCCAATACTGAGCACATTGACAAGCCAATTGGCAAATTAGTAGCAGTCTTTATTCAGGGGCCTACTTACATATATAAATGTCAAAAAATTTCCATCACAATAAATAAATATTGCACAACAAAGAATGGGGCTGGTTTAGGAAATCCACTGAATTACTAACAGATTGTAGCTCTGTCTCTGAATTAAGCAATAACGTTCATCGCCTGTAAAAATCGTCATTTGTGTCATGCATCCAGTTAATAAGAAGAAGAGAACTGGCGAAGGTAAAACAACAAGCTCCCACACACAAGGGAAGACTTGGTTTACTCAAGGGATAGAATCGTGCTGGGAGATTGGTGGCCTGTTAGTGACTTGCTTCCCAAAACTTCAAAAAGAACATTCTCACTGAGACTAGAAGTTATTTTTGAAAAAAGAATCAGAATTGTGTAGTTATGTTTTAAACACACTTTTAAAAACTACCAAAAAAATCTTTCTAGGAATTACATAATGTCTGTGGACAAGGATTTTAATGTAAACAATAAAAGTAATTGGTAACTATGATGGAAAAGTAGAAGAAAAGGTAAGTCAGGCTCTTGATGAATCTTTTTTTATTTTTCTGATTTACCTAGAGTTTATATTTTAACTTTTTAAATTTATTTTTAAATCTTTTAATTGACATATGATAGATATACAGAGAAGTATGCATACCACATGTGTACAGTAATGGTACCCAGATCAAAACATAACCAGTGTTCAGAAGCCTCCTTGGGTCCCTTCCGGTCACCTCTTCACCAGGAGTAACCCTCTCTTGACCTCCAAAAGTCCTGGTTAGTTCTGCCATTTCTGTACTTTATATAAATGGGATCAGACAGTGGATACTTACTTTTGCATTTGACATCTTTTCCTCAACATTATATTTCTAAATGAGAGTCATCTATGTTGTTGTGTGCACTGAAGACTGCTACACATTATTCCATGAGGTGAATGTTGCACAATGCATTTATCTGTTGATGTGCTATTCTGAATAGTGCTGCTTTAAGCAGTTCTTGCCCATACTTCTTGGTGAGCATCTACATGTACTTCTGTTGGCTATATACCTAGGAATAGAATTCTCTGGGGTACAGGGACTTCATATGCATCTGTTCAGTTTAGCTTCTGTAGAGGCTGCCAAACCCTTTTCCAAAGCCACTGTCCCAATGTTAGCTAAATTTTTATTGAAGAACTTTCTAGATTCAAGCTTAAAGTTTGCTTCACATATTCAGCCTCCAATCAGGAGATCTTCATAATGCCATCACTTCAGATCTTTTCAGACTACCAAGATTCTGACTAGAACTGGAAAAAAACTTAGACTGAATGACAAATAATTCAAAGGAAATGGGTGACTGCTTTGAATTCTTTTTTCATCAATCACAAAAGTCTATTTCAACTTAAATCTAATATGAAAACAAATGATACTAAACATCATCTAGTAGCTCTAGTAGATAATTCAAGTAACCTACCATTTACATTTTAAAAGAGTTCTGGAAAATATGGATGAACTGAATGACTCAGAACTCTTCAACAATGAGAATGCATTTGGTGACCATCTTGGGTCCAGATCTGCAGTTAATGTCAAGGGATCACTGTCCTGAGAAGCTTAAAAATCACCTGGCTCCTCCAGAGATTATTTGGCTTATATGGCGACCTCCCCAAAATGTCCATGTCCTGTGAACATCTCCTGTGTCCTGTGAATACATGGCACAGGGGACTTTTCAGATGAGATTAAGTTAAGGACCTTGAAGCGGGAGAGATTATTCTGGATTATCTGGATAGGTCCAGCGTAATGACGTGAGTTCTTAAAAGCAGAGGACCTTTTCCAACTGTGGTCCTAGGGAGACATGGTGACAGAAGAAGTGAGATGGGATCTTGCTGGCTTTGAACTTGGAGGAAGGGGGCCATGAGCCAATGGATGTGGGTTGCCTCTAGGAGCTGAAAGTGCAAGGAATGATTCCCTCAAGCTCCAGAAGGAAAAGCAGCCCTGCTGATGCCTGGAGTTCAGCCTGGTGAGGTCACGTGGGCCTCTGCCTCACAGAACTGGGGGCTCATATGTTTGTGTAGTTTTAAACCACTGGCTTTAAAACAGAAATAGAAAACCAACACAGTTTACTGTGCCCAGGTGGCAATGTTAAAAGTCCTTCTAAGTTACTTCCAGAGCAGCCGTTCTTAAACCCACACATAACAGAGGAATGAGAGTCTACCAGCCTCTCACCGGCTCCTGGGGACGAGGGCTCAAACACACTGGAGGAGTCGCTGTACGTGTTGGAAGCTTGTTCTGAGAGCTTCTTCTTGCCACTTCCTTCTGACGACTTGTGTGATTTCTTCTTATTTTTCACCAAAATTTTGTACATTAAATCCATAGGACTTGGAAGGGGAACTCCAGATTCCAACTAAGAAAGAAAAACACGTTCTTTAAAAACACTGACCTTTCCTTTCAGATTCTATCCCCAAACCCAAGGACTGCATTAGATACCACAAGCTTCTAGACTGTTCTTTACTACCTTCAACACAGCTCATTAAAGTATCTTATGTAGGGGCTGGTTCATAGCTCTTCCTTTTTTCACATGAAAGGTATATTTTAAATACTGTACCCTTTATTTTTCCACAAGAAATATACATGAATACAGCCATAGACATGTATTGGGTGATTTGGCCTGCTAACCTAAAGTTTCATGAGTTTTCTGTTGGGCATGAATCCAACCATCTTGATTTAGAACAGATTGGAAGGCCTCGGCTTGGATTATCAAAGGATGGAAACCTGTCACAGTGTGACTCCTGCCAGGAAGATGGCAAAGACAAGCAGGAGCTTCTGGGAAAGTCCTCAGAATCCACTTTTCAGATGATGCAGTTTAAAAGCAGCAAAGTCCTCATCCTGGCATGAGACTGTAAAGTGGCACATCTTCTTGGCCTCAGCAGAAGTGGACTGGGTGGCTTCAGATTTACCCACTGCCCTGAGATTCAAGCTGTTTGCAAGGCTTGTTTCTAGTGTATTCAGCTTGTCCATCTAATGGGGAAAATCAATTTCCCATGAGAAGGATATTATATATCAGACAGCATGTGCGCAAGTCTCAAGACAGGTTATTTTTAGAAAGTCTATGGGCTTCTGTAAGCGGGTCCTCGATTCTTCACTTGCAACCAATTTGAGGACTGGTGTGAAAACAGGAGAGACGGGTGGAGAGTGGGGCAGGGGCTGAGGAGGGAAGAGGCAACGAGACCATCTTTCTGCTGCTTTCCTTCCCCAAGCAGGGATACGGCCACAGCAACAGGGCAGCCTGGATTGTGCTGGGCACATGCGGAAAAGAGAAGCGTGGCCAGCAGGGGCAGGCTGGAATGCCCCCCACCGCCTTCAAGGTCCTGTTTTCTTGGCCCGCGTCTTTCAGAGGTGAGGATCCCGGATGTGCTCAAAGCCTGCGCCCCGGGGCTCCCTCTGTGGGCGGATGCTGTGGTGGGGATTTTGCAGCCCCGGCTGGCTCTCGAGGGGCAGGGAGCGGAGCAGGGTGAGGGCAGAGGAGCAGTCGGACAGGGGTTTGCCCCCTCAGGGGCTCCCCGCCAGCCTCCCGAGGGCTCACAGTCAACTGCGTGACACACACCAAGAGACAGACACACGGAGCGGGCTAAGGGAGCCCCCCTAAGCCGGTCATAGGGATGGGCTCAGAACGCTTACCGGGTACTTGTCCAGCGGCTCCATGAGGAGGGCGTCGCCAAAGATGAGTCTGCAGTACTCCGCCATCTTGGCTTGCTGCTTCGGCCTGAGGGGAGAGAGGCGAAAGCGGGCGGTGATGCAAGAGGCGCCTCACTCAGCATGGCTGCACGGTACAGGTCACAGACAGACGGCATTCCTCCCCTTACCGTTGGGACTGCTTTCATCTTTCTAAATTCCTGCTTGCAATTCCCACTTGTGTGGATGTGAATGCCACAGGCAGGTGGAGAGAGGAGGCTCTTCCACCGAGGACACAGATGGAGGGGACAGCAGGTCACCTGCCTATTCCTGGATGCTTGAATGTCCCAGGGTTAGAGACTCAGTCCCTTTTGGTTAATTTCCCAATTCTAAGTCAAATGCCAGATACTTGGGGGTAGAACTCATTCATGACTCTATGTGAATTTTTGGGTGAGATTTGTCTAACAGATGGAGTTGCACTGCAAAGAAGTATTTAAAAGGAGGTGAAGAAACAGGGAGGAAGGTGGACAGAGAAAAAGAGAGAATCTAAAAATGCAGAAGCGAAAAGGCTGACAGGCAGAAGTGTGTCCACTTGGGAAAGGGCACTGAAGGAAAGACAAGTGAAGCAGGCATCTTGGGGAACGGTGTCTGCAGCCCTTTTGTGCACAAGAGGGGCACAAAGCTGGTGTCAGCCTAATGAGGTGCCAGGGGAACTTGGTCTGATGGGAAAAGGCTGGAGCTGTTAAGTTGGTTGAGTTGAGTTCCAGGCTCTCAACCTCTCAGGGTCTATAAAAAGTAGAGGAAAATAATTGTTCTTGGAAAGGGGCAGAGGATGCTGAGGAGATGAAGTGAAGTCATAGATGCAAACACCTTTGAAGAGGAAGATGATCCCAATGCTACAAGGAAGCCTCTGCCAGCTAGACGGGAGGAATGAGAGCCTGCTCATGTATAAACAGAGTTGATACGAAGGAACATCCATAATCTTGCAAAACTGCTTCCCTTGACCTTTTAAAAAGCCATTCTCGTTCTGTAGGATGTTAAATATCATTATAAAGGTATCCAATTCCATCAGGTTTTATGGACTGTGATTTTGATCTATAGGCTGTTGGACTCGATTTCCAATAGTTGTCTCTACGTGCTGCAATGTTAATACATTTTAGCAGAACTGGGGCTGTAGTAAGAATAAGTAAGTGATAAAACTTCTTTACTACAGTGCAAATTGATTAACAAATGTAATTCTAATTTTCATTCCTTTTACCATGACTATTATACCTGGATCATGGACCATGCTTTTTCCTGGGAAGGGGGATGTTTTGGGGGTTCAAATCATATTGCAATGGATCCACAGGGAAAGCACTCTTCATATCCCCTTTCTAAAAAACATATATTTAGAGGAGGTGTCAAATGAGTTCTCTGGGCTTCACATTCAAGCCCAAGTTCACTACCTTCTTGAACTGCAAGGGGAGGCAAAGCAGAGCTTCACAGAACTTGCAAAACTCTACACGACAACTCCCAAATTCTCATGACACCCGTTTTGACCAGTTGGGGATTATCCTGTGTGACTCACGCAGCCTTTGGAATATCCTGCAGTTCTCCCAGCAGTATCACTGATGGAGGAAACCCTGCCAACTGAAGAACTGATCCTAAAAGCACTGGGAGTGGTTGTTAAAGGATAACGTGTTATAGTTGAGGGACAAGCAGAAGTGGCTGATTTGGCAAAGCATCCCTGGGCATTCACAGTTCAGACGCCTTTGCCCAAAAGACAGCTGGTTCCAGGGCTCCACCAAGCCAGTGGGCTCTACAGCTGTAGATTAGAAAAGCCCACTGAGCCTGGGCCTACATGTTCCATGCTGCCCCAGGGTTCTCCAGGCGAGTGGAGTGGGTTGCCATCCCCTCCTTCAGTGAATCACGGTTTCTTAGAACTTTTCACTATGACTCGTCCATCTTGGGTGGCCCTGCACTGCGTGGCTCCTAGCTTCACTGAGTTACACAAGCCCCTTCACCACGGCAAAGCTGTGGTCCATGAACAACAATAACAATGTGAATAACAACAGCAACTACTTTCCAGGCTGCACAAAAGAAACTGTCCAACCCTTCCACTTCACTTTCATGGAATGATGCTATTAAATGGAGTTTTTCTGTTCCAAGTGTGGTCCACAGATTAGCAGCATCAACAGGGTTTGGAGCTGGTTAGAAAAGCAGATTCAAGGCCTCCTGGGAAGACAGGCAAGTTCCATGTTGGAATCTCAGGTTCTGAGTCAGAAAGGAAGGAAAGAAGGGAGTAGGGTTCAGGGGTCTCAAGAGGCCCCCTCTGGAGGATTCTCATATACACTCAAGTTGGGGAACCACTGTGATGGGTGAACTAACTCACCAGGTTCCTCAAGGATGTCACTTTCCTTGAGAGCCCCAAGTTCCTTTGCTCAGAAGCCTGGAGTGAAAAGGAAGGATTTATTCCCTAACACCCTGCTTTTGGGATTTCTAGTGGAGCTGTATTCTCACTCTTAGAGGAACTTCAAGATGATGTCCCAGGTGTGTCTAAACAGGTGGCAGGTAGACTCTGTCCTCTGTCATGTGGTCCCCAAATCAGACCCTGGGGAGGATTTTGCTAAGCCAAAATCTTACTCGATTCCACTAAAGAATCACCTCGGCTTTTAATGCTGCAGGTGCCAGAGCTCTGTCCCCAGGCCCCTGATTCACTGAGCTGGCAGTGAAGCCTTGGAACTTGCATTTGTAACAAGCCTGCAGGTAATAAACAGCTGGTTAATGAACCTCAGTGTTTAGAGCAGTGCTCTGTCACTTCACCAAATCACCTGGGGTCTTAAGAAAATGAAGATTCCAAGGCAAAGACTGGGGTGAGGCCTGAGATTCTGCATTTCTAACAAGCTTCCTGATCATGTAGATGCTGCTGGTCCATGGATCAACCACACTTTGGAGAGCAAGGATCTGTGTTTGACCTAAACTCTAAAACCTGCTTCACCATGAGCCAAGATGGGGATAACAAGAGGCAGTGTCCATGGATAAAGGAAGATGTGTTTGAAGATCAAATACACATGCACATCTAGAGGGGACCTAACTAGAACAGAAAGCAAACTGAGCAGAAGAAGTCAGAGGAGAACAAAGAAACTTTAATTGTGGGTCATAATTGCACAAACAAGGCATTACATTTGCCATGAGAGAGAAAAAAAAAAAAAATCCTAAAGCATTTAGAACATCAACACTGGCTACCATGGAGATACAGTGAGAGGAAAATATTCACAAATACATTTTGAGCTTCAGGCCACACCAGACTTATATGGACATGTTAAACATTGGCAAGATGATCAGTTTTCTGACCAAGGAGCAAGCCCACATCATCCAAGGTGAACTAAACCAACCTCCTTCTCTATATATGAAATATATATGAAGGATTTACAAATCCCTTCCTATATATAAAGGATTTACAACTTCTGGCAATTAAGGACTTCATCCAAAATCTCACATTCTCTGTGGCTGAACCAGGTGTGGTGGTTTCTTCACTTGAGTGTAGTGGAGAATTCTTTTAGTCAAAGTGCTAGTTTACAAATTACAAAGTAGGTGGCCCATCAGTTAACTGGGACTTGTAAAAAATATGATTCAAAGTCTTAGTATACAAATTCAAATACAGGTGTGGAGGTGAAGCTCAGAATTCTGCATTTTATGGGGCTGTGACATAGCAGGTGGAAGAAAAGTTGTCAGCTGCTCACTGAAGATTTCTCCTTGTCACTCATTGATAGGTAGTTTCAAATATTAGGAGAGAAAACCAAAAAAAATTCAGAGGTCTCCTTCCTTTTTTTCCAATGTGGGTTTGTTTTCAAGGCGTGGCTCAAGTGGGCTGGAACTAGGGTTCTGATTCTGGCATTTTGTATACACAGTACAAAGGAGAAAAAAATAACTGTTGCTAGAGATGGAGAAGGCAATGGCACCCTACTCCAGTACTCTTGCCTGGAAAATCCCATGGACGGAGGAGTCTGGTAGGCTGCAGTCCATGGGGTCACTGAGGGTTGGACACGACTGAGCGACTTCACTTTCACTTTTCACTTTCATGCATTAGAGAGGGAAATGGCAACCCACTCCAGTGTTCTTGCCTGGAGAATCCCACGGACGGCGGAGCCTGGTGGGCTGCTGTCTATGGGGTTGCACAGAGTTGGAGACGACTGAGGTGACTTAGCAGCAGAGATGGCATATAGGTTTCAGATATTTTGGGTGTGTGTGTCCTGTGTTGAGTAAGATTCTGTATCTGGTGTATCTAGTTCAGTGGAGAGGAGTGCTATAACTGATGAATGGTATCCACCACTGGTTTGTTCAGCAATGAGGTGGGATAGCCCACGATTCAAACATAACGTTTTACCGGCAAAGGGGAAGCTTGTCAATTTTCTTGGGGTGTGTGACAGTCCTCCCAGGAAAGAACTGTAGCTGAATGATGTTGATATGTGTGTGAGGCTCAAGGACAATGGAAATAGGAAGCAAAAAACTTCCTCCCACAATACAATTCAGCATCTCAGGATTTCACTGCCATTCCATCATCTCAGTGGTTTGGGATCAATATCATAGCATCCTAGGAAGGCTGTTTTCCTGATTTCTTTTGTTATTCATGCATTATTAATGAACTTTTAGCAGCTCAATTTCTCATTTTTTTTTCCAACCTGAAAGGGCTGTATTAGGGGACAATCTTTTTTATGTTATGTCCACTGTAGATTTAGTTTTCATGCTCAGTTTGGCTCTCTGTATGATTGGGGTTGAAGACTAAAAAAATATGCTGTGGTTAAGGTCGTGAGCCACAAAAACATGACCACTTGCAGGCTGTTGCCTTGTGGAATGCTCTGCTTGTCTTTATCCATGTTTGGAATGCTCATGATCCTTTGGTTTAGGCTTGGGGGTGGTATTGCTTAAACAGATGAGTTTTGAAGCCACATTAGCCAAATTTAAATCCCTACTCTCACATTTTAGCTGCCTGGCCTTGGGCAAGTTACTCACCCTCTTTGGGATTCAGTTTCATCACTTGTAAAATATGGACAATGATAAAAATATTTATTTCTGGGAGCACCTGGGTTTGTGGTGAGGTTACATGAGCTAATGCTTGGAACCTTGCTTGGCACATAATATATAGTCAATAAATATTAGCTGTTGTTTAGTTTGTGGTGCTGGTGGTTGTTGATGCCTCTCTGGCTACATGGTAAAGTCCAATGACACTCAAGGGTGGACACTCAAGGTTATGACACTCAAGGATGGTACCGGAATTTTTCATTTTGTCTAACTTACATAGAAACATTTCCTGAAGAAAATGAGTGTACTAGACTTGGAGATATTTCTGCAAAAAGGAAAGGACACGTCAATCTCTCCAGGAAGTGGTGTTCTTGAAAAAAAGGCATTGTTAGAGCCCAATTACAAATAGATGGGCCGAGATGAGGAAAGTCACACGCACATCAGAGTTGTCACAGCAAGTGAAGTACTAAATACAGGAACTAAAGAGGTTCTCCTTTCATTAGAAAAGAAATTGCAATGAAACAGAATAAATGCTTTTCTCTTCAGCTGCCCCTCAGGAGTGCTAGAAAAACTATGTGCCAAATGATTACATTATTCACTGGATGTTGTTTCCTAATGAAATAGAGTCATGAGCTGGTAAATGTAGTATGGATTTCCTGAGGGCAAACTAGAAATACAAATAATTATAATTTGGTTACTTCTAAATAAGGTCTCTCTTCACATATATATATAAACAAATGATTTAACTATTTTGAAATTGCTCAAGCTGAAATTCGGTCACTACCTAACTGGTTCTTTAAGGTTTAGTGAATTCTTTAAGAATTAGTGAATTGAAGCCTGTGTTGCAAATTAGTTGGACAAAGGGAATCAGTGGCCTGGAAAAGATTTTCTACTGAAAGGAGGATAAAAAGAGATCTAAGAAATCTGTGGGCCAACTTGGGATAGGTGTTATAGGCTTTTAGTGGAGAAAACTGGCTTAGGTGGCAGCTTAGATGCTTGAATGAAACAGAGAGCTTCCCAAACGCTCTTGTGAGCAGTGGTGGTCAGTACTAGTGACCATAGTGTCTGACTAGTCTCCAGACATTAATTCCAGAGACTAGAATTTTAGTTTATTCAATTTTGACTCAACGTAGATGAAAATCTTTCACTTTGAATCTCTTTAGATTGAGTAACTGTGTGATAAATTAATATGTACGTATCTGATGTAAATGTGCCTAACTCTGATCCTTTGCCTTAAAATGAATGAAAAAGGTAAGTAAAAATTACCTATTTTTTATGTGGTTCAGCAAAAAACTCACATTGTTTTGAAATAAAATATTAACAAATGGGAAACCAACAAAAATAGGAAGGAGGGAGAATTTGGTGGTCTGAGTTCTGTGTAAGTACAAAGTGGCAAAATATAATTAATATATTTAACTCACCTCTATCAGCTCTAGTGTGTACAGAACCGGCCATTTTAGGGTGGCAAAACTGACTATAAATTTGCACACAGTAGAAAGAGCTAATGAAGGAGGGTTATAAGAGCAGCCACTGAAATAGAGACATGTATTATATAAGGAAATGGGTTTCATTTCATTGTAAAAAGAGGAGTCCTTAAATTAAAACCCTATCATGGCAAGAAAATAGATTCCACAAGTCCAATGGATCATTCTAATATTAATGAAATTTAAACCAATGAATCCCATCATATACAGATGAACATATGCCACTTAATATACAGCTTAATTGAGGAACAGCATTAATAATGTCAAATATCTTAAATCTGATGAACAATGATTAAACATGCTCTGTCTGGAGAAAGGACTCACTACTGAATGTGCTGAATACTTACGAGTCCACATGGTTCTCAAATGAAAGCAGAATTGGAAAAGGTGAAGTCTTAAATGCACATTCAGCAATGGCTTCAATCACTTCCTAGAAATGAGAACATATGTATTCAATAAGCCAGAAGTTTAATGTGTCTATTTTTTTGAGTTAAACCCTTTAATACCATTGTCTTTTTCATTCATAGAATTGTATCAAATGGCCTAAAATAGCTAGAAGGGGTTTGCAGGCTGCTGGATTGTAAATTTTATTACTCTTATCTTAGCAAGATAAAAGAAAGAAAACTGGATTTGGGTGGAGGGGAGTCATAATTGTGAAGGGGAATGGTTCTCCTCTTTGGTAATTACATTTTTTTTTTTTAATAATAAAAGAATTCTAATCTCATTATAAGAATTTTGGACAAAGAGAAGGCAAAATTTTTCATCCATAAATTCACCTGTTGAATCAAACCACTGCAGGCATTTTGTTATATTTATTTCTACATTTGTTTCTCATGTATTTGCATAACTTAGTAAATATTTTATTTGTATTTTAATATTGTTATGAATATTGTTTATTGTTTATATTGTTATGAATATTGTTTATTGTTATGTTTACTGTTTACATTGTTTAATATTGCTATGTATTGTTAATATTGTCATCCAAAGTATACAGCTGAAAATTTTTAATATTCACACTTTGCAATCATCTCCCCAGTCTAAGTTAAAACACTTAATCACCCCCCCACAAAGCTATGTCCCCATTAGCAGTCACTCTACATTTTCCCAACCCTATCCCACACACTCAGACATAGGCAACCACTAATCCATGTTCTATCTCCATAGACTCACCTACTCCTAACATTTCAAATAAATGAATCATACGACATGTGGCCTTTTATGTCTGGCATCCTTCACTGAGCCTACTTTCAGGGTTCATCCATTCTGTAATATGTGTCAGTACTTCATTTTTTAATCTATTTTTTTAATGTATAGGTCACAGCTTTAATATCTGTATACAATTTTAGGGAGTGGCAATATCATAATTTATTTAACCACTATCCAATTGTTGGACAGCCATATTTTAAGAGCTATCATTCAAATAATTCTCCAAAGAAACTCTTCATTTTTCCCTTTAATTTTGAATTATTTTTAAAGAATGAATTATCAGAAGGGGAATTATCAAATTAAAAATAAGAATATTTTTCTAGTCTCCTGTGTTTCTCCAAATTACTTTTCATCTTAGACTCCCTAGAATAATAGAGGAGCTTTCAATGCATATTCACCAACTTTGGACATTAGTTTTTCAAAATGTTTTCCTTGGTATTAAAGGATGGTATTAAAGGAGCTGGTGTTAAAGGATGGATCTTATTTATTTTTAATTATATCACTGTCAATACTCTTGTGGCTTCACATCCTTTTTTTTTTTTTTTAATTTTGTTTACATTTATTCTTTACATCTTCTCCTTCCAAGTAGGAATTTTTACTCTGAATCCTTATGCCTGAGGCCTTTCCATTATCTTCTCTACTTTCCTTGAAGAATTCATAGCTTGCTTTCTATCCATGCCAGGAAGCTATTTCTCTGGCCGCAGAGTATAAATAAGGCTTTCTAATTCTAGACTGCATTTGCATATACCCTCTAAGAAGGAATTGACTGCATGGAGCAAAAGAATCACTCACTGTTTCTAACAGTGAATTCACAGATTGCCTTTCATACATTATTTTAGTTGATACCATCAAAAATAAGTGTGCTATAAATAGCAAGCAATGGTCAGATTTTAAACTCTTTATTTGATTTATTTGAATGTGGGCTTTGGATTCAAACAGGCTTGTATTTGAATCCTTCTTCTTAGCCTTACAAGCTGTGTGACCTTGAGAAAAATCACTTAATACCTCTGTACATTTAGCTTGCTGGCCTGCAAAGTGGGAGTAATAAGCCTCATTCCACAAGCTTGTGAGGATGCAGAGAGAGGAGATAAAGGACGCAGCTTGGGATGGGCAGATAGTCTCAAGGGAACCAAGGTTACTGACCTTGCTGATGCGTCCCTCTCCATTCACCCTAAACCCAACTAATACAAACATAGCTGCCATTAGATGAGCGTTTACATTCCAGACAAAGATCTTATCTCATGTCATAGACATTCCCTAAGGAAAATACTATATGTCATCTTACAGATTATAAAATGAAAACTCAAGAGATATTAACCAATATGCCCAAGATCACAGAGAAGAGAGTCCAAGAAACCCCAGGAAATTCTGTCTGACTCTAGAGTTTGTGTGCTTAACTATTTTGCTAAATCCCATGCAGCTAATTGGAGAGGGCAATGGCAACACACTCCAGTACTCTTGCCTGGAAAATCCCATGGATGGAGGAGCCTGGTAGGTTGCAGTCTATGGGGTCACTAAGAGTTGGACATGACTGAGCGACTTCCCTTTCACTTTTCCCTTTCATGCATTGGAGAAGGAAATGGCAACCCACTCCAATGTTCTTGCCTGGAGAATCCCAGGGATGGGGGAGCCTGGTGGGCTTCTGTCTATGGAGTTGCAAAGAGTTGGACACGACTGAAGTGACTTAGCAGCAGCAGCATGCAGCTAATGACCTTAGCTACCTAAGATCAAAGGCCTCAAAAGAATCACACAGCACTAGTCACAACAGCCAAGACATGGAAAAAACCTAAATGTCTGCTGACAGATGAATGGATAAAGAGGATGTGGTATATATATACAAAAGAATATTACTCAGCCATAAAAATAACAAAATAATGCCTTCTGCAGCAACATGGATGCAACTAGAGGATATCATACTAAATCAGAAAAAGACAAATACCGTATGATATCACTTATATATGGAGTCTAAAATATGGCACAAAAGAACCTATCTATGAAACAGAAACAGACTCACTGACATAGAGGTGAAACTTGTGGTTGCCAAAGGGGAGAAGAGAGGGGGGGGCGTGGATTGAGAATTTGGGGTTGGTAGGTGCAAACTATTACTTATAGAATGGATAAACACCAAGATCCTACTGTATAGCATAGGAACTATATCTAATCCCCTGGGATATGCCATGATGGAAAAGAATATAAAAAAAGAATGTATATATGTATATTACTGAATCATATTGTATGGCAGAGTTTGCAAAACATTATAAATCAACTATACTTCAATTAAAAAAAAAGAACTGCAAAGAGATATCATAAGGGAAGTGGGTAGATACATGGGATAAAAGGGGGCTAGATTTTGTTTATTTCCTAAATTTGGCACTGTTTTATTGGCTACAGGCAAAGCACATGAGAGCCACTCTTGATTCCTCCTTCTATCACATCTTTTAATTCATATGTAATCCTGTCCAAATATATATGTGGAATATAACCAAATATTAGCACCTCCACCTCTATCATCCTGGTCAATAATCCTTGTACTAACTGCTGGGATAGATTTTGTCGTCATCCCCACATATTCACTCCCCTTCCTGTGATATCTGCTGAAAGTGGGCATGGCCTTGTGTTTTGTTTTGGTTGTTGAAATGCATGTGAAAATGACACAGAGTTTTGTTGAACGGGTTTTAGAGAACCATCTTGGTTTTTGCCATTTTTCTTTTCTGATTGCAATGAGCAATCTCAGATTGGTGCTGCTTTTTCTGTATGGATTGCAGATAATATAGCAAGGAGAGATAAGAAAGCCTTCCTCAGTGATCAATGCAAAGAAATAGAGGAAAACAATAAGAATGGGAGAGACTAGAGATCTCTTTAAGAAAATTATAGATAACAAGGGAAAATTTCCTGCAAAGATGGGCACAATAAAGGACAGAAATGGTATGGACCTACAGAAGCAGATGATATTAAGAGAAGGTGGAAGGAATACACAGAAGAACTATACAAAAAAGATCTTCATGACCCAGATAACTGGGTAGATAACCCAGGTAACTCACGTAGATCCAGACATCCTGGAGTGCAAAGTCAAGTAGGCCTTAGGAAGCATCACTACGAATAAAGCTAGTGGAGGTGATGGAATTATAGTTGAGCTATTTCAAATCCTAAAAGATGATGCTATGAAACTCAATATGCCAGCAAATTTGGAAAACTCAGCAGTGGCCACAGGACTGGAAAAGGTCAGTTTTCATTCCAATCCCAAAGAAAGGCAATGCCAAAGAATGTTCAAACTACTGGACAATTGCACTCATCTCACACGCTAGCAAAGTAATGCTCAAAATTCTCCGAGCCAGGCTTCAACAGTACATGAACTGTGAACTTCCAGTGTTCAAGCTGGTTTTAGAAAAGGCAGAGGAACCAGAGATCAAATTGCCAACATCTTTTGGATCATCAAGAAAGCAAGTGAGTTCTAGAAAAACATCTACTTCTGCTTTATTGACTATACCAAAGCCTTTGACTGTGTGGATCACAACAAAATGTGGAAAATTCTTAAAGAGATGGGAATACCAGACCATTTGACCTACCACCTGAGAAATCTGTATGCAGGTCAAGAAGCAACAGTTAGAACTGGACATGGAACAACAGACTGTTTCCAAATCAGGAAAGGGGTATGTCAAGGCTGTATATCATCACCCTGCTTATTTAACTTATATGCAGAGTACATCATGAGAAATGCTGGGCTGGATGAAGCACGAGCTTTAATCAAGATTGCCGGGAGAAATATCAATAACCTCAGATACGCAGATGACACCACCCTTATGGCAGAAAGCAAAGAACTGAAGAGACTCCTGATGAAAGTGAACGAGGAGAGTGAAGAAGTTGGCTTAAAACTCATCATTCAGAAAACTAAGATCATGGCATCTGGTCCCATCACTTTATGGCAAATAGATGGGGAAACAGTGGAAACAGTGAGAGGCTTTATTTTTTTGGGCTCCAAAAATCACTGTAGATGGTGACTGCCAGAATGAAATGAAAGGACGCTTGCTCCTTGGAAGAAAAGCTATGATCAACCTAGATAGCATGTGAAAAAGCAGAGACATTATTACTTTGCCAACAAAGTTCCATCTAGTCAAAGCTGTGGTTTTTCCAGTAGTCATGTATTGATGTGAGAGTTGGATTATAAAGAAATCTGAGAGCCAAAGAATTGATGCTTTTGAACTGTGGTGTCGGAGAAGACTCTTGAGAGTCCCTTGGACAGCAAGGAGATCCAACCAGTCCATCCTAAAGGAAATCAGTCCTGAACATTCATTGGACGGACTGATGCTGAAGCTGAAACTCCAATACTTTGGCCACCTGATATGAAGAACTGACTCACTAGAAAAGACCCTGATGCTGGGAATGATTGAAGGTGGGAGGAAAAGGGGACGACAGAGGATGAAATGGTTGGATGGCATCACTGACTCGATGTACATGAGTTTGAGCAAGTTCTGGGAGTTGGTGATGGAAGGAGGCCCTGGTGTGTTGCAGTCCATGAGGTCGCAGAGTTGGACACAACTGAGCAACTGAACTGAACTGAATTCCAGACCTGCGTATCACCATTTAGGCCAATGAGAGGCCTGAAGGTGAGTGAAAACCCAAGGGCCTATGTCGCTTTGTGTTTGACCAATGAAATGCACACATTTGTAGAGTCCGTGTCCCCACCTGTCTTTCTTGTTCTCTGGGTGGTGTTCTCTCTATTCCCATAGTAGAGATTCTGGTGTGCCCTGAAATGCTGCTGAATTCTAGGTTTCCTAGACCTTCTTGACTCATGTATCCTGAGAAAGTGAAAGTGTTAGTCACTCAGTCATGTCCAACTCTTCACGACCCCATGAACCGTAGCCCACCAGGCTCTTCTGTCCATGGAATTCTCCATGCAGGAATACTGGAGTGGGTAGCCATTCCCTTCTCCAAGCGATCTTCCCCATACAGGGATCAAACCCTGCCTTGGGGGTGGATTCTTTACCAACTGATCTACCAGGGAAGCCTTTTGTGTATCCTGCCTGCCCCTTTCCTGCCCCTGATACTGTACACATTTGGTCTTTGCATTTGACTGAGGGCCCCATGTTCACACTGAAGCCTGCAAACACACCACTTACATCCTTCTCAGCTCCCACTGGGCCTCTTACCAAGACTGGGCTATGTTTGATTTGCCACGTAGTGTGGCCTTCTGGCCTCTTCCTAGAGGTGAAGTGGAGGCCAAACGTTGTGTCTGGGCACTCCCCACGTCCTCTATCATGACAGTTTTACAAATGACTTCATTCAACCCCCAACTTCACCCTGACTTAATAACGCCTTGCATATTTAATACTGCTACTATTTAAAAGTGTGGCTTTAAAAGTTTCAATTATAATGTCAGTAGCTAACATTTATAGAGTACTCATTATGTACCATGTATCATTCTAAGCCATGTTGTATATTAAGTAGGGTCACTGAATTCTTCCCTGGTGGCTCAGTTGGTAAAGAATCCACCTGCAATGTGGGAGACCTGGGTTTGATCCCTGGGTTAGGAAGATCCCCTGGAGGAGGGCATGGCAACCCACTCCAGTATTCTGGCCTGGAGAATCCCATGGACAGAGCAGCCTGGCGGGCTACAGTCTATGGTGTCGCAAAGAGTCAGACATGACTGAATGACTAAGCACAGCACTGAATGCTCAGCACACCTCTAGGAGGTAAGCACTGTTATCACCCCCATATTCTCCTGAGAAAGAGGCTGTATCTGTAAGGGAGCTTCCCCTGGTCGTGCAGGCAGTCAGTGCCAGAACCCCAGCCAGCAGCTCCAGAACTGCACTCTGAACCTCAACAGTCTCCTTGCTCTCTTCTTCCCAGCCTCGCCCTCCTCGCTCTCCCCATCTCCACCATAGCTCTAGCCTTGGAAACCTTTCTGAACCTTTAAACACTGCCGAATTTCATCTTACAATTTTACTAGTTATTTTTCAGTCATTAACTCGTGTCTGACTCTTCTTGTAACCCCACGGACTGTAGCCTGACAGGCTCCTCTGTCCATGGGATTTTCCTTCTGGGAGTGGGTTGCCATTTCCTTCTCTAGGGGATCTTCTTGACCCAGGGATCGAACCCATGTTTCCTGCATGGCAGAAGGATTCTTTATACCTGAGTCACCTGGGAAACCCTAACAATTTTACTTGAGAGAACTTAAAAAACAAGTTCCCTGCGAGGGCTTTTGGTTTTTCATACCTTTGGAATACTTTGCATGGGGCACCCGAGGATGAGGATTCTGCTGAGGATGAGACCAGTCATAATTTTTAAGTTTGGTGCCAGGTTCGATCCCTGGGTCAGGAAGATCCTCTGGAGAAGGAAATGGCAACCCACTCCAGTATTCTTGCCTGGAAAATCTCATGGATGGAGCCTGGCAGGCTACAGTCCATGGGGTCGCACAGAGTTGGACATGACTGAGCGACTTCACTTCACTTCACTTCTTTCACATAAGCTGTCCTTAGTGGACGACGGGCCTGAAAGTACCTTACTGGTTGATTGCCCCTTATTAAGCCAAAATCACTTTTTTCATAGATTTCTAATACTGGATCCAGTAATCTATACACTATATGGCTCAATTACTAGCTTCCAGTGGGAAAAACTGCCCTTGAAATCCTTTATCCTTGACAGACAATAGCAGGGTGTATTTGGATATCCATTTTATGTGAGCATTTATGTAGCAGTTAAATTGCATCCTAAATTATTATTACTTCTCTCAGAGAATGATGCTTTATTTCCAGAAATGCTCCATTTAACCACATACTCAAATTTAATATATTTTTATTATATACTTTATCACTTGACTCTGTTTTCCATCTTACATAATTGCTGGTTGTTACAAAGGAGCCGCCTGGGATGGGGGAGGGGGGCAGGAGCAGCTTGGGGGTGGAGGAGGCAGGTGGGCGTCCAGGGTGGGAGGAAGGAGACTGCATGGGAGCAGAGAGAATGCAGACCAAATGGCAAGTTACTATGTCGTGACCATTGGAGAGACTAAGGCAGTGAGGCAAAGACACCAGCAGGCAGATATATGGGGTGTGTAATAAATAAATCCAGAATGCAAAATAAAAAGTCCTCCATAAAGAGGCTGAATTACAGCATGTCCACTTTCCCAGAACACACATTTTTATTTTGGCCCAACAATAAATAGGCGGTAGATGCCAATAGGAACTTCCGCTGTGGGGATACATCATAGACCTCACAAAGCTTTCCAGATCACATAGACTTAGAGCAGATAAACTGTGTGACATAAAATGATGGACTTTTGCACTTGGTTTATTTTGCTGCTGCAATACACACTGTGGCTATAGAATATAGTCTAATTACACCATGCAGATCAGGTCCAAATATACAGGATAGCCCAGACAGGCAAACATTGAGAGAATTTTTTCACCACCTATCAACATAGGCATTTTACAGCAAAAATGGAGAAAGACAAAATTCATCTTCCTGATGAACAGAGGCAAGAAAGACTAAAAATGAAGTCTCCACTATAGTTTGTCTATTTGTTTGGGGGTGGAAATAAAGTGAGAAAGTGTTGTTCATTTGTGTCTGATTCTTTGAGACCTCATGGACTGTAGCCCACCAAGCTCCTCAGTCCATGGAATTCTCCAGGCCAGAATACTGGAGTGGGTAGCCTTTCCCTTCTCCAGGGGATCTTTCCAAACCAGGGATTGAACCAGGTCTCCTACATTGAAAGCAGATTCCTTACAGTCTGAGCCACCAGGGATGGAAAAAGTGGCAAAATTCTGTAAAGCAATTATCTTTAAATAAAAATAAATTAATTAAAAAATTTTATTGTTGTTCAGTCGCTCAGTCGTGTCCGACTCCTTGTGACCCCACTGCAGCATGCCAGGCTTCCTTTCACCAGTACCTATTACATGCCAGTTCTTTTTAAACATTTTTTTAAAGATTTTATTTCTGGACCATTTTTAAAGTCTTTATTGAATTTATTACAATATTGCTTCTATTCCTGTTTTGGTGTTTTGGCCACAAGCATGTGGTCTCTTAGATCCCCAGCCAGGGATTGAATCCACACACCCTGCATTGGACGGTGAAGTCTCAGCCACTGTACTGCCAGGGAAGGCCCTTTGCCAGACTCTTTTTAAAGTACTTGGGGAAGATTAGAAAACAAAACAAAGATCCCTATTTTTATGGTGCTCAATGCTATTAGAAGGCCACAGCTAATGGTGCTAATGGTAAAAAATCTGCCTGCCCATGCAGGTGATATAAGAGATACAGGTTTGATCCCTGGGTTGGGAAGATCCCCTGGTGAAGGAAATGGCAACATACTCCAGTATTCTGGCCTGGAAAATTCCAAGGACAGAGGAGACTGGTGGGCTACAGTCCATGGGTCACAAAGAGTTGGACATGACTGAGTGAACACACACCACAGCCAATAAAGAAGGAACTCAATAAATAACTGAGTAAATTAAGCAGAGTGTTAGAAGGTGCCACTTGGTAAATGGAAGAAATAAAGTGATGGGGAGCAGACCAGGGAGGTGGGAGTGGGTGTGATGGCTGGTCACAGTATTAAATAGGTCCCAGGAGGCCTCCCTGAGAAGGTGGCATTTGAGAAAGACTTCAAGGAGTTCCCTGGTGGCTCAGATGGTAAAGAATCTGTTTGTAATGCAAGAAACCCAGGTTTGATCCCTGGGCCAGGAAAATCCCCTGGAGGAGGGAATGGCAACCCACTCTAGTATTCTTGCCTGGAGAATTCCATGGACAGAGGAGCCTGGCAAAGAGTCGGACACGACCGAGCAACTAACACTTGCAAGGAGTTAAGCGGTGAGCCATGCAGATAACTGGGGGAAGACTGTCTCAGGCAGAGGCACAAACTGGCAAAGGCTGGGAGGTGTCCCTGCCTAGCTTGGTCAGGAAATGGCACAGAGGCCCATGGAGCTGCAGCCCAGGGAGTCACGGGCAGGGTGACTGAGGGTGAGAGAGCACAGGGCCGTGGCCCCGTTTCTCTTCTTACCCTTTATGAAAAAGTCACTGTACACAGTCGGTGCTGGAAGAGCAGGCTGCATGCTGATAATCAGGCAGAGCGGGGCTGGGACTTGGGTGAGGCACATGACGTGCCTAAGTGCAAAATTTAAAGAGATGCTCAATCTCAGGTGCCACCTCTGCATTTACACACCAGTGAGAATAGACACCTCTATAAGTTTTGCATGTAAGACATTTCGCTCACCTCCCTCTAGTCCTAATCCTGATGCAGAGAGTTCCTGCTCTGTTTCTGCAAAACAGGCTGGAATTTCTATTCCTCACGCTCATCCCCACCCAGCACCACCACCAGACACTCACATCTCTGACAAAATTATCTATCCTGCAAACACACAATAGCAGGAAGCAGAGCTGTGCCAATCAACCGCCAGGATGACGAGTTTCCTGCTCTTTTTTGGCCGTACCTCACCCTCAACTGCCGTAGCCAGAGAGAGGAAGCAGAATTCTGAGCTAGATTTAGTTTTTTAGTCTCTAAATCTGTCAACAAGTGTGTGCATGTGGTTGAAAAATTGTGCTTCTGGAGCCCAGGAATAGATGCTCACCAGCCCGTGACTCTGGGGTCACAAATGTGATTGAAGGACCACTTGTAAGGTCGAGTGAACAGGGAGATTCATTCCAAGCTGACTTGATGGCTGAGGCAAGAAGCAAAAGCTTCATATAAAATAAATATGCCTTAGAATGTGCTTGGTGTTTATATTCCCCCTGTAGTCCCCCTTACCCCTAAAGGAACTCAGACAACCTTGAAGATTATAAATGTTTAAGAAAATATAATTGCTCCTCACATGGACTCATGAGTGGGTGGTGGGCAGGGCTGTGAGTGGCCCTCCTGGAGTGGGTATGTGCACAAGTCCATCGGTCCCCTAGCTCACAAGGCTTCCATCTGGATGTGTTGTCTCCCATTGCATGATCCTCTTCATCCATCAACAGATGGATGAACCCAAATTGCATCCACTCCACACATGGTTGTGTGTCCCCCACTTTTTAAAAAGATCCCAACAGGTTAGGGCTGGTATCTTAGCCGACAAGGGACCATGGCAGGAGATGGGAAGGTGGGGGACTACAGAAATGGAACCAAAACACATGGATCTTCCATTAAAGAAAAACCAAAAGACATTGAGTGCTCACCCCATGAATGACCTGGTGAAGGTAATATTGTATCAGTTTTACAGATGAAAAGTTAACTTACAGAACAATTAATATAATTTGTCTAAGGACACACAACTGATAAAAGCAAAGACAAGATTCAAACTTAGCTATGTTGATGCCCAAATTCATTGCTCCACAGTGAGATAGAATCGAACAGTTTTCTATTGCTTTTCTTTGATTACCAGCTCAATAAAGTCTGAGCAGTGAAATACCAAAAAAAAAAAAAAAGAGTGCTCAACTTCAGGAGCAGATAAAACTTCTAAAGATTTTCATCAGAATTAAGGTCAACCACATATTAAACATTGTTGTAAAATTTTGTGAAAGTGAAAGTCACTCAGTCATGTCTGACTCTTTGCGACCCCATGGACTATACAGTCCATGGAATTCTGCAGGCCAGAATGCTGGAGTGGGTAATTGCTATATAGTAACCTAAGTTTCAGAATACTTTGGCCACCTGATGTGAAGAACTGACTCACTGGAAAAGACTCTGATGCTGGGAAAGACTGAAGGCAGGAGAAGGGGACAACAGAGGATGAGATGGTTGGATGGCATCACCGACTAAATGGACATGAGTTTGAGCAAGCTCCAGGAGTTGGTGATGGACAGTGTGCTTGGTGTGCTGCAGTCCATAGGGTTGCAAAGAGTTGGACACAGCTGAGTGACTGAACTGAAGTTTCAGAAATCATGAAAAGTAATTTCATAACATAGTAAATACATTTTAAGGTGTAAATATTCCTTCTGAACATATATATGCTGTCAAGTAAAATATTAGGAAATCCATTTGTCTAAACTGAATCCTGGCTGTCCCTTGAAAATCTTGGTTCTTTTTGCTGCCCTCTCAAATGATAGATGTTCATTTTATCACATCCCAAGTGTTCCAGGGCTAAAAGCTGGGAATTGGAAACTTTTTGCTCCCAATGCTCCCAATGTGGAGAAGGCAACCCACTCCAGTACTGTTGCCTGGAGAATCCCATGGACAGAGAAGCCTGGTGGACTACAGTCCATGGGGTTGCAAAGAGTCAGACATGGCTGAAGTAACTTAGCACAGCAAATTCTTTATATATTTTGTATTTCACAATGACAAAATACAATTTAAAAAAAGAGAATGTGCTAAATAGGCAAATAAATTGTTATTTCCTTTTATAAGACAATTTCCTTAGATTTTGGTGATCAGTTCATCTGATGCCAATCACTCATGTGAAAACTGCTAAATTTTAGCCTCAGAAATTACAAATATGATTAATAGCCTATGGACTTAACTGTGATCCTTATACTGCTAAACCTGCTGAAGCAGATTTTACCCAAAAAGGGGGTCAGGTCTCTCTAGCTTCTTCTCTTAGTAATATTCATTCACTCTACCTTGAAGGATATTTCTGTGGTCATGGTGAACCCATGGGTGATGACTGGCTCCTCTTCTGCAGTTCGTCCCTTCCAGCAGTCCAGCTCCACACAGCGACAACCAGACAGGAGCACTTGGCGATACATCTCAACAGAGGAGTTTCCAGCCAGCTGGCCAGCTGTAAAATGTCAATAAAATGAATCTCAGACTCACACAAAGCAAGGAACACACTGATGGTTTCCTAGAAGAGATCTTCAACAATGGGAAAGCAAAGAGTTCAAGACCTTGAGTAGTTCTCAGCCTTTCTTCTGTCTCAACATACCAGAGGTAGTAACATAATCCCAAATGGAACTGTTGCCCCCTAGCAGGGGTTTGGAGAAGAGAGACTAAAAGGATATGTAACAATAACAGCAACTCATGTTTATTAACTGCTAACCATGTGCCAGCTATAATTCTTTGAACTTTATATATATTACTACATTCAGTCTTCACAAAAATCTGCCCAATATAACTATCTTTGTTATTAAATGCCTATTTTCAGATAATAAACATGGCATAGAACATTTTATTTGTCCAAGTTCCCTACGCCTGTAAGTGGAAGATCAGGATTATAACTTCAAACCTCAGTCTTGTCATTCTGACTCTCCCTATGAATAAGTATTATTGACAGGCTCTTGTATTATACAAGTCAAACCTTCTGTCATTTTTGTCCAAGGCACAAACACTTAGCATAGCTAAACATTATCTTTGCAAAATGGAAAAAACTTTGTAGAACTAAATTTAAATTTGACAAATGAAGTGTAGAATTTGTACTCTATAAGACACTGTTTAACAAAATTAAACAAGACCTAGATAAATGGAAAGACATCCCATGTTCACGGAGCAGAAGACTTAAAATTGTTAAGGTGGCACTATGTCTCAAGTTGATTTACAAATTCAATTCCCATAAAAATCTTATCAGTCTTTTTTGTATAAATTGATCCCAAAATTCATATGGAAATTTAAAGGACCCAGAATAGCAAAAATGATTGTAAAAAATAAGGTCAAAGTTGGAAGACTTCCCAGCTTCAAACTTAACTACAAACTGCAGTGATCAAGGCAGAGTGGTACCGCCATAAGATTAGACACATAGGTCAATGGGATAAAATTGAGACTCCAGAGATAAGCCCTCACAATTATGTTAAACTGACTGACAGCTAGGATTCTAAAACAATTCACTACAAAAAATCATCTTTTTAAGAAATGATGCTAGGACAGCTGGATTGCCATACGGAAAATAGTGAAGTTGGATTCCTATTACATCATACAAAGAATACACACACACACACACACACACACACACACACACACAATCAATGAAGCTCCTAATTGTATGGGCTAAAATGATAAAACTCTAAACAGAGAACATAGAGGTAAATTTTTGTGACTTAGGTTAGGCAATTGTTTCATAGATAAGACATCAAAAGTACAAATAGCAAAGAAAATAGACAAAATGTACCAAAATTAAAAACCCCTGGAAGCAGAACTGAAAATCTCCAGTAAAGTGATATGAATTGTAGTCAACAAGCACTTGAGAAATCTGTGGGCAGGGGTAGAAGCCCAGCTATTTCTATTTCACTTAAGAAGTCAATGGAAGGTTGTAATTTCTTGATAAATTATTTATTTATTTATGGTTGCACCTTGCAGATTGCAGGATCTTTGTTTCCTGACCAGGCCTTGAACTCGGTTCATGGCAGTTACAGCTCCAAGTCCTAACCATTGGATTACCAGGAAATTTCTTTGATAAATTTTTTTGAAGATTAATAATAAATAATTTTTGAGGCAAGTCCACTACCATCAACACACAAATGGAAGTTTTTGGATTTCCACATTAAAGATTTCCTGTGAGTTATATTCTATATGCCTCCATTTTTTCAGCAGTAATTTAAAACTGATATATCAATGAAAACTGTCAAAATGATTTTGAAATGGACAAGATCTGCTTAGTGGAGACACACAGGACAGAGAAAATGGGATTAAACCTATGGCTTAATTTTAGTTTTATACGCATTTCACAACATCCAGTATCAGCATAGCAATAGGGTGACATTTTTCAGTTCTATAGAGCCCTAGTAAATGCATGGAAAGGCTGAATAAGTAGGTTTGCAAAATCACTTTTCTTTACTGGAAAAAATAAGGCATTTTAAATACACAAATATTTGCAAAAGCAGAAATGCTGACAAAATAACCTAGACAGTTTCTGATGCTAGATAATTAATTTACCATTTATAATAGCTTCAAAGTTTGTTGTAATAAAGATTTTTCTGCATAAACAAAAAAGGGAGAGTGGGAATGAAGGAAAAATGATGTTCATTTACTTGTTAAACTTAAGGGAGGGCTACTTTAGCTAAAGAAGTGAAGAATTAAAATAATTAATCAGGTTAACTCATTAAAAATGCTAGCTCCTGCAGAAAATTGCACAGCTATTCAAGAGTAGAGCAGATTTTCTTGTGTACTACCTAGGATATTATTTAAGTATATTACTGACTATATCCAATAGTGTTACAAATGTGCAATTTCATTAATATTTTGTTAAGTGTTACTAACTTCGGTAAGTAAGACATAACAGAAAGACCTAACAGAAGCAGAAGATATTAAGAAGAGATGGCAATAATACACAGAAGAACTGTACAAAAAAGATCTTCACAACCCAGATAATCACGATGGTGTGATCACTCACCTAGAGCTAGACATCCTGGAATGTGAAGTCAAGTGGGCCTTAGAAAGCATCACTATGAACAAAGCTAGTGGAGGTGATGGAATTCCAGTTGAGCTATTCCAAATCCTGAAAGATGATGCTGTGAAAGTGTTGCACTCAATATGCCAGCAAATTTGGAAAACTCAGCAGTGGCCACGGGACTGGAAAAGGTCAGTTTTCATTCCAATTGCAAAGAAAGGCAATGCCAAAGACTGCTCAAACTACCGCACAATTGGACTCATCTCACACACTAGTAAAGTAATGCTCAAAATTCTCCAAGCCAGGCTTCAGCAATATGTGAACCGTGAACTTCCTGATGTTCAAGCTGGTTTTAGAAAAGGCAGAGGAACCAGAGATCAAATTGCCAACATCCGCTGGATCATGGAAAAAGCAAGAGAGTTCCAGAAAAACATCTACTTCTGCTTTATTGACTATCCCAAAGCCTTTGACTGTGTGGATCACAATAAACTGTGGAAAATTCTTCAAGAGATGGGAATACCAGAGCACCTGATCTGCCTCTTGAGAAATCTGTATGCAGGTCAGGAAGCAACAGTTAGAAGTGGACATGGAACAACAGACTGGTTCCAAATAGGAAAAGGAGTATGTCAAGGCTGTATATTGTCACCCTGCTTATTTAACTTATATGCAGGGTACATCATGAGAAACGCTGGACTGGAAGAAACACAAGCTGGAATCAAGATTGCCGGGAGAAATATCAATCACCTCAGATATGCAGATGACACCACCCTTATGGCAGAAAGTGAAGAGGAACTCAAAAACCTCTTGATGAAAGTGAAAGTGGAGAGTGAAAAAGTTGGCTTAAAGCTCAACATTCAGAAAACGAAGATCATGGCATCCGGTCCCATCACTTCATGGGAAATAGATGGGGAAACAGTGGAAACAGTGTCAGACTTTATTTTTCTGGGCTCCAAAATCACTGCAGATGGTGACTGCAGCCATGAAATTAAAAGATGCTTACTCCTTGGAAGGAAAGTTATGACCAACCTAGACAGCATATTAAAAAGCAGAGACACTACTTTACCTAGAAAGGTCCATCTAATCAAGGCTATGGTTTCTCCAGTGGCCATGTGTGGATGTGAGAATTGGACTATAAAGAAAGCCGAGCGCAGAAGAATTGATGCTTTTGAACTGTGGTGTTGGAGAAGACTCTTGAGAGTCCATTGGACTGCAAGGAGATCCAACCAGTCCATTGTGAAGATCAGTTCTGGGTGTTCTTTGGAAGGAATGATGCTAAAGCTGAAAGTCCAGTACTTTGGCCACCTCATGCAAAGAGTTGACTCATTGGAAAAGACTCTGATGCTGGGAGGGATTGGGGGCAGGAGGACAAGGGGACAACAGAGGATGAGATGGCTGGATGGCATCACTGACTTGATGGACGTGAGTCTCAGTAAACTCCAGGAGTTTGTGTTGGACAGGGAGGCCTGGTGTGCTGCGATTCATGGGGTCACAAAGAGTCAGACAGGACTGAGTGACTGATCTAAACTTCGGTAAGGAAGTTGTCGGTAGCAAACAAGCTTTAGAAGAATGACATAGCCCAAGGACATGACATAAACTGATTAGAACCAGTTCACGTCCAAAATGGTAGACAAGTCCACTTCCACTATACCTCAAACCTCAGAATGTACTCATTGTAACACATCAGCAAGTTAAATGACACACCCACAGGCACCATGACAGCTCCAAGTGTTGTTCAGTCAGTCATGTCTGACTATTTGTGACCTCATGGACTGCAGCACACCAGGTTTCTCTGTCCTTCACCATCTCCCGGAATTTGCTCAAACTCATGTCCCTTGAGTTGGTGATGCCACCCAACCATCTTGTCCTCTGTGGTCACCTTCTCATCCTGTCTTCAATCTTTCCCAGCATCAGGGTCTTTTTCAATGAGTCAGCTCCTTATATCAGGTGGCCAAACTATTGGAGTTTCAGCATCAGTCCTTCCAATGAATATCCAAGATTGATTTTCTTTAGGATCTCCCTGAAGTCCAAGGGACTCTCAAGAGTCTTCTCCAACACCATAGTTTGCAAGCATCAATTCTTCGGCATTCAGCCTTCTTTATGGTCCAACTCTTACATCCTTACATGACTACTAGAAAAACCATAGCTTGAACTATACAGACCTTTGCCAGCAAACTTATGTCTCTGCTTTTTTTTTTAAAATTTTATTTATTTATTTTTGGCTGCACGGGTCTTCGATGTTGTGTGCTGGCATTCTTTAGTTGTTGGGGGGAGGCTACGCTCTAGTTGTGGTGCACAGCCTGGTGCACAGCCTTCTCATTGGTTGTCTTGTTGCAGAGCACAGGTTCTAGAGAATGAGTTCAGTGGTGGGGCTTAGTTGCTCCATAGCATGCGGGATCTTCCTGGACCAAGGATTGAACCCATTTCCCCTGCATTGGCAGGCCAATTCTTAACCATTGGACCACCAGGGAAATCCATGTCTCTAGGTTTGCCATAGCTTTTCTTGCAAGGAGCAAGTGTCTTTTCATTTTATGGCTGCAGTAACCATCCACAGTAATTTTGGAGCCAAAGAAAATAAAGTCTCTCACTATTTCCATTGTTCCCCCATCTATTTGCCATGAAGTTATGGGACCAGATCCATCATCTTCTTTTTTTTGAATGTTGATTTTTAAGCCAGCTTTTTCACTCTCTTCTTTCACTTTCATTAAGAGGCTCTTTAGTTCCTTTTCCCTTTCTGCCATAGGCATGTTGTCATCTGCATATTTGAGGTTGTTGATATTTCTCTCCACAATCTTGATTCCAGCTTGTGCTTCATCCAGCCTGGCATTTTGCATGATATAATCCAAGGGTGACCATCAAAAAATTGGACAGTGGCCCAATTTCTGGAAATCTCTGCCCTTTATCCCAAATAGTTGGAATAATCTTACCACTCATTAGCCCATGAAATTATCCAGCCCATAAAAATTAACCACACTACATTTTAGGGTTGCTCTTGCCTTCTGAGATGGTCTACACTGTCTGTGGAGTGTAATTCTCTCTAAATAAGTCCACTTCTTACCTATCACTGTCTCTCACTGAATTCTTTCTACAATGAGACATCAAGAACCAGAACTTCATTAAGTCTTGAGACCAGGTGTGTGATCTCAGTTAAAAGACTGTGGGCTCAAATTCCATCCCGAGTTGCAAGGTTTCACACTGAAGGTATATCTTACTTAACCCACAGCAGAGTGTTTGTCATAAAAGATTCAAAATGTTTCCAAAACAGTTTTTTTTTTTTTTTGGATTTGCTTTCTACACATATATTTTTTTTATCATTCAAATAGAAGGGATTTGATATACATTTTGAATGTTGATCAGTTAATATTTTGAAAGACATGGTAAGGCATGGAGTTGAGTTTGTGAGACAGAAAGATTCTGAAAAGAAAAACAAATCAAAACAAAGAAAGGGAAGGGGGAGAGTGTATATGTGTTTGTTTGTGTGTGAGTGTGTGTGTCTGTGTGGTGTTTACTGTTCAATATCTAAGACTCCCAAAATTTCTCTAAGGTAATTTGGTTCATTCTCAAAATGAACAATTTGTATTTGAAATGGAAACCTCTCAAAGGAAGCATTAAAAACCATGCATTTATCCATAATTGCCTTATTGCTTGGAATGCATATTTGGTTCTCCGTGTTTTCCTTCATTTATGGAGCTTTTTTCCAAATATATGAATTATTACTGATATTCTCCCCTACTCCATTTCTGCTTAAAGCCTCAAAGCTGGTTTATTGTTCTCTAAAATTTCTAACTCCTCATTATTATATTCCATCCACTCATTATATTTTCATTTTATTAGATCTGATAAATTGACCTTCTGGGGCCAGGGGATTGCTGTGGGTTAGGATTAATGATATGTCATGAGTCATTCAACCCTTGTTGTTTCTGAAACTAGTATCTGACATCATCTCTGCCTGGCTGTGAACATATTTTGGAGTACATTCCAAGCCCATGATTGAACTTTGGAACTGAAACTCTATCTCAGATTAATTCATAATACCACCCGGAGTCATAGCTCTGCACCTTTTCACTTGACTGCATTCATTTCGGGCAGCTGGTTCCATTCGCTTGAGCTTTGTCTCAGATTATCCAAGGCATCCATAGATGGAAGAGACCAAAAACTGAAAATAACAATTCCTCCATTAACACAGTCTTCTGAGAAATTTCTCATCTTGTGGACTATGATGATTGATTGCCTATATTTATATTTACTATTATTTATTGTCTTCTCTTCAACCTCAGGGAAAGAAGGTTATAGAATGTGATGCATTTGTTAATTCAGTGGCTTTCTTCAGTAAACACTGTCTCCTTCAAAAAATGGAGATGGGACCATTTCTCCTTGCTTGAAATTCTGTGAAACCAACAGCTACACTTGAGAAAACTATTCAAAATACAGAGGATGTGTTGTTCATCCTGACCATCTCTAGGACTATTGGTTTGATCTGATCTCTCTCTTCCGTATTTTCTATCTGCCAACTTATACTTAAATTGAAGTGTAGTTGATTTACCACGCCATGTTAATGGTACAGCCAAGTGGTTCAGTTATACACAAACACACACAATGTGTGTGTATATACTTTTTTACATTCTTTTCCATTATGGTTTATCACCATGAAGCTCTTTTGAAATAGACCCAATTGCCATGGGATGGCTTAGGCAAGTGGGAAAACAACTTTAAGCATATTCCTTATTGATTATAGGAGCCTCACCACTAGGGTCTATGCACATTCTCAAACATTCTCCGTGGGAGGCAAATACTGGTGGCTTAGGATGCAAAAATGACACAAGACATCTTCCTTACCCTTACCATTTAGGCAGGGAGGTAAGTATTGTATAAAGAAAGGAGAACATTTTTTTTTTTTTTTTAGGGGAACATTCTTATGTGTCAGGGAATTTAAACCCTCACCCCACTATCACACTTCTGGTTGTCATTTCTTCCTCTCTTTCCTTGGCAACAGAATAATCTGTTTAGATTCTAATAAGTTTTAGGGTCTCCTTCCCAGGTCTGGGGTAAATCTTAATTCTTCTCAGCCAGTCATAGTCGTTCTGTGGCCCCTGCTAATGCTATTTGTAGGTCATTGCTATATGGTGTAACTCTGCTGTACATCCAGTAGGGAATAAAGGAAAGTCTACTGGGTGGGGAGTGGGGAACCTCACTCACACAAAGGGCCACAAGACAGAGATGTCCCTGGGCCACACGTGGAGCTTATTTCTTAGGAGGCGATGCCCCGGGTGCACAGCCGTCTTGAAACTGTAAGAGGAGCGAAAATATGGAAAGCATCTGGGTCTCTTACGACACCAACAATTCCGGATTTAATCGACCCTCAATCACTCTGCTTCTGGATTTCTTGTTGTATGAGGTAATAAATTTCTTAATGTTTAAACCACGGAGTAATAGTTTCCTTTTACATAACCAGGTGGCACCAGTGGTAAAGAACCCATCCGCCAGTGTAGGAAACAGAAGAGACATGGGTTCCATCCTTGGATTGGGAAGATCCCCTGGAGGAGGGCATGGTAACCCACTCCAGTAATGTTGGCTGGAGAATCCCATGGGGTGGACAGGTGACCCTCGGTCCATCAGGTCATGAAGAGTCAGACATGACTGAAGCGACTTGGCACACATCACCCAAAACATACTGGCTGTTTCAACTTCCTTTCATTTTCTAAATGAAGAAGTTAAAGTTTAGAAGAGTTCATTTACTTAAACACAAAATTAAACTTGGTCTGTTTATTATTTGCTAAGCTCAACTCTTTACATTCTACCACCCAACTTTCATTGGCCTGTGTGCTAACTAAAAATTGGCACTTGCCATCTGCCTCTACAAGAATTAGGTCACTAGTCCCTGTAGACCTTCATACACACTGAAAGGAGTTCAGGGTGGAGTCGACTCTATGCTCTGGGAAAAAACTGGCAGAACTGGTCTTCAGATACTTATATATCTCCAGGAGAAGATCTTATGAGCCCAATTGTTGCATCTTCTCATCCCTAGAAAAGCACTAAAATGTCTAACAGTGACACCAGCTCCTTGTGACTAGCAGCAAGCCTCTGTCAAAGCCTCCATAGCCTCTGACCACACATACCCATCTTCACTAAAATCATAGATACTATCTTCCCTCTCTCTTTGGAGCACTTTCTCAGAGCTATCTGAAATGTTGTTTCCCAGGCTATGGTCCTGATTTTGCCCCCAATAAAACGTAATTCACAACTTCCATCTTGTGCATTTTTTCAATTGACATATGTGCTCTTTAAACAAAAAATAGATGATGAAAAGTTGCATATGCCAAGGACTAAATGAGTCGAAGAGATGAAGAGAGGGAGTGACAGTAAGCCAGGGTTGGTAGTGACTGACAACCAACTGAGGTTGGAATGACTGATTCTGACAAGAGTGAAACTATTTTAAAGGGTATAGGTATATTTTTAGAGCTTTTCTGCAGTCAAGAACATACATCTTAGGAGTTGAATAATCAGATGGTTTAATTCATTAGACTGATAGCTAAAACCTCCAATGTACTGCTTTATTTCCTAAGCTGAATAAAAAATGTGAATTATTCAGAGATAACATCACTTTGCTTTTCCTGAGTATATGGAGCCATTATCTCCCACAAGCTGGAATCAAGATTACTGGGAGAAATATCAATAACCTCAGATATGCAGATGATACCACTCTAATGGTAGAAAATGAAAAGGAACTAAAAAGCCTCTGATGAGGGTGAAAGAGGCCAGTGAAAAAGCTGGCTTGAAATTCAACATTCCAAAAATTAAGGTCATGGCATCTGGTCCCATCACTTTACGGCAAATAGATGGGGGTAAAGTGGAAACAGTGACAGATTTTATTTTCTTGGGCTTCACAATCACTGTGGACACTGACTGTAGCCATGAAATGAAAAGATGTTTGCTCCTTGGAAGTAAAGTTATGATAAACATAGACAGTGTATTAAAAAGCAGAGACATCATGTTGCTGACAAAGGTCCATATAGTCAAAGCTATGGTTCTTCCAGTAGTCCTGTACGGATGTGAGAGCTGGACCATAAAGAAGGTTGAGCACCAAAAAATTGATGCTTTTGAATTGCAGCACTGGTGAAGACTCAAGAGTCCCTTGGACAGCAAGGAGATCCAACCAGTCAATCCTAAAGGAAATCAACCCTGAATATTCATTGAAAGGACTGATGCTAAAGCTGAAGCTCCAATACTTTGGACAACCGAGCAAAGAGCTGACTCACTGAAAAGGACTCTGATGCTGGGAAAGATTGAGGCCAGGAGGAGAAGGGGGGTGACAGGATGAGATGGTTGGATGGCATCACCGACTCAATGGAGATGAGTTTGAGCAACCTCAGGGTGATAGTGAAGGACAAGGAAGTCTCAGGTGCTGCAGCCCATGGGGTCTCAAAAAGCCAGGTATTAGCAACTGAACAACACCTCCCATACTGTTTGGAGTATGGAAAGATTTACTTAGAGCTAAAAAATTTTAGGTTGAAATGAATGGACACTGTTCAGTCCTGCTGCTGCTGCTAAGTCACTTCAGTCATGTTCGACTCTGTGCGACCCCATAGACGGCAGCCCACCAGGCTCCCCCGTCCCCGGGATTCTCCAGGCAAGAACACTGGAGTGGGTTGCCATTTCCTTCTCCAATGCATGAAAGTTAAAAGTGAAAGTGAAGTCACTCAGTCGTGTCCAACTCTTAGCGACCCCATGGACTGCAGCCTACCAGCCTCCTCTGTCCATGGGATTTTCCAGGCAAGAGTTCTGGAGTGGGTTGCCATTGCCTTCTCCAGTTCAGTCCTGAAACAATCTTGTTTTGAGTCATAGGGTAGATTTCTCAAAGGAAAACAATAATTTAAATCATAGTCACTACTTGATGTACTGCCAAGTCTATCCAAAACCCTAGAAAATGACCATTGTAATTAAAAATCTACTTATTTTGTGAGTGTATTTCTCCCAGTGATCCAATTTTATTTTTCCTTCTGGGTGTCTTGATAGTCAACAAAGGGGCAATAATGAGCAGGGAAATAGACATAATAATCAATAATGCATTGCTAAATGGATTGGTTTTTATACTGTTTATTAATTTTTACACTTCCTTAGAATGCTCAAAAGAAAACATTTGAAATATTGAAATTCTCCTTTGAATTTAGACTGGCATTTCTCAGGAAATACTCCAAGGAGATAAGTTCTTAAAATGTTCCAAGGAAATAAGTAGTGTGGTCATGACTTGAGGCGGGGGCGGGGGAGGATTGATCTTAACCTTAGTGAGAGTGTCTCTGTAAGTCTTTTTTCCTGTATTTGAAACATACTGCAGTAAGTGTCAACCTTTCTTTGTGCCTAGCATTTTAAAGGCTCACGTGAATAGAAAAACTTTTCTTTTTCCACCAAATACACCTTGTATGAAATAATGTTTCTATAGAAAATGTTTCTACTTCTTCTGGAACTGCTTGTAAAGTATAAAATCTAATTCATTTTCTAGATACTGATTTTAACATTTAACTGGATTCTATGGTGTTATTAAAATTTTATAATATTCATGATTGGCTTTTGGAAGTTTGAATTTCTGTATTACAGATGTTCATATTTACCCAAAGATCTCTGAAAGATGAGTTGTACATGAGGTTTATCTATATTTAAAACAAGGACACTAATAATATCATATGAATATCATACAAAGTAAAACCAAATTTTACCTCAAAAGAGGATTTCAGTCAAAATCTCAAGATTCTATATTAGAATTTATATGTCGTTTTTAAAATTAATAATATAGAATTCTCCTTAATTCTGCAGAAGGAAAATAAGAAATTTTGACTGGTATTGGGACAAAATAATGTTTTAAGCATGGAGATTTACATAATGCAAACTTTAGTTTGACAATATATGGCTCTGAAAAATGAAGAAGATTAGTTTAAAAACAATCTTAAAGATCAGAACATGATCTAACGTAGTAACAGTTTTAAAAATTGAATATTTAAAAATATGTGAATTCTAATACGACTAGAAATTTAAAAATTGGGGAGAGTTGGTATACTTGGTCAGAAATCATGTATATCAGATGGTGGTGATATGAAATCACTGTTCAGAAATTTGGAGATAGCTATTGGAGTTCTTTCTTCAATGAAAAATAGAGGGGACCCTTCACTTTTTTAGTAGCTGAAAGACCCACTTTCTGAAAACTATTGGCCATTAATATGCTAATATCCCAAACCCAACTTACACAAAGAAGCCAAGTTCTTTACCTCATATGTGCTTAAATAAGTTAATCAGAGGGAGGGCAAATTAAGAAATTAATTGGATTAAAAAATACTTAGTAAAAAGCAGTTAAAAAAACAGAGCTGCTGAGAAAAAGTTAACAGTATTTTGTAGTCTTATTGCTTGCATTGATATTGAACAAGTTTCTTACAGTTATTATTGTGTTGCCAGTAAAGCAACTGAGTGATTATGAATAATTTGGAAGGAATCAAGACTGATAAAGGTAGCACAGCTATAGAATCAAGAAATGAGAAGGAATAGAAATGGTTAAGTGAACTCTTGTGCCTTCACAAGAAAACAAAAAGTATCTTTTCTTGCTTTGTTCACTGAAATGGTCCAGAAACATTCCATAGCACAGGGTTCAAATTGCTGTTATCCATACACATATTTTTCACACACTAAAAGCAACAAGGACTCATTGAGGGTAAAGTCTGATTCCATGCATGGTGCAGGAAGGAACAAGGTGAGTCTGCAAGATCTCTATGTGCCAGAAAATAAGGCCATCTTCAAAGATTAATGGGTCATGTGAAGAAGAGAGAGCAGCCAACCTAAAAAATGTTCCCACTGACCACAGCTGAGACAATCTGACATCAAAAGGAGAATAGAGGCTGTGGTTGAGTGAATCTACATAAACTCTGAAAACTTGAGGTCCATAATGATACACATTAATTGACACACCCAGTCAATCTTGCAACTCAATTGTTTTGGTACCATTGCCTCTTTTATTTTATGGCAAATAATATAGATACTAATGGATGTAAATATATTCATTTTTGGACTTAAAAGGGGCTATTTGTAAAATTACTGCATATTGTGACTTCTAGATGAAACAACATCTAGAATTCACCCGAACATACATTTTTATGTGTTTTGTGGTCCTAAGTATATGATGAATGCAAGATTCAATCATGTGCCAAAGTCTTCACAGTTACATTTCTTAGTATCCTATTAAGTCAAAGATCTAGACTCTTAACTTGAGCTTCCATGAAAGTGAAAGTGAAAGTCAGTCAGTCCTGTCCGACTCTTTGTGACCCCATGGACTATAGAATCCATGAAATTCTCTAGGCCAGAATACTGGAGTGGGTGGATCCTTTCCCTTCTCCAGGGGATCTTCCCAACCCAGGGATGGAACCCAGGTCTCCCACAGTGCAGGCAGATTCTTTACTGTCTGAGCCACCAGGGAAGCCCAAGAATACTGAAGTGGGTAGCCTATGCCTTCTTCAGTGGATCTTCCCAGCCCAGGAATTAAACTGCGGTCTCCAGCTTTGCAGGCTGATTCTTGAGTTTCCATAGACCTCCTCAAACTTAGATGAGAAAAATGATTACATCTTCAACTCAAACCACCATGTGCAGTTTAACATTCTCTTCAGTTATGAATGTAGGTCACAAATCACTGTAGTATTAGTGATACTATGACTTTGTAACTACTAGAAATCACAGACATTTTCATATCATATTTCAACTGTTACAAATATCACATGCATTATTTATGATTCTTAAAAATTGTGTTAATAAAATACATATGATTTAAATTGTGTTAGTAAAATGTACACAACTGTATCAAAAATTTGTTTTTTAATATTTGATAAAAATATTTCAATGGGATTTATTTCCTCTTTAATTTTACATACATTATTTTATGCATTTAACATCCTTAGAAGGGTTCATAGGCTTCACCAGAGTGCCATATACATCAATGACACCAAATAAGATTAAGGATCTCTGAGAGGGAAAAAAGTCCTTTACAAAGTCTTAACAATTTGAGTGGGAGCTACAAAACTTTTGTAATAAGCCTAGGAAACAGAATCCAAGAAAGTGGGCTAAGTGGAGACTCCCTTCTTGAAGCTATGAAACCTGTAGTAATTTTAAAAGAAGACTAAAAATATTCTAACACTCCTCCCATTGAGGGCTGTGGTCTGTGTCCCCTACCTTGAAATTGGGCAGGGTTCTGACTTTTTTGACAAAGCAGTGACAGTACGGAACTTCAGAGGCTAAGTGCACAAAGACAATTAAGTTTCCACCGTGTTCTTTGGGACACTTGCTTTGGCAGCTATAAGCTGCCATGTAAGATGCCCACCTAACCTGAGGAAGTCCAAGCCACACAGGGAGGCCTTATAGGCAATTAGGTCAGCAGTCCTAACTAAGCCCAGCTATTGTGTCGCTAGCCCAAGAACCAGACATGCTTGTGGAGAAGCTTCCAGATGATTCCCACAACCAAGGTGTTTGCATCACCCCAGGCGTTGGCTTCCCAGCTGGAGCCCAAGACGACAGAGAACAGGAACAAACCGTCTGCTCTGTGCCTTGTCTGAGTTCTTGACCTATAGAATATGGACCAAAATTAAATGGTGGCTCTTTTATGCCCATGAGTTTTTATGTGATACGAGAAGAGATGACCAGAATGGGTTTATGATGAGCCAAACATGAATCTAATTAGTTTTATACCATGAATCTCTCTTAGTAGGCAATGTGGTTGAAACAAAACAGGCCACACAAATAGTCTGAGAGCCATCCAATTTTCAAGAAAATCATGCCGTTGCAGTTCAGTTGATGGTAGAACTCAGTATATGATTCTGACTAGATGGTCTAGGATCATATGGAACCATCCTGAGAGTGCCCATTCCAGCTTTCCGGTGGCCACATATCTGTCTAAGAGGCATTTCTACTCTAAGCTATTTTCACCAAGTATGGGCTACCAGGCCAACCCTGGATTTGATGCCAGCACAACATACATTTGTGTCTAGAGGAATGAATTCCTTTAAGGAATTTAGAAGAAAGAACTGCTTATTTGTCAGATGGCTGAGCCCTGTGAAAACCTCACACATATTAAGTGCCTGGATCTCACTGCCATTATGTGCATGGCACTGCTGGTCTGTCTTGCTACACAAACCACATGCCCCCAGACAATAAGTTATAAACGCACCAGAACCACCCCTAAGGCATGGTGAGCAGCTACTATTTACAGATACCAAATGAGACCCCAGACTTTACTTTGTTTGCATTATGGTACATAAGGTCTGACTATCTTATATTCATTTGGATAATGGATTATGTGAAGAAAGAGCATGTAAGGTTTTTAAAAGTCTTTTTTTTTTTTTTAACCAGTAGGTCTTTTTTTTACAGTCTTTCCAAAGCTAGTAATCAGAGAGTATTCTATAAGAAATATATTTTTATTATAAAAACATTTTTAGCTTATAGAAATTGGTATTTATTAAACTTTTAATTCTAAACTATATAGAGATAATATATATATATATGTTTTAATATTTTTTCTATTTAAAAATCTACTAAAGACTAGATTGTCAATCTACTCAATTGATATTCCTCAATTTAGGGCCAAGTTAGGAAACATAGTGTTGCTTTTTTCCTCCTTTATTATAATATTTTGGAGAAGGCAATGGCACCCCACTCCAGTACTCTTGCCTGGAAAATCCCATGGACGGAGGAGCCTGGTAGGCTGCAGACCATGGGGTCGCGAAGAGTCGGACATGACAGAGCGACTTCACTTTCATTTTCCCTTTCATGCACTGGAGAAGGAAATGGCAACCCACTCCAGTGTTCTTGCCTGGAGAATCCCAGGGACGGGGGAGCCTGGTGGGCCACCGTCTATGGGGTCGCACAGAGTCAGACACGACTGAAGCAACTTAGCAGCAGTAGCAGCAGCATTATAATATTTACAACAAAGTATAAGTTGTTGCCCACAAGAAATTTGTTTATGTCTTAAACCCTGTACCTTCCCTGGCTCAGTGGTGAACAATCTGCCTGACAAGCAGGAGATGCGGGTTTGATCCTGGGTGGGGAAGATCCCCTGGGGAAGGAAATGGTAACCCACTAACCCACTCCAGTATTCTTGCCTGAGAAATTCTGTGGACAGAAGGGCCTGGTGTGATAAAGTCTATGGGGTTACAAAAGTCAGACACAACTTAGCAGCTAAACAACAGCAATAATAATGCCCTGTCCACTTTGAGAAAAATTATTAATTTACCTTAAAGCCAAAGTTATTTAGGGTTTTGGAAATTTTCTGTAGATGAAAACAGTCCAGAGAACTAGACAGGATAATAAATGGATTGAAGTCCATTGAAGAATGAATACAGTTACATAAAAATTCCATTGGTCTGAAGATATCAGACATGGATACATTTCAGATGAGTTGAAAATGTAGGAAGTGTGTTACAGTATTAGTTGCTCAGTCGTGTCTAACTCTGCGACCTCATGGACTGTAGCCTGCCAGGCTCCTCTGTCCATGGCGATCTCCAGGCAAGAAGGACATGTGAATAAATGATATTGTTACTTTTGGGAAGAGCCTCTAGTCATGGAACCCCCAGTTCTCAAAGGATTTTTCACAGGAAGTGAAAGGAAATCCACCTGTACTTCTGAACAACAGAAAGCAGAGGTTGGTGACATTCAGTGAGACTGGCTACAATAACTGTCAAAGAACTATAAATTCATACCTGTGAGGTAGGTGTTGTGTGAGGAATTAATGAAATAGTGAGAAAGGGGCTGAGACATATCTTCATTCAAATCCAGTTTCTCAGGTGAAACGACTCCATTTTCTTCTCCACTCAGATAGCGCATAAATCCATCCACTGATATCTGTCCTAGAGGAAATGAAGAGTTAAGAGGAATGTGAATGTAATATTTTTATGGGTTTCTGATATCATATTATTATTATTTTGCAGAAAACTCTGGTAGCATCCAAGATAGAAAACATTAGCCACAACTGCAATTTGATATGGATAAACAGTAGTCTAGGGTCATGCTGCTTTACTATACTTATCCCCGAATGCCAGAAATTATAGAGAAAATGTAATTACAAGAGTCTCACAGACTTTCGGAGAATTTAAATACCTAAACATGGATCAACTGCTTTTAAAATATAAGAATGGTTACAATCCTATGCATGGACACCAAAATGTTTTTAGTGCTTATCTCTGGGTAGTAAAGTTAAGGGTACATTTCCCAATGTTCTCTCATAAAAACATGTTACTTTTATGATCAAAAGACTTATTCACACATGGTTTTATTATTTAAAATAAAGTGAAAATGTTTTCAAATAATAATCTTTTTCCTCTGAAAAAGGAAATAAATATGACCATAACTGAGGAATAAAAATCTGAATGTTCATAAAAATGAAGGTCCTTAACATTTCTTATTTAGAATGACTTTTCTTCAAATGAAAGAAATATGACTCACACTTTAGCTTACTCAGATTCTATTTAGAATTTTTCTTTTGTTGTAATATTTCTGAGGTGACTAATACTAAATATTGAGATAATTCTTTATCATTACTAAAGTAATTTTTATATAATACATGGAGAGAGCCATCCTCACGGTTTTCGCTCATCATCATAGCTTGTTTCTTCAATATTAACAATCAAAGCCTCAAAACCCAACCAACCAACCAAAGAAACAAAACAAACACAACCACCAGGTCATTTGTGAATAGTGAAGATCTTTCTGGTAAATATTAGAGGATAGTATTTCTTTTTCCTTGTTGAAAAAGTTTTCTATTAATATAAAAGTAGTATATGTTTATGGAAGAAAAAATAGGAAATGACAAGAGCAGAGAGGGAAGAAAACTGAAATTTTTCTGAACATGCCTAACTCTTTATTCAGAGAGAATTACTATTAAAATCTTAGTATATACACTTCCAGAGGAAGAAATGTGTGTATGCATGTGTATGTATAGTTCTTTTATGAAGATGCAATCATATATATATATACTGAAAATATATTATGAACATCATCATATAACATTAATATTTATATTTTGAAAGTGAAGTTGCTCAGTCATGTCCGACTCTTTGCGACCCTGTGGACTGTAGGCCACCAGGCTCCTCCATCCACGGGATTTCCCAGGCAAGAATACTGGAGTGGGTTGCCATTTCCTTCTCCAGGGGATCTTCCCAACCCAGGGATCGAACCCAGGTCTCCTGCATTGCAGGCAGAGGCTTAAACCTCTGTATTATAAAATATATAGAGCTATAACATGACTAACTAATATTCCATTATCTTTGGAGTTCTCATTTTTCACTAGTATAAATAATATTGTATTGAATACTCTGGTAGCTGAATCTTTGTATAAACTTCTTCCTCAGAATGAGTCCTCTGCAATAGAATTGCTGGTTCAAAGACTGCATATTTTTCAGACTTTTAGTATACGTAACAATTTGCTTTCTGTTAAAAGTTCTAGCAATTTACTTTCACCAATGGTTTGCCTTCTCTTCATCCCGATGTCAAACTCAGAGGTAAAAACATGATAGCAGGGGGGTGGTCCTAAGATGGCAGAGGAATAGGATGGGGAGGCCACTTTCTCCCCCAGAAGTTCGTCAAAAGATCATTTGAATGCTGAGAAACTTCCACAAAATAATTTCTGAATGCTGGCAGAGGACATCAGGCACGCAGAAAGGCAGCTCATTCTTTTCAAAAGGAGGTAGGACAAAATACAAAAGATAAAAAGAGACACAAAAGAATTAGGGATGGAGACCTGTCCTGGGGAAGGAGACCTGAAGGAGAAGTTTCCAAACACCAGGAAACCCTCTCACTGGCAGGTCTCTGGGGAGTTTTGGAATCTCAGAGGGCATCATAACTGGGAGGGGGAAAAAAAAAAAACCCACAGACTATGTGTCTAACCGCAACTCCCAGAGGAGAAGTAGCCCAGACACTCATGTTCACCACCAGCGAGCGGGGGCTGAACAGTGAGGCGCAGGCTGCACGCTTAGGGTAAGGACTGGGCCTGAATGCCCTGAGGGCAATCTGAGGGAGCTAACGTGAGATAGCAACCCAAACTGTGGGATATCCAGAGAGAGAAAAAAAAAGAGAGAATTTTCCTGCAAAAAGCTCACATCTTTTTGATTTGAGCAGCCTGGCCCACTCATAAAACAAAGGACTGAGAGATCACTAGAGGAGAGCTAGCCAGCTACAGACCAGCCCAGCCCCTGCCGGAGGCAGAGAGGCAGGCAGGCAACAGCCAGAGGCAGAAGGCAAGGGGCAATCTTGGCCCCAGAGATGGCATCCTCCACCAAACTGTCAGCAGGCTCCCAGTTGCTAACCACATCTTCCTGGGATTTTGGACAGTTGACATCCACCAGGAGGGTTGCAGTCAGAGATAAGTTCCTCAGAGGAGACACAAGGCACACCTGAGATGGCACTCTCGTGGCGCACCCAGGAAACCAAGAGGCTGGGACAGGGGAGGTGATAAAATGCCCCGCCCAGCTGGGAAGACGGCGCTCACCATGCACCTGGTCGCCTGAGCTGCTCGGACCTGGGAAGGGGACAAATCGCAGGCCCAACCGAGTCTGTGCCTTTGTGGAGTACCTGAAAATCTGAACCTGAGCAGATTAGACCTGGGAAGTGCACGCAACCCAGGGCCCACTTTAGACAGCTCCCTGCAGAGCAACCTGGAGCCTGAGCAGTGTAGACTGGGGAAGCACACATGCCGTGAGCAGCGGAACCCCAGTGTGGCCCAGGCACTGCGAGCACTCCCCACACACGCCAGTATATTTGTTTGCAGTGCTCCTCCCTCCCCACAGCACAACTGAACAAGTGAGCCTAAATAAGTGACCACCTTTGCCCCCTCGTGTCAGGGTGGAAATTAGACACTGAAGATACTTGCAAACAGAGGAAGCCAAAATAAACAAAGAAGAGGGAACCGCTCTGGAAGTGACAAGTGCAACAGATTAAAACCCTACAATTAGCATTGACTACATTGGAAGGGGCCTATAGACCTTGAGAAGAAGTATAAGCTGGAACAAGGAACTATCTGAAACTGAACTGATCCCACATTGCCCTCAACAGCTCCAGAGAAATTCCTAGATACATTTTTAATATTATCATTTTTTAATTTTTAAGTTATTACTCCTTTAATTTTCATTTTGATAACCTATTACTTTGTTAAAAAAAAGACTATTTTTAAAGCAAATTCATATATATATATATTTCATAATTTTTGCAATTTTCTTTTGTTTTTTTATTATTGTATTTTTGAGAGTCTAACCTCTACTCTAGATTTTTAATCTTTGCTTTTTGGCATTTGTTATCAATTTTGTACCTTTAAGAATCTAATCCTCAGTACACATTTTTACTTAGGGGTGTGATTACTGGCTTGATTGCTCTCTCCCCTTTTGACTCTCCCTTTTCTCCCCAGGTCACCTATATTTCCTTCCTCCCCCTTCTCTTCTCAACTCTGTGAATCTCTCTGGGTGTTCCGGGCTATGGAGAACACTTAGGGAACCTATTACTGGCTAGATCTGTCTCTCTCCTTTTGACTCCCCCTTCTCTCCTCCTGGTCACTGCTATCTCCTTCCTCCCTCTTCTCTTCTCTATGTAACTCCGTGAACCTCTCTGAGTGTTCCAGACTGTGGAGAACAAATAGGGAATTGATTACTGGCTAGATTGCTCTCTCCCCTTTTGATTCACCCTCTTCTCCTCTTGGCCTCCTCTATCTCCCTCCTCCCTCTTGTCTTCTCCATGTAACTCTGCGAACCTCTCTGGGTGTCCCTCACTGTGGAGAATCTTTTCTCCATTAACCTAGATGTTTTAACATCTGTGCTGTTTGGATGGAGAAGTCTCAAGGCTACTGTAAGAATAAGACTGAAAACCAGAGGTAGGAGGCTTAATTCCAAAACTTGAGAACACCAGAAAACTCCTGACTCTAGGGAACATTAATCATGTATACCTGTGATGGATTCATTTTGATATTTGGCAAAGCTAATACAATTATGTAAAGTTTAAAAATAAAATAAAATTAAAAAAAAAAGAAGAAGAGTTCATCCAAAAGCCTCCATACCTATACTGAAACCAAGCTCCACCCAAAAGCCAGCAAGTTCCAGAGCAAGACATACCATGCTAATTCTCCAGCAACGTAGGAACATAGGCCTGTGCATTAAAATACAGGCTGTCCAAAGTCACACCAAACCCATGGACACTTCAAAACTCACTACTGGACACTTCATTGCATTCCAGAGAGAAGATATCCAGCTCCACCCACCAGAACACAGATGCAGGCTTCCCTAACCAGGAAACCTTGACAAGCCACTAGTCCAACCCCACCCACAGGGAGCAAACTCCACAATAAAGAGGAACCACAAACTTCCAGCATACAGAAACACCACCCCAAACATAGCAATCTAAACAAAATGAAAAGGCAGAGAAATATTCAACAGGTAAAGAAACATAAATGCCCACCAAACCAAACAAAAGAGGAGGAGATAGGGAGTCTACCTGAAAAAGAATTCAGAATAATGATAGTAAAGATGATTCAAAATCTTGAAAACAAAATGGAATTGCAGATAAATAGACTAGAGACAAGGATTGAGAAGATGCAAAAACTGTTTAACAAGGACTTAGAAGAAATAAAAAAGCGTTAATCAATAATGAATAATGCAATAACTGAGACCAAAATCACTCTGGAGGGAACCAACAGTAGAATAACTGAGGCAGAAGATAGGGTAAGTGAGGTGAAAGATAGAATGGTGGAAGTAAGTGAAGCAGAGAAGAAAAAAAAGGAAAAAAGATTAAAAGAAATGAGGACAATCTCAGAGACCTCTGAGACAATGTTAAATGCCCCAACATTTGAATCATAGGAGTCCCAGAAGAAGACAAAAAGAAAGGCCAAGAGAAAATACTCAAGGAGATAATAATGAAAACTTCCCTAAAATGGGGAAGGAAATAGCCACCCAAGTCCAAGAAACCCAGAGAGTCCCAAGCAGGATAAACCCAAGGCAAAACACCCCAAGACACATATTAATCAAATTAATGAAGATCATACACAAAGAGCAAATATTAAAAGCAGTAAGGGAAAAGCAACAAATAACACACATGGGGATCTCCATAAATATAACAGCTGATCTTTCAATAGAAACTCTTCAGGCCAGAAGGGAATGGCAGGACATACTTAAAGTGATGAAAGAGAAAAACCTACAACCCTGATTACTATACCCAGCAAGGATCTCATTTAAATATGAAGGAGAAATCAAAAGCTTTACAGACAAGCAAAAGCTGAGAGAATTCAGAACCACCAAACCAGCTGTTCAACAAAAGCCAAAGATCTTCTGTAGACAGGAAACACAGAAAAGGGTTTATAAACTCGAGTCGAAAACAACAAAGTAAATGGCAACGGGATCATACTTATGAATAATTACCTTAAATGTAAATGGGTTGAATGCCCCAACCAAATGACAAAGACTGGCTGAATGGATACAAAAGCAAGACCTCTATATATGCTGTCTAAAAGAGACCCACCTCAAAACAAGGGACACACACAGACTGAAAGTGAAGGGCTGGAAAAAAATATTTCATGCAAATGGAAATCAGAAGAAAGCAGGAGTGGCAATACTCATATCAGATAATATAGACTTTGAAATAAAGGGCGTGAAAAGAGACAAAGAAGGACACTACATAATGATCAAAGGCTCAATCCAAGAAGAAGATATAACCATTACAAATATATATGCACCCAACTTAGAAGCAATGCAAATATGTAAGGCAAATGCTAAGAAGTATGAAAGGGGAAATTCACAGTAACACAAAAATAGTGGAAGATTTTAACACCCCACTCACACCTATGGATAAACCAGCTTCCCTGGTGGCTCAGATGGTAAAGCGTCTGCCTGCAATGTAAGAGACCTGGGTTCAATCTCTGGGTCATGAAGACCCCCTGGAGAAGGAAATGGCTACCCACTCCAGTACCCTTGCCTGGAAAATTCCTTGGACGGAGGAGCCTGGTAGGCCACAGTCCATGGAGTCGCAAAGAGTTGGACATGACTGAGCGACTTCACTTTCACTTTAACTCTTATGGATAGATCAACTTAACAGAAAATTAGCAAGGAAACATAAACTTTAAATGATGCAATGGACTAGTTAGACCTAATTGATATCTATAGGACATTTCACCCCAAAACAATGAATTTCTCATTTTTCTCAAGTGCACATGGAACATTCTCCAGGATAGATCACATCCTGGGCCATAAATCTAGCCTTGGTAAATTCAAAAATATTGAAATCATTTCAAGCATCTTTTCTGATCACAATGCAGGAAAAATAGATGTCAATTACAGGAAAAAAATCTATTAAAAATACAAACATATGGAGGCTAAATAACACACTTCTGAATAACCAACAAATCACAGAAGTAATAAAAAAAGAAATCAAAATATGCATAGAAATGAATGAAAATGAAAACACAACAACCCAAAACCTATGAGATTCAGTAAAAGCAGTGTTAAGGGGAAGGTTCATAACAGTACAAGCTTACTTCAAGAAACAAGAGAAAAATCAAATAAATAACCTGACTTTACACCTAAAGCAAGTAGAAAAAGAAGAAATTAAGAACCCCAGGGTTAGTAGAAGGAAATAAATCATAAAAATTAGGGCATAAATAATTGAAAAAGAAACAAAGGAGATGATAGCAAAAATCAACAAAACTGAAAGCTGGTTCTTGGGGAAGATTAAAAAAATAGAGAAATCATTAGCCAGATTCATCAAGAAAAAAAGGGAGAAGAATCAAATCAACAAAATTCGAAATTAAAATGGAGAAATCACAACAGACAACACAGAAATACAAAGGATCATAAGAGACTACTGTCAGCAACTATATGCCAGTAAAATGGACAACTTGGAAGAAATGGGCAAATTCTTAGAAAAGTAAAACCTTATAAAACTGAACCAGGAAGAAATAGAAAATCTTAACAAAGCTAAATCATCTAAATCATCACAAGCACAGAAATTGAAACTGTAATCAAAAATCTTCCAACAAACAAAAGCCCAGGATCTGATGGCTTCACAGGTGAATTCTACCAAAAATTTAGAGAAAAGCCAAAACCTATCTTATTCAAACTGTTCCAGAAAATTGCAGAGGAAGGTAAACTGCCAAACTCATTCTATGAGGCCACCATCACTCTTATACCAAAACCAGACAAAGATGCCACAAAAAAAGAAAACTACAAGCCAATATCACTGATGGGTATATGCAAAAATCCTTAACAAAATTCTAGCAAACAGAATCCAACAACATATTAAAAAGATCATACATCATGACCAAGTGGGCCTCATCCCAAGGATGTAAGGATTCTTCAATATTTGTAAATCAATGTGATACAACACATTGACAAATTGAAAGATTTAAAACCATATGATTATCTCAGTTTATGCACAGAAAGCCTTTGACAAAATTCAACATCCATTTATGATAAAAAAAAAAAACACAAAAAAACCCTCCAGAAAACAGGAATAGAAGGAACATACCACAACATAATAAAAGCCATATATGATAAACCCACCACAACATTATCCTCAGTGGTGAAAAACAAAGCCTTTTCCCTAAAGTCAGGAACAAGACAAGGGTGCCCACTCTCACCACTACTATTCAACAAGTTTTAGCTACAGGAATCAGAGAAGAAAAAGAAATAAAAGGAATCCAGATTGGAAAAGAACTAAAACTCTCACTGTTTGCAGATCATGGCATCTGGTCCCATCACTTCATGGGAAATAGATGGGGAAACAGTGGAAACAGTGTCAGACTTTATTTCTTTGGGTTCCAAAATCACTGCACATGGTGATTGCAGCCATGAACTTAAAAGACGCTTACTCCTTGGAAGGAAAGTTATGACCAACCTAGATGGCATATTCAAAAGCAGAGATATTACTTTGCCAAAAAAGGTCCGTCTAGTCAAGGCTATGGTTTTTCCAGTGGTCATGTATGGATGTGAGAGTTGGACTGTGAAGAAAGCTGAGTGCCGAAGAATTGATGCGTTTGAACTGTGGTGTTGGAGAAGACTCTTGAGAGTCCGTTGGACTGCAAGGAGATCCAACAAGCCCATCCTAAAGGAGATCAGTCCTGAGAGTTCATTGAAAGGGCTGATGCTAAAGCTGAAACTCCAGTACTTTGGCCACCTCATACGAAGAGTTGACTCATTGGAAAAGATCCTGATGCTGGGAGGGACTGGGGGCAGGAGGAGAAGGGGACAACAGAGGATGAGATGGCTGGATGGCATCACCGACTCGATGGACATGAGTTTGAGTAAACTCCAGAAGTTGGTGATGGACAGGGAGGCCTGGAGTGCTGCGATTCATGGGGCCACAAATAGTCGGACACGACTGAGTGACTGAACTAAACTGAACTGAACTATCCTTGAATGGTAAGAGATACGTCACCTGTAAATGGAAAAACTGTTTACTCACAGTGTAAATTTTTTATATCCAATAAATTTCTCAAAATAACTGATGAGTACATTCCCTAATTCTGGAAACATTATAGTTAAATTGTCTTTTATATTTTCCAGGAATTAATAAATAAATGAAAAGAAGAAATCTGGTTATTGGCTTTGAATGAGTGGAGCTATTTAAATGGAAATCTTAAATAGGAACAATTATCTGCACTACAAACTGCTTAAAAATCTACTCTAACATGCACCTTGATTAATATCAATAATTACCAAAGGAAAAAGTGCTAAGATAGTTTCTCTTGCATTAGAAATGAGAAATGTGACACAACATTCCTTACACTGTTATATTTGTGTGACCAATTCCTAATAGAGGCAAAAGTTTATATCTTCAAATAATCATCACCTAACAAAGTGATCATTTCAATCATTCTGATTGATGAGTACTCTTCGGTTACTACCTTTGAAGCCTTCCTTTGAAATTCATTTACAGTGGGATGCCTATATTCTTTCAGACTGGTTTCAATTTTTGTAAGCAAACCAAAGTCAATGTCAATGCCACTCAGGGCCAAAGTTATTTCAGTGGGTAGTTTCCAACAATATTTTAAAACTTAAAACATGTAGAGGTAAAACATTTGTTAAAAAATTGAATTTCTTCCTAGTTTTCTATTTCATCCCTTTTATTAGTAGGAACAAAGATCATATAGCAGGAGTACAAAAGATGAAGATCTGGGATACTTAAATTAAGCTTTAGAAGCCAGGGTGAGACAGCCTTGCTAGGATCAGGGATACTGGGGCGCCAGGTCCTGGGTCTTTCCCTGCTCTGCCTCATTGGGACTTTTTAAAATAGAAAAAATGGGTGTTATTTTTACTTATTTTTTTGTAAAGTGATTTTCAGTTTGTCATTTGAAGTTTGGGTGGTCCGTCATCTGCATTGTGTACAATAATCATTTCACTCTGATTAATGCCATTTTGCCAGCTTCTTCTCAAATGAGTTTCCGTTCCTCCCTCCCTCATCTCTTCCTTCTCCTCTGTCTGCTTACCTTCGACTCACTTAACATTTATTGAATCTCTGCAATGTAATGAATTCACAGAAATATAAAGCACAGCAAAGCCTCTGCCTCCAAATAGATCATAATGTAACAGAAAATAAGACCATTCACCCCTTGAACAGCAGGCATGCACTACTCCAGAGCAGGACATGCATGTCTCTTTGTCATCCTTGGGAACTACCATGATTCTCTGTGCACAGTTGGTACAAAGTCAGCATTTACTTTGATGATTAGTGATTCAAAATAGAAGAGAAATTGTTTTGAAACTGGAAAATCACCAAGGATGGCATAATTTTGATTCTTTTATCTGCTTAGGTCGAATCATACGAAATTGTTAAAATCTGGCATTTTTAACCTACAGTTTCATACAACTCAATTTCTACTGCTATTCCTCAAAGCACACAGTAAATGCAGGTGTCTTTGGGGCCAACGAAGGAAGGTAATATGACTCCCGGAATAAAGTGTGCCCCAAGGAAAATTCACAAGTGTATACTTCTTCTAAAGGCATGCAAATATGGTGTGGCCACAAATATCACTTTTTATGTTGCTGCAGTGAACACTGAGTCTGTGTTTGTGTCTGATATCTTGAGAATAAACATTCTTTGATCTGATCAGCAACTTGTAAAAGCAATTAAAACAAACTGTATGCCAATATGGTTTGGGTAATAAGTTAATTTTAACTTTTTAGCCTCAATTTCTATGTATTACCTCTAGTGCCTTATGTTGAGAAAGGTCCTGAACCATGCTTATGATTAATTTTTATGACAGTGATGGGTACAGGATAGAAAGTTATTCCCAAATGAGAATATTAAAATAATGGTCAATTGGTGCTCTGAAACATGCCAAAGAACACGTGTCAAAATTTTATTTAGTTCATTAATGAGGAAATCAGGAACATGACAAATCTATTTCAAAAGAGGCTATGAAATATTGACACATACATATATGTATGTCAGAACCCCTCTCAAACAAACAAACAAACAACACCAAAACCAAACTTATAAAAATATAGCTAAATTCAATATAAACCTGGTTAAAGTTCTATAGGTTAATTAAGTGTATCCTTTGGGTTATCTACTCTACCTTTATTATTTCCTGGAAATTAAAGATTTTAACATAATTTTTAGCATAGATTGACATCAGTAAAACAGAGTTAAGTGAGTCAGTGTTTGTAAGGATTATTTACAATTAATTATATCAAATAATTTCAAAATCCCCAGTGAAGGAATTCAGAGAAGGCAATGGCAACCCACTCCAGTACTCTTGCCTGGAAAATCTCATGGATGGAGGAGCCTGGTAGGCTGCAGTCCATGGGGTCGCTAAGAGTCGGACACGACTGAGTGACTTCATTTTCACTTTTTACTTTCATGCATTGGAGAAGGAAATGGCAACCCACTCCAGTGTTCTTGCATGGAGAATCCCAGGGATGGAGGAGCCTGGTGGGCTGCCGTCAATGGGGTCACACAGAGTCGGACACGACTGAAGCGACTTAGCAGCAGCAGCAACAGCAGCAGTGAAGGAATTTGCCTTCACTGAATAAGGACATGTGAGTCTGGAGGACAGTTCAGAATATGATTGCAGACTGCAAGTAGGCAGACACCTGGGAGTAACTTTTCAACCGCAAAGCTTTGTCTTGCTAACTAAAGGAGCAAATATGCAAGACTTTTAATGTGTCAAATGATTAGACAGGGATATGTTGAAATCAAGAAAAGCCAATGAAAAAGTAAAGAGGGAGTTGGAGGTTTGTAAGTTACAAGGCATCAGCTAAAGGGGTCAAAAGTTCATTTGCAAAAATGTAGATATGTTTGACATAATGAATTAGCCTAAAAATAAAGTTCTGACTAGTAAAGGCTTTCAGAATAAAACACACCCTTAGAGGATGTTCTTTCCTTGCATGTAACCAACAGCTGGAATATTGCTGTTGCTGTTGACTTAAATGCACCAGTACTTTTCCACCAATGTCTTACTGTTTTGGCAAAGCTGCTTACGATTTTTTCTTTCAGGTCCACTGAGGCATGCAGACAAAAGAAAAGCCTTGTGAATTAAGATAGGAAAAACAGTGTTTTTCTAAACAAATTTGTCAAAATTAGTAACAGTACAAGATATGTGGCTTCCTTTCCTGCCAGCAGTAACCGATCAGTGACAAATTCTTCAACTACAGGAGAGAAAACTAGATGGGCTCGTATGTTTCTTTCAATTCTAAAATACTAGGAATTCAAGTAGTTAAATATATTAGGGATAATTACCAGATAAAACAAAATTTCATGTATTAGAATGAGATTATGAAACATCAAACCAAAATTAAAAGCAATGTGATGATTTTATGGAATAAAATCAACAGGAAAAGAAGTTCAGAAGGATAATGCCAGCTGGGAAAGGCTAAAAATAAAGCCGTTTACATATTTTCTTAATAAAAGATTGATATGCTTCCAAGTGGATATGTCACTCTTATAATGGCACCTAAAGATCTTTATAAGCATATACATTATCTGAACTTCTTGGAACAAAGTAGGAAAAATACATCTCTCACAGAATGTAGAAACAATGCTCTACAAAGCTTTTTGGTTCAAAAGAAGTTCTCATGTATATTGAGAAAAAAGGCTGGTGATCAAAAGTGAAAAGATCTGATTTAAATGGGGAGGAACCATCTTATAAAGGGATATGAGAGGAAAGTGGAATGACAAAATGATGGTCCCTAATGGCCATTTATACGACCTCTCATTTCTCAGCAATATCTTCACTGCAAAGAAACTGGCAAATGTCAGGTGGCTTTGGAATGCCAGGAACTGGACCTCTGCCTCCTTTGACCTCTCTGTCCCCTTGTAGATAGTGACTGAGGCTCCACTGGTATCTTCCTGAACATGTCAGAAAGACAGAAATTTGAAATTCTGTGACAAAAGGAGACCTTCCAGGGATGCTTTTATTTATTTATTTATTTTTAATGGAAAAAAAGTGTTTGTTTTTTTTTTTTTGGCTCTGCTGGGCCTTCGTTGTGGTGCACAGGCTCCTTGCTGCTGCTCTAGGGCTTTCTCTAGTTTCAGCAAGCACTGCTATTCTCTAGCTGCAGGGCTTTTTTTTTTATGGGAGTGGCTCCTCATTGCAGAGAGCAGGCTCTAGGGCATGGGCTTCCAAAGGTGTACTGTGTGGCTCAGTAGTTGTGACTTGCAGACTCTAAAGTGCTGGCTCAATAGTTGTGGCACATGAGCTCAGTTGAGCCATGGTATGTGGGATCCTAGTTTCTGGACCAGGGATTGAACCCATGTCCTCTGCACTGGAAGGCAGATTATTAACCACTGGACCACCAGAGAAGCTTTTATATCTTACAGTAAATCTAGGACATTCAGCTGGATCCATTTCATGTTTACAAGTGCATGCCAAGGCCTTTAAATATATACTGGGGAACAAGCTATTCCACTGCCTTCTTTAAACCTGGAAGCATCCTGTGGACCTTTGGAACAATTAAGAATAGGAAGATCTGTGTCCAGAAAAGGGAGCTCTGGAGAACAGAATGGAACAATCTTTGCTTTCTGGACTTGTTTTCTTATTTTCTCTAGTCCTGACACTCATTATCTATTAACTTTTAGAAACCTACTTCCCACAGAACTTTCAAACTTGACTTCCTGTTCCAGGCATCTAAGAAAAGATATTTCAGCTTAAGTCTCTACATCAAGAAGACACAGTTATCTAAACCTCTTTGCAATTTGTTCAAACACAATAAGTATTCTCCCAGTTTCATTTTCAGTCACTTTTTTCCCACTTCTATTCTTTGTTGAATCTCTTTCATTTTGTCTAGACCATGTCTTCCTCCTTCATATTTAGTCTTCATTTTAGTGTGACCACATTTGTCAGTAGCTTCCTGGGAAAGGGTTCCTAGCTTTTGAATTTTTTGAGCCTTGGATGGTTAAAAATTGCTTCATGACTTTTGTATCCTTTACTGATGGTTTAGTTGGGTATAATATTTTCTTTTAGTTTTTGACAGAAAATTGGCTTCATTGTCTTTTAACTTCTAGTATGGCTATTAAGAGATTTAAAGACTTATTGATTGATCATCCTGAAAACATATATGCCCTGTTTTCTTGGGGCTTCTCTGGTGGCTCTCCGCAATGCGGGAGACCTGGGTTCGATCCCTGGGTCGGGAAGATTCCCTGGAGAAGGAAATGGCAACCCACTCCAGTATTCTTGCCTGGAGAATCCCATGGACGGAGGAGCCTGGTGGACTATAGTCCATGGGGCTGCAAAGAGTCAGACACGACTGAGTGACTTCACTTTCACTTTCCTGTTTTCTTATTTGTTTATTTTGTCTCTTTGGAAATTTCAAATATCTTATTCAGTCCCAGTTTCTTAAAATTCACAATGATATGCTTTGTTATTGGTTTATCCCCTGTACTGGATATTCTTGGAGCCTTTGGAGTTGGAAAGCTATTTTCCTATTTGGAACATTTTTATAAATTATCTCTGTACTTATTTCTGTTCTCACTATTCTGGTAATATTTGATCAAATTTTACATTTTTATACATATCCCTCCAAGTTTTCTTTTTATTTCCTTGCTTTACTCTCTAGGAGCTTTCCACAACTTTATTTCCAATTCTTCTTTGAGTGTTTTGTTTCTGTTACCCTCTATTTAATATCTAAAAGTCAGTTTATATTCTCTGACATTTCTTTTAAAAATAGCATTTTTTCCAATGGCTTAATATATTCTATTATCATTCTAAGGATATTAATTATATATATATATATATATATATATATATATTTGGAGTTTTCTTCTCACTACATATTCATTGTTTTCCCCAAGGTAGTTTTATTCCTATTTATTTCTACTTTTTAAGGAAGTTTTCCTTATATATCTAGTGATTTTTAATTGTCTGTTCATATTTCAAATTGGTGGACTAAAAAGTTAATTGGAATTTTCATATCATCAATATATCTGAAAGTGAATCTTAAAAGTATGAGAGCTAATAAGGCATTATTGTAGAGGGATCATCAGTCTTTGTCTCTTTGGAGTAACTCCTAATGTCAATACCTTTAGGTCTTTCTTCTTGAGCTGATCAAGTCCTGAGAAATCTGTTTAACTACTTGCAGGGAGAATAAAAGCCTGGACGCCAGCCTTCCAGAGCTAATGTGGGAAGAAGTAGCCAGTATGTTTATGATCCTTATATTGCTTTGCTTTCAAATGATAGGTAGCTCTGCTTTCACCTGGGGCTTTGTCTTCCCCAGACCCTCTGTTTTCTTGTCTCCAATAAGTGAGTCTTTAGTTTCCTCCCAGGTGGGAGTTCTATGTGTGTACGTGTGTGTGTGTGTGTGCACACGCACATGCTTTGTCGCTCAGTTTTATTTGACTCTCTGAGGCCCCGTGGACTATAGCCTGCCAGGTTCCTCTCTCCACGGAATTTTTCAGGCAAGTTCAGGGAGTTCTGATTATTGCTTACACAGCTGTCAACAGATTCTCCTTATTTTAGACTGTGGCTCTAAACCCACTTCAGAGGAAATTAACATGATCAATTTCTGAGACTTTTAAGGTTTTCACAGAATAACTTAGGTTGGTCCCCAAAGTCTCACACAGTAACCTATGATCAGTTTTCTCAGATATGATATAGCTAGAAACCTATATGTAGCTGCCAAAATTATGAGGCTATTGTCTTTCATCCTATTATTATTTCCACCCTTGCTCAATTATGCCTTAAAATATCTCTTTTAATGCAATTTTCATGTAGTTTTAAGAGAGAATTTAATTATATGAATATGTCTAGGCCATTCTATTTATCCTGATGTTCCATGGTTTTTCTACTACACCAGACTGCAAAATTTTGCTAATTAAGTTTAAAAAGTTAGATTTCATATGCTTTGTTCTTTAATCCCACTATTTTTAGGCAAAAGGAAATCAAATGAGAGAAACTGAAGGCTCTCTGTCATAGTCCTGCTTTACCTGGCCAGGGGTTCATGATGAATCTCCTTGGTTTTCTTTAATTCATATATTTTTGGTGAAAAGTATGCAGTGATTCATATCACCACAAATGGCATTGTATGGATAATTTGTCAGCCATATTTTCCATGCTGTATCTTTTCCCAGGTAGGAGGTCAGTCACAAAGGCAGCCTGAGCTCCCAGGTACTTATCAGGTGGGAGTATTTAACAGGTGAGATATTTCCTTTCTTCTAAGACCCTCTTACCCTGCTCTGATACAGGTGGCAACAAAGCATTATAGCTTTGTCTCAGGGAATGGAGAGACAGAGGAGAAGGAAAACTAAAGAATACCTTTTCTATTTGGTTCTAAGGATACTCTATTGGGTTCCTTGTCCCTAAGTCTAGGGGACATCCCAAGTCCTGAAGAAAGAAACCTATGGCTCCTTTCCCCAGAGATGCTCCAGAAATTTCCAAGCCCCCATATTCCCCATCAGCTGGAAAAGCAGAAGAGTTTTATTTTATTTTTTGGCCCTTTGGCATGGCGGTGACCTAGTTCCCAGAGCAGAGATTGAACCTGCACCCCCTGTACTGGAAGTATGGAGTCTTAACCACTGGACCACAGGGAAAGTTTTATCTTTATTCTTTCCCTCTGCCTAGCCCCTGAGGGAAGCACTAACAGTTCAGTTCAGTTCAGTCGCTCAGTCGTGTCCGACTCTTTGTGACCCCATGAATTGCAGCACGCCAGGCCTCCCTGTCCATCACCAACTCCCAGTGTTCACTCAAACTCACATCCATTGAGTCAGTACTGCCATCCAGCCATCTCATCCTCTGTCGTCCTCTTCTCCTCCTGCCCTCAATCCCTCCCAGCATCAGAGTCTTTTCCAATGAGTCAACTCTTCGCATGAGGTGGCCATAGTACTGGAGTTTCAGCTTCAGCATTGTTCCTTCCAAAGAACACCCAGGACTGATCTCCTTCAGAATGGACTGGTTGGATCTCCTTGCAGTCCAAGGGACTCTCAAGAGTCTTCTCCAACACCACAGTTCAAAAGCATCAATTCTTTGGCACTCAGCTTTCTTCACAGTCCAACTCTCACATCCATACATGACCACTGGAAAAAAGATAGCCTTGACTAGATGGACCTTTCTGGGCAAAGTAATGTCTCTGCTTTTGAATATGCCATCTAGGTTGGTCATAACTTTCCTTCCAAGGAGTAAGCGTCTTTTAAGTTCATGGCTGCAATCACCATCTGCAGTGATTTTGGAGCCCAGAAAAATAAAGTCTGACACTGTTTCCACTGTTTCCCCATCTATTTCCCATGAAGTGATGGGACCAGATGCCATGATCTTCGTTTTCTGAACGTTGAGCTTTAAGCCAACTTTTTCACTCTCCACTTTCACTTTCATCAAGAGGCTTTTTAGTTCCTCTTCACTTTCTGCCATAAGGGTGGTGTCATCTGCATATCTGAGGTGATTGATATTTCTCCCGGCAATCTTGATTCCAGCTTGTGCTTCTTTCAGCCCAGCGTTTCTCATGATGTACTCTGCATGTAAGTTAAATAAGCAGGGTGACAATATACAGCCTTGATGTACTCCTTTTCTTATTTGAACCAGTCTGTTGTTCCATATCCAGTTCTAACTGTTGCTTCCTGACCTGCATATAGGTTTCTCAAGAGGCAGGTCAGGTGGTCTGGTATTCCCATCTCTTTCAGAATTTTCCACAGTTTATTGTGATCCACACGGTAAAGGCTTTGGCACAGTCAGCATTAAATGTCTAAAACCATGAAAATAGAAGCAGGGGACTAAAATAATTCACAATAGAGTAAGTCAATCCTCAAACAATAAAAGAGTTGACTGTCCTGCCTGACACTGAAATAAGTTACCTGCTCTATTAATACTTTCTCCTCCTAACTTCTTTGATCAGTATTGCTAGAATTTCTTTTGAAATTCACAAGTAAGAAGTTTATTTGAAAAAATCCATAGGCCCTTGCCTTCTACCCAGAAGCTTATAAAAGTGACTTTCAGTGACGTTAGATAACAAAAGCTGATGGTCCTCCTTGAACTGATGAGGAGGCTGACGGCAAGTCCGTAGCACCAGACTCACTCATGATACCTTACATGGGCTCTCTGACCAGGAGGGAAAAGGACAGCAGGGAATGGTTGTAAGCTAATCTCTAAACAAAATTCATGATTCATTACTAAGGTGCCTTGTTTTGAAAGTTCCTGGTCAGGCTCTTTCCTGTTCAGTGTATGTGTTTTACTGGGATGGTTACCTTGCAAATGACCTCATCATGGCATTCAAGCAGCAACACGGGACGGCTGCTGAGTTCATCCTGACAGCAGACATAAGGGAACAGTGGCACAGCGCTAAAGTAAAAAACAGTGATGATGCCGTGAAGGGCCAAAAAAAGACGATACGGCTGTCTATGTTGAAAAAAAAATGCTAAGAAAAAGAATGTATTCTTACTTGAAAGGAAATATACTACAAATATGCAAGCAAGATGGTAAGGAAAAAGAGAACCAGCTTTTGAAGAGTTTAGTGAATTTAGTCTATTTCCTGTATAGTACTTAACAAATCTTTATATACTGTTTGCGTGCTTAGTCGCTTAGTCGTGTCCAGCTCTTTGTGACTCCATGGATTTGTAGCTTGCTAGGCTCCTCTGTCCATGGAATTCTCCAGGCAAGAATACTGGAGTGGACTGCCATTCCCTTCTCCAGGGGATTTTCCTGACCCAGGGACTGAACCCAGGTCTCCTGCATTTCCAGCGGATTCTTTACAGTCTGAGCTACCAGGGAAGCCCGTATAGTGTTTACTATAAGCAAATATTCATTCCATCCTCACAGTAACTCTCTGAAGTGGGTACTATTTTTATGCTTATTTTATGAATGAGAAACTCCAGGCAAGTAGCTTGCTCAAGGTCACATGGCTTACAAGTGAATAAAATGGGATTTGAATGCAAAACCAGGTTTTTTGTTCCATGCCATTAACTACTATGCTAGCCTGCTGTAGAGCACATACTCTAGTACTGGAAAAAGGCATCAATAAATCATCACCATCATCATCATCCCAACAGGAAGGGCTAGCATTACCTGGGCAGTGATCATGTGCCAGGCACAGAAATCCTATAAGAAAGGTACTTTTTAATTCCCATTTTCAGTTGAGCAAACTAAGGCTTAGAGAGGTTAGCAACTTGTCTAAGGTCACAGGGGTACTCAATTTGAGTGCTGGAGGCAGTGCCAGGGCAACAGAAAGGCAGATGGTAGTGAGTGTGACTGACGATGTTTTATCTCCATAACTTTCCCAGCACTAGCCCGGATGAGAAACAAGGATGATGAAAAGGAGAGAACCCTGCCTCTGTAGCAGTTGGCGTCAATCTGGGCACCACAGATTAGTCCTAAAAATAGCCCCAAATGTGACCAAGGAAGCATTTTTTCCCATGATTTACTTATCTCTCCAAAACGTGTGACTTTAATCTTTCTGTTAAAAGAAGCTGGGCTCAGGCAGGACAAATGACCCATCTGGCAGAGGCATAAGGAAGGATTAGCTCTTTGATTTGGCTTTGTCTATCAAGGTCTAAAATTCTTTTCCAGACTTAATTTACATTCTATTCTCTGCAAGTAATTTAGAGGCACCCGCTAGCATTTTTATTCTCCCAATCATGAGTCTAACTCTTAGAAAGAAAAATAAAACACAGGAAAAACATGTTGTGCCAAGGTAAGCACAGCAAAAGTGCTAAACAGAGGCTGTGATATTGCTTTGTGGGTTTTGAAAAAAAATATACAGGTTACCTTTTAAAAGGAACAGCCAAATGCATGCAAATATTATCTTTCAAGGCTGGAAGCACAGAGAAATCTCTACAAATTATGCTTTGGAAGACAGATGGCCTAAGAATCCTCACAGAGTTATCACACAGTTGAGATGGGCAACTGGACAATATCTCTGCCAGCTAGCGTGGCCACCAGCCTCACTTTTTGGAGTCAAATGCCAATTGGGCAGGATCTGGCACTCACATGTTTGGATGTCACTGGGATTAGGCAGTTGAAAATCCATTCATCATCATTCAAACCCTGCTCTTACTGTAATGATACCAGAGCATGTTGGAAAGTTACTGGTCCGACGGCTTAGCACCTCCTAAAACCACTTCCAAGCAGAGCCCTCAGAAGTAATTTCCTTGGCTCATATTGGTTCTCAGTGCTGTGACTGTGATGTGTGTTCTGCTAGACCAGCTAGGAGAAAGTAAGTGCAGATAGTTCAATATCCCAGGGCTCACCAAAATCTATTTGCCTGTTATTTCAGAAATAATCTATTAAATGCCCCCTTTTTAATTATCTTTTCTCAGGCACAAATTTGCCTATTATGTTTGCCAACTAGCTGTGTTTTTGTGTAATATGTGAACTTTGCTGGCTTCTTTGTCTATTTTACCCATTTCTTTCCAATTCTGGAGTTACTATACTCCATAAATGTCCTCACACATTATTATTTTATCTTAGGTTGGAAAGTGTCATGCATTCTTAATCTATCTTGATGGCAAAAACTGCTCACTCGCTCTCTCTCTTTAGTCGCTCAGTCGTGTCCGACTCTTCCGACCCCATGGACTGTAGCCTGCCAGGTTCCCCTGTCTATGGGACTCTTCAGGCAAGAATACTGGAGCAGGTTGTCATTTCCTTCTCTCTATAACCGTAACTATATAAAAATACAAGCCCAAGATACCAATGATAATATCCATTAAATGGATATGTGTTCTGCAGATCAACCTCATGACCCAGCTGTCATGGCTTCTGTGCCCCTGTATGTAGTTCTACTTGCATTCAGTTGAACTTGTTAATGTGGTTTGTATGGAAGTTCTTAATAATAACACCTCGCTTTGAATTAGCACTTTTCCTGTTTCAAAGTATTCTCACATCTGCAATTTCTTTGCATCTCACTGTTCTACTTGGTAGGCAAGACAGCATTTTATTATTTAACAGGACAGATAAACTTGGACTGAGATTAAGCAGTTCTTTTAAATTGACATGATTAGATAAGAACAAAATCCAGATTAAAACTCCACATTCTTAAACATGGGTTTGGAGTGTTTTGTTTTTTTTTTTCCACTAAATTTATGTAAGGGCTGATTGATCATTTAAAGCTAGAGGTACACAGAGGGTAGGGAACCAGTCTATCACATTTTATTAGTGCGCATCACATTGCTCTATCAGAGGAGACCCTTCACAATGAATCTCAGTCATGTCCAACTCTGTGCAACCCCATGGACTGTAGCGTGCCGTGCTCCTCTGTCCATGGGATTCTTCAGGCAAGAATATTGGAGTGGGTAGCTGTTCCCTTCTCCAGGGGATCTTCCTGACTCAAGGGTCGAGCCTGGGTCTCCTGCATTGCAGGCAAATTCTTAACCATCTGAGCCACCAGGGAAGCCCGCTGACAATAACACAAAGGAAACCAAAATGTTCTAGGTCCTCCACCAGGACGTCTGTTTAGATTCTTCGAATCTAAACAAAGAGAAATAGCAACATGAAAAAGAAGCACTTTAGGTTCCTTTTCTACATTTAAGGTAGAGTGTTAGGTGAGAAGTTTGATTTTTTTCAAACATCCTCATTTGTCTTCTTAAAATTGTGCTATCCCTACACTACAGGTAATTTTGCTTCTGTAACTGGAGTCCTACAGGTGGCACTGGTTCAGAGAGACAGGCCTCCTACCATCTCTACAATGAATGAATGAAATTATTGGTCAGTCTCAGCTTCCTGACATTAATCAGCCTTTGCCATGGCATATATTTCAGCTTTTTTGTGAAGCATTAGGGTAGACAGCCCACACCTCACTTCATCTGGCTTCCTTGTGGTCATCATATATTTTCCATGGAGTTGATTCCCTTTGCATTCAATTTCCTTCCCACTTATTTGGTATAAAATCAACTATCAGCCAAACTCAGCTGTGGCACACTTTGGGGCCAAGTGCCTGTGGCTTCAAGGCTTTTCTACAGCACAGTGCAACTGCTAAACTGTTCCTTCTAACTGAGTCATTGGCCTCCATCCCTACCCCTGCTGAGAAGGGAAAATGTGTAATACTGACTGCTAATGCTTTTTTGTGATGGGAGGTCTAGAGATCTAGAGGAAAACAGCCATTATCTGCTTTGTCCCAGTAGTTCTCACACGCAATGGCAACGCATCTTGGGAAGGCATAATCTGATGAGGGAAAGATGTTTTAAAAAGACTTGGCAGACTGGGGTGGAATACGCTACCAATTCCCTTCCCCACCTCTTAAAACTTGCATTTGTTTTCGTCTTTTATCATATAAACAACCAGACTGGTTGTTTTCTGAACAGAGGCCACTTCAGCTGTGAATGAACCCAGTTGTGGCTTTCTGGCTAGAGTTGTGATTCTTAGCAGACACTGAGGTTACTGAGAGAAAAACACCAGGACTCCTGGACCAGGCATTTGCCTTCCTCAAGCCCACTTCCTGCCTCCTGGGAAACAAGGAAATGCAATCAGAAAAGGAAATCCAAGGAAGTTACCAAGTGAACTAACAAACAATGGACTCATAATGGCTCTCTAGAAAAAAAATATATATTTTTTTCATTTCTGCCAATCTCAAATATTTCAGAGAAGTCTATGAACAGATGAAACACAGAGTTAAGAGGAGCTTGGAATATACTCACAGAAGCTAATGTCATTCTTCTATGACCTTCCACAGATGTTAGAAAGTCAATAGGTGGGATTTAAATGGGCTCATAATCAGTAAAATACTAGAGTGGCTTTTCAGCAGCTTTCTCAGTATAGGAACTTTAAGGCATGAAAAGAACTGGCTTTATCACACAGCTTTTATCTGTCTTTGTCTTTTGGGAAGAAAACCTATCTTATTTGAGTTGACTCTGTTCATTGATTTCTGTTCTTTTATTTCTTGTATTGCTACACAGATCATGCATATAAAAATATTTAAGTGAATGCCACCTTAACGGTGAGACAGATCATTAGGCCAGTCAATATCACCTCCAGATGAGTGGTTTTAGACTGAGCATCTTGAATCTCCTGGGGTTTGGCAGAAGTGCCTTCAGAGGAAGGTATGGAGCAGAAGAAGAAACAGGAGTAGGGCAGCTGTCTTCAGCTACAATGCACGGTCCCCAATTCAACCAAATAGTGCTTCTACTGGTTGGAAAAACCAAAAAGTTTTTCTTACACATTGACCAATGAGTGAGCCATTGTTAGAAGAAACAGACATAAAAGTATCCTGTGTCAAAAGCGGTCTGAAAACTACTGCTATGGATGCAAATTGCTAACTTCTAAATAGATGACACTGCCTTTTCTGAGCAAGTCCTAACAGAGGGCTCCACGTGGAGTCCAGAGTAGTGAAGAGAACTCCGCACTGGGGCACAGAAAATACAGTTCTACTCTCAACATTGTCACTTCCTTAGCTGCCACTTCTACGACCAGTGAGATAGGGCTAAAGGGATAAGTTGCTTGTACACAAGAGATCCTGTGATTTTGAGGCTTCCAGCCAGGACTTCAGGAGTGATAACAGCTAAGACCTTAGTGACAGGTGAGAAAGAATGAGCCATGAGCACAGCCCTTTATTTATTTTTTTCCTCTCAGTGTTCAGCTACACTGACCTTACCCATCTTTCACTTTAGATTCTGTTAAGGCCATTTGTAGAAAAGTGTTTGCCTTAGTTTAGGTTCTTCTAAAAGTAGGCTTTGAGATAAGGATTTGAATGCAACAGTGGAAGGTAACCTAGGAACTAACAGGGGAGTGGAGAAACGAGAAGGGAAGAAAAGGCAGCTAATAAAGGGAATGTTATAAAGTAGGTTACAGTTGTTGGCAACTGGGTTTTAAACCTACTTGAGAGCTTTGGAGGATATGGAGAATACTTATTTAACTGTCCCACACAGTGGGCAAGGAAGGAGGTACTACTTCCCGAGGGAAATTTACTCCTGGGGACATGAAGTCCTGGACACTTGGAGGTTGGCTGTAGTTGGGCTGAGAGAAAGAAAGACCTGGAGAGTTGCAGAAGATGCCGTGGACTAAATTGGAACCATGAATGCCAAGGGATAGGGGATAAACACTGATGTTTACTAGTGTTGGTATCATCCCATTTTACAGATGAAGAACCTGAAGTTCAACAAGACAAGTCAAAGTCACTTAACTGGCTTAACCATAACACAACACCAGCTTATTTTAAAAATTATGGCATGTTTCACTTCTTGAGGATACACAATACACATTTATAAAAATAATCATCATTTTGATAACTTCTACCTAGTAAAGAGAAATGGTGCTGGGAAAATAATGATTTTTAAAATTCTAGTAGGAAAATTAAGTGTTAAAGTAAATAGTAAGATTCCAGTATAAATCTTTATACTTTAAAATATAATTATAATTCAACTTAATAAAAATATAGATAAAATATTTAAGTCAGAAATGAACATTTCTGCACAGAAACGACTTGCCATATTTTTTCAGGTTTCATCATCAAATGAGTCTAATTTATTATTAATTGCAATAAGTTAAATAAGCCTGTTAGTCAAGACACAGGAGCATTCAGGAAAGTCTTGCCCAGTGCTCTGAATCTCACTTTCAGACCCACAAATGGGTTGAAATTATTCAGCATAAATACTAATTCTTATTTTTCATTAGTTCAGACCAACAAGAGTTCAATGGGCAACAGTTAAGATATGCAACCTTCTTATCATGAGCAACTTATTTAATTCTTCCAGTAAATCTCTCAGAATATATTCAAAGATGAGCAAAGTAGGGGGTGGAAACAGTCAAAGGTTTTAATGCCTTCCTAAGGTATCAAATAGGTGGATAAACAGTGATGATAAGTTGTTGATTTCTGACCAGTTTTAGTGAGACCTGCTGTTTTATCTGCCTGCTGACTAGTTTTTTTCCAGGTAGCACACTCAGGCTTAATTTCAGGGAACCACCTCTCTCCCACTCTCAATCCAAGTAGTTTAGGTATCTGACTCTTTACTGGCTCTAGGGGGAGTCATGTGACCAGTGTTTGTCCAATTGGTATACTCCATCCTCCAGGCCACAGGGGTCCTAGTTCAGGAGTGGTCCTGGGTGACTTTTAAGCCGTGCTCTGGTTTCTGGGATTTTGATGGAACTATGAGTAAGAGGAGTTTCTGCATACTGAGACTGGCAGGCCTGGAGCTGCTGGTGGGTTTCTTGCCAGGAGAGTCTGTCCAAGAATTACGGTCAGTACAGAGAACGTCACTGGGAGATGAAAGATGGGTCTTGAGAACATCATTTGAGCCCCTGGATAAAGTTATGCTGCAAGTCATTAACACACTGGCTTTTTGCCTTTATGCACCAATTATAAGCATATATGTTTATATGCATCAATTTCTTTCTCTGCTTGTTTCAGTTAAGTTTGTCATTTTTCAACTAAAGGAGTTCCACCTAATACTGCAAGCTGCAAGACTGCCAAACCCAGTGCCCAATCTAGCACACTCTGAGTGCTTCTTGCTGCTGATAATAATGACACAATATAGTTCACTTGTAGGAGTTTCTTAAAATGATATTGAAAATACAATGGGGTTATTTCTAGTGATGCAAATCATTATTAGTGTAGGTGGATTTGGAACAAAAATGCTTTCTATACCTGAACTTCTATTTGCTTGGTTTAAAACAAAATAGCTCTGCTATTATTCATTTTGAGTTCACCTATTAAACTAGTAACTCACAGTATTTTAATAATTTAATTGCAACAAAGCAGGGAAGCTTTCATATGCCACACCTCGTAAAAATTTCAGGGAAAGAACATGTTAAAAAAGAAAATTACCTTGAAACATTTGCTAATATTATAATCTATTATATTAATTCAATTGTTTAACAAATACTTATGAACACCTGCTTTTCACAGAAGAATAAAAGTATGAACAAATTAAACTTTTCTTTTGGTTTGGCAGCTTAAACAGTATTTGGTCTTCTTTCACAGACGTAACTGCTGAATCTAGAGGTCTGTAGGCTGTTACCTAAGGCACCAATACAAATATTTCATTTTTCATATGAATTTTACTCACTGTCTTCCTTCTAAAGAGTTTAAGTGATAAAAAATTAACAGTTTAAGAAACATTAATCTTCAAACTTACATTCATGACTGTTCAATAGAGGCAGGGGTCATTGTGTAGCCCTATGTTAAGCATAGTTAGTCCTCAAGTGCAAACAACATGGTAAGGAAGAAACATTTGCTGACTTGGGGCCGCATGAATTTTTTAGTGTGTGATTTTAAATTATAGAAATAAATCTAAAATCTAACTCCCTTGAGAACAGTAGCTTCTGCAACAAGATTCCAACTCTGTGCAACCCAAACACATGAACGTTTGGCCTTAGACAGCACAGAAACCTTCCAATTATTTATAACCAGTGCATATCCACAGAGACCGAAACTCCAGTGTGGAATGTGGATAACACACTGACGATAGCAGCACAGAGCATCACCCATGGTCAGCTCTTCCGGGTTTTCATTTCATGTTTCCAGGTGCTGTGCCTATGCTCAGTCTTAGCCATTAGGCTTTTAGCTACATTAAAATTTTTTCATTTAAATGAAAATTACCTTCTATGTTGAAATTTTATAAAATGCACATAATACTAAACATTAGCACATGTCAAGTTTGTGTGTTGTCTATTTGTTATGCACCTAACTTTAGAATACGTTTTTTGGTATCAGAGAATATAAGTGCATTTTTGTTATTACATATGTATATTCTGGCTTCTCAGGTGGTACTAGTGGTAAAGAACCCACCTGCCAATGCAAGATTAGCAGGAGATGTGGGTTTGATCACTGGGTGGGAAAAATTCTCTGGAGGAGGGCATGGCAACCCACTCCAGTATTCTTGCCTGGAGAATCCCATGGACAGAGAAGCCATGGACCACAGGCTGCAGTCCATAGGGTCACAGAGTCGGACACGACTGAAGCAACTTAGCATGCCTGCTTGTATATTCTGTATGTATCTTATTCCCATCATTTTATATCAAATATAGGCAAATATGGAAGTGTTTTTCTCAGATTTTTGAGACTGAGTTTGGGGGTCATTTTAATTAATGCTTGAACACATTCGAAGAACTAGGCAAAATGTAAAGTACAACAGAAAAAAATATAATATTAAATTTCACTACTTATTTTCTTAGGTGTTTATTGATTACAATGGAAACTTACATTACCATTTGTAAAATATACAGCCCATGGGAATTTGCTGTATGGCTCAGGAAACTCAAACAGGGGCTCTGTATCAACCTAGAGGGGTGGGATGGGGGGGGGAGATGGGAGGGAGGTTAAAAAGGGAGGAGATATATGTATACCCTTTGGCTGATTCATGTTGAGGTTTGACAGAAAACAGCAAAATTCTGTGAAGTAATTATCCTTCAATAAAAAATAAATTAATTAAAAAAGATATTAGCTCATTGAAAATTAAAAACTGCTTTTTTGAAGAGTATCTTGGTATGAGATCTTATTTTTTTTTTAACTTTACAATATTGTATTGGTTTTGCCATATATCAACATGAATCCACCACAGGTATACATTTGATCTCAAAGACTTGGTTTCCTGCTTTGCAAAATGATAATGTATATTTTGAAAGTCACATAATAAATGAAAGCTAATTTCCTTGCATATCAATCAATGAAGCCATATAATAAATACTTTATTAAATTGTACTTTGTTGGACATATAAAGGAGTTCCTAAAAATATGTTAAAAGTCAAACATCAAATAATATGAACTGCAATGTCAAAAAAAACTTTGAACCAATTTGGAAAAAATATCTCAAAGTCTTGGTTACTAAAAAATTGAAGTCTAATCCAACTATTTCTTATTACTACAAACACATATTTCAAAATTGTTATCCTTTTGACAATGTTACAACAGTTGCTAGAAAAACAAAACAATCTTCTCTAATCTTTGTTGTTCACATAAACAGAGCCCAAGCAGCAAACAAAATGACTTGGTGTGAGACATTACAAGTTTATCTTCCTATTGAAGTTTTGGGATTGAGAAATGAATACTGTGGTTAAAAAAAATCACATCAAGGCTGACATGGAGACTTCACAATCAATTACCATATTAAGGTGTAGAAAAAATAAAGTTGTAGAAAAATAAACTAAATTGCTATTTTATGTCTTAAATTTTATTTATTCATTTATTGGTTTTGTTTTGTGAGATCTTAATTCCCTGACCAGAGATTGAACACAAACCCCCTGCAGTGGAAGCATGGAGTCTTAACCACTGGACCACCAGGTAAGTCCTCAGAGTTGCTGTATTAAATGTACCTGAATTATATATGTCTGCATGATTATGGAATTTATATCTAGTATGGCTGCAAAACGGCACTAAACACTCTTGCATTTGCAAGAGTCTAATCTTAATTTCCATTAGAATCAAAATTGGTTTCTCCAGGATGACAGAGTTTTACAATAACCTATCAGAACATTTTCCTTTGTATCCTCTACTTTGCCTGAGTCATGTATGGGGTGTCACACACTAGATGAAGTTCGGACCATCAGCAGTGTGGTGTGAGGGGATGAGAAACGGGCACGGTTTAGATTCTGAAGGGCCTCATCGGTTTCACAAGAGCTTTTTGTTTTCCTGGTGTCATGGGCTGTTTTTAGAAGTCTTGTCGGACTTGTTAAAACACTGTTAGTTATTTTTGGCGAAGTTTGGACTTCAGAAGGGAACGGTCAAGCTATCCATGCGAAATTTCCGAGGAGTCTCTGGTTTAATGATAGGGAGAAATCCCAAGTCTATGGCACCAGGGAAGAAAGAGCACCAGACCTGAGGAGGCTGGAGGGCTGGCCTGGCAACACCAGCATGTGCTGTTGGGCCAGTCGTTTCCTTCAACGTCAGCAACGGTAAGAATGATGCTACAGCAAAGGCAAAGTGCCTGACAAAGAAACAGACTAGAATGAAAATATGTAAAGTAATAAAACTAAAAACTAAAGTAAATTATCTCTAAATTCTCAACTAATAACATGTAGAATAGAATTAATGATAAGATATTAGTTCGTTAGTGAAGTCGCTCACTTGTGTCCGGCTCTTTGCGACCCCATGAACTGCAGCCCACCAGGCTCCTCTACCCATGGGATTCTCCAGGAAAGAATATTACTTTGATATTAATAAATACTTCCATTTCTCATTTAGAGGACTAGTTCCAGAAAAAAATGCAATATGCAAAAATAACTTTTAAATCTACTTTTATGATAACTATTCTTATTAATGACCATAAGCTTACCAGAGCTGTCTGTTACTTATGAATTACTTGCATATTAACAGGAAATATATTTCTTCTTAATAATTATTTAATTGCACTTTATTTTCTTTACTCCTTATGGAATATTGTCCAAGTTGGACAATATCTAGGCAATTTACAGTAACATCAGTAATAACATACTAATTTTCTCAGTGAAGGAATTTCAATCCAGATGAGACTTGGTCACTAGTGATAAAGGAAGAACTGATGATCCAGTTCAGAGACAATGATGCCACATATTAATACGATTAGAAACTCCTTGAAACTGAATTTTCATGATTTATTTTTGCAAGTCTTTTCTCCAGAATCAAAGATATAAATATCTCAATAACTTTCTGGCAATTTAGTTCATCTATCTGATACCAGTTTTTTCCTCTTACAAACACTAAATTCTTTAAGCACAGAAGAACAAAGTTTAAAATATTATTTCAAGTGGAAAAATTCAATAGTGTAAGCTAGAATAAGATAAGGTTCTAATGGATTGAGTATTCTCTTCAGTGTTAGTGATTTAGAAATATCTGTGGGTCATGTCACAGAACTAGAAACAGAACCAAAAGGGTAATTTTTAAGATAGTGAGTATCCTGTCTGAAGAAAGATGCATTCAGTCATGGGGAAAATTTAAAACAAAACAAATGATTAGACATTTAAAAAACAATGTTGCGTGCACGCTAAGTCACTTCAGTTGTGTCTGACTCTTTGCAACCCCATGGACTGTTGCCCGTCAGGCTCCTCTGTCCAGGGGATTCTCCAGGTAAAAATACTGGAGCTGGTTGCCATGCCTTCCTCCAGGGGATCTTCCCAGCCCAGGGATTGAACCCACATCTCTTAAGTCTCCTGCATTGGCAGGTGGGTTCTTCACCACGAGCACCACCTGGGAAGTCCCCAAAATGATGTTACATACACATGTATACATAACAACAACACAAACATCACACAGTGATGGCGACGGCTTTGTTGCTCAGTCATGGCTGACTCTTTGTGACCCCATGGACTGTAGTCTACCAGGCTCCTCTGTCCGTGGGATTTCCCATGCAGCAATACTAGAGTAGGTTGCTATTTCCTTCTCTAGGGGATCTTCCCAAGCCAGAGATCAAACCCAGGTCTCCTGTAGTGCAGGCAGATTCTTTACCAAATGAGCCACCAGATAAACATCACATACCAAACTTAAAAAAAAAAAAAAAAAAAAAAAACCCTAAATGACCCTTAATGTCCGTGACTATGAAGAGTGGCCCACTCACAATTAGAACTCGAGCCTCATTCTGGTGTGGGAAAAAGTGAACTGACCTTTTTTGGCGAGGCTGTTGTTAGGTTCATACTTCTCAATCAACACTTGGACTTGCTCTTGCTTTAAAGGTGGGTAAAGTATTTCATTTAGCCGGGGATCTCGCTGCTTGAGGTTGATAAAATCCATCATCTGATCAACTGTAAGGTATGGTTTGCTTTTGGCACCACTAAAAACAGTTAAACACCAGGAAATTAGCAGGTTTTTCTGTCAAGTCTCATGCATGTATTTGCATTTAGCAGCTCTGTAGAAATAAACGCCTGCCATACCTGGCAAGAGCATGCTATACTGGAATTCCTATCTTGCCCTAAACACATTGTGTTGCTCCATCACAACTGCTGTATCTCTGTGGGATGCAAACACTTTGCAATGACTGCCACCAAATCCCAATGCCCTTGAACTATACCAGATGCAAAAGAAAACCACAGTAGGGAACATGCATTCTGTGTGTGAAGGTGCAGCACTCTAAAGGGAACACAGGTTATGGGTTGCTGTTTTGATTATGATGCTAAACTGGTTTAGTCATCAAATTCTCATATTCTGCTTAATCACCCTAAAGATGTATTTATTACTCATTACTAAAAAGAACAAATATGATTGGGGACATTTTCCTTTTCATTAAAATTATGTTTCAGCAAGAGTCTATAACTCTGCAATGTAGTATGATTCAAACTTCCCTTTTCAATCCTGTTGACAACCCAAAGACAAGTTCAGAGGTACAGATGTTGCAGATGTTCTATCAATAACTGATGGCAATGAACTCAGCAAAGTACTGTGCTTGATTTCCATATGAAAAAAATTTTTATTTAGCTTATCAGTTTTGGATTGGTCTGTCAGCATGTGGATTTCAGTGTATCAAGGAGGTTAAATTGCTACTTCCCCATATTTGCCTTGGTGTTTTGATTTGCTTCTTAAAAAAATCATTTAAAAAAAGTAATGTCTGTATAATTTCTAATATAAAAGCAAATAATTTTCAGCTGGGGGGGGAGGGTTAGTGATCTGAAATTCTCATTTCACTGATGCAATGCAGAGAAGTATGATGACAGGTTCCCGGTTCAGCATTCTTTCTACAACATGAGACTATCTCTGCAAAGACTCTTGCCTACATGCCACTCAGTTCTAGCCACAGTCTTCAAACCATGCAGAGACCCTCGAGAATATTAAGACAATGACACCCTGCAACAAGTCACAGCAAATTTCACTCATTACAAGCAGTGATTGAACCTCAGAGGTAGGAATGTGTGATGGTCTCCAACAAATGACGCAGAAACACTGCTGTTACTCACTGTACAAAGAATTTCTGACATCTCCCTCTACCACTCCGCTAAAGCCACACTGAGTACCACTGAGTACCACTGTAAGCAGGAACAAACAGGTTAAAATGTATTCTCTTACAATTCGGAAAAGATGTTATCAATTTCAGGTCGAGGACAAAGGTTGTTCAGGAAAACTCTGTACACTTCAGGAGTGAAATCTTCTTGAGGTATCGAATCATTCTGGGGAATAAAATAAGAGGGTCAGTAAATGGTCTTTTTCTTCATTATCTTTCCTCCCTGTTTTGTCTCTCTTTCCTCCTTCCCTCCTCCTTTCCTCTTTCTTTTCTTTTAAGAGCTCAGGGTAAGCACTCAGAAAGCATCTATGGGCTAGCATTACAGGGACACTAGTTTTTGAGGTACCAAAAACTAATTTTCTGTTTTCTCATTATATTTTAAGCTTAAGAGTTTTCTCCTTCTGAAGGGATGTTAAGGCAATTTCTAAAGTAAGTTAGACCTAGTGAAACATGGTCTGTTCAGCAATTTTTTTCTTTTAGGTTGCTTTTCCTGGTGACTTTAACCTCATTTTTAATTGTGATAAAATACACAGAACATAAATAAGTCATTTTCACCACTTTTAAGTGTACAGATCAGTGGCATGAAGGACATTCACATTGCTTATGTGCTGTTTAGCAGACTTTTGAATGAATGTATTTTTCTTTCAAGAACCTGGAGAAAGATATTTTCAAAATGAAAACATAAAATTCCAATTTTGTGTCTTTTTTTTTTTTCAAACAGTGTTCTTTCTTTTTTAAAGTAAACTGATAAGTTGCAACACAGTTTTCCTAAGTAGGACACCAGTCATTATTGGTCACTGATTCCCCTCAGTCCTACTGTTTAGAAAGCAAGTCACTGATATAAAAGCTGACTTCTGTGACTAAACTGTCTGTTTAGTGCAGCTGCCATGGAAACTGGAAGCATGTCTTCCAGCATTTGTTAACAGGAAGGACACTCTTCACGCCGCTTTTCCTATTTCGGGTATGTGTTTATATGATTATTTTTATTTTTAAGCCCTTAAATCAAAGAAAACATCCTTCCTTTTACCACATACATATTTTTGTAAATATATTTTTATAGAAGTATCTAAAAATTATTGTCTGAGACTGCACTGCTTGCTAACAGATAAGAAAACTTAGCTCACCACTTGGCAAACAGCAGGAGTCCTATATTTGAGAAATGAATAAATAAAATAACATTTTCTTTACTAAATTGATTTATAGAACAGGAAAAAAGTCCATTTTGCAAAATAGCATTTTGAGACAACCAAACAACGCATATCATTTATATATAGCAAGAAGCATTAAATGATTAAGCTCAGTTACCTGGACACTAACTTTGAAATCATGAGTACAAGCAGCCAGTTCCAAGAAGGAAATTCCAACATATTGTTTCATGATGTTTTGCCACTCATAAAATGGGGAAAAGTTTAACCTATGAACAGCTTTCCAAAATTCCATTTAATTTACAAAGTGAGAGAAATCCTTTTGACTGGAGAATGTACACTTTTTTAACTGCCACACTCTCTGAGTTAGACACCCATGTCTCTTATAAGTAGCTTTGAAAATAGACAAAAATGAGCATTGCTATCATATTCTATGTCCAAGAGATACAGGGAAGAGAAATTTAAAAACAAATCTCCAGGAAATAATCAGTGCCTCATTTGGCCAACTCAAGCATCAGACTTTATTGGAGTTGATGAACCCCAAATTTGTTCTCTTATACTTATACTTATTTATATACTTATATAAATAAGTATATACTTACTTATATAAATAGTATATACTTATACTATTTCATTACTATTTAGAGCTCACTCTACTTGCCCTCCTCCTGATCTCACTAAAAGCATACAAGCAGATTTTGTCGAAGGTATCAATCATTGTCTTCCTTTTCTTAGCGGCTTCCTTTATTTTTCTCCCTTCTTGTCTTAGCTTAAAACCTCTTCTTCCTACACCAGGTTTTAATTTCCATTCTGTGCTACCCTCACACCATCTTGTCTCCTGTTTCAGTTCTTATTTAACGTGGTTTTGTGCTTCCAACTGTACAGTTTTCCGTGTTACTTGCTAACCTGCAGACCGACACAAACTAGGACCTGTGTGTTGCTTGTTAACTTCTCAGTCTCTGTAGCATATAGTACGTCCATAATAAATATTTACTAAATGAATGAATGTAATTTATGAAAAAGATGGAAGTTGATAGAAAATATGCTTCCCACAAGACATCAGATTCAACTAAAGCCATTTACAAAAGAGTCCATACACATTTCATAAAATGACATACTTTACTAAAACTCTATTTTTTATTTACCAGCTATAAATTAGAACTTCTTATTAGAGGGAACACATTGATGAAATAATCTGAATAAACACAATATTACTTTATTACCAGTTGGATGTTAGCACCTAGAAAATGGAAAATGTTTCAATACAGTTTCAGTTTTCTTTGGCCCAACTTGACTGATGAGGATACCCTTTGGGGTCAGTGGGTGAAAATGAGGGAAAAACATTTTGGAGAAATAAGTTGAAATGAGCATCACTGAAAGCTAAAGTGAAAGAATATGGAGGAGATATTGAGGGAAAAGCTATGGTCAGTTAATAATTCCTTACATTTTAAGTAAGGCTGGAATGTGCAAAGATCATTCACCTATTTTATTTTCCTGGATCTCATGATTTGGTAAAGTGGATAGAACAGACTCATTGTGTTTGAGCAGGACGAAACCCAAGGATGATGCCCAAGAGCATACCAAAACATCAGACACTCTTCTGTGAACACTTCTTAACCAACCAGGTAGAGATGACATGTTCTTGTTTTGCGTGTCTGCAATCCACCTGCATATACCTTCTCTATAACACCCACCACACAGTTTCCTTTAGTTTTTATATTTCTGATCATCGACTAGACTGTGTGTTTTTGAATAAAGTGCACTATCTCTTATTTAATTCCTTTGTGTCTCTAGAATAATGCCTGGCAGATAATATACACCTAATGAATGTTTGCTGAATTCCCTCAGGCTATGGCACCAGACCTTAGATCTGTCTTGTGGTCCAGGACTTCGTTTACCTCATCATGCCTCCAACACAAAACAGATCATTAATGATTATTTGTTGCCATTACTATCAAACTTTTTTGGAAGGATTAAGAAGGCCAATACAGTCTGAATCAGGCCCATTTATTCCAGAAACTACAAAGTATTTTCATTAAAAATGGAGTTGCTTCAATTCTATGGTTGAATACAAAGAATCTACCTTCAGTATAACTTGAAGGTAGTACCGGTGGTGTTCACATTTCCAGATTCCAAAAACAGGTTATGAAATACCTACGTGCCAAATTAAAAATAACAAAGTGAAGTAAGCCGGACAAAGACAAATATTATATCATTTATATGTAGAATCCTAACAAATGACACAAATGAACTTACATACAAAACAGAAATAAACCCGGAGGCATAGAAACAAACTTATGGTCACCAAAGGAGAAAGGCGAGGAGGGGTAAACCAGGAGCTTGGGATTAATACACACACACTTCTGTACGTAAAGTAGATAACCAACGAGGACCTACTGCATAGCACAAGGAGCCATACTCAGTATTTCATGATGCTCCATAAAGGAAAAAAAGAATCTGGGAAAAAATACATGTACATAAAAAAGAGAGAGAAAGTCATGTATATGCATATAAATAATTCTCAGAGGATAATAAGAATAAATATTTATTGAGTACTTACTATATGCCAAGCATATAGTTCCAGGAGCTTTACTTGAATGCTTTCATTTAACTCCTTGTCAGCTCTATGAGGTCGGAATGGTTAGTGATCACTTTTACAGATACAAACACTAAGGAGATGGGAGTTTTGAAAACTTGTCTATGGCATCAAGTTGGTGGGGGCAGGTTTTCTATGTTTTAAATTAAGGTTTCTTGATTCCTCAACTCATGCTGTAATCCAGAAAACTAAATTTCAAGCCAGTTTTTGGATATTGTTTGTATTTTCTTATTTATACATTTATAGATGTAAAAACTCTGTAATAAATAATTATTTAACATTCAGAAGTGTTATTCTGAAACATATTAATTTCAGTGGACTCTAATGAATAAGGAGTCCACATGCACATTTTATCTTGCCTAATAAATGAATCATTTTCCAGTAAATTCAGGATTTCAACCTGCTCTTAATATTTTTGTTCTAAAGAGATAAAACAAAAGTTACAGCCAGAGAGGACGTGAAATAATTACAAGTAAGCTACTGATAATGAACCAAATACTTAATGTGGTTCTAAAATGGAATTGTGTATTAGTGATTTTAACATTCACAGCTGAATAAGTAACTCTTATTTCTGATTTACATTCTGGGTATAAGGTATAGGAGAAAGTCAACATATTGCAGTTATCCTGGGAGAAGTTCTTTTGTGAATTTCATTCATACTATTCTTTACTAAAATGTATCAAATTCTGTAAATCCAAAATAATCACTTTTTTTGGGGGGGAGTATTACATGTATGTTGATAGCTATAGTAAAATTTATTATTTAAAAAATACATAGATTTATTCCTATTTTTTTCATTAAAAGGCCAGTGCTATGCCAAGATTATAATGTGATTCCAAATGTCACTAAGCTTTTTTTCAAGTTAAAAAAGCCTTAAATCTAAGGGAATTTGGTGCAAGTAAATTATTTTCTGTTCTCAGAAAGCTTGTGGGCAAAGTACCAATTTTATGAATATGGAAAGGTCTCAAAGTTCTCACTGAAATATATATTTGGATTATTAATAGAAGACAGTCATTGTTTTGCCTCTCTTTTTACATACAGTACTACTTTGAAACAATTAAGGTAACTTTAATAAGCAATTGAAATAGCTAAAGGAGTACCCATTAAGGTTATTGTTATTGTTATTTCGATGGATCATGTTGATCAGGATACGAGTTCAAGCACATTAATTATCCCTAACAATGTGCACAAAGATAATGTTTAAAAAAATCACAACAGGATGTCCACAGTATTTCTGGTAATGTATCTATTTACAGAACACAATTAAACCTAGTTGAACAGTTCAGTTCAGTCCAGTCACTCAGTCGTGTCTGACTCTCTGCGACTGCAGCACTCCAGGCCTCCCTGTCCATCACCAACTCCCAGAGTTTACCCAAACTCATATCCATTGAGTCGGTGATGCCATCCGACCATCTCATCCTCTGTCATCCCCGTCTCTTCCCACCTTCAACCTTTCCCAGCATCAGGGTCCTTTCAAATGAGTTTGCACAACCACCGGCTCTCCGAGGCTCCCCATATGAACCGTAATTAACACAATCTGCCATTTATGTAACCTTTTCTTCTGTGAAGCGTTTAAAACACCTCTTGTCAGTACACCTTTGGTAATTAGTGGATATTTTCTAGAGCCACTGTTCTGTAGATATGAAATTACAGCAAAGATTCAAAATATATAGCCAGTTCCAGGAAACATGTGTCTCCTAGCTCTGAAACTGACTTTGGTTTATAGATCTTTTCACAGCATCTAATTCTACCACTCCTCCAAGTAGAGTATACTTTACTGTGAATAATGAGTTTTAAAAACTTTATGATGGAGGTTGATTTTTTTTTTAAATCTCCAATTTGTTTTCAGAAAATTGTCATAACATTTAATTTACTAAAGATAAATATTGTTTCAATTTAAACCCTGCTATTTGAATCTCATTTTCCTTTAAAAACGTCTCCAGTTGACACTGGTTTGAAAGTGCAAACCTATAAATAAAAGACACAGTGGATTATAAAGACTCAATTTGTAATTATTGACTGAATTCTCAGAATCCAATTGTTTAGAAAGTTGTAATTTGCAGAGAACTGATTGATGGATTTGATTTTCTATTCAGTTTCTTCTATTCCTTTTTCCCTTGGCTAGATTTATAGTAACAAGTTAACATTTTTTATCTCCTCCCCCACAACAAGATGTTAGGTCAAATCAGGTAAAGGTCAAATCAGGAACAACTACAGAGAAAACAAATTCTTTGCACATCTTTCTAAATGTTTCACGCTTCTTTTTTCATGCTTAAATACAGTGATATTTTTACAGTTACTTAAACTGGTAAACTTTTTCCAGACTCACGGTGCTGCACAGTTTTCTTTTTCTGGAATGAATTTCTCTTATTCTCAATAGCAATGCTCCATTCCATTTGTTCATGGCGTTTTCCCCAATTTACATCTGTCAGTTGAAATTTTTAACTGGCACCCTCAGAGACTGTATAATCCTTGAATCTACCATATTATCAGGGATGGAGGGCACACAATAAGAGCTCAAGAGATACTCCTTGAGTCTGAATGGATAAAGAAGGTGTGGATAAAAATATAGTGGAATATATGTGGTGTATATAGTGCAATGCATTCATCCTTAAAGAAATTAAATAATGCTATTTGCAGCAACATGGACAGACTTGGAGAGCATCGTGCTTAGTGAAATAAAATAGACAGAGAGAGAATACTGTATGATTTTACTTATATGTGGAATATAAAATATGGCACAAATGAATCTACCTATGAAATAGAAACAGATTCAGAGATATCAAAAACAAATTTAGGGTTACCAAAGGGAAAAGGTGAGGTGAGGGGGAGATGGGGGGAGGGGTGGATTAGTGGTTTGGGATTAGCAGATGCTAAGTGTCAGACTTTATTTTTTCGGGCTCCAAAATCACTGCAGATGGTGACTGCAGCCATGAAATTAAAAGACGCTTACTCCTTGGAAGGAAAGTTATGACCAACCTAGATAGCATATTCAAAAGCAGAGACATTACTTTGCCAACAAAGGTCTGTCTAGTCAAGGCTATGGTTTTCCCAGTGGTCATGTATGGATGTGAGAGTTGGACTGTGAAGAAAGCTGAGCACCAAAGAATTGATGCTTTTGAACTGTGGTGTTGGAGAAGACTCTTGAGAATTCCTTGGACTGCAACCAGTCCATTCTAAAGGAGATCAGCCCTGGGTGTTCTTTGGAAGGAATGATGCTAAAGCTGAAACTCCAGTACTTGGGCCACCTCATGCGAAGAGCTGACTCATTGGAAAAGACTCTGATGCTGGGAGGGATTAGGGGCAGGAGGAGAAGGGGATGACAGAGGATGAGATGGCTGGATGGCATCACCGACTCCATGGACGTGGGTCTGAGTGAACTCTGGGAGTTGGTGATGGACAGGGAGGCCTGGTGTGCTGCGATTCATGGGGTCGCAAAGAGTCGGACACAACTGAGCAACTGAACTGAACTGAACTATTATATTAATATATAGGATAAATAAATAACAAGGTTCTACTGTATAGCATAGGAAAAAACTGTATTCATAGTGGAATCATTTTACTGTAGAGCATAATCAACACACATAAATCAATTATTTTTCAATTAAAAAAATAAGAAAAAATACTACAGGTCGAATTTAAAAAAGACATATTTGTTGAGTCAAGGACAGGATCTTAACTGTTACATCTTCTGGCTCCAAAGCATGAAACAAAAGAGCAATAATAACAAGCTTGATCATTTTCTTTTGCTTATTAAAGTGATGCTGAAATGTTTTGGGGAGCCCTTCCATAGTTCTGTCCTGTTTGCAGCATCAGCAACTTTTTCCACAGACAGCAAGAGACTGACAGCAAACAGTCACTCTTTTCTTTTCTGTTACCTACAAAAGTCTTTAATCTGTTTCATTTTTTTTTCAAAAAAATTCTCAATAAGAACTGGCCAACAGCTCTTGACACTTTTCATAACTTATTCACAATTTAAGAATGTTTTCTCAACTTCATTCAGTGCAACTTCAATGTTGCCAGTATGTTTCAAGAGACTCAGAGGTTCTTTCTTGGGTATAAGTGTTATTTTTGCTTACTTGTTGCTTAGATACGAGGATAAAAATAATTTGTAAAAGAAAGGAGTGTTCTGCATAGAGGACAAGAAAAAGGTTTTATGCAATATACCCAGTTACCCCAGAAACAACAGTAAATTGTTTTAGAACCAAGTATGTAGAAATGCCTTTAAATGAAGGCAAATTACTTTTTTTAGGAGGTTAATGTATAGTGCTGCTGCTGCTGCTAAGTCGCTTCAGTCGTGTCCGACTCTGTGCGACCCCGCAGACGGCAGCCACCAGGCTCCCCGTCCCTGGGATTCTCCAGGCAAGAACACTGGAGTGGGTTGCCATTTCCTTTTCCAATGCATGAAAGTGAAAAGTGAAAGGGAAGTCGCTCAGTTGTATCCGACTCCTAGCGACCCCATGGACTGCAGCCTACCAGGCCCCTCCATCCATGGGATTTTCTAGGCAAGAGTACTGGAGTGGGGTGCCATTGCCTTCTCCGTAATATACTACGTGCCTCAAACGCACTAGGTGAAAAACCAAAAGCATCTCACATCCTTGTCCTCTCACCTATCTGTCACTTAGGTGCAAAGTAGGCAACATCCAAAATGTTTTGATTCTGCACCCTTCCCAGACAAAGCCTTTTGAGCACTGCTCTGCATAGTATGCAAATAACATTTATTTATAAAAATGTACTGCCATTCTATTTATTAACTTATCAGTCTTAAACCTAGACTTTTAAAAGGGAGATAAAATGAAATTAATATTTTAAAATCCTCCTAATCATAATTCTTAATCATCAGTTAATATCTCAAGGAACATCAAGAAAGGATTTGTTATTAATGAGCAGCTTAAATTCTTGATAATGTTAATATTTTTTTGCCAATACATTTTTGGCATTAGTTGGTTATTTTTTTAAAAAATTTACAAAGAACAAGGGGCTTTCTTATTGAAAATACTGGGATTATGGGATTGAAAAAGATACATAGAGACCCATATATTGTAAATATTAACAAATGAGTCATATTCTTAACTTTAAAAATGTTTGGATAATATCAGGGCATGGTATATTTTAGCATGATTATCCAGAGCTATTAAGCAGTGGTAATTTTAGGAAGGCGTCATGCTCACCCTTGAAGATGGAAGACTACAAGCCTCTAAAGCTGTCTCGACTCGCTTCCGGTCTGCTGAGAACAGGCGGTATATGCTGTGAAGGGAAAGCAGGCCAGGTGAGAGAGCTGCAGATGCCAGCCGCAACACCCCACTCACTCAAACCTCGGCATCCCTCACCTGTAAAGACCTAAAATATAACACTTGGTCCAGTATCAGCATCTGCGCTCTGAGAGATATATGTGTGTGCTTTTCAAAATCAAAGTGTCTAATAGAAAATTAATATTTTGAGACAATGCTGACCCAATTAAAAACCATTGCATTAAAAATGCTTCTAGTATTAAGCTTTAAAATAAATATCTTAACAATTTTGTTTCCTTGCTGCTATCTACTGCTCTAAAAGTGTACATTGTTAATATTATTATTAATTAATACCTTTTTATGAGCAGAAGCTCACTGGTAGCTGTCAAAAGTTGAAGGCTTTTGACTGAATATGGTCTAGAAATGCACTTTTTTGGTCAGTGATTTTGCTTTAAAATATATAACTTAAATAATGGACAGTTTAATAATTTGGATTTATGGACTATTGAAACATTAGGAAATCTATCACCTGGAAACCACTAGCCCCATGGGAAATCTGGTAGAGCTGAGTTATCCTTGTCTCTTTGAGACAGATTTCCTTCTTCAGTTTTCCTTCTTGCCCCTGGCCTGCTTTGTCATGGATGTTCTCTGCCTAACTTCTGTTGACATTTGAGTTTGCAACCCTTTTTTCAAGGCTAGTGTCATCTTGGAAGAAAGAGGCATCACGGTTGCCTAATTCCCATTCCTACACTAGATCTGGGTCTCAGATGTTCTTTTAGGTTTAACAGCAAAGGTCTCCCATCCCCTCCACCCACTTCCTGCTTTGGTGTTCCTTGAAAGTGGCGCCACGGGGAAGGAGGAAGCCCAGGAAGCCTCTGTGAGGAAAGCAGCTGCACCGATGCACATACAGTGCATGTGGGGCCTGGCGACCACACAGCTCCAGGCTCCCCTGGACCAGAGCAGAGACACAGCACAGATTCAGGTCTCTGAGGAAACAGAAACAGAAAATAATGGGAATCGCTTGCACAGCTTACTTTTTGAGAGGAATGCGTCCTTCTGGAGTGACTTGCAGCTTAAGCTTAGTATACCTGTTGGAGAAGCAGAAAACAGTGTTTAATTTTTTTTAAAAAAAGCTTTTTATTGAAGAATCAAATGCATAGAAAAAGGCTTTTTCATATGTACAGTTGGCTGAATTTTTACCTATTGTCCAGGTTTCTGCAATCAGCACCCACATCAAGAAAAAGAATATTCTTATTTTAATAGAACCCCAGGAACCCTTCTCATGCCCCTTCCAGAGCTGGTCCCCCAAGAGCAAACCATTATCCTGCCTTTAAACATTCAGATTAATTTTGCACTTTACATAATAGAATCACACTCTTTTATGGCTTCTTTCACTCAATATTATGTTTTCAAGATCCATCCATATATTTGCTTTTCACTATGAATCTTTCACTCTCATTGCTGTATGGTATTCCATTGTGTGAATATAAAACTGCACTTATCTCTTTCACTGCTTCTGGGCATGTAGACAGAGAGAAGGCATAGGAAAGCTTCAGTTCGGTTCAGTTCAGTTCAGTTGCTCAGTCGTGTCCGACTCTTTGCGACCCCATGAATCGCAGCACGCCAGGCCTCCCTGTCCATCACCAACTCCCGGAGTTCACTCAGACTCACGTCCATCGAGTCGGTGATGCCATCCAACCATCTCATCCTCTGTCATCCCCTTCTCCTCCTGCCCCCAATCCCTCCCAGCATCAGAGTCTTTTCCAATGAGTCAACTCTTTGCATGAGGTGGCCAAAGTATTGGAGTTTCAGCTTTAGCATCAGTCCTTCCAATGAACACCCAGGACTAATCTCCTTTAGAATGGACTGGTTGGATCTCCTTGCAGTCCAACGGACTCTCAAGAGTCTTCTCCAACACCAGAGTTTGAAAGTATCAATTCTTTGGCACTCAGCTTTCTTCACAATCCAACTCTCACATCCATACATGACTACTGGAAAAACCATAGCCTTGACTAGATGGACCTTGTTGGCAAAGTAATGTCTCTGCTTTTTAATATGCTTACAAACTCTATTGAGGAGTATATAACTGGGACACCAACTGCTCATGCACACAGCCATTCCATTCCTAGGTGTAGATGCGACAGAAATGCTTACAGCGTGTTCCCCAAAAGGCACGCTCTAGAATGACCATAGCAGCTATTCATAGGGAGATGCCTGTTGGAAGTGGACGTCTGCAATAGGCATGATGAGCCAACTAGCTGTTTTACTAGCTGTAACATGCTATGTCTACGTGTCACTTTCCACCAACATTCTGTGTGGCACAGCAGATTTTCCAGAAAGTCTGTTAGATGAAGAATGGTAAGGAGACAATTGAAACAACAACAAAAAAAAGCAGAATAAAGGGAGGAGGAGAGGGGAAGGCATGTAGGAAGGGTCCTGAAGGTGACAAAGTAATGCGATGAGAGGATGACACGAAAGAGCATTTGAGTAAACCTGTGAAGTCCGGGTTAACAGCAAAAGAAATTCAAGAAAGAGCATGAAAGAAATGTGGACTGGAGTCTTTGGTTTGGAATGATGGGTATGTCTTACAGAAGAGGGAAGACAGAAAGTTATTAAATAAAAATAGAGGACCACCTAGTAATGTTTCCATTTGTGGTTTTGATTTCAAGGCTTTCCAACCTCCTGAACATCCAGTGTCCAAACTGATCACAACCAGCTTTCCTACTTGCTCATCTGGCAGAAATCATTATTTTCCTTGGTCAAATAAATTTCAGAAAAACTATGTAATTCAAGAGTGACTGGGTACTCCTGATTTGCTTTTTTTCTTTTCCTTTTCATTCTGCTTTTCCCCTTACATTCTTTTTCTCCTTTCTTACTAACAGTTGCTATGATTGTCTAGAAGAACAGGAATCAGGACATCAGCTAACTGATTTAAGCTGCATCTATCAGAGATCTTAGACTCTGGAGAATTGAGTCCCATATGTTGTTTGTTCTCTTCCTCAGATTAATAATTGATACAATGCAGGCAGATGTAGGGCTGAAGACTCTCTGAGATGAATAATTTTTGATTCTGGGCATAGTTGCCAGGATTTAGAAGTATCTCCTTACTGAGTGTCAAAGGCATTGACATTCTCAGTGTAACACAGATGTAGAGCTCAGAGGAAAGAGCAATCTTTACTGGAAGTATTCCAATTCCAAGCAGTGAACCTATCAGTTCTCTAACAAGTCCCAGAGGGAAATTTATGTTTATCAATGTGAGAAGCCAGTGCAGCATAAACAAAAGACTCACAAAGGAGAAAGGAAACTGACTCAGATGAAGCAACACCCTTTGCAATAAAATTAGAGCTACTTACGCCTTTTCCAGAAATGCGTCCCTGGACATGTTTTGGGCCAGCAGGTTTGTTGCCAAACTGAAAACCTCATTTGTCCATTCCTGAAAAATGTGAATCACACTTTCATTAGCTTAAATACTGTGCAGTCATTAGACATATGTTTTTAGCGAGGCTACTAGGAAGACAAATTAGTTCAATTTGTATGCCTAAGGGTTTTTTCCCTTTTTTTCCCTCTGTTAAAATGACACAATTAAATTCAGATCACTGAATGACTACTCTTTTCCTAAGGAAATGTTCTTTACCCATGAACAAAATTTTACCTGCTTTTTAAAATACCTAGAGATAAGAGAACTGATGTATTGCCTTTAATAACCAAGTATGTCTCACTCTTTTTCTTGCATTATTAACACATAGAGAATTTTAAAATGTAGTCAATTATATTTCCGACAGGGCTTCCCAGGTGGCGTTAGTAGTAAACAAGCACCTGCCTATGCAGGTTTGATCCCTGGGTTGGGAAGATCCCTTGGAGGAGGAAATGGCACCCTGCTCCAGTATTCCTGCCTGGAGAATGCAATGGACAGAGGAGCCTGGCGGGCTACAGTCCATACGGTACCAAAGAATCAGGTATGACTGAAGCAACTTAGCACATATGCATATTTTCAACACATCTGCAAATAAGATCTTCCTATTTTACTACTCAAGTCAAAACAGCTACACCAGGGAATCTTTAAATGTTAATTACAGTTCTAGAAGTGTCTCAACTAGCTGCAGTCCCAGTGTCACACGGTACTCAGTACTGTTCCCTCCCCTCAGCTCTGTCCAGTCCTTACTGCTGTCCTAATCCCAATCCCTACCTCACACCACCCAACTCTGATTTCTCTTGGCATCCAAAATAAAAAATGCAAAAGAACAAATCTACAAAAAAAGCTGAAGTTCCATTCTGGGTGATGATCTGGAACACTCAACATTCTGGGCTGCAAAAAAAGTCTCTAAGAGAAGATGAGATAAGAGCTAAGTAATGTAATCATCTGATGTTGTAGTTGACTTGACTCCCTCTTCAATGTTCAACAGCTTTTCCATCTAATTTTGTTATTTCTACTATAGTTTTTATTGTTATTTTGTGTTTTGCCTCCTGGTTTATGATAATATGCAAATAATATGCCATCATGTAATACAGAAATAATAGAGGTAAAACTTGGGGTACCAAGTGATGGGGGAGGGAAAGGGACACTTTAAGCAGAGTTTTGTGTGTTTGTTTTTATTTTAAAATATTGAGCTTATTTAGAAAAATCAGCACAATATAAACTGCCACACAAATAGTTATCAATGACAGATGCTCCTATCCATTCAAGTATAGATACGTAACTCCTTAAATTAAAGATCTTTAATTTTCTTGAGAGTCCCTTGGACTGCAAGGAGATCCAACCAGTCCATCCTAAAGGAAATCAGTCCTGCATATTCATTGGAAGGACTGATGCTGAAGCTGAAACTCCAATACTTGGGCTACCTGATGTGAAGAACTGACTCATTGGAAAAGACCCTGATGCTGGGAAGGATTGAAGGTGGGAGGATAAGGGGATGACAAAGGATGAGATGGTTGGATGACGTCGCTGAATCAATGGACATGAGTTTGAGTAAACTCCGGCAGTTGGTGATGGACAGGGAGGCCTGGTGTGCTGCAGTCCATGGGGTCACAAAGAGTCGGATACAACTGAGCAACTGAACTTAACTGAACTGAATTTTCCTTGACCATAAAGAAAGCTGAGCACCGAAGAATTGATGCTTTTCAACTGTGATGTTGGAGAAGACTCTTGGGAGTCCCTTGGACTGCAAGGAGATCCAACCAGTCAATCCTAAAGGAAACCAGTCCTGAATATTCATTGGAAGTACTGATGCTGAATCTGAAGCTCTGATTCATATACTTTGGCCCCGTGATGTGAAGAACTAACTGATTGGAAAAGAACTGACTGCAGTGTGGTGTGCTGCAGTCCAAGAGTTGGCTATGACTGAGCAACTGAACTGAACTGAATTTTCCCTGAAGACTTTTAAATTCTGGGGTTATATAAACTTAAGCAAAAAACATTCACATTAAGCACAGATCAATTTTGCACAAATAAGTGTGATCAAGCCACTTAAATTATCACCTGAAATAACTTGGACTTCAAAGAAAAATCTCAGATAACATTATATACCATATGTTCTGTAAAAAGATTCACATTATTCTGTGGGTTATAACTTACTGGCAGAATTTAGTGAGAATGGGGAGTAGCCTAAAATGAATTGGAAAAAAAGAAGGGAAGTTGTAACAAGAAAAGTAGAGTTGGGGAAAAATAAATTAAAAAAGAAAAGTAGAGTTTGGGGACTTCTGTCGTGGTTCACTGGTTAAGACTCCATGCTCAATTATGGGGGCTCAATTATGAAGCTCTCACAGTCCAGGTGAGAAGTATTGACACTCTACAGATTGTTAGTGGAGGGCTTGGGGAAGACAGTACAGAAGAGCTGTCAGTGAAGTAAACTTGATGGACACAGAGGAAAACTTTGGAATAACTATTAATAGCTTTAAAATAAAATGTTCTCAGATTAGATTACTTTAAACTAAGAGTAATAACTACTGGCACTGATTTTCAAAATATGTTTCTGGTATAATACTTAATATTTTTCAGGTTAGGGGTCAAACTGTAGACTTTTCCAACTCCAAGGAAACCTTGAGTGTGTGTGTGTGTGTTAGTTGCTCAGTCATGTCTGACTCTTTGCAACCCCATGGACTGTAGCCCGCCAATTCCTCTTTCCATGGAATTATCCAAGCAAGAATACTAGAGTGGGTAGCCATTTCCTTCTCCAGGGGATCTTCCCAACACAGGGATCAAACCCAGGTCTCCCACATTGCAGGCAGACTCTTTTTCACCATCTGAACCACCAGGGAAGTCCATGGCAACCTTATGCATTGGTAAAAGTATTTATAATTGAGGGCAGTGTACCATTTTGTATATTTACTGGGGGCCAATTGCACACCAGAAATAGGTACAGTGAAGGTATTATGAAGAGCTAAGGAGATTTAATTTGGCCTGACATTTAAGGTTGAAAGCTAAGACCTCTATTACATTCAGTTCAATAGAAATATAATGGGAGGTACACAAATATTTTAAAATTTCCAGAAGCCACTTTTTTAAAAGGTAGAAATAAACAGGTGAAATAAATTGAATAAATAAATTTTATTTAACCCAATATTTCAAACATATTATTTGCTATATAATCAACATAAGATTATTGGGCAATTTTCTTTTCTTCTTTTGCACTTGGTCTTTGAAATGAGGTGTGCATTCTGCACTTACAGCTATCTTAATTTGCACTGGCAACCTTTCAAGGGTTCAACAGCCACACATAGTTGGGAGTTGTGGCTGCGTTATTGGTCAGGACATGTCTTCTAGATCCTTTGCTCTTTCTATGGGTTCTTTATAAAGCCAGTTGAAGGACTGCATCATTACTACATTCACTGAACAGTCGTAGCTCATTCAGAAAGTAAGGCACAACTTATTTCATCACATTCTCAGAATGTGAGCATCTAAATTTCCAAGTATGGAATTCCTAGAATCCACTGATTTCCTGTAGCCTTCTGAGGTACACAGAAGATCTAATCCAGCCTGAATCAAAGACTCAAGGTCTCAAGCAGTGACCAAGACAACTTTAGAAACAACACAATCCTTGGCTAGGTACTGTGTCAGTCCATATTATATGGAGCTAAAACAGCATGATATGTTGCAGTCCATGGGGTCACAAAGAGTGGGACATGACTTAGCAACTGCACAACAAAAAAACAACATGTGTTTACTTTGGGCTCCCCAGAACCTGAGACAGGATTTAGGAGAAATGGGTTTATAATGAAGTGTTCTTGGGCAACATTATCAGGAAGTGAGCAGGAATGGGAAGGGAAGAGGCAGAAGGGTGAAGTACCAAGCAAACTCTGCAGATGGTAATTTTGGTGTAATTCTTCCCTGTGCAGAACACTATTAAAACTTGAACTTGCTGATGAGCAGAAAGGGAGCTGGAGTTTGAAGATCCCTGTGCCTAACCTTCTTGGAGGGCACAAACAAAATTTTGTGCAGACCAGGACCCAGGAGAAAGGAGCAGTGACCACACAAGAGACTGACCCAGACTTGCCCATGAGTGTCCAGGAGTCTTTGACAGAGGCGTGGGTCAGCAGTGGCCTGCTGCAGGGTCAGGGGCACCGAGTGCAGCAGTGCATGCATGGGACCTGTTGAAGGAGGTGCCATTATCTCATTACCTCCACCATAGTTTGGCCTCAGGTCAAGTTACAGGGAGTGAACACAGCCTCACCCATCAACAGAAAGTTGGATTACAGATTTACTGAACATGGCCCCACCTATCAGAACAACACCCAGTTTCCCCCTCAGTCAGTCTCTCCCATCAGGAAGCTTTCATACACTTCTTATCCTTCTCCATCAGAGGGCAGACAGACTGGAAACCACAATCACAGAAAACTAAGCAATCTGATGACATGGACCACAGCCCTGTCTAACTCAGTGAAACTATGAGCCATGCCATATAGGGCCACCCAAGACAGATGGGTCATGATGGAGTATTCTGACAAAACGTGGTCCACTGGAGAAGGGGATGGCAAACTATTTCGTATTTTTGCCTTCAGAACCCCATGAACACCATGAAAAGGCAAAAAGATAAGACAATGAAAGATGAACTCCCCAGGTTGGTAGGTGCCCAAAATGCTACTGGAGAAGAATGGAGAAATAACACCAGAAAGAATGAAGAGATGGAGCCAAAGCAAAAACAACAGCCAGTTGTGGATATGACTGGTGATGGAAGCAAGGTCCAATGCTGTAAAGAGCAATATTGCATAGGAACCTGGAATGTTAGATCCATGAATCAAGGCAAATTGGAAGTGGTCAAACAGGAGATGGCAAGAGTGAACACTGACATTTTAGGAATCAGTGAACTAAAATGGACTGCTGCTTCTGCTAAGTCTCTTCAGTCATGTCCGACTCTGTGCGACCCCATAGACGGCAGCCCATCAGGCTCCACCATCCCTGGGATTCTCCAGGCAAGAACACTGGAGTGGGTTGCCATTTCCTTCTCCAATGCATGAAAGTGAAAAGTGAAAGTGAAGTTGCTCAGTCGTGTCCGACTCTTAGCGACCCCATAGACGGCAGCCCATCAGGCTCCACCATCCCTGGGATTCTCCAGGCAAGAACACTGGAGTGGGTTGCCATTTCCTTCTCCAATGCATGAAAGTGAAAAGTGAAAGTGAAGTTGCTCAGTTGTGTCCGACTCTTAGCGACCCCACGGACTGCAGCCCACCAGGCTCCTCCGCCCATGGGATTTTCCAGGCGAGAATACTGGAGTGGGTTGCCATTGCCTTCTCCACAAAATGGACTAGAATGGGTGAATTTAACTCAGATGACATTTATATATACTACTGTGGGCAAAAATCCCTTAAAAGAAATGGTGTAGCCATCATAGTCAACAAGAGTCCAAAATGCAGTATTCATTTCCAAGGCAAACAATTCAATATCACAGTAATCCAAGTCTATACCCTGACCAGTAATACTGAAGAAGCCGAAGCTGAACAGTTCTATGAAGACCTACAAGACCTACTAGACTAATACCCAAAAAAGATGCCCTTTTCATCATAGGGGACTGGAATGCAAAGTAGGAAGTCAAGAAATACTAGAGTAACAAGCAAATTTGGCCTTGGAGTACAGAAAGAAGCAGGGCAAAGGCTAATAGAGTTTTGTTAAGAGAACACACTGGTCATAGCAAAAGCCTCTTCCAACAACATAAGAAAAGACAACCATGGACATCACCACATGGGCAACACCGAAATCAGATTGATTATATTCTCTGCAGCCAAAGATGGAGAAGCTCTATACAGTCAGCAACATCAAGACCAGGAGCTGACTGTGGCTCAGATCATGAGCCAAATTCAGACTAAAATTAAGGAAAGTAGGGAAAACCACTAGACCATTCAGGTATGACCTAAATCAAATCCCTTATGATTATACAGTGGAGGTGACAAATAGATTCAAGGGAATAGATCTGGTAGACAGAGTGCCTAAAGAACTATGAATGGAGGTTTGTGGCATTGTACAAGAGGCAGTGATCAAGACCATCCCCAAGAAAAAGAAACACAAAAAGGTAAAATGGTTGTCTGAGGAGGCCTTACAAATAGTTGTAAAAAGAAGAGAAGTGAAAGGCAAAGGAGAAAAGGGAAGATATACCCATTTGAATGCAGAGGTCCAAAGAATAGCAAGGAGAGATAAGAAAGCCTTCTTCAGTGATCAATGCAAAGAAATAGAAGAAACAATAGAATGGGAAAGACTAGAGATGTCTTCAAGAAAATTAGAGATACCAAGGGAACATTTCATGCAAAAATGGGCATAATAAAGGACAGAAATGGTATGGACCTAACAGAAGCAGAAGATACTAAGAAGAGGTGGCAAGAATACACAGAAGAGCTATACAAAAAGATCTTCATGACCCAGGTAATCACGATGGTGTGATCACTCACCTAGAGCCAGACATCCTGGAATGTGAAATCAAGTGGGCCTTAGAAAACATCACTACGAACAAAGCTAGTGGAGGTGATGGAATTCCAGTTGAGCTATTTCAAATCCTGAAAGATGATGCTGTGAAAGTGCTGCACTCAATATGCCAGCAAGTCTGGAAAGCTCAACTGTGGCCATAGGACTGGAAAAGGTCAGTTTTCATTCCAATCCCAAAGAAAGGCAATGCCAAAGAATGCTCAAACTACCACACAATTGCCTTCATCTCTGGCTAGCAAAGTAATGCTCAAAATTCTCCAAGCCAGGCTTCAAGAGTACGTGAACCATGAACTTCCAGATGTTCAGGCTGGAATTAGAAAAGGCAGAGGAACCAGAGATCAAATTGCCAACATCCACCTGATCATCGAAAGAGCAAAAGAGTTCCAGAAAAATATTTACTCCTGCTTTATTGACTATGCCAAAGCCTTTGACCGTGTGGATCACAAAAAACTGTGGAAAGTTCTCAAACAGATGGGAATACCAGACCACCTGTCCTGCCGCCTGAGAAATCTTTATGCAGGTCAAGAAGCAACAGTTAGAACTGGACATGGAACAACAGACTGGTTCTCAATTGAGAAAGGAGTATGTCAAGGCTGTATATTGTCACCCTGCTTATTTAACTTATATGCAGAGTACATCATGAGAAACTCTGGGCTGGATGAAGCACAAACTGGAATCAAGATTGCCGGGAGTAATATCAATAACCTCAGATATGCAGATGACACTACCCTTATGGCAGAAAGTGAAGAAGAACTAAAGAGCGTTTTGGTGAAAGTGAAAGAGGACAGTTAAAAAGTTGGCCTAAAACTCAACATTCAAAAAACTAAGATCATGGCATCTGGTCCCATCACTTCATGTCAAATAGATAGGGAGACAATGGAAACAGTGACAGACTTTATTTTTGGGGGGCTCCAAATCACTGCAGATGTTGACTGTAGCCATGAAATTAAAAGACACTTGCTTCTTGGAAGAAAAGCTATGACCAACGTAGACAGCATATTTACAAGTCAGAGATATTATTCTATCAGCAAAGGTCAATCTATTTAAAGGTATGGTTTTGCCAGTAGTCATGTATGGATGTGAGAGTTAGACTAAAGAAAGCTGAGAGAATTGGACATAAAGAAAGCTGAGCACTGAAGAATTGATACTTTTGAACTGTGGTGTTGGAGAAGACCCTTGAGAGTCCCTTAGACTCTCCAAGGGTGAGTGATCCAACCAAGGTGATCCAACCAGTCCATCCTAAAGGAAATCAGTCCTGAATATTCATTTGGAGGACTGATGCTGAAGCTCCAATACTTTGGCCACCTGATGGGAAGAACTGACTCATTGGAAAATACTGATGCAGAAAGATTGAAGGCAGGAGGAGAAGGCGATGACAGAAGATGAGGTGATTGGATGGCATCAACGACTCGATGGACATGAGTTTGAGCAAGCTCCAGGAGTTGGTGATGGACAGGGAAGCCTGGCATGCTGCAGTCCTTGGGGTTGCAAAGTCAGACACAACTGAATGACTGATCTGAACTGAACTGTGCCTGTCAGTCTTGGGTCAGGGCTGCTGAAGGGGATGGCAATCCTCAGGCCTTTTCTGCTTTCCTTGATAGCAAAGGGGGATCTGGCATCCAGAGGGCACAGCCAACAAAGAGACATGGGTGCAGGTTGTTGAAAGTTAAAGCCAGTCCCCACAGGGTGTTGTGTGTGAACTGGTGAAACGGTTGGAGTGGATCTGGGCAGGGCACTGCTATGGGCAGCAGCAGAATAACAAATTCCAGGACGTTTGTTTGTGTACCAGAAGAAACTACACTGTGTAAATGGGAGATGGTAACCACAGGATCGGAGAACTGGTTCACACAGGTTCTGGAACCAGGCTGCTCAGACTTCCGTGTGCATACAGATCACTTAATGATTCTTGTTGTGTAGACAGATGCTGATGCGGATGCTGGGGACTGGAGGCAGAGAATCCTCATCCCAGGGGAGCGCCATGCTGGAAGCAGGAGGATTTACAGCCCTGACCAGAAACTTGGTAGAAATGTTGGACTTTAAGCTCCACACCAAATCATCTGACTGAAACTCTGCATTTCCCCAAGAAACCTGTATATATTTCATGCATATTAAAGTGTAAGCATTCTTCTGGGCCAGGGACAGCACTTTGAGGAGCAACCTGCTCCAGGACCTGACTTAGGAAGCATTACTCTAATCCTTGTCTACTTGCTTCCCAAGCAAAGAAGGAAATAATTTTGGCTATTAGTTTTAGAATAACCCCAAAGCCCTTCCAGCTGTATTAAGAACAATGTGGCTAAGAAGTGTGGCCAAAGCAGCTTAGAGCAGCCTTGGCTTATCATGAGATTATGACACAGTCTTAGCTTCAGGATAGATGGATCCTATACTGGCAGTGTTCTCATTTATCCAGTGCTGGGCCCTAGTTAGTACAGCTTTGGAAGGATGGTTTCTTATTTAATCTGGAGGATTTGTATTTCAACTTTCACAGGCAAAGTTCTGATGATTACCACTAAGCTGGGTTCAGCCCCTGCTGTCTAAATCCTGAAGCTCTTTAAGTTAAGTTTTCTGCCTTAGGATCAATCTCTTTTCCTGATAAGGACTACAGAGGCCCGAACTAGAGAAAACAGATCTAAAAATCACCTGTCATGGAATTTCATCTGGAGCTTAAATGCATGTGTTCTGTAACATGACTTCGGCAATTCCCTCACCCCAGGGTCGTTACTGAGATCTCAGTCTTGACACTATTAAATTTTCCAAACCTGTTACAAAGTTCTTGTTGTTCAGTTGATCAGTCATGTCTGACTCTTTGCCACATGGACTGCAGTGTACCAGACTCCTCTGTCCTCCACTGTCTCCCGGAGTTTGCTCAGATTCCTGTCCATCGAATCATTGATGCTATCTGATCATCTCATCATCTGCTGCCCCTTTCTTCTTTTGCCTTCAATCTTTCTAAGCATCAGGGTCTTTCCCAATGAGTTGTAGTCATGCTTCCTAAGGCCACTTGACTTCACACTCTGGGATGTCTTGCTCTAGGCAAATGACCACATCATTGTGGTTATCTGGGTCATTAAGACCTTTTCTACATCATTCTTCTGTGTATTCTTGCCACTTCTTCTTAATGTCTTATGGTTAGCTCCTTACTGTTTCTGTCCTTTACTATGTCCATCCTTGCATGAAATATTCCCTTGATATCTCCAGTTTTCTTGAAGGGATTTTTACTCTTTATCATTTTACTGTTTCCCTCTGTTTCTTTGCAGTGCTCACGTAAGAAGGCTCTCTTACCTCTCCTTGCTATTCTTTGGAACTCTGTGTTCAGTTTGGTATACCTTTCCCTTTCTTCCTTGCCTTTTGCTTCACAAAGTTACTCTACTTTTATTTCTAAAGTTATTTCAGTTCTGTTATTCTTGCCACAGGATTTATGTGTTTGCTTAATATTACTAACAATTGTTTCACAATGTTCAGTTGCTCTCATTGGTATTGTTTAAGTATTTACTAGGCACCGAGGCACCTACTATTTAGTATTAGTAGATACTTTGCATCCAACAACTTAATTCTCATAGTAATTCTCTTGGAGGCAGGTACTGTTATTAGTCTCATTTTACAGATGAAAATTTAAGGTTTCAAAGCTCTTATAAAACTTATTTATATCCTCAGAGCTAATAAAACAAGTTTGGGGTTAGATCACTGGTTTCTTAGGATCCAAATTCTATACTCCTAGATACTATGCTTTTTATCATTTTGTCCTAGATAATTTTAGGGTGGCTGAACATACAGTTGAACAAGATAAAAAAAAGATAAGTCCACGTTACTGTATTTAAAACACTGATTTACAGTTGCTGCGGGCTAGGCACTGTTCTAACATTTTTGTAAGTAACTAACTCATTGAATCCTCACAATCACACAGTGAGATATTAATGTTATTATCAGTCCAGTTTTACCATTGAGAGAGCTGAGACACAGAGGCATTCAATTCAAGCGTAAAGTCTCACATCTAGTTACAGGCACACCTGAGATTTGAAACCAAGAAGCTTGCCTCCGGAGACTAAACACCTTGCTAACTATGCTACAGTGATGAAACAAACTGCAAAGCTTATAAATACCTTACCACTATGTCATAATGATGGTAGAGGGGAAATGATAACAGGGCTGAGGTTGATCACAAAGTGTCAGTCCAAAGCCTTAGAACTTGGATAGAGGAAGTCACAGATTCAACTCAAACTTGACTGGACTCACATGAAGAGAGAGATTCAGTCCAAACTTTTGTATCTAGTCATGCCATGTCTACCAGTCATGCTGTTGTTCAACAAGTGTTCACAGTTCGGAGAACATTTCTCCTATTGCAATTCACACTTCTTAACTTTTTGGCTCAACTTATGAACACAAGTTGATATTTCTGTTTGAAATACAGATATTTCTGTTTCCCATTGTTCTGATGCATACTATCTTTAATATTTTAATGTATTGTTAATCTTTCCTTTTTTCAGCATTACATATCTCTGTTATACCTGAAAATGCAGAAAATAGTGTAACTAACACATATCCAATGTAACAAATGGTACCATTTTGCGATATTTGCTTTAGTGCTTTTTAACTGTTATATACTTAAGACACTGGTGCAGACTTATTCTGTGTTGTTCTTCTGCTTGATTCCATTCTTCTTGCTTTCCCAGGAGCAAGCTCTATTTTGAAAAGTAGGCATTAAAGAATATCTATTTTCATATGATATTCTGAGGACAATGGTCTTTATCAGTGTTCAACAAACCCCTGAAGGCTAAATCCAGCCTGCCACCTGTTTTTGTAAATAAAGTTTTACTGCTACACAGCCATGCTCATTCATTTACATATTGTCCATGGCTGCTTTTGTTCTACAGGGGCAAAGTTGAATAGTTGCCAACACAGACTCCCAAAGGGCAAAATATTTACTGACTGGCCCTTAACAGAAAAAAATTTTGCCAGTCCTGGTATGGACTCCTATATGGCTATATAAAGTATTACATAAATCATATCAAACTGGATGCATCCTTTGGCCAGCTGCTATTTGCAATCAACACTATGTCTTTAAAATGTGTTCCTACTTCTCATTTAGATCAAAGTTATTAATTTTAACTACTAAACTATTCCACTATAAGAATGTGTGCTCAGTCGCTTGAAGTTTGACTCTGAGACCCCATGGACTGTAGCCCGCCAGGCTCCTCTGTCCATGGGATTCTCCAAGCAAGAATACTGAAGTGGGTTGCCATGCCCTGCTCCAGGGGATCGTCCCGACCCAGGAATCGAACCCATATCTCTGGCATCTCCTGCATTGCAGGCAGGTTCTTTACCCACTGAGCCACCTGAGAAGCCCTCCAGTTGCTTCTTATATATATAAGAATATAAAATTTATTAATCCTTTCTTTTGTTGATGGACACACATGGTTTCTTTGCACAAACCAACTTCCTGCTGCCTCAAGCCACATCCAGAAGTTTCTCTCGGGTAACTACTATCGTGATGTTTTCTTTGGATGCGGCATCTTCAGCAGTACCAGATGCCGCTCGCTGCTTGCTCACCAAAGCAGTAAGGACCTTCTATGTTCCTTTTGGCAGTGTAGGAGAGCTTGTGTTTTTCTACATTTTAAAAAACACTTGCTATTATCAGCCTTTCAGAAATTGTTTGCAAATCTGATAGATGCAATGTGGGACCTTGGATTGGCCTTAATTGCCATCACTGATTTACCTGTCTGGTTGGCTTTGTTTAATTCCTGTCAGGGCTGTTCCACTTTATCTTTTCTGCAAATGTCCTGTTAACATTCATTTTTCTTTTGGTTATTTGTGCTTATTGTCTTTAAAAAGAGGAAAGTTTTGTTTGTTGGAGGTTTGTGCTCAAACACAGGGTGATAGTCTCAGTCTTACTGGCAAAAACAGAGACACACAATGACTGTCTTGTAAATGCCACCTACGATCGTGTCATGCCAGGCACCCAGTTTACGGCTGTGACCTGACACCAAGCAGCTGGAGTCACAAAGAAAAGGCAGAGTGTGAACTCTGTCCTCAGAAGCATGTATTTGTTCAGTGAGATCTTTGGGGAAACAAAAACATTCTAAAAGGAACACTGAATCAATCTCTCTGCATATATTGAATATAACCAATTATGAGCCAATGGTTACCCTAATGAAATAAAAGGAGTCACAAATGATAATCTAAAAGCAAGTATTTTCAAAGTACCTGATTTGGAAACCTCAATCTATGTTTTTTTTTTTTTTTAATAAAAGATTCTTGGAATAAATAATAATTTAAAATGGAATATTTTAATATTTGTGAGCTATGTGAAAGTCCTAACAATTTTAATAGCTTTCCATTATTTTTTAGTTTGTTGGCAAACTCCTATTGCCATAATTGATAATGGTGTCATTTCTATTACTTCTGCTCATGAGCAGGCAGCAGGTTGGGATTTGAGTAAGAGATCCCAACCTGGCTCATTCAGGGTTGCATTGCCTGGCTGAGTATGTTTCTCTTACCTGCTGGTAGGCATCAGAATTCATCTTGCCATGCATTTGTCTTAATGGCACAGTAAAGAATGTTTTCATCATGAAAGACGGTATATGAGCTGCAAAGACTTTCATTAAAAGCAGAAAAGACTGTCTGAGTAGTAACCGAGTTTATGGGTCTATATTGAGTATTTAGAATTTTGGCAAAATTTCTGATACAGTTCCCTTGTTTTAGGTGGCAGTGCTGATCTTATATCTTACATTCAAAATGTTCACCTGATACAAATATAACATAATTACCAAAACAAAACAAAAACCAGGAAGCATATAACAACCCAATATTATCAGAGTTGGGATACTAGAAAAATCATATTACTCAAATGACATAATATCAAGGAAAGGTGCATAGTTATTTTCAGACGATGTGATTCAAATATCTTTAGTCTATAGTTGCCAAAACCACAGCTCAAATTAGCCTAGGAAATATGAGAATTTGCCAAGGACACTGGATCATTCCTGTAACTGGAGGGAACATCTGACAAACTGCAGCAAAAACTTGTGTAGTTATAAGATCATAAGGAACCAGGGGCCTGAATGGCAGAAAGACTTTCTTCATTGCTTTTTCACTTCTCTCTCTTCCTGATATCATTACTTTCTTCCTGATTGACCAGCTTCTTCTCCATGGTCACCAATTGCACCAAGAATTGTCACATGTGGCTCCTCTCATCACTAGAGAGAGTCTGACTGATTTCCTACTTCCAGTAGGAAAAATCCTGGGAAAGGTCTCTTACTGGTTGCTCTACCTCTAGAACAATCCATTTGGATGTCCATGAGAACCAGATCACTGGGCCTGGAAGAGAAGCAGTGAGTAGAAGCATGAAGAGTATAGAAAACACTGCATATAGCCATTCATGGGAGTATATGAAAAAGCAGGAGGAAAAAAGGATATGTGTTATCCCACAACCTGTGTGGGATCTCACAGCTCTGTAACCATTCTTTTTATATCCCAAGAAATAGATATGCACTTGATGACCTGAGTTGACTGCATGAATGAATGAATCTGTAAATAAAAGGGAATTACATCCATGCTATATAATTTATGCTTTGTGAAATTCATTTTTATGTATCCCTTGTTATAAGTATTTAGTCACCATGGTTTGCTCTGGTGTTTTGGATAATAGCTTCACACATTTCCTATTGTAATTTGAACTGTGCTAGAATAGGTTATAAGAACTCAGAGTCCTGTGCATAGCAATTTCCAATTAATAAAGTACAGAATTTTTAGTTTTAGGGCCTAGAGCATCTACATTGGCTTCATAGATATGCTTTATGCTTTGTTCTGTTTGGGAATGCTTTCTGAAGACTTGTTGCTCAATTATTTTTCCCTGGATAAGTGAAGCACGCTGTAATAAATGGTACCTGATGGTCTAAGGAAGAGTTCAGTGTTCAAGTGCAGTGTTCAAGATATGGATGCAAGAATAACACTTTGAGAGCTAACAGTCTACTATATCCCTAATCCTGCTCTTACACCTTTTAACATTCTCCTGAGCAATGGGAAAAGCTTAATGTGGTAACAGCAAATTGAAAAAAATCTTAAGAGAATTCTTCAGAGGGGGGAGAAAAACCCCCAAAGAGCAACATACTTGGTACAGAGTGGAAAAAGAGAAAAATGTTTGCTTTGGTTACGTTTTCATGATGAGAGGTTTTCAGTTGTATCACTGTGAGTCTCACGTATTTTTTTTTCTTTTTTTTTTTTAATTTTATTTTTAAACTTTACATAATTGTATTAGTTTTCCCAAATATAAAAATGAATCCGCCACAGGTATACATGTGTTCCCCATCCTGAACCCTCCTCCCTCCTCCCTCCCCATACCATCCCTCTGGGTCGTCCCAGTGCAATAGCCCCAAGCATCCAGGAGACATCCACTTCTCTGTCCAGCTAGTTCCTGAGTCATTGTTTATTTGTATAACTGAGAAAGGTCCATCAAATGCCTCGGATGAAATTTCCAAAGCTTTGCTTCCATGGCGTTCATGTCACTCCACCATATTCTTGAAGTGGTTCTGTCCAAAACACTCATCTCACTTTTACAAAACCACTTGCTATTATGAACCCTAAGCCTAGCAGTATCCATGCAAATTACGACCTTGATTGCATTTACCAAGGTATTATGTATTATAGACAGTAAAAATGTATGTAACCAGGTTCTGAAATTATCATTGATACTATAGTTTTTAAGCAAGTCTATTTGAGGAGATCAAATGAAAAAAATTTAAAAGAGAAAAAACAGCTAATTTCTTTAGTAAGATGCATATCAAGGCTGAAAAAAGAGGAGCAATCACAGTTTCTTGGGAGTTAAGTGGTGCTGCTTTTTGTTAAATGGAATTTGTTTGACAAAGCCAAAACTGCATTCCATGAAACTGATTAGTAACTACACGCAGGTACTTGCTCATTAAAACTTAGTACACAAAATTTTAAAATATAATTTTCTCTATTGGAAACCAATTTGTTTTAAATAAACTTAATTATGCCCACCTCCACGTTTATTTTAAAACTTTTTTCAAGCCAGATTCTTCTTTTTTTTTTAATGAAGGAGTATTTGGCCCTTGGTAATTGACTTCACCTGTTAGTCCTTTCTCTCTGATAACTAGTCTTTGTCCTTGGTTCTGATGGCCTCACCTTCGGTCAATTTTCACTGCCTATGAGGGCGAAGGAAGGATGAGTCTTAAACACAATCTGTGCTTGTCTTTTCATTTAAATTTACAATACTGATACCTGTCTATTTAATGCTTCTCATTGACTCTTATATTGTTTATGCTTTTACTAGTTTATTTAAACATATATTTCATTGGGTTTCAGAATCCTACTCTGCCACTGTCTAGCTGTGGAACCCCTGCTGAGAGCTAATGTCCATTTTCTCCTTCTGTCCTGAATGAAATCTGACATTATTCAGGCCAGAAAATATAACTGAAAAATCTACTTTTCCCCAACGTCTCCAGCAGTGAGAGTGGCAAGGTGACACACGGTGAGTCTGGTGCCGTCAGCAGTCTACTGGGAGGCTCTGGGAAAGTGTGGTTCCTGATGTAGGGGTTCTGTCGTCTTGCTGCTGGGAACACACATAGCTGGAGTGGCAGAGGCATTCCTCTTCTTAAATTTTGTGGGGTTTCTTTAATATTTATAAACAATATATTTGCAGTACTTTTTTTTAATTGACTGGTTTTAGAACTTAACTATTGATTTTCACTCTGGTTGATGAGGTTTTCTTAATTTATTTAGTTGGAGGGTAATTACTTTACCACACTGTGATGATTTTTGCCATGTATCAGGATAAATCAGCCGTAGGTATGCGTGTCTCCTCCACCCTGAAGCCTCCTCCCTCCCCACCCCATCCCCCTACACTGTCACGGAGCACAGGCTCCCGGTGCCCTGCTTCACGCGTCGGACTCCCACTGGTCATTTATTTCATGTATAGTAATGTATATATTTCAATGCTATTCTCACCCTCTCCTCTCACTGAGTCCAAAAGTCTGTTCTTTACATCTATGTCTCCTTTGCTGTCCTGTATGTAGGATCATCGGTATCACCTTTCTGGATTCCATATATATGTGTTCATATATAGTATTTGTCTTTCTCTCTTTGACTTACACACTCTGCACTGATGAGGTTGATGAGGCTTTAAATCTGTTACCATATCTCCCATCTCCCCTTTCTCCTTCCTCCTGATAGAACTGTCATCACTAGTTTTCTTTTTCCCCATCACTATAACTTCAAGCAACATACTCAAACCACTTTGTAATCCACCAATTAAAGATAGTATCATTCGCTTCTCTGTTTGTGAAAGGACATTTACCTGCAAATCTTTTCACCTCTGATTCTTGTTTAAATTTACTTTCTAACTTGTCAAAGTTGAAATATGTTTGTCTTATCCAGTATCCATAATTGACTTTAATATTTTGCATATAGATTGAGTCTAAAAGTTTAAAACTAATAAAAATAAAAATTTACATGACTGTATAAAAAGCAAATATACTTTTCTGTTGGGTCATATATTAGACTTTGATTATTTTACTTGCTGTAGTTATACCACCATGAACTACATGACTTTCAAAAGAAAACATTCCTAATACCAAGACAATATGGATCTTTTTTGACTGCTCCTTCTATTGTTGAAAATCCTGTATATTTTCAGCATGGTTTGAGTTTAACTAGTGCATTTCTTATACATTTATCTCTTTTTCAACTTTAATTTTCTTTTAGGGAGAAGAAACTTAAGCCATTTGCATTTATCTTATATCTTCTAGCTTCCTACTCATATTTCCTGAAGCTATTCCAATCCTACACTTTCTATTTCAGCTTCAAGACCAGCACCGTCCTTGAGCTCTAACTTGTTTTCTTGTATTATGTTTTTCATATTGTCTTCTCTTCTGCTTTCTCTTTTCATTGGCTACCACCCTAGCTAGACTGATTATACCTATATTTCTTATATTTTCACTTTTCTTACCCTTTTTTTATTTTTCACTTTCTAGTTGTTTGTTTGCTGCCCTCATTGTTGTTGTTTTGCTTGGTTCCACATTCTGAGACATTTCCTTCACCTCCTCTTTTAGTAGTTTAGCAGAATTTTTATTATTGTTCCATTATTTTATATTTTATTTCTAAGAGAACTTTCTTATTTTTGTTACCCACTTTTCATAGCATCTTGTTCTTTTCTTAAGGGTAAAATATATTTAAAATTCTGTCTGAAGATACTTCCTAGTTTTTTTTTAAACTGTTTCCTTAATTATACTAATGGGGCTTTCTTGGTGGCTCAGACGGTAAAGTGTCTGCCTACAATGTGGGAGACCCGGGTTCGATCCCTGGGTCAGGAAGATCCCCTGGAGAAGGAAATGGCAACCCACTCCAGTATTCTTGCCTGGAAAATCCCATGGACCAAGGTGCCTGGTAGGCTAAAGTCCATGGGGTCGCAAAGAGTTGGACATGACTGAGCGACTTCACTTTATTATTACTTCTTTTTTCTGTTCATCTTTGCATCCTTATCAATCAGTATTGCAGGTTTTTTCAATAGCTTGTGGATATTTTATTGTCAGTTCCCATCTTAGATGGGGCAACAGAAGTGCTGGCTGGGAGCCCTGAGTATGGGAGTGGGGTTGACCAGAGAGCAGACTTCTTTTCCAGTGAGCATGTGGGTTCCAGCCACCATGGTGTGATATCCACAAATGTTAGAATGAGAACTTTACTCTGGATCTTGAACTCCAGTGCTACCCACAATGATACTTTTCAATCATTTATCCAATTTCATAAAAGACACACCACTCAAATTTTTGATGCAGAAAGTAATTGGTTATTGATTATTCTATATGAGGATCAGGAGTAGGGAATGAAAGGCTGTTTTTTTCACTCCCACTTCTTACTCCATGTTCTGCTGGGCTGGTGGAACTCAAGCCTGGAGCATCTCTTGATTGTTTCTGAGCAGGTCAGGGACTTTCTCATCTGTTACTCTCTATATAACCCAGACTGTGGTTTTCTCCACTATGACATCTCTTCATTTTTTGCCCCCCTGCAAACTTAGTGAAACATGTCATGTCCTAGTGACCTATCTTGTTCTCTTCATCATTGTGTATTTATGTTCCTTTATCATTATTTTCACAGTACCTCAAGAGAGATAAGACGTCATACCTATGCTTGTTTTGCTGTTTTGGGCTAATACTATTTTAAAATTTGTGTCCAAAACCAAATTTCTGATCTTCCCAGATAGGAATATTTATTTCAATAAATTAAATTAAAAGAACCTGAGATCATCCTTAGTTCTCTCTCTCTCATGTCATGTATCTGGTTCATTCAGTAAATCTTTTGGCTTCACATTCAAAATGTATCAGGAACCTAACCATTTCTCACCACCTCTATTCCAGGACTCTGCTCTTCCTATCTCTGTTTCTATACCCTTACTTACAACTTTTCAACAGAGGAACCAGAACAATCCTGTCAAAATGTCACCCCAAATCCATCCCTTACTCAAAACAATGTAATAGATACTTGTGTCATTGAGAGTAAAATCATTCTCACAGTGGCCACCTATCGCTATTTGGGTCACTTGCCAACACACCCAGCCTCTCCCTCTGCTCTCTCCATGCTCATCATTCCCTCCACCAATGTGCTGGGTCACACCTGCCTCAGAACCACTCTCCTCTGTGATGACCACTTGACACACTCCATCATTTGCAAGGTCTCCCTCATAGATCATCGTATCTTAGTGTGACTCTGGCTGATGAACTGATTTAGTTATTTATTTTATGACTCCATTTCATACTCATTATTACCTTATTAGTTTTACCTCTGTATTATGTGCTTGTGTGTTTAGGGAAATATGTACTTATCACAGTCTGTGTTCAAATACTATTATACAATTTCAGGTAAAATGTGAGAACTTTACAACAGCATATTTCACTTTTCTCTTTCTATGCTTCAGACTATTGTTGGCACACGTTTAGTTCTAAATTTAAAATATACTACACAACATACTGCTATTATTTTCATATAGATTAAAAAAACTTTATTGAGATATAATTCATCCATCTAAAGTATGAAATTCAGTTGTTTTCTTTTCCTTTCTTTTTTTTAAATTAATTTATTTTAATTGGAGGCTAATTACTTTACAATATTGTATTGGTTTTGCCATATATCAACATGAATCCACCACAGGTGTACACATGTTTCCCATCCTGAACCCCCCTCCCACCTCCCTCCCCATGCGGTCTCTCTGGGTCATCCCAGTGCACCAGCCCCAAGCATCCTGTATCCTGCATTGAACCTGGACTGGTGATTCGTTTCTTATGTATCCCCCCAAATGCTTCCTATCTCCCTTCTCTGCTTTATTCCTTCCTAGCCCCTATTACCATCTTATTTATTTTGTTTATCATCACCCTACCCCACCATTAAGTAAGCTTCATGAAGACAATCATTTTTGTTTATTTTATCCCCAGCACTCAAAACTGTGGCTGGTACAGAGTAGGCAATGAAGTATTTGTTGAGTGAATGATTATTATTATATAACCAATATATTAAAATGTAATTTTCAAAAAAAAATTTATTCTTAAGGGCAGCCTATTCCTTGGGAGCATTTGATGCATTGGAAACATAAACGTAACAACCGATATTAAGGCAGTAGATGAAACAGATCAACCTGCCACTTTCAAAGGGTGTCAGGTATTTTTCCATAGTAATGAAGCATGGAAGCCAAATTTTCTTAGATTTCTTCTTCCTTTCCAAAAATTATAGTTTTTTAAAAAGTATTTTTGTGTCTTCTTTGAGGCTAGATACACAGGAAATACAATCAGGGCTTTCTCAGCTGCCAGAGAGGCAGAGGAATAAGGAGGAAGCAGCTTATTTCTGTTTTATTGGGCGACTGGAAAGAAAGGGAAGATGCTGCTGCTTAATCAGTTTCTGACTTTTTTCCTGGGGAAAAGCAGACTTGCACTCACAGTAGCCCACAGTCTGAAGTCATGCTTATTTCTGAGTGTTGGCATATATATCCTCCCTTAAGTTGAGCATTGATTCCTCTTTGTGGCACCCTTGAATCCTGCCTGGCTCAAAAGAAGCTCTCCTGGGGAAGGTGGGTAGGTATGATTTCTGCCACAGTCAACAGAACAGCAATTGGTTGTTCTTATCTGGATGTAAGAAGAGATTAATTTCTGAATTGCCTTTTTTTTCTTCTTCCTTTTTTAAAACAAATGTTTTTTTTTTGGGGGGGGGGGTTTGACTTTGAACTTTTAAACCTTTATATGGATGTTCCAGACGGGTGACATTTTCACAATTTAAAAGTTTAAAATATATATCCTTTATCTGCCCCATAATCATCTGAAATTCAAGTGCAGAATGTGGGGTGGATCTCATTTTCCAAAAAAGAACATCCACGACTATCAAATCCTAAGACTAACAGAGAAATATATGGACCTTGTAAGAACTTGGGCCTTATTTACGACTGGATGAAGGAATATCCTAAGATGATATAGGTATGGCTTATTAATATGAGAAAGTGAGAATGCCAGTGAATGAAGATCTCATGAAACACAATAACCAAGAAGGCTAACTTTTCACATGTGTAAAAAGCAATATATATTCAATACAGTCATATTTTTGGCATGTATATTCTACCTCCAAGGAGATAGCACAGTTTTCCATTATGTTCCAAAGTATATTGCCGAAAAGAATATATGGTACCTTATTCTCTTTTTCTTCACCACTTTTTGTTTAAAAAGTCAAACTTATAGCCACTGTTCATCCACCATAAGTTGGTGCTAAATTCAAAAAGAAAGTGAGATAAACTTAATTGTGTACAGAAAACCTGTTAAGTGTTTGAAAATTCTTATCTCAACATATATGTCCCCAGAATAGAAAGAAATATATGAACTTCATGTCTCTTGAGGTTATTTTTAAATATCTATACTATTAATTTGGAGGGAAGTCTAAGAAAAGTGGAAAGTTTTTGAGGAATCAAGTTCTGTATCAGGAGTGGTCAGAGGACTGAGGCAGGACCATTCACTAGTCCCTCTTTCCCTTTTCTATTTCATTTAGTAGACTATAATTTCTTTTTCTTAAAAAGCGCCCCTTTTGTGGTGCAATCTCTTATTCCTTTCCCTGAACCATCTCAACTATTTGGCCAGTTGAAGATATTTTTCCTTTTCTTCAGAAAAATGTGGTAACTGATGGATAGAGGAGGAGGAGGACAATAAATGATTCTGGGTTGTGCTTGGAAGGATGAAGAAGGTGGAAGCCATTGGGCATCCTGGCAGACCTTGGAAGAGGCCCGTGTTCAGAGCAAGAAATCTGGAACAACTAGTTCAAGGGCCTCAATATTTTCAACTTAAAAACAAGGGGATTAGAGCACATGATGTTCAAAGTCTCGGGAGCTCTACAATATTCCATGAGCTATTGACTGTTTTCAAGGACCCACCAGCTTTTTTCTTCCTTTCTTGGTCCTTTCGTTCCTGCACTCTGTCCTGTTTTCCTTTCTTCTTTCCTTTTTTAAACGTCCTCCTCTGCCCCCGCAGAAGACACATTTATTGGGTACCTATTATCAGTTGAGACTAAGATAGATCTTGGGAACACAAATGACTGAACTATATTTTCTGACTTTGAGCAGCTCACAAATCCAGGATAGGGTGTCAGACATAGTGACAGATAATTATAGTGTGATAAATGCAATAGAAAATAGTCATGGGATGATCAAAGAAAAGGAAGAAACTCAGTTATTCATGGAAATCATGGGACAGAGGGGAGACAGGTGAGTTGTATACACGGTGAGTCTCTAAAGGAGGCTTGGAAATTCTGCTGATGCACAGAGTGGAGAAAGGATATCTAGGAAAGCACGTAAGTCCGAAGGCACTGGTTATGAAGGCAGGAGGAATCGCAAGTGGTTAGGAACTGCTGAGGCGGAATGGTGCTGGGTCCAGGCAGCGATTCGGCAGCTCCTAAGGGCACAGGCTATGCTTGTTTTCACCACTGGCAACTCCCTAGTGCTTGGCACATGCTAGGCCTTCAGAGAATATTTACTCACTAAATGAATGACAACGACATAGACAGAAAACTTCATTTTGTAGGTAATAATGCCACAGAAATGATTTGAAGTCTGATCAGGTTTGAGGCTTTTTAAGGATCATTGCTAGCAGATAGACACACACAGAGGTGGAGAACAAAGAGAGAATTCTATAAAAGGAGGTAGAAGGTAGTTACAGAGAAGACCTGTCATGGACTTGAACAAGATGGGAGAGGGTAGCAGGATGAGGAAGGAGAGGTGGGAGCCAATTAGGAAATTCAGAGAGCTTGCAACATATTTGGATGGAGGGTAACCAACTGGTGTGGATGAAGTTAAGGCAAGCTTCCAGACGACACTTCCCAAATGAGTGAAATAGACTCTCTATGATATTCATACCTGCTCAAGCAACAGATGTTACCCTCAAATTCTAAAATATACCCTGAAGGCTGATGTCAGTATATAAAACATTTTTTTGGAGAGCTCATTTATTTTGTGACAGCTACTTTAATAGCTAACATTTTAACAGAGATCCTCTATTAAACTTTTTCTTTTTTTTTGCATGAGTGAGTTAACATTTAAAAAACTAACTCTAACAGTTTGGAAAATTGGCAATATCCATCTAAGCTTTGGGCTTCCCTGGTGGCTCAGATGGTAAAGAATCTGCCTGTAATGCAAAAGACCCGGGTTTGATCACTGGGTTGAGAAAAATCCCCTGGAGAAGGGAATGGTTACCCACTTCAGTATTCATGCCAAAGCTGAATTCTGTCTCCTGGGGTGATGGGCTATCTCGCTATCATAATGCACTGAACAAGGATCTGGGATAGGAACTGGGCAGGTGGATGAGTGTCCAGGGACCCAGCCATGGAAAGGGACCTGAACCCAGAGGAAGACATGCAGAAAATAATTTTAGATTTCTTAATCCAAATAGAGAAGGCTTCACCTCTGCTGCCTTTGCACACAGAGATTCTTCACTAATCATAAGACAGATTCCATTTCTTACTGAAATTTTTTGATGAAGACAGGTTTCCCACTGGATCCTTGAGACTTGATAGCAAACACCAACATATTGCAATCCTGTGAATCCTGCCCCTGGTTCAGAGCAATCTGTTTTCCAACCCACACAATGGTGTTTAGGCTGCATGACTTCAGGAAGAAGCACAATTAGATGCCTCTGCGTCGCCTCCCACCTCAAAGGAAAGCAGAATATTAGAAAGAGGCACTAGAATTGGTCAGGAAGAGGAAAATTATTTTATCTTCAGACTCTTTGACCAATGGAAAAATTTGCATGGACCTGATGAATGGTTAACTTGTTCACATGATATAGATTTTTGGGTTGATGTAAATGATCTGTCTTTTGCAGTCCATATTAACTTTACCAGTAAGATCATTTATATATATAATTTTATTTCAATTATTTATTTTGGCTGCACTGGGTCTTCATTGCAGCACCTGGCTTCTCTAGTTGCAGCGTGCAGGCTTAGCAGTTGTGACCCATGGGCTTAGTTACTCTGCAGGATGTGAGATCTTAGTTCTCTGACCAAGGATTCAACCCAGATCCCCTGCACTCGAAGCGTGGAGTCTTAACCACCGGACCACTAGCAAAGTCCTCACCAGTCAGCTCTTTAAGGAAATTCACCAACTGGTGCAGAAAAAGCCTTGAGGATTTAAAAGTTACTTAGGATACTTACTTACTTATGCTTAGCTACTGACTTCTATTCCCTTTGTCACTGAGAAAACAGAGGCAACCAGAAAACCTCCATCATTCCCTCTACCACATGGACCGCCTACCAGCATCTCTACTGATGGACTCCACTTTTCCTCCTCTTATCAGTCAAGTGTCCTTGCTCCTGTCTGAGCCCAGTCCCTCTATTTGTGAACTAAGACAGATTCCACAATTTTTTTTTTTTACACAATTTTTTTTTTAACAAAGGACCAGATAGTAAATATTTTAGGCTTTGTACTCCATATGGTTTATGTCATAATGACTCAACTATGTCTAGAGAAAGCAGCCATAGACAATATGTAAAGAAATGGGTTTGTTGTGTTTCAATAAAACTATATAAAAACAAGTGATAGGTCAGGCTTGACCTCAGGCTATACTTTCCTGAATGCTATACTAGGTCCTGCCATGCTTGCCTACTTAAGGACATGCTCCAGCAGTTCTCCAACTCTCTTGTATTCTTTACCGTCCACAGGATCATTGCCACCAGCATACATGCATGTTGTGGTTTCTCCCATCTTAAAACTATCTCTTGATCTTGCTTCCCTCTTCCAGCAATCTTTTCATCTTTCCCCTACCTTTTACATCAAAACTTCCCACAAGAACAATCTCTTTTGTCTTCTTCATTTCTCTCCACTCATTCCTGAGCTGCTGCTGCCAAGTCACTTCAGTCGTGTCCGACTCTGTGTGACCCCATAGACGGCAGCCCACCAAGCTCCTCCATCCCTGGGATTCTCCAGGCAAGATTACTGGAGTGGGTTGCCATTTCCTTCTCCAAGGCATGCATGCTTGCTAAGTTGCTTCAGTTGTTTCCGACTCTGTGCGACCCTGTGGACAGCAGCCCACTGGGCTCCTCTAGGAAAGAATACCGGAGTGGGTTGCCATTTCCTTCTGCAGAGCCCACTCCAATAGACTTTTGATTCCACTATTCCACGGAGTTGCCCTAATCAAGGTCACCAGTGACCTCCATACCCTTGAATCCGACAGTCAGTTGTCAGCCGTCATCTTACTTGACCTGAGAGCAACAGCTGGCCCTGTTGATCACTCTTTGCTTGACATGCTGTCTTCCCCTGACTTCCAAACTCACAGACTTGCCTCACTGCCAGGGCACTGACCACTCCTTGTCAGACTGCTTCTTCTGATTCTCTCTTATCCCCTCAATCTCTTCAAGTTGGCATATCAGTGACTCAGGCCTTGAACATTTTTTCTATCTATAGTTGCTTCCTGGCTGATCTCATCCTGGCTCATTAAATACTATCTATAACAGGATGACTTCCAAATTGATGCATTCAATGCCAGGCTCATATATTTAACTGCCTACTCAACATATCTGCTTGGGTATCTAATAATAATCTCAAACCAAACATAATCAAAGCTGAACTCTTGCTGTACACCACCAAATGTGCTCTACTTTAAATTCTCCCTATGGAGTACGTGGTGCTTCCATCCTTTCTGTCTGTTGGGTCAAAAGTCTAACATCATTCTTGATTCTTCTCTTTCTCTTACATGCAACATACAATCACAATTGTTCATGCTCTTGATGGTACCCTTAAGTAGATGTAGATATAGATACTCAGATTCCCTTCTTATCTCTACAAGCTCCCTCTTCCTTCAAGACACTAACAATCTAATTAAAATATTTCTATAGCTTCTTAACTGATCTTCCTGCTTCCATTATTGTCTCTTCCCTTGCCGTCAATCATTGACTGAAGAGTTGTCAGATCATGTCTATCACCTGCTCCAAACCCTCCAGTGGCTTCCATATCCCTCAAAATAAAGTCCTTCAAAAGCCTACACCACAAAACAAGAAATCAACTTCTATTGCCTTTGCTAATTTCCTTTGCTGGTACCTCCAACTTTGCCAGGAGTCCTGTATTAATACCTGTGTGTGGAGTGTGTGGAGGACTGTTGGGAGTTAATAGTGGAGGGTGAAGGGAAGGATGATGATACCCTCCATCTCTCTGTAGCTCTGAGGAGGAATCAGGGCATCCCAGAGAGGGGGGCTGAAGTCAGGGACAACAAACACGGATGTGCTCATTGGTCCTCAAGGCAGTAGGAGATGCAGGAAGAAGTGTGAGACTCAGAGGACAGAGGTGAAACAAACCCCCTATTTTCCAAGTCTATTAAAGGGAGGTATCCCTTGAGGGAGCAGAGAGATCTGATCTTTAGGACACACAGGGTTGGCAAATTGTGCTGCATATCAAGAAGAATACTGTTTAACTACAAAAGATACCACTTTTGTAGTCCAACCACAGAGGGAAAAATTTAAAGACACAGTTTTCTCCCCAATCCATCTTTGAAAGGAGTCACTTGTCTAAAAAAATAAATAAAAAAGTCAATCTCAAGTGATTTATGTAAAAAGAAAGCATGAAAATCTGGAAAAATATATTTAGGAAAGTTGAAGTCCTGGTTCTGACAAAAAAAATTAACAGATTTCTCAGGAATCGATGATACTGTTGCAGTTGAGCAACTTCCTTCAGATTTTTGCCTTCTCTGAGCACTCCATCAAGAAATACTCCCCTTCCTCCACCATCACACTCTTCTTCTGCTTTATCCCTCCACACAGACCTCCATCTGACCCACAATCAGTGTGCTTCATCATCACGATTTCTCTATTTTCTACAGAATGCTGTGTCCCTGACACTGGCACAGAGAAGGCACCTGACAAATGCATGTTGAATGAATGAATGAGTCCGAATCCCTTTGTCAACAATTTCTTCCGGAGACATCTGGCTTTCAGAGCAGCTCAGGTTCCTGTTGGGCATTCTATACAATGAGGCAAACTGTCTCCTTCCGTGCGGCCACTACACAAGGCACTATGTACGTTGGCTCCCGAGACTAAATAGAGGGTGTGATGTTATGAGAGAGTACTGACAATTACAAGGGTGGAAATTAAGTTTTCAGAGCACATGGTGTTTGCAAATCTAAACCTTCTGGATGAGCAATTTCAATGGGGGAAAATACCCTACAGAATATCACAGTCAGGGAAGGCAAAACATATTCTGTAGCTTCATTAATTATACCAGGCAAGTAGCTGCTGGAAAAATGTCTATAGATGTAGTTCTGACAGGGAATACTACAGGGCTTGCTAATCACAATCTCTAAAGGAAATTAATGAGCAGAAGACCACAGAGAGGAGAAAATTAAAATGTTTAGAACATAAGTGCACAAAGGTTTATTGTGACATAAAATATGCAGATTGGTTTGTAATATGAAGTCTATATTCACTCATAGGAAAAGCCTCCCTGTAAGTTACTGTCATTTAGTAAATCCTTCTGACTGAGAGTTAATGAATATTATAAATTGGTCATTTTACTAAGAACTGAATATGATCGTAGTCTAGCAGTGATATTTTAAAATTATTGTAGAAATATTTAGTATTTATTTATCTATGTTCATTCATCCATCCAATCATACATACATATACTGAGAAGTGAAGTGTATACACTCAACTGATTACCAGCTGGTACTGGAATAAGGATTGCAAAGCAAGTACAATGCGGCCACACAGACAGTGTTTCACTGAACTGAAGTCTCTCCAAGCACAAATTATACCATAGATGTAAATGGGTGACTTAGTTCTTGAAGATATAAAATAGATTGAGTTTGTAAAACAGCCTTAAAAAGTAGCTTCTCAAGACTCCAGAGTATCAAAACTAGATAGTATTTTATTCATTCCATTGTAAGAATTGAAATTGCTATTATGCAACTTTTGGAAATAAACCTCTACCATAATCAGTAATTGATGCTTTAGAATTGTGGTGTTGGAAGAGACTCTTGAGAATCCCTTGTACTGCAAGGAGATCAAACCAATCAAACCTAACGGAAATCAACTCTGAATATTCATTGGAATGACTGATGTTGAAGCTAAAACTCCAATACTTTGGCCACCTGATGCAAAGAGATGACTCATTAGAAAAGACCCTGATGCTGAGAAAGACTGAAGACAGAGAAGAAGAGGATGATAAGGATGAGATGGTTGGATGGCATCACTGACTCAATGACATTAGCCTGAGCAAACTCTGGGAGATGGTGAAGGACAGGAAAACCTGGCATGCTGCAGTCCATGGGGTTGGGGTTGCAAAGAGTAGGACATGACTGAGCGACTGAACAACAAATAATCACTAATAAATTAGAAGTCAGGACATATTATTTGGTGTATGTAGCTCAGAAAAATGTCAGAGCACAGAAGGTCAAAAAATTATAGATCATAATGCTCAGACAATGAACACTGGCCTGACATGACCCCATAGTTGTCATCCATGATGTGAGAAGCTATATAAGGCCACAGATATGATATGCAGATTTCAACTTTTACTTAGATTCATATACTTTTTTTTGCCACTTAATTTATTTTTTAATTGAAGGATAATTGCTTTGCAGAGTTTTGTTGTTTTCTGTCAAACATCAACAATAATCAGCCATAGTTACAGCCATGTCCCCTCTTGAAAGAAACTGTGTGTAGGGTCAGGATCAACATTGAAAGTGAAAGTTGCTCAGTCATGTCCAGCTCTTTGTGACCCCATGGACTATATGGTCCATGGAATTTTCCAGGCCAGAACACTGGAGTGGGTAGCCTTTCCCTTCTCCAGGGGGATCTTTCCAACCCAGGGATTGAACCCAGGTGTCTCACATTGCAGGTGGATTCTTTACCAGCTGAGCCACAAAGGAAGCCCAAGAATACTGGAGTGGATAGCCTGTGCCTTCCCAGTGGATCTCCCCAACCCAGGAATCAATCCGGGGTCTCCTGCATTGCAGGCGGATTCTTTACCAGCTGAATTACCAAGGAAGCCCCAGGACCATCGTTAGTATCTTACAAACTATAATCATGGAAAAAGAAACCTTTCCCTTCAATATGTTCATTTCAAGCTCTTTTAATGGCAATTGAATAGTTTTAGAGAAAACATCAAATTACTTGAGTCCAAGTTGCCCAGAAGTTCATAGCTTCTTATTTGATATACCCTGCCTTTCTTCTGATTATTTCTGTATTCGTCTGAAAGGCCCACTATCTTAGTAAATTAGAAACTCTTTAATGAAGAATCCTTATCTAATTCATCTTTCTAGTACATGGCTGAATAAATATTTTTTATTATTTAAGATTTTTATTTAAAATTTTAAGAATTTTTCATCCTTTCTCATATTAATTGAGCAGTTACTATGTACATAATCATGGATTAGGTGCTGCCCATTGTAAAAGAAATTGAATAGGTATTGAAAATGTCTGCCTTTGAGGAGACAGATGGAAAGAAGAAGGTAAGGCTAAGAGAAAATGAGTTGGGATAAGATGTTTAGATGAAATGGAATGTGGTTTCATCTATATTTTCGTTTGAAAAGAAATGATATCAAATGCCCAATTTCTAAGGAAAAAATCCATAATTTTAAGTCAACGCCATTATTTGAAAGTGTTTGAATCACACTCCTAATTGGCAGCAAGTTGATTTTTAGATGGAATTTTAACACAAGATAAATACGATGAAAACTCAAAGTCTTTCAAAGGAATCAGGATAATATCATACGAATTCAGATTGAGGTGATCAGCTTCAAAGGTTTCAATCCACCATACCTTGGCCACTTCTTCTTGGAAAGCCACGAGGTTCAAATGGGAGATGTTCACTAAGTCAGGCCCATACACCACTGTGATCATGCGATGTTCCAGGCGCCCAATGTTCCCCACATCCAGAAGTTCACGTAATTTAGGGTCCTGGATAATAAACAAAGATTGAAAACATTAGTCAGCTAGAGATCCCAACATGGCAGCATAATTTCAGAAGAATTAGAGCTAGAATGCCCCCAAAACAGTTTCCTTTTATTCTTTGATTTTTTTTTAATTTTAAAATTTTTATTGAAGTACAGTTGATTGACAATGTTGTGTTAGTTTCAGGTGTATAGTAAAGTGATTTGGTTTATATATATATATATATATACATATGTAAAGCTTCCCTATGTAATATAACATTTTGGAGAAGGAAATGGCAACCCACTCCAGTGTTCTTGCCTGGAGAATCCCAGGGACGGGGTGGGGCCTCGTGGGCTGCCGTCTCTGGGGTCGCACAGAGTCAGACACGACCAAAGCGACTTAGCAGCAGCAGCAGCAGCAGAGACAGAGAGGGAGAGGGCAATGGCACCCCACTCCAGTACTCTTGCCTGGAAAGTCCCATGGATGGAGCAGACTGGTAGGCTGCAGTCCATGGGGTCGCAAAGAGTCGGACATGACTGAGCGACTTCACTTTCACTTTTCACTTTCATGCATTGGAGAAGGAAATGGCAACCCACTCCATGTTCTTGCCTGGAGAATTCCATGGACAGAGGAGCCTGATGGGCTACAGTCCATGGGTTGCAAACAGTCAGACATGACTGAGTGACTAACACTTTCACTTTTCATATGTATATATTCTTTTCCAGATTTTTTTCCCTCATACATTATTACAGAATATCTAGTGTGTATATGTTAATCCCAAGCTCCTAATTTATTCTTCCTCCTTCCTTTCTTCTTTGGTAACCATGTTTGTTTTCTATGACTGCGTTGTAAATAAGTTTATTTGTATCATATTTTTAGATTCCACATATAGCAATATCATATGATATTTGTCTTTCTCTGTGTGGCTTACTTCACTTAGTATGATACTCTCAGGACAAAGTTGCCTTTTATTCTTAATAGAAATTGGTATGACTTGAAGTCTCTCACCACAGAAAGGTCCAGAGAGGTGAAACAATTTGCCCAAAGGTTGTGGAGAAAGGATTTCTGGATCAAGATTTATGATCCTCATGGTCTCATGGTAAGTGAAAGAAGTCAGAAAGAGAAAGACAAATACCGCATGATATCACTTAGCTGTAATCTATAAGTTCTGAAGTCATAGTAACAGAGATTATAGAGTGGTGGTTACCAGGAACTGGAGGATGGGAAAAAATGGGAAGATGTTGGTCAAAGGGTATAAATTTCCAGATATAAGGTGTGAACATCTATTGTCCAGCATGTGACTATAATTAATATTGATAATGTTATATTACATACTTGAAAAATAGGAGGGGAGTAGATCTTAAATGCTCTTACCGGAAGAAAAGAAGTGATAATTATGTGAGGTGATGGAGGTGTTAGCTAACACTCTGCTGGTAACCATTTTGCAACATATGAGTGTAACAAACCAACATGCTGTACACCTAAGCTTCCACAAGGTGATGTCAGTTATATCTCAATAGAACTGGAAGGAAGACCTCTGCAGTCAAGGTCATTCTGTCATTCAGTAACACATTTTTATGTGTCACAATTCTCCCTCGATTTCCTCCAATCAACCCATGAATTGAAATGCAAAAATCTCATCCCTCTCCTCATGGACACATTTTAAATGAAAAAGGTGGTTCTGGCGGAATCAAAGCACAGCAATGCCATCTAGGGCTGGGTCAGGAAACTAGCTGAGGGCGCAGCACGGGCCGCCTCCAGCATCAGCAATGGAGAAAGCACGGCTGTGAGACGCAACAAGATGCCAGCACAGGCGACTGCTGCTGTTCAGCTGCTCAGTCTTGCCTGACTTTTTGTGACCCCATGGACTGCAGCACACCAGGCTTCCCTGTCCTTCACCATCTCCTGGAGCTTGCTCAAACTCATGATGCCAGCCAACCATCTCGACCTCTGTGTTCTCCTTCTCCTCCTGTCTTCTATCTTTCCAAGCATCAGGGTCTTTTCTAGTGAGTCGGTTCTTCATATGAGGTGACCAAAGTATTGGAGTTTCAGCTTCAGCATCAGTCCTTCCACTAAACACCCAGGACTGATCTCCTTTAGGAGGGACTGGTTGGATCTCCTTGCAGTCCAAGGGACTCTCAAGAGTCTTCTCCAACACCACAGTTCAAAAGCATCAATTCTTCGGTTCTCAGGCTACTTGATGGTCCAACTCTCACTTCCATAAACGAGATGGACTTTTGTTAGCAAAGTAATGTCTCTGCTTTTTAGTACTCTCTCTAGGTTTGTCACAGCTTTTCTTCCAAGGAGCAAGCGTCTTTTGATTTCATGGCTTCAGTCACCATCTGCAGTGATTTTGGAGCCCCCCAAAATAAAGTCTGTCACTGTTTCCATTGTTTCCCCTTCTATTTGCCATGAAGTGATGGGACTGGATGCCATGGTCTTAGTTTTCTGAATGTTGAGTTTTAAGCCAGCTTTTTCAATCTTCTTTTTCACTTTCATCAAGAGGCTCTTTAGTTCCTCTTTGCTTTCTGTCATAAGGGTAGTATCATCTGCATATCTGAGATTAGTGATATTTCCCCTGGCAATCTTGATTCCAGCTTCTACATATCCAGCCCGGCATTTTGCATGATGTACTCTGAGTATACATTAAATAAGCAGTGTGACAATATACAGCCTTGACGTACTCCTTTCCCAACTCGGAACCAGTCCGTTGTTCCATGTCCAGTTCTAATTGTTGCTTCATGACCTGCATACAGGTTTCTCAGGAGGCAGGTGAGGTGGTCTGGTATTCCCAACTCTTTAAGAATTGCCCACAGCTTGTTGTGATCCATATAGTCAAAGGCTTTAGTATACAGTCAGTGAAGCAGAAGTAGATGTTTTTTCTGGAATTCTCTTGCTTCTTCTATGATCCAATGGATGTTGGCAATTTGATCTCTGGTTCCTCTGCTTTTTCTAAATCCAGCTCAAACAACTGGAAATTCTTGACTCACATACTGTTGAATCTTAGCTTGGAGAATTTTGAGCATTACTTTGCTAGCATGTGAAATGAATGCAATTGTGCAGCAGTTTGAACATTCTTTGGCATTGCCCTTCTTTGGAGTTGAAATGAAAACTGACATTTTCTAGTCCTGTGGCCCCTGCTGAGTTTTCCAAATTTGCTGGCATACTGAGTGCAGCACTTTAACAGTATCATCTTTTAGGATTTGAAATAGCTCAGCTGGAATTTCATCACCTCCACTAGCTTTGTTCTTAGTGATATTTCCTAAGGTCCACTTGACTTCACAGTCCAGGATGTCTGGCTCTAGGTGAGTGATCAGACCATTATGCTTATATTGGTCATTAAGATCTTTTCTGTACAGTTCTTCTGTGTATTCTTGCTACCTCTTCTTAATATCTTCTGCTTCTGTTAGGTCCGTACCATTTCTGTCCTTTATTATGCCCATCTTTGTATGAAACGTTCCCTTGGTATCTCTATTCTAGCCTCACAAATACTGGGATTTGGACATAGAGAAATTCTGCAGTCTTTGCAGAGCAGATGTTCTTTAGGAAATCAGAAGCATGTATCTTTTGGAGACCTGGACCTGCTGGGAAAAGGATGTTTCCAAAGTTTCTGAATTCATAATAAAATCTCCCATAGTGCTCTGTTGGTTTGGCTGAATTTATTTTCCTTCCATAAGACAGGTCCTGAAGACAGTGAGAGGGTCATGCAGAAAATTAGCCTCAAATGAATCACTTAGCAAATTTGCAGCCAGCTTCTGAGCAAGGAATAACTTACACTCTTATTTATTTAGCTACATGCTGGATCAACACAGCTTAATGACTTAGGCTGGTTATTCTGATCTCCCTTCTGAGGTTTTTATACACAGCACCCTTGTAAAGAAATAGAGAACTATAAAAACAAACAAACAAACAAAAAAGAAGAAAGCAATATCTTTCCAGGTGAGTTATTTTATTTGGTGACATTAATTCTCCCTTTACTTAATAAACTTTCTCCTCTGTTTGGCTGCATGAAGAGGAACCCTTTCAGGTAATTTAGAAAGAGAGAAAATTTCATTTCAAAGCTGCACTCAATATAATAGAAACTTCAGTTTGACTAACACGTTGATAATTTATCAAGAACATCAGGTCTTTGTGAAAGATCAAACGCTATCACAAAAACATAATTTGCATGACCTAGAAAAGGAAAGGAATACAGTAAAAAAAAATGCTAAACAAACAAACCTAGCAAAACGGGAAATTTTTATCACTTTACCATTAATGTAAGATTAAGGAAAAATGTTCAGAAAGAATGAACTTTTTCTGAAGGCTGATTAAAGAATGATACCAGCTGTTCTGTGAAACAATTAACTGCATCCAGGTTTTGAACACCACTGAGGCGAGGTTCAGAGAGAAAGCACATTGATCAGTACTTAAATTGTTTTGTGTGTACTTGAAGAAAATTATAATCCTCAGAAACCACCTGAAACTTGTAATTATAAATCTCTAGTGATTGTAGCGTTCATTGATATCCTTATTTCTACATTGAACGGGACAATTTGGGGAAATGAAAGGGCTCTGACTTTGTACCGTTCCTTCCTTTCAGTGAGAGCCATGTGATCTATCCTCTGGCTCTTTTCTCTCTCAAGTATTTTCTCTTCCTTCTATACACTTTCCTGCCTGATTCACATGTCCATTAAAAATACTTTTGCCCACTTATTAAATCAATAGTTGAATATTGATTAAATCAATCAATAGTTGATTCATGGATTCATTAGAATTTCCCTTGAGAAATAGGCAAGTAGAAAGCATCCAAAGAATGTGCCCAGAATAGAAAATAATTCTGGAAAGACTTCTAGAATTCCCACTCTCTCTAACAATACTGTTAGGTACAGAATTTATAAGAAAGATGACTCTGTGGAATTTCCATTAAGTTTTCCCACTAATGACTGTTCATACATATTTTTAAAAGCTATTGGTTTTATGTAACTAAAATTTTGTAATGAAGTATTTAGAAGTGATATCTAGGATTGCAAGGATAATGCAGGCTGGCAAATGACAGTGATGATTGAATATGAGGGGCAGTTATTTGAGGATTTATTATTATATCTCTATGTATCTGAGATGAAAGTGAAAGTTGCTCAGTCATGTATGACTTTTTGTAACCCCATGGACTATACAGTCCCTGGAATTCTCCAGGCCAGAATTCTGGAGTGGGTAGCCATTCCCTTCTCCAGGGAATCTTCCCAACCCAGGGATAGAACCCAGGTCTCCTATATTGCAGGCAGATTCTTTACCAGCTGAGCCACCAGGGAAGCCAGTTAACAATTATACAATAAATGAAAAGAAGATTATTGAGCATGAACTGGAGAAGCAAGACATTTGGAACTATTTTTTCAAGGGAAACCTCACTAGTTTAGAGTCATGTAGTTCTGAAAGTAAACAGAGAAATCATTTAAATATATAAGAAGCAACTTTCTTTCTAATACCCTTTCTTGGTGATGGATCAGAATTTTTAAACTGTATCTTTCTTTTCCATCCTTAATGATTTTATTTCTCTTTAAAACTGACCCTTTTCTTCATCTATTTCATTTTTATCAACACCAAACTTGATTATATTAGAAATGCCTTCCTGAAGACATGACTTCACTTTTCTTTTCCCCTAAACTCTACAAGTTTTCTCATTCTGAACACAACAGCTCAATCTGATGTGGTGGCTTCAAGCCTCATTCTTCATTCCTGAGCAGATTGATATGTGAAGGGTATTTTCGAAAAAGATATTGATCCTTTCAAGTACCAAAAGTTGCCCTCTATTGTTTTCCGCAGAGGAAATCCTAGGAGAGTAGGCAAAAGAGGGAAATTATCTGGAAGAATAAAGATCAAAGGCATCCAGTGTTTGCAGAAACTTCTAAGTGGAACAGCCTGAAAGTAAACGTGTCTAGGGAGTTCCTGGCACCAGTGGCTAGAACTTGGCGTTTTCACTGCCCGGCCAGTTTCAGTCCCTGGTTTGGGAACAAAGATCTGCATAGCACAGCCAACAAACAAATAAACAAAAACAAACAACTCTGGGGGACTGTTTCTCAGATCTGGGGACATGAGTGGCTGCATTTCAAAAACAAACAAAATAAAACTATGCTGTAACAATAACAAAAATCTACAGACAATTTGCATAAAACCCCTCCCCAGAACCTATTCTACTAAGGAAATTTATATCTTGCTTCTCATTGACGGAATCTCCTGACCAGTTTTCAGAAAAGGATTTACCTACACGGGTTACTACGAGATTCAGACATATTTCTTAGTTTCTGAAATGATAAACATTCTTTGCAATTTTTACAAAGAAAAAAACATGCTATCTCCACAACTCTATAAAAATATTAAATTTCTCTGTTGCAGAGCCTGAAAGAGTATAGCTCAGAAAAAAATCAGGTGAGGTGAACTTGGAATTTCTAGTTTCAGGAATCTGTCACTCAGGCCTACTCTCCCCAGAGAAGAGCCCTCATGATGTCTCCACAGCTGGAATTAGCCAGACCAACAAAGACTCCTGGCAGTTAAATGTACTTTTAAAGTTAAGTGCTGGATCATCTCTGTTGCCATAAAAGTTACAAAATAGAGACTGTCTGACTAAATAAACTCATTTTCTCTCAATCATCAGGATTCATGATTAAATTACTTCAGTTCTACTGCAAAGAAAGCTAAACTGCTCAGATTAATGATTCCCGTTTCCAGGTAAAAGGCAACTGAAAAAGTCAAGACTAGTCTACACCTGAGATAGTGTGTGTTATTATAATTATATCATTCAACATGGTTGAAATTAATAAAAGAGAACATCACAAGCTAAAGGATGATTTTTAAAACAGTCAAATTCCAGTTTCAACATTCATTCTTTGATTTATATGACTTTTAAAGAAAAACTATTTGTAGTTCAGATATTCACAAAATAAAAAATCTTTTCAATACCTTTAGATTTCATTTTGACACAAGAAAACATTCTTGGTGCAGAAAACATACCTCACTCATTTTTTATCCCCATAAAATACATCTTGACTGGATGTTAGGCTTATGGAGGCAATTTACATATTAGGCTAATTTCATTCCTATCACTTAATACAGCGTTTTCAATCCGAATTACAGTTAAATGGATGTAACTTTAATTCATCATTTACATAAAAGCCAGGTATGTAAAAGTCTATTAAAACTCAGTACAGCAATCAGAAATGAAAGAGATAGATTAATTATTAAACTAAAATGACGTTAGTATGTTTATGCTTTATTTAACTCTGTTGTGAAAGAAAGATATAAACTTATGCTGAGGATGGTTTTCCATAAAAGTCATGAATTTAATTTTTGACTTTTGGAAAATAAAAAAAATAGATGAATGAATCAAATGTCATGAGGAATACCATTCTCTTCTTCAGGATGTACCAGTAGTTTTTAGCTCACACAGCCAGCAAGCCTTTTTGGATAAACACTCACCACGTGCATGGACTGAACACCAAAATGCCGAGCCCTGAACACCCCCCTCCACAGAGGGGAAGACTTGGAGTACGTGCGAGCTGTGCGTGCACGCCAAGTTGCTTCAGTGTGGTTGACTCTGCAACCTTATGGACTGTAGACCCCCAGGCTCCTCTGTCCCTAGGATTCTCCAGGAAAGAATACTGGAGTGGGTTGCCATGCCCTCCTCCAGGGGATCTTCCCGACCCAGGGATCGAATCTGCATCTCTTATGTCTCCTGCATTGGCAGGTGGGTTCTTTACCCCTACTACCACCTGGGAAGCCCAGGTGGATGTTGTTTATCCATTTTTTCCTGTAAGTGACAATGGGGGAGCTTGAATATTTTCAGCTTTTCTTTTAGATGGAAGGAAGAGTTAGGTGAGAATAGACTGACTATAGCAAAGAAAAGTGACTATCAGCAAATACTAGAAAGAAAAAGAGCGGTACCAACCTTCTTATCTTACAGAGGCATTATCATTATCATAGCTTGTTTGGGTATAGTGGTGATGAAGTTGCATACAATCTCCACCGCACATGGGAGACTTCCATGTACAAGTAAAGAAATCTTTCAGTGGTGAAGAGAAAGTTTAGTTGGCCCGGCTATGCATACCATCCAAAATAAAGTGCCTTGAAGATGCCAGATATTATTTTATTGAGCTAAAGACTAACAAACTGTTGAAATATAAATATAAATACAATTTGATGGAGTTGGTATAAAAATTGAGCAAATAGTTCAGATGGCAGAACAAACTTAAATAAACTGGCATCCATTCAAGTCATGTTTTGTAGTGATATTTTAGGCAGCTCCTTAAAATATAAAATAATCCAAATGTGAAATTAAAATAGGAAAGAAATATGGTCTAATGGCGCCTCTTGTCTTGTTCAGAAAGAATGGAAGCTAAACAGTGAAGTTCAATCATTATTAGCACAATCATCTTTCAGTTCAGTTCAGTTCAGCCGCTCAGTCGTGTCGGACTCTTTGCGACCCCATGAACTGCAGCACGCCAGGCCTGCCTGTCAATCATCTTTATGGAATGTCAAATGCATGAAATATATAGCAGTTGTTTTTTTTCGAAAAGTCAGTGGGAAAAGTAGTCAGTTTCCTCCACCACATCTAGTCAGTATTTGTCAAACTGAAAAATTCTAAAGTATAGACAGCTTGTCATTCATTCCTCAAACTCTCCCCATGGCCTTCTTTGACACATGCAGCCACCACCTAACTCTCAGCTAAATTCATATGCACAGTCATTTCCACTCCAATGCATGAAGAGCCACACGTCCTGAGGGCTCATGGTCTGTGCAAATCAGGCAATTAGCCCTCGTATCTTCCTTCCTGTTTAAAATCCACCATAGAAAGGTGACATGTAGTCCCCTTCAGCTTTGTGTGTGTGAGCTGCTTCTGGGTAAGTTTCAATATCACTGTGCCCAAGTTTTAGAATAATGAGCCCTGTTTGTTAAAAGAATGCAGATAATGTTTACTAAGTTGTCTCTAGGCCATGAGTCCTTTATTGGTTAGATTTTTTTTTTTTTCCTATTTTGTTGTGGGATCTGCCTCCTTATTTGACACAGTTAGAGGGCACCCACGGGGTTTCTGAAACCTCAGAACATAAGTTTAAATTAAGCATATAAAAAAAGAAGGTCCAAAAATTCCCTACTAATGACAAACACAAACAATGCTCCCTTTGCCATTTCTGGAAAATCTGAGTGCTTAGCATAGATGCTAAGGACTTCTGACAGTTGGAGGGAGACTGTGGAAATTGTATCCTGTTTCACTGACTGAGTTTTGAGTAAGCCAGTTAAAAGTAATGCAACTTCTTGAGTTTTCTTAACCCTTCTGTGATTCAGTTTCTTTGTTACAGGAATAAATGAATAATTATATGTTAAGTGCTCAGGGCAGCACATAACAAGAAATCAATACTTGAAAAAGAAATCAATGGCCTGAAAATGAAATACAATATGGGGGCATCTACTGGATAATTTAATTTCTTAAGGGCACCAGAACATGTTAAACAAAGGTAGAAGCTGTAAATATATGCATGTAAATATAAATATATGTCTTTCTTGGTAAGTCACAAAGTAGATAAATATATGTAAATATTTATAAATATTTAGTTACAAATATATATATATTTATATATATGTTTATTTATAAATATATATATTTATTTATCTACTTTGTGACTTACCAAGAAAAACATATATTTATATTTACATTAATATATTTACAGCTTCTACCTATATTTTAAACACACACACACTTAACTTTTATATTTTCCTTAACTTGCTCTTCCACAAGAAGCATAATTTAAAGAGTGCTAAAAGACACTTCTACAACTATTATGTTTCTGACTCCTATGTTTAAGCAGCTTCGACTTATTTTTTCTGAGCTTCAGCTTAATTTTCACTCATATGCTTGATGATGATGCCTACTCACCTTAAAGCATTAGTGTGGTGATCAAAATTAAATCTGCAACTGTACTGTGTCACATGTAAAGAAATAATTCATATATTTCTTGTGATGACTGACATAATAAACTTAAGTATCACATGAAAAATAGCTGTGAAAAGACTGTAAGCTGCTTACCTCCTTATCTCTCCTTATTAAAATTCTAAAGAAATAGGAAGCTCAGGGGATCCCCAGGTGGTACTAGTGCAGGAGACGTAAGAGACACAGGTTCCATCCCTGGGCTGGGAAGATCCCCTGAGGAGGGCACAGCAACCCACTCCAGCGTTCCTGCCTGGAGAATCCCACGGACAGAGGAGCCTAGCAGGCTACAGTCCATAGCGTAGCACAGAGTCAGACATGACTGAAGCAACTTAGCATGCACGCATAGAAGTTTATAGGAGAGAAATTTTCCTGTCAATTTGTTAGAGGAAACTGAAGTAGTTTGAAGTAAATTGGATAATTTATCTAGAACCCAAATATATTGAGTTGGCCAAAATGTTTATTCAGATTTTTCCATAGCACCTTATAGAAAAATGCAAATGAACTTTTTGGCCAATCCAATAGATGGAATATGTGTTTATTAAAGATTCTAAAAATATTTCAAATTTTCAGATTTATATCCTAGTTTTACTCATATCTCTTTTCTTTTCCATTATTCTAGATAAATTAACTATATTCCATAATGAATAGAGATCAATAATGTATTATTAATTCAGGAACATAGAGCTATAAAGCTCTTTATAATTCAAAGTCTGGAGGAGGTCTGATGCCTACTTTTACAAGAAATAACTAGTAGCATCTAAACAAGTCCTGTATTAAATATGCCTTTTTATGCACATGCTTCTCTTTGAAAGTAAGAAAATGTTTTCTAAAGCTCTTTGCTATCCATCCTTCAAAATAACCCAACATTTTACCTGAAGCCCAAAGTTGTCATCTCTAAGACCGCAACTTTCAATGAGAAAACAATTATCTTGAGAGTTATTTGAATGTTTCTAGTCAGTAATATTAGGCAGGTCAATAATATCTCCATGCCATTATGATATCACCAAGATTGTTAGTACATTTCTAAACAGGAATGAAACGAGAATTCAATGAGTTTGAAGCTCTCAAAACTTTACAAAAATTGTACAAAAAAGCAATTAAGTATTCCCAGGACATTATTAGCCAATTCTTTGCATTTTACTTGTCCACTTGCACTCAGTTTTTAAAAATTAATTAATTTATTTTAATTGGAGGCTAATTACTTTACAATGTTGTAGTGGTTTTGCATACATTGACATGAATCAGCCACGGGTGTACATGTGTCCCCCATCCTGAACCCCCCTCTCACCTTCCTCCCCATCCCATCGCTCAGGGTCATCCCAGCGCACCGGCCTTGAGCACCCTGTCTCATGCATCAAACTTGGACTGGCGATCTATTTCACATATGGTAATATACATGTTTCAATGCTATTCTCTCAAATCATCCCTCCCTCGCCTTACCCCAGAGTCCAAAAGTCTGTCCTTTACGTCTGTGTCTCTTTTGCTGTCTCGCTTATAGCATCATCATTACCATCTTTCTCAAACCCGGGTCTCCTGAATTCTAGGCAGACACTTTAACCTCTGAGCCACCAGGGAAGCCCATCTAAAGTCCATATATATACATTAATATACTGTATTGGTGTTTTGCTTTCTGACTTACTTCATTCTGTATAATAGGCTCCAGTTTCATCCACCTCATTAGAACTGATTCAAATGCATTCTTTTTAATGGTTGAGTAATAGTCCATTGTGTATATGTACCACAGCTTTCTTATCCATTTGTCTGCAGATGGACATCTAGGTTGCTTCCATGTCCTAGCTATTGTAAACAGTGCTGCGATAAACATTGGGGTACACGTGTCTCTTTCAATTCTGGTTTCCTTGGAGTGAATGCCCAGCAGCGGGACTGCTGGGTTGTATGGCAGATATATTTTCAGTTTTTAAAGAAATCTCCACACTTCTCTCCATAGTGGCTGTACTAGTTTGCATTCCCACCAACAGTGTAAGAGAGTTCCCTTTTCTCCACACCCTCTCCAGCATTTATTGTTTGTAGACTTTTTGATAGCAGCCATTCTGACTGGAGTGAGATGATACCTCATTGTGGTTTTGATTTGCATTTCTCTGATAATGAGTGATGTTGAGCATCTTTTCATGTATTTGTTAGCCATCTGTATGTCTTCCTTGGAGAAATGTCTGTTCAGTTCTTTGACCTATTTTTTGATTGGCTCGTTTATTTTTCTTGTATTGAGCTGCA